>NC_134463.1:114241406-114934531 GCF_047948215.1 Lycorma delicatula | reverse complement strand
AGCATCGTAACGGATTATTTATTATTTACACGTTTTTATAAATAAATATTTCATCTTGATATAACCTATGACACTCCGGATTACATAATGAAGTTACTGTTAAAATTTGAGTTGAGATTTTTTCTAACACAGAAGCAAACGTTTGCTCTTTATATAACGGGATGCTAGTAATAGTATTCTCGCAAAAACCGTGCATATCTCTATAGGTTTGCTCCCAGACTATTGACTCGTCTACGTTTATTTCAGTGCAGAAAAAATCTCAAGATTTTTTTTACTATTCTACTAGTCTATATGGTAAAACAATATAATAAACTTATATATTATTTACCAAATAGATTTTATACTTTTGTACATTTAAATAATCATTTATTTTTTTATCGTTAAGCTATCCGTATACAATTACAATATTTACGATGATCGATTACGATCAGAAAGAGATTTGTTTGTTCTTTGATAGAGATGAATGAACTATTCTATAAAATAAAATCAAGCATTCGGTACTTTTTCGTTTTTCCCTCACACAAAAGTTTGCAAGTATTGGAAAATAACACAAAATAGCAGAAAATATTGATATTAACCATAACCAGGATGGATAAATACCCGATATAACCGTTGATATTACCATTTTTATAAACATTTATATTTATTTATTTGATAAATATAATTTAACCAAACTTAACCTAAGCTTACTTCACTCGCTAATGTTGAATAATTAACAGTAATGTTTTTGAGTATTTAAATAATAAATTCAGTAATTATTACATTTATTATTTAAATAATCAAAACATTACTTTTAATTAATCGAGGTTAGCGAACGAAGCGAGCGTAGATTAAGTTTGGTTAGATTAGATTAATAATTTATATGTACAATTATAAGCAATAATATGTAAAATATGTTAATATGAAGAATGTTTAAAATGACCTGTATAAAACAGCACGTTAGTGTGTCTTGGGTTATTTCTCCAACCCGATTATTTTTAATGTCAATATTTCCTGCTATTCTGAGTTATTTCCAGGTGAGAAACTTGCAAACGTTTGAAGGGAGTGAAACGAAAAAGTACCAAGTAAAAAAAAGGAATAAATAGTAATGTAATTAAACGTTAAATATTTATTACTTAGCAGCATGAAAAAATGTAATGTCATATTTGGTTATGTTGATATAAATTAATTTGCTTGCAATCTATCATAAAAAGATGAACAGTTCAACTCCTTATGTACGTATTATATACCCGAATGAAAAGTTCAGCACCTTAATGGGTTGTATATTATTTTCACGTTTTAATAAATAATATTTCATGTTAAAGTAGCCAAAGAAACTCCGGATTGCATAAGGAAGCTACTGTTAAAATTTGGCAGCGGTTAGTTAAGTGATTTTTGAGATTTTTGCTAACGTACAAAAAAATGTTTTTCTCTTTATAACATAGTAAGATTTTCTTATGTAATATTTTATAAAAAATAGATAGGAAAGAAAACACTACTAAGTAAAATTGTAATTTTCAGGTAAAACCCACGACAATTTATTTCCTTACACAATATATTTTTTACATCAAAGACCTGATTAGTTTATCAACTAAAGGTAAGAAATTTAGAAAATACCATTATGTAACAAATAATTACCGTCATTGCACTACAAAAAAAACATAGATTGCTAATGGGTACGGCGTGAGTCAGGAAAGTTAAATATAACACCATATCAGATATAGGTTAATATTGGAAAGTTCACTAATCTATCTGATAATACCAACCTGAAAATTATGAGCGAGGGTTTGTTTTCTACTGTAAGTGATATTGACATCTTAGAAAGAGTGTATAAAAAAAGTTTCCAAGAAATTATCGCGAAGTATAAAACAAAAAATAGAATTTTTTTAGCATTTATTCTTAATCAGTTAAATACAGAGTAGAAGATTAATTGGAAACATTATTGAGCAGAATTTCAAAATTCAATAATAATAATAAATTGTTTCTGATGCGCGACTAATACACACACACACACACAAAACTTAATTAAAAATATTTATGATTTCATTTAAATATAATATTTTTCGTTTAATTCAATGATTCTAACTAAAGGGAGCGCAAATACAGATGTAATTTGCGCGGGTGTGGCTGTACTAGTGGCGACGGTCGGCACTAACTTAGGTAATGTAATTTCACTACTTACATACAACAAATATCGCTTGTACGGTCAGCAGACTGGTGCAGCCACGAGCCTTAACGCACTAGGTACCGAGAAAACCGGGCGATCCAGTTCGAGACACAGCCAGACCGAGTTATTCTTTTATAATTTAAATATTATTCTTTTATTTAATTTTACCGCTCACCTGTGACGTCACAACATAGCAGACGGACCACTACAATAGCATCATTTTTTGGGGGTGGGGATGCGATTTTGTAAAAGTTTTCTTTTTTGTAAATACTGTTATTTTTAATTGTTAACAAGTGTGCCTAAGAAAAATATAACCTTAATTAGGCGAAATCTCGAAATACTGAGGGGAATCTTACTCTACAGGCTTACTCTACAATAATCTGACCAAGTTTGGTCAAAACCCGGTCCAGTAATTTTGGAGTTATAAGGTGATTTAGAAGCCAAAACCGAACACACACACACACATATATATATACACATACACACGCGCGCGCACATACGAACATTAACATCCAAAAAATTTCCATCCGGTTTTTTGGAGATTTCTTAGGTGTCAAAACGTCAAGATCCGGTGAAAACCGTATATGACCAAATTTGACCGATTGCAATGCTTTCCCTTCTAGAGCTATAGCGCTATCTAGACGGGAAAGTAAAAATAACATGCGAGTTATTCATAAACAACGCCCAGAAAAAACTGCTTCATTAATAAATCTACTCGTACTTCATTGATAAATTGATGAAAATTTGTATACACGTTCTTCTTACAATGTAAGTGCACATTAATAAAAGAGTTTTTGAAATTTAGAGTTTAGAGTAACAATGAGATTTACTTTTTCCTTTTTTCTTAATTTCTCGGTAACAGATGAAGATATCAACTTGAATTTTGGTGTGTGTAATCTTTATATGAACATCTAAAAAATAATTACTAGACTTTTTTTTGAATTTTCGATGTTAAAGTTAAAATGGACTTTTGAATTTTTTTTGTAACCCGGTATTTTTTTTGAATCGCTTGTTAACAAATTAAGATACAACTTACTTTTTGGTGCATGTAATCTTAATGTGAATCTCTAAAAAGCTAGTTTCTAAATTTTTTGAAATTCGACCTTGAAAGTGAGGAAGAAAGGAAAAAAGGTTTTGAACAATAATTACAACTTTTATCCATTTCCAACTAAACGCGATATTCACTAGATTCGAAGTTAAAAATATTCTTCAGATAAATATGTTTCGTTATAATGTGTAACAAGAAGAAGAAATAAATTTTCTTTTATTCTTTATTGATTTAAAATTATTGTAATTTATTTATATAGGAGTAGCGCAACGGTTATATGTCTAGTTTTTTTTTTTTTGTAAGGCAAATATATTGTGGTATTTGTCCGCTCATTATATTTATGTGGGGTGCATAATTTATTTATTTTACTCATTTTTTTAAAAAATAATCAATAAATCCTAATCTAGGGTTAATCAATCATTTTATGAACAACAAGTGTAATAACCTACAGGTTCTGACTAAATACTGCTGTACCAGATACTTTGGTACTAACTCATACAATTTAATCGATATAAGAAATGATTAAATTGTAAAAATAAGAAACGTAAAAAATCTGATGTAATCAAAAGTATTTTTGATTTTAAATTAATATAAAATAATCATAGTACAATTCATGTATAGCCGATCTCCGTGGCAGAATGATAGCGTTTCGGACTTTCATGCTAGTGTCTCGTGTTCGAATCCTGATCAGGTGTAACATATTTCGTAAGCTTAAAAAAAAAAATCTTTATTACATATTCCCACGGAAAAAGTTTTCAAGGTTATAGGCTAAATTAATTACAAAGAAAAAGTTATATTTTTATTAACAAAATACAAGAAATTTTCGATGCAGCTATTTAAATTTTTTTCTAAATTATTTAGCGTATGGTACCAAAACACAATACCAATTACAATTAAAAATTACAAACAAAGATTTAACAAAATTAATATATGCTACTGATTCTGGAGTTGCCATCAGAAAACTTCAGGATTCCCTTCATAAGCTGTCCTAGGGCAAACCCTAGGCGACCACGATTGGCATCCTCAATGTCCTCATTGGTAGGTTTTGATTGTCCATAATATTCTTGTACTTTCTTACAAGAGCTTTCATACGGTGGAGGTTTGGGGGTGGTATGTGGCTCAATACCGAAAGCCATTCCACGGGAATAGACCTGATAACCCCGGCGATCATTCTCATAGTGTTATTAAGTTGAGTTGAGTTGTCTTATTGTGAAAGACCCATGTATTCTCGAATAGAATTTTAAGTTCCCTATTAGCGAACTTGTTACTCAGATGGCGGCTTCCCAGTTTCTCCAGGTCAGTCATCAGGACCTCCTCCAACTCTTCACTACATTTTATTGTTAGCATTCATCGGCGTAACCATACCTTATAGATTTTTTTAAAAATTATTATTATAAATAACATTCCAAATATTTTTTCAAAATTTTTAAAAACTTACTTTATACAGTGTTTAAATATGAAACCGGAATTTTTGTTTAGAAAATACACGTTTATTGTATGAAAATGACAAAAAAGTTTTTATTCGAAATATTTTCCATCGCTAGCTATATATTTTTCCCATTTATCTGACAATTTATGAATGCCACGCCAAAAAAACTGTTGTTCTTTTGAGGCAAACGAGTCATGAAACCATTTTCGTACATTTTCATAAGAAGTGAAGCGTTGCTCAGCAAATGTATGTTCCATCGATGCAAAGAAATAATAGTCGGACGGAGCCAAGTCTGGTGAGTAAACCGCATGCAAAAGTATTTCCCAATTGAACGCCTTAATCTTTTCCTTGACCGGTTTTGCTGTGTGTGATGGTGCATTATCATAAAGAAAAATCACTTTGGTATTCTGGTCGTTTTGCACGTAATGCTTGATTAAAATCGATCATTTGTTGTCGGTAGCGTTCAGTATTACGGTTTCACCTGGTTTTAGTAGTTCATAATAGATCACACTCTTCTGATTCTACCAAACACAGAGCAATGTCTTCTTTCCCTAGCGATTTTGCTTTGAAATCGATGTCGATAGTTAGCCTGGAGTTACCCATGATCTTTTACGCTTAAGATTCTCTAAATATATCCACTTTTCATCACCTGTCACAATTCAATGGAGAAATGACTTTCTTTTGTACCTGGCGAACTGGTTTTTCGGTTTTCTTGCTGTCTTTCATTCAGTTCATGTGGAACCCATTTTACAATATTATGGATCTTTCCCGTGGTTTTCAAACGTATGGAAACGGCTTCTCGTATTAAATTTAATTGATCCGCGAGTTGTTGTTGCGTTTGAATGTCATCTTCATCCAGCAATGCTTGCAATTCGCTACTTCAAACTTTTTCGGTGATCTTCCACGTTCTTCGTTTCTCACGTAAAAATCGTCACTTTTGAATTTTTTAAACCACTCAAAGCACTGTGATTTACCTAGAGCACAAGCTCACCGTAAGCTTCAACAAGCATTTAATGTGATTCTGCAGCAGTTTTATTTAAATGGTAAGAGAAAATCAATGTCCACAAATCGTAGTTTGTTCGTACAAAACTCGACATGTTCAACGCTAATTAAAACTATGTTGTTGT
Source organism: Lycorma delicatula (assembly GCF_047948215.1). NCBI lineage: Eukaryota > Metazoa > Arthropoda > Insecta > Hemiptera > Fulgoridae > Lycorma > Lycorma delicatula. Next base: position 114,928,781 of record NC_134463.1, on the reverse strand, counting down.
ATGAAACTCGTATTATTGTGAGTTGAAAATGTTTGTCAGCTGTCAAAGAAAGAAAATGGCACCAATGATGCGGTTTGACGGTAACTACATTGACAGCTAGGGCCATCTATGTGTAAATTCCGGTTTCGTATTTACACATCGTACGTTTTATTCATACTTTAATCAAATTATCATACGTTCCATGAGTTTAATTAGTAGGATAATTTGGATTTCAAATTAGTAACTGGGCAGAATTTCATCAGCAGGCGAAGTTAGGAAGTATGTTAAATTATTACACCTGCACCCTTAATTTACCCCTGTGCGGGATATGTTTGCAAAAGTAATGGTTGAATATTGTATTGTCACCCGACCTTAATAACTGTGCAAAATTTCATCAATCGGTAATGTCAGGAAATATGTTAAATTAAGGATGCAAGATTTCAGGACAAACATGAAAAAAAAAAATTCTGAGTTAAAAAACCAAGTAAAAATATTAAATTTTTTGTTTTGGTTTCTAAATCAGCCTTCGCATAACTTCGAAAGGGACTTATTTGTAGATAGGATTGGGTATTTTATAATTTTTTTTTTTTTAGATAAATTAAATAAGCAAATCCATTAATTTACCTTTTAAAATAATTTTCAATTCCATTCGAAGCACCGTTCGTTCGTAAGAGAAAAAAAAATAGAGATAAAAAACAGTATTTCCAATCAGAGAAAGGAAGTGAAAGGAAATATAGTTGTGAGTGGAAGTGAGGTGATTTTGTGTCGTAAAATTCCCATTACGTTAGTTAGTACTGACATGGTTCTGTTAGTAAAAGCTAAAAGCTCCTTTTAATGGCTGAAGTTAGTTAATTATTTTTCTCTCTTGGGTCAATATAGAGGCTGATGGGAAAAGAAAAGTACAAATAACAATAAGAAGTTATATAATAGAAGTAACACTGTGATTTTTCCTTTTATAAAAATTAAAACATACTATTTCGATCAGTAAATTTAGTGTTAGATGAAAAGTTAATTTATTGAGACCAAAAAACGTTCCTTTGGTAAGGTCAACAGAAATCCTTTATCAAATAAGAAAAGTTGGATTTTAATTCACTGGAAAATAAATAAATAAAGCAATATACATGTAAAGAAAGATTTGGAAATAATGATTATTTTAATGCTGAATGTAGTGTAAGAAGGAAATATTTTAGGAATAGAAAGTTTTTAAGAAAATTGGATTTACATGTAAAGAAAGAGAAATAACTGTAACAGAAATGGTATCTACCTCGATCTTTTTCATATATATCATATATGGATAGGCGGAAAGCCCTTTACGTTGTAATAAATCCAGCTTACGAGCTCTACTGTGCCAATTATCACCGCTGATATCACTCATTGCTGCCGGAAAACGCGGGAAGGATAAAACGGGGGGTGGTGATCGTCTCATATGTTCATTCGTGGTGGGATGACCGTAGTCGCAGTTTAGTGTGGAACGATAGTGATAAGAGTGCTTTCATTGTCGAAAAGCGTTTGTTACCTTATTTGTGACTTCACGAACGCCCACACACTGGAAAAATATATTGAAGAACATTATAAATGACTTCTTTGTGTGTTTTGGGTAATCGTCACCATCACGGCAAACATTACTGACATGGGAGAAAAAGCCTTTAGCAACGGGAAGTGTAAAGCAATGGGAGGTCGAGTACTCAAGCTGAGACGTATGATTTGTGGAGGAATCGATTCAACGAAATCAATGCGCAAAGGTTCTGCAGAGTTAGGCATTCCAATAACGACAATGTTCAGAAAGACTTGAAAGTTAAATATTTCTGTCCATTTAATGAGTTGAGTTACAATGACCTTGATCGATGTGTTTATGAATGTCAATTATTACTTGAATGCTTTCCAACAGTAAACGACAAAAAGAACGTCATTTTCTCAGACGAGTAGGCAATTTATCGAAGGTCTCGTAACCAAAGTGTTTTTTTTTTCTGTTATAAGAAGACATAAAAATATTTGGATAAAAGTTATACAATAAATAAGAGGTTGTTTTTTTCGGTTTTTGAGAAAGGGGAAATTTTGATTCAATTTTGTTTTTAGATGGAAAGATAAGCATGTACGCATTTACTTAACTAAGCAGAAAGTAGAATTATATTTACAAAATTTTGAGGAGATAATTCACCTCAAATATTATCTACCTCACCCCTTGAAGATATTGATACCAATATTTTAACAATAAATTGTCCCGTATAAACGAGCCTCTATACAAAATTTCTTCAAAATTAGTTTATCCCATCAAAAGGTATTAAGCTTCAAACTCACCAATACACGTAATACGTAATAATATAACCCCCTTTTTTGTCTTTGGGATTCCTGGGTCATGAAACGTTGAAAAAAAACAGTACCCAATTTTTTTTATTAATTATCATACTTTCCTTCTTACAGGACACCTCTAAAGCTTTGATAACAGGAAAGTAAAAATTAAAAACGGATTTATACGAGCGAGGAAAGCTTCATTACCCCCAAAATAATATACGTTTCCTACTAATTAAAATAAAAAGAGGAGATAAATTTTAATGACAAATTTTCTTTAAGAATTTTAACAGTGTTAATATTCGCATCTGTAAAGATGAAATGTTATATAGGTTGTGTTATAAATTCAACAAAAAATTTCCCTTAAATATATAAGATCTTCATTGAATATGATTAATTAAAATTGAAATGAAAAAACGGTTTAAATATTATATTTAAATATCACAATTTTAATATATATTAGATAATATAAGAATAAATAAAAAAAGTATTTATGTTGAATAAAACGGAAGCAAACAAAAAGAAGATAATTTATTAAAATAAAATGTGCAGTTTTTAGAAAAATTTCAAGATTAAGATCTATCAACGTAGAATATATAAAGAGTTTATTTTGAAATTCCACTCACAATCATGTTTTCAGAATGGCACCTTTTCTTATTCCTTTTTTTCAGCACATTTTTTGTAACATGTACCACAAGAATAATATTCTAGATTACTGTCAACTGTAGTGGTTTATATTTTTCTGAACGTGCCATGTTTATATGTGTTATTCTTCAGAGAATAAGTCACATAAAAAAAAAAAAAAACCATAGGATATATTGTAAACTATAAATAATATTTATAAATGTTTTTTATTATTTTTTAATTGATAGTTAAATACACAATTATTATACTATCTTGGAATACAATTTTTAATAAAACGAGTAATATACGGGTGATAATTTGAAAAGTTACCACATTTATTATTCAACAGCTATCATTCCCATCATATTTCTGTTTGCAAGCATGTATACCATTCTCGAGGGGAAACATTTTTAAAATTATTTTCAAAGGAGTGAACTACTTTCGCTACACTTACCCAAACTCAAAAATCTTAAATGACAATGGTAACATTTAATTAGGTTAACTGACAACCCGAAAAAAATAATGAATTTTGGTGAAAAAAAAAATTAAAATCCGCCCACTCCTACGTTCGGTAAATATGAAAAATCATTTAGGGTAGTACTTTTTTAAATTTCAGTCCAACAAAAATACCTGTAAAATTACGCGATATTACTTCTTAAAGTAAAAGGAACTATCGGCAATTAAGAAATGCTTATAAACAGGAAGTGCAAACTGGCGAAAGAAGAATGGATTAAAGAAAAGTGTTCAGAAGTGGAAAGAGAAATGAACATTGATAAATAGACAGAGCATACAGGAAAGTTAAGGAAAATTTTGGGGTACATAAATTAAAATCTAATAATGTGTTAAACAAAGATGGTACACCAATATATAATACGAAAGGTAAAGTCGACAGATGGATGGAATATATTGAAGAGTTATACGGAGGAAATGAATTAGAAAATGGTGTTATAGAGGAAGAAGAGGAAGTTGAGGAGGATGAAATGGGAGAAACAATACTGAGATCTGAATTTAAGAGAGCATTAAAAGAGTTAAATGGCAGAAAGGCTCCTGGAATAGACGGAATACCTGTAGAATTACTGCGCAGTGCAGGTGAGGAAGCGATTGACAGATTATACAAACTGGTGTGTAATATTTATGAAAAAGGGGAATTTTCGTCAGACTTCAAAAAAAGTGTTATAGTAATGATACCAAAGAAACCAGGGGCAGATAAATGTGAAGAAAACAGACAATTAGTTTAACTAGTCATGCATCAAAAATCTTAACTAGAATTCTATACAGAAGAACTGAGAGGAGAGTGGAGGAAGTGTTAGGAGAAGATCAATGTGGTTTCAGGAAAAGTATAGGGACAAGGGAAGCAATTTTAGGACTCAGATTAATAGTAGAAGGAAGATTAAAGAAAAACAAACCGACATACATGGCGTTTATAGACCTAGAAAAGGCATTCGATAACGTAGACTGGAATAAAATGTTCAGCATTTTAAAAAAAATTAGGGTTCAAATACAGAGATAGAGAACAATTGCTAACATGTACAGGAACCAAACAGCAACAGTAACAATTGAAGAACATAAGAAATAAGCCGTAATAAGAAAGGGAGTCCGACAAGGATGTTCCCTATCTCCGTTACTTTTTAATCTTTACATGGAACTAGCAGTTAATGATGTTAAAGAACAATTTAGATTCGGAGTAACAGTACAAGGTGAAAAGAAAAAGATGCTACGATTTGCTGATGATATAGTAATTCTAGCCGAGAGAAAAAAGGATTTAGAAGAAACAATGAACGGCATGAAGAGGTATTGCGGCAAATAGATGAAGAAAGAAGCATTTGGAAAAATATAGTTAAAAAAAGAGACAGACTTATAGGCCACATACTAAGGCATCCTGGAATAGTCGCTTTAATATTGGAAGGACAGGTAGAAGGGAAAAATTGTGTAGGCAGGCCACGTTTGGAATATGTAAAACAAATTGTTAGGGATGTAGGATGTATTCTGAAATAAAACGACTAGCACTACATAGTGAATCTTGGAGACCTGCATCTAACCAGTCAAATGACTGAAGACAAAAAAAAAGTTCTTAAATCATTTACATAATCATAGGATTAAAACTGTGAAAATTATTTTTTAAATTGCCAACACAAAATTTTGCCCTTAAATGTTTTCTCAATTTTAAAATGAGACGATATAGCTTGTAATAGGTCATCTGAATGACAAGTAATTTAGTACAAATAAAATAAAAATTGGTTCACTGGTATTGAAGTTATGATTAAAATTTTTTTTTTAGGTTATGTTGGGACACGGTGTTACTGACCCAGATCATTAGATGTGAAATCGTCCCTTCTTATTAAAAATATAGGTTTTAGGTTTTTCCAGTATTGAGAAAACGTACCAGTAAACACAGCATTATAACATCAGTTAAACATACGAAAAACAATAATAAGGTACCAATACTTTTTTGATGGTAGCATGTTGAAAAATTTATTACCAGATAATCTTAATGATTAAATAATTAAATAAAAACTAATTCATAAATGTTAATTATTCATTTATGAACTATTTATTTATTTTATTTTATTTTTACTTTATTTAATCAAAAAATAAAGTTTAAATCATTCATTAGTTAATTTTGTTATGAATGTTTTTAACAATAAAAGTTCTTAAGAAATAATAAATGAAAAAAATTTTTTTTGTACTTCAATAAAATTAACTATCAATTTTTAAATCAGTTGTTCAAAATGATTTTAATTTTCCTGTAAAAAATAATAAAGTCTTTGTTAAAATTCACATCTGATTTTTATTAAAATTTCTTTAGTTATAACCCTACATTCTCTTAAAAATTTATTTTTTGACTCTAGTATTTTAGACGAAGTTTTACAAATTTCTTTGCAAATAGCTCAAATCAATAAAATAATTCGACTGTTCTTTGCGAATAGCCACAAACATGAAATTACTGTCTTATTGACTTACTAATTAATTTTATTCTTGACGAACGACTATTATGAACATAACAGTTTAATTTAAAAAGATTATTGATTTGAATTTAAATTAACATCTTTTAGAAAATTCCTGAAGATGGAGTAACAGCTCCGAAAGTACTAGAATTTACTATTTTTGTTAGTAAGTGCAAAATTAATTTATATAATTGTATTAATACCGATGGTGCCAAATACTTAGTAAATTTAAAAAATGTACACGTAAACATTTATTTGTTAAAATTTTATAGTTTGAGAAATCAACGAATTTTTTAAAATTAATTGCATTATTTTATCTGCTAATAAAATAATTAATTGACTATAAAAAATGAAATTGAACTTATTTATATGAAAATATTAAACAAACTTCACCAAACAAAAAAATATTTAAAAAAAAGAAAAGAAAGTAAAATACGACAGTGGAATAGAATGGAACGTAAGTGTACGAGTTTACAATACTACTCAGTATAAATTGCAAAACTTGAACTTGTGTTCTTTGCTGCTGGATCATTCTACTAACTTTTAGATATTCAAAGTATATGACAGGCAATCATTATGAATGTATGGAGTGAAGGATGGAAAGACTGGATTCCAATTTCAATAATATCAGGGATCTTTTGTATTGTATGGTATTGCGAAGAAACCTGGGGAGCAGTTTTTTTTTGTTTTTTTTTTTTTTTAATTTATTCACTGAAAACTCATAGAAGCAAGTACAATTTGCTGAGAATTTAGCTGCGTTGTTTTCCCAACCGTTCTATGGACTACAAGTACTCGCTCTTACCATTATTAAAATCTTCAACTGAGAAAATTAAATATATTAAATTTAATTAATAATTTAAATATTGAATTTCCATATTCATACTTAAAAAAAAAAAAAAACAGATTTAACGTAAAACCGTTAAAAATATTTAAAAACTAAAACAACAAAAGACAATAAAATTTCTTAAAACCTCCAATATTGCAAGTGATTTATTTCAAATAACAAAAATGAGAGAAACAACTTCTAACAAAAATAATAATAATAACAAAAATTTTCTCAGATCGTAAGAATATACAGAATTTTTTTAAAATTAGATCCTAAGAATTATAATGCTTTCGCTTCACTTTACTTACGTAAACCGAGCAATGAAACGGAACAGAAACGTCAAGGTTAATTGCGATCCCCGATTGGCCAAATTATTTTATATTTATGCGATACTTTAAATTGTTATTAGTTGTCTGAATTTTATCTATTATTTATTTTAACAGTTTTATTATATCCTTTGAACGATTTGTAATATATAAAGGAACCTTTAAATTATCATCAAATTCAAACTCGTGTTTCGGAGGTTAATTTATATATTTATTCGAATATTTTTAGATGTTTGCTAAAAGAACCGATTTAAGTTTATCAAAATAAACAAAAGATTTCATAAGGACAAATACCCAACCTCGGCGCATTGTTTGTTAACCCACAATAATAATGAAACGATAAAAATGTTTTAGTAATATAATAAAGTAATAATGGCTATAGATCCTTTAGTTATTAATTCTGTGAATATTAACGGAAACAAAGTAGAACTTGTAGAAAAATTTAAATATCTTGGAGAGATCATTACTTGTAATTGTAACGAAAAACAAAATTGGACTGAAAGACTTAATAAATTATTTAAAGTGCTACAAGTAACCAAAAATACTTATAACAAAAAATCAGTCCTATTTACTATGGATTAAATCAGAAAAATAGGACTGAACCTTTGCTTCAAGTTGAACGCAGGATTCTTAGAACCTGCATAAACAAAAAATATAAACACAAAAGTCAGTACAGATTATTGCCTAATAAATTTCTGTACGAAAACTTGAAATCCTTAATCGATACTATGAAAAAAAAGCGAATTTCTTTTTTCGCATACTCGTTACGATTACCGTAGGATAGGATTACTAAGAGAATTATCGATCGATTTTGGTCTTTAAAAAATCCGCCATTATGGATCAAAGAAATTAAAGAAGACGTGCAAGAATTAAATTTTACTTACGAAGATTTACTTAATAAATCCGAAAAATTAAAATTTGTTATTAAAGATCCGAATACCGACTTTAGAGTAAGAACTTTTAATTATACAAAAACGGTTTATTCAGAAGAGGATCGTAAAGCAAGATCATTAAGAATGATTAAATATTGGGAGAAAGTAAAAGCTAAGAACTTAAAAGCCAAAAAATCGGCAAAAAAGACTTGAATTATTCTGACTAAAGTGGTTCTTTGCGGCCTTAAAAGCAAAAAAAAAAAAAAAAATGTAATAATAATATAAAACGAAATTTTTGAAAAGATGACACCTTATTCTTTTTAAATCAGTTGATATAAAGCTGAGATTTCACTGATAAACAGATCGCAAAATTTATGCTGTCTGATAGATTTTTGCTTCTTTTCTCTAATAATTTATTACACATCCACCCACACACACACACACACACACACACACATACACACATATTTATATTTATACTAGCTGGTTCTCGGCTCCACCCCATGGACGTCTGACGTGTTCATTATCCTCATATTTGTGAGAATAATAAATATTACACATATTTATTTTTAAAAAAATCTGATGTGGGCACTATATAACTTCCTTGTACTATTAAATTACATATACACATTTTTAAAAGTACATAACGTTTTATTTCATTAATAACGTCTGATATTTTTTTATTATTGAATTATTATTTATTGTAAAACCTTTTACAATCACAGATTAATAATTATTAACAAATAAATATGTTTAAATTAAAAAAAGGAGATGAAATCACATTTGAACCGATGTGTCTTACCCTAAGATCCAAATATTTCATTAATTAAAATTTTATTTGGCTATAACTCTGGAACCGATGAAAATAAGTACCATTTATGATATATCGTTGAAAATCTCTCAATGAAGGCTTATTACTGCAGTCAAGAAAAAATTAAAAATTCAAATTGTTGGCATTTAGGGTTTTTCTGGATACTTTTGGTTCAGTCGATTGCAATCAAAAGAAGAGCTGCACAATTATATGTTACAACAGTCCTATATCCAAAATTTCAACATTCTACGGCTAATCATTTTTGAGTTATGCGAGATACATTCGTACAGACGCCACGCCAAACTAGCCAAAATGGATTCAGGGATACTGAAAATGGATATTTCCGTTGATATCCGAATCCCGAAATTTTTCGCGATCATAATATTTCCTTTACTTCGTACACGGAAATGAAAAGTTATTTTATTTTATTATATTTCTGTTGCCATGGTGAAAGAAATTTAATGAGTAAAATAATTAACTTTTGTTTCTTTAATGAATGTTTTTAACGTATTAATTCCCAAGGGGGCTAGGGGCTCGGTTCATAGCTTAAAACCTTTCCTGGGATAATACAAATGTGCTCTGAAAATTTTAAATCAATCGGTTAGGTTCTCGTGTGATGCTATTGCAAATAAATAAATATATTATTTATTTGTGTTTGAGTGAGAGGTCAGTCTAATATCTTTGGCCACAATGTGTGTGTACGCGCTTGGTTCTCTACACACTTGAAGGGTGGGATTTTAGGCGAGAAGTTTGTAATAGAAACTTGTAGAGATAAACTAGTTAATAGCTATATTTTATGAACATCCCTGATTAATGAATTTTCTATAAGAAAAATGTTTAGTGTATATACTGTAGAGAAAGAAAAATTAAAAATTCATGAAATAGAGGCAGTAGAGGCAATAGAAGCAAATTCATTTAAGGCAAAAAGAAAGGAATCTACCATGAAATCAGTTAAAGAACTGATCCTAAAAAATTATATTTAATTGTAGAACATCTCAACATTGAGAAAATTTTAATATAAAAATTTTATTTAAAAATAAAACTTTCTTATTTTAGCAGTTAGAAATCATCAAAAATAAAAAAATAAAAAAAATAATTCCCAACCCTTTTTAATTTACTTACTGAAAAAAATTTCCTCAGTAACAACAATGCTGCTTGTTACTAAACTTTAACCGATATCTAACTTGTTTTACAAACCTTCTGTTTTATTATACTTAAAAGTTTATAATATATGAGCGACAAAAATAAGTAACATTAAATATATTTTCCTGATTTTATAAAATGTAAATATACATACGTAAAGCCAATATTTCAGTATACTTAACTTGTTATTCGTTTAAAAGTGACAAAAACTGAGTAAATCAAAACGATTTGCCGATAGCTGTTCCAAATGGAAATTTTCTCCCTTGAGATTCTCAAATCAAACACGTACGCGAAGTAAACCGTAACTAGAACATGTTAGTATGTATACCAATAGCCCATAGGAAATACAAATACATATTCACCCAAACATTTCAACTCTAAAATTAAATTCAAATTCTATTCAATATTAATATTAAAAAAACTAATTAATTGTATAATGTTATAAAATGATAATATAAATTTAATTTCAAAGTAATTTACAAAAAATATGCGTAAAAAATTACGTTATTGTTATTTCCAAAATTAGAAATAAATAATAATAAATACATTAAAAAAAGGTTAAAACTATGATTTTCTTTTAAAACGAAATTGCTCTAAAAACTAGAAAATAATTTTTTATTAATTATAGGATAATTAAAATAATTTTCAACATTTGTAAAAAAAAAACCACTGTCCGCTCATGAAATATTACTTTGTCTAAACATTTTAATTTATGTTCACAGTTTTACCTTTATGGATTCTTACAGATCACCTATTCGAATTTTTCAGTAATATTTTATGAGTGCACAATGGCTTTGTTTTTAGAAATGCTGAAAATTATTTTGATTGTTTTATGATCACTGAAACATTATTTTTTTGCTTTTTAGAGCAATTTCGTTTTAAAATAAAACTATTGTTATAAAATTTATTTATATTCTACTTTTTAGTCTCCCACTCATACTTGTTCATTCAAATGACATCAATTCATTCACACGGGTTTATAATTTTTTTTCATTCTATCTATAATAAAATAATAATAATACCCTGAGGTAGATAATCCCCACGTCCGGAACACAACATCTACGTTCCACGTCCAGGGCTGCAACAGCTGTACTCACGTACAATTCAATTCAGCTGGCTAACGGGGTTCCGAGTGTTGTTCTCGGACATGCTATTTTTCGGCTGAATTACATCTACAGGCCGAATTTCAGGACCGGATTTCGCGGCCACCTGCAGGTACGAAAGTTTTAACCATTATGAACATGGATTGATAACACCTTAAAGAGCTGGCGATGTGGCGGTAACGGTCGTAGTTATTTGCAGGTGTAACGGAGGCCTTTCGTCGTCCACATGCCCCCCGCGATGGCAGGCATGTAGTTAAGGTGCCCATGTTTTTCGGGGCATGGGAGCCCTGAAAACCTCTGTGTGTAAGAGCCTGGAGTCAGTGCAAAGACTGCGCATCCGCTCTCTGCCAAGACATATGCCGGTTCCACCGAACTACCGGAACGGACCTACAGGGTTGGTAGCCCTGGAGTGGGGGTGTACCCCGGCGGCTAGTGCCGGGGTACACCCCGGCACTAGTACACCCCGGCGTGTTATCTTAATTAAGATATTGAAAGTATGAATCTGACACATGTTGATAATTATTTCAAATGTAATATGTGAAAATCGACTACCTGATATACTCATCTGTAATGTAAACTAATTTTCATTGATCGGTAAAGTTAAAGCCATTCAGGTGTAATGATAGATATATCACTTCCTGTGTTTGCATCTTGTTGACTGTGATATATAAATATATATATGTATGTATATGCAAGTAGTCCTACTTGCTTATTAATTATCTAACTAAATGCTTGTGCAATATGGTACAGGTAATATACAAAAAATAAAATTAAATATTGTCTGTTACAAAATAACATAATACATAAAAAAAAAGCAAGAACTGTTAAACTGAAGTAATATAGTTTTTAATTTCTTTAACAATACCAGCTATTGTTAACATAAAAATAAGCGTGAATTATAAAAAAAAAAATATAACTTAACTTACAAAGTGCCAGAAAGACAGAACTAAGTTATTTAAAGATAACTTCAGAATTTTTAATTAGCTTAAAGAAATGCTTCCAGTTTGCATTCATTAAAAATATTACGAGACTTTAAATTCCTACACCGACTACAAATAGTTCTCTTTGATAAACTTTTTTTCAGTGAATATTTTCTTTCATATTCTTTTCTTTTCGTTTTGAATGTTTGTAAAATAAACTCACAAAAATATTACCATTTCATGTTTAATAAATATATTTCCTTTTTTATATAATTTTCCTTTTTTATTATTCTTTACATACAAATATTTGTCAAATTTTTTCATTATCTTTTTTTTAATGTTAAAACAAAAATTACTGCCATCGTAAGTTAAAAGGTTTTATAAAAAAATAAAGCTATACTTTTTTAAAAATGAATTACGAAATACTTTGCAATAAAGATAGGAAGGTTTCGTACTTTGGTGGTTGGGTTTCAATTAACCGTACATCTCTCGAATGGTCGAATTGAGACTGTACAAGACTACACTTCATTTGCACTTGTACACATCATCCTCATTCATCCACATTCATCACTTTATGGTGGTTTCAGAGGCTAAAACAGAAATATAAAGAAAAAGGCCTATTTGTTGAGTTTTGTAACCTTAGAGTTGAAAAGGGTTATATAGTTGTGGATATAAAAATAGGTTATTAGTATTACACACCACATTGAAGCTAATTTATTAAATTATTATCAAATAATAATTACGCCAGCATAATAATAAATAAAATTTTTTAATTAACGTAGTTAAGTTATTAAAAAAATACTGAAACAAAAATTTTTCTTTAGAATCAAATTAACAAGATATAAAAAATATTACTAAATGTAATTTAAATATTTTAATAAGCATTGTTTTAATGTAACTTTACTAAAATTTCATACTCTTAAAAGTATTCCATTAAAATTAGTGATAAATACGTATGTTTTTCTTTATTTTCATAGTTACAAAATAATGCATAGTACAAATTACATCACAAACGGATAAATATGCTACTGCATAGATAAAAGTAAAGAACTGCTTTAGCATTTACGTAGATTGATCAAATGAAACTGTGATAAAACCTTGATCAAACCAGCATTACAAAATGTACAAGCTACATTAATAAAATTGTAAATGTTCTTTTGTTCAAAATCTGAAATCTCCGAAAGTTCTTCACCGATTGCTTTGACATTTTGTCACAACATTGCATTCGAATACGCGCCTGTTTTCGTATATCTATTATTTATATACCTAAGATATCACACCTGTGATAGGAAAAACTTGTTTTTTTTTTAAATAGCGCTATTTGTCGAACGTAAAAGTAACACACACTGTACTAATTATTTTACGATTCCATTTCATTGTTTCCGGTATGTCTGTCCGCTATAGACTAAAAAACATCTAGATCGATTTATACGCGGGGAAAACGGGAAAAGGAAGTGGAAAAGGGAAAGGAGAATATGGGAATAGGAATGGGAAAAGTGAAATGGGGAAGAAAATGGAAAGGTGGAAAAAAGGAAATGGTGAAAGGGAAAAGGGAGAAAGGGTAAAAAGGAAAGATTAAATGTTGTGAAGTTCCGTAATGTTCATTTTGTTAATGTTTTTTCAAACTTTCAGTTATGTTCATCTTTTTATTATAAATATATATATATATATATATATATATATGTACTCAAATCTAGCAATAGCGAAGCATTCCCTGGTCTGCTAGTTATACAGTATTAAAAAAAAAAAATAGATATGATTTAAGTCCATATTCTTTTTTGAAATAAATATGCGGAACAAACATTTTAATTTTTTGAAATGAACAGTTGAAATGAGGAAGAATGAAGAACTCAACCTCAAAACGGTCACAGATGCATACGAAAATGATGATAGACATTTGTGGGTAATTAAACTAAACACGTAATGGTAAAGTAATTTACACATCAACAGCCTTTTTAATAATAAACATATTTCTAAAATATTATATTTACTCAAGAAATAAAACAACAAAGAATTTATATAACAATGGTTGTAGAAAATCTATAATTACAAATATTGATTAGTTTCTGCAAAATCCAGCCAATTGGCTAGGAAAGTGAGGCAGCCTTAGTGTCAAGAACTGGTGGAATGTACGGCATGATTGTGAAACCAAATAATACTTTAAGACCTCCCTGGTTCATAGATTACTGAACTAAGTCATGAAAGATAAGCTGCAGTTCTTCATAAATGGGGATTGCCTCCTTCTCCCAACTATGACTTCGGTCCTTACCATCTTGTGTTATTATTTAATTATCTTAGGGTCTACGTATAAGGATTAAAAAAAGATAAATTTTATAAAAAATATCAGTAAACTTTGATGTGGACACAAAATGTCTTCCTTGTACGACTGTTAAATTACATACACATTTTTTTTTCAAATGAAAAGTACACAAAATTTTATTTAATTGATAACTTCTGATATTTTTCATATTTTATTGTTATTATCATTGAATTATTGTTTATCGTAAAAATATTTTTACAGTTAGAGGTTAATAATTATTAATAAATAAATATACTTAAATAAAAAAAAGGAGATGAATTCTGATTCGAACCGATGTGCCTCCCCTGTAAGATCCAGATTTTTCATTAATTAAATTTTTATTTGGCTATAACTCTGGTATCAATGAAAATAATTAACGTTTATGATATATCGTTGAAAAGCTCTCAATGATCTTTCAATGATTACTATAGTTAAAAAATAATAATATTTTGGGCATTTTTGAACGCTTTTGGTCCATTCGATTGCAATCAAAAGGGAGGTGCACAACTAATTATTACAACAGTTCTGAATCTAAAATTTCAACATCCTACGGCTAATCGTTTTTGAGTTATGCGAGATACGTACGTACGTACGTACAGACGTCACGCCCAAACTAGTCAAAATGGATTCACGGATGATCAAAATGGATATTTAATTTAATAAGCATTTGATACTGTTAGTATTAATAAAATTGTATAAATTAAGTTTCCACTAATCAACAATTTAAAAAGTGTAAATCCTAGTACTTTCGTAACTGTTACACCATCTTCAGTGATTTTCTTAAAGATGTTAATTTAAATTCAAATCAATAATCTTTTTTAAATTAAACTGTTATATTCATAATAGTCGGTCGTCAAAAATAAAATTAATTCGTACGTCAATGAGACAGTAACGCTATGTTTGTAAAATATTTGCGACTATTATAGATATATAATATAATAGTCGCAAGAAGTCATACTTCTCTGTACGAGTACAAGGAAGTAAGACTTGTAATCGCTTTACTTCCTTGTACGAAGTACAAGGAAATAAAAATATATTTGATTTAAAAAGACGTTTTTAATAGGGCAATCGTGAGAAATACAAAACTCAGACTGATTTAGGTACTAATCTTCTTAGTAGTCATGAACGGCCAATATTCTTAGTAGTCATGAACAGACCTGAACCAGAAAGTTGAAAGACCGGAGAAGAATTGACGCATTAATTCTACAGAAGAATGCTTCACGTCGCATAAATGGAAAAGAAGATGAACAAATCGAGATTACAAAAGAACTGGATATACAGAGAAGGTTGTCGGCGATATAGTTCCATCGCATTCTCCGCTTTTACGGCGATATAATCCGTAGGCTCGGCGAAAATCTTGATAAGTTAGATATACAATAATCAGAAGATCACGCGGAAGACCGCCGAAAAGATGGCTGAACCAAATTGAAGAGGTGACTGGAGAATCGCTAGGCACGTTGTTTCCAATGGCGAATGACAATGAACTATGGCAAGAAATTGTCAGAGGGATATGAATCGGGTTACCAGGTCTTAGACATGGTAAGAAGGAGTGAGGTTGAAACAGTTTTGGTCAAATTAGTTAAGGATAGATAAAAATAAAATCACTAAAATTTTCCAGTTACGTGTCTATATATTAAAATACAAAATATTGAGATATCTCAGTAAATTGCCTAGGCTTTGCGGACGATTTAGCCCTACGCCCAAAATATAGAAGAGGCCAGATACCAACTGTCAACACTGGAAGAGACTGCAGGAAAAATTTGTCTACAAATTTCATACGGAAAAACCTAAATTATGGTGAGAGACCTACTATGCATAAGCAAAGTAAAAATAAGCAATAATGACATAGAACTAGTAGAAAACTTTAAATATTTGGGGGAAAATATCATACACAATCCCCAAGAAAATTCAAACTGGCATGAAAGAATAAATAAACTCATCAAAGCCGGAATAAAAACACAACATCGATAACAAAAAATGCATATCCATAAACACAAAAATGAGACATTAACTCAGTTATCCAACCAGAAATACTTTACGGATGCGAAACCATATTTGGACTGTACCAGACAAGATTTACAGACAAACCGGAAAAGATTGAAAGACAGATTATACGACGATGTATCGGGAAAAACATTAAAAAAGACGGGATTTGGAGAATTATTCCAAACGAAGAGGTTTATAAAACGATCATCCCGATAACTAATAAATTTAGAAAGAAGAGAATTTCCTTTCTAGGACACATTTTCAGAATGGAAGAGACTAGACTTATCAGACGGATAAACGAACTTTTCTGGAACAAGAAAAGCAGACCGAACTGGTTATACGACATTACAAAATTTCTTGATATAAACTACATTTTGTATTCTAAATACTTTACATTTCTCCATTATATTTCCTTCAGAATATAAACTAATAAATATTATATCCGAATATGAGAATTGACGTATTTTAATTCATAAGTTAATTAAAGATCAAGCTACATTATTATTAACATAAATAATTCTGTGTATAGAATATTCATAAAATAACCAACCCGCTTCATTATCGTATGTTAAACAGTTAATTACATTTCTCTTTAAATTTTAAATGAATTTTTTATAAGGTTATAATTATTAAATATTTAGATTATTAATGAATTGTGTTTATGAATTTTAAATTCTTATCATCGATGAGATTTTAGCATTTCATCAGAGATTTAGCTTGAATTTTACAACGAGATGCTGTAGTTGACTCCAATTTTTTAGAGTAATGATTCCCATTAGAATTGTAAGACCTAAACGACTAAAACCAAAATTTTACGACAATAGAGAACAATGGCTCTATTTTGAAATATAAAAAAAAATTGAGATAGTTTTAATTGAAATATATTTATAGTTCTAGTATACAATAATAAGAAACTAAAATTAAATATAAAAAGCTAAATCAAAAATAAACTTATAGTTGATTATAGTATTTATGTCTTTAAATAAAGAACAATTTCTATATTCTAATCTTTTATGGTCAGGATTTTTAAGCACTTAATTTGTACTTATAGCCAAGAGAAATTTTTTTTCTTTCAATAGTGTAATAGCATGTATTTAAAAAAAAAAACAGTTGACAACACAGTTGTAGGAGTTTCCCTTCACGCGGCTTTTTTCTGATCCACGGCTTACACTTACACACACACACACACACACACACAGATATATATATATATATATATATATATATATATACACACATACCTTAATTTAAATCATTTATAACTTTATTTAAATATATTTTATGTTTATTTAACTCAATGATTCCAATTAATGCGCCCGCGCATATCGTATTTCATTCACCCGGGTGTGTCAGTACTAGCGGCTACTTTAAATTATTTTTTACAATTTAAATATATTATTAATTTATTTAATTCTACCTCTCACCTTTGACATTTCAACATAGCAGACGACTACAGCGCCGGCTTCCGTGGCGCGAGTGGTAGCGTCTCGGCCTTTCATCCGGAGGTCCCCGGGTTCGAATCCCGGTTAGGCATGGTATTTTCACACACGCTACAAATCACAGTTAGCAATACCTAACGGTAGTCCCGGAGGTTAAAAAAAACAAAAAAACTACACCAGCTGTACGTCAGTGCTTCACTAGAGTTCCTTATGGCGAGAGAGAGTACTAGTGACGCAGTATACCACTTAGCCTATAGTTTATTTTGATCATTTTTTGGGGTGGGGATGCGATTTTGCAGAAAAGTTTTTTTTGAAAATATTGATACTGAGAGTGACCTTGCTCTTCAGCCTCATGCTCTTGACCTTTAAAGTTGAAAATTTAATGGCATCAATGTTCCATATTTAAAATAATCTGACCAATTTTAATCAAAATCGGCCGAGTAGTTCTGCAGATTAAAGGGCATTCACTTGAGTGTGGTTTTGCAAAACGTTTTTCGCAAATATTATTATTTGTTTAATTGCTAACAAATTTGCTTACGAAAAGTAAGAACTTAGTTAGGCAGAATATCGAGATAATGAGAGTGACCTTTAAAGCCTCCTCCCTGACCTTTTAAGTTGAAAATTTATAGCATCAATATCCCGTATATAGCAAAAATCTGGCCAATTTTGGTCAAAATCGGTCAAGTGGTTCTGGAGATAGATATAAGGTGACACTGAACATACACACGTACATATGAACATTCGGAAAATTTCCATCCGGTTTTTGAGTTTTATTGGGTTCTTTAGATGTCAAAACAAAGATCCGGTGAAAACACCAGTTGGACCGATTACAATACTTTTCCTTCTAGAGCTACAGCGCTAGACGAGAAACTAAAAAAAAAAATGTATTAATTGTTTCATTTCTAACGGTTCTTAGGAGAAATATTTATTTTTAGAGTAGGATGTCTGTCAACTGGAAAATATCTTTGAATTGCTGTTCTACAAAATACGAGGAAGACATAAAATATTACGTTCAGGCATTTATTTATTAATATGTCCAAAGTTACTTGTTCTACATATAAAATATAATATATTAGACCTACTAGCTCGTAATGAGTTAATTCTTACTTACTTTCGAAAAATATATCATCCATTTTTTAAAAAAATTTACCTTCGATTATTAAGTAAATTTATTCTCTAGGTAATGCAAGTAGATAACTTTTTAAGGAATTTATTTTAAATTAAAATAGGAAGTGTTCTAACAATTTCCAATTTTAAAACGGTAATAGATTATTTTTATTTTCGGTTTTATCGTTAAAAATAAATAAAAATTACTCATTCATCGGCACGTGACATTGAATAAGGATACGTCTGCATTTTACCGCATTTGCATGGTGGATCGTTAATTTCCTTCCCTATTCAGTGTGGTTGGCATCGGAATGAGTGCAACCTGTCCCGAGGCAATATAATGTTTTCTACTTTATATATATATATATATATATATGCTAGCTACTCTGCGTGTGGTAAACTTTCCCCAACCTTTAAAGGGATAGTGATCATCAACCTTTATGCCTGAAGGTATATTCATTGTGAATTAAACAAAGCACCTTAATTCTGCAACAGAAATAGAGAAATAACGTTCTTTTTTTAAAAATTATATATTTAGATAGTTTTAATGAAATATTGCGTCGTCGTACGAAGTACCATTTCTTCAAATATAATAAAACCTCAATAAAATTCGAATAATGATTAGAATTATTCATGAAATGAAGATTATAAAATACAAAAATCTATAATTAAACGAGCGTTATGAATGTTAAACAATCTTTTAAGAAAAATTAACAAAAGTATGTATAAAAAAAAAATTTATTTAAAAAAAAAAATGACAACAAATATAAAACACACAGAAGTTACTATTAAAGACAGAAAAGGTAATACGAGGTAGTTGAAAACGAAGTATGGAAAAATTAGATTTATTAAATTTAAATATCTTTATATTATTTATATTTTATTCAATTTTCAGAAATTGGTAGTAACTTTTTTGGCATAGAAAATTTAACTGTTAATAAAAAGCATAAAAGAGATTAAAACATAGTAAATAATAAAGAAAGGAATAGGAAGAAATAGAGATCAATGAAATAGAAGAGTATGATGGAGAAGGTGAAAATATAATCCGACGAAGCAATGAAAATCGCTATTTGTCGACAATAAATTTTACTTCATGATCAAGAGAACAGTGTAGAAAAAAAGTTCTCTTTGATTGGAATATACTAGTACATATTATTTAATTTTTATAGCAGGTTATAGCTCTAGAAGGGAAAGTATTGTAATCCGTCTAATTTGGGCATATGCGGTTTTCACCGGTTTTTGACCTTTTGACACCTAAGGAACGGATGGAAATTTTCCGGATGTTAATATTCATATGTACGCGCGCGTGCGCGTTTGTGTACGATGTTGAATTCTAAATTACCTTATATCTCCGGAATTACTGGACCGATTTTGACCAAAGCTGATCAGATTACTTCTATATATGGGGAATTGATGCCCCATTAAACTTTCAACTTAAAAAGTCAATGGGATGAGACTGTAGAGCAAGGTCACCCGAAGTATCTCGAGATTTCGTCTAATTAAAATCATATTTTTTCTTAGTCACATTTGTTATCGATTAAAATATCAGTGTATTTGCAAAAAGAAACTTTTGCAAAATAGCACCCCCACCCCCAAAAATTATTCTTGTAGTCCGGTCATCTGCTATGTTGTGACGTCACAGGTGAGGGATAGAATTAAATAAATGAATAATGTTTAAAGTGTAAAAAAGTACCTCGGTCTGGCTGGGTTTCGACCTCGATCGCCCGGTCGACTCGGTACCTGGTGAGTTAAGCCTCGCGGCTACACCATTCTTCCGACCGTACAAGCAAAATTTGTTCTATGTAAGTTGTAAAATTACATTAGTTTAGTTTGTGACAACCGTCGCCGTTAGTAACGCCACAACCGTCCGAATTAAATACGGTATGCGCGCTAGCTTTAGTTAGAATCATTCAATTAATTAAACGAAAAAATATTATATTTAAGTAAAATGATAAATATTTTAAATTAATTTATGTGTATACGTGTGTGTAAGCCATGCATCACAAACAAACCCGGAAAGCTTAAGCCTCGTGACGGGAAAGTCCTACAACTGAATCAACTTTTTTTTAATAATTAATTCATTGCGTAAGCTCAACATTTTTTTTTTTTTTAAATATTTGTTTAGAATTGGTGACATGTTTTTAGGAACCTTAAAAAACTATACAAAATATTCTCATTAATAAGGAATCCCCATTGATATTTCCTAAAAATACAAACTATACAACGTCTGAGAATAGAAAGTAGAACATACACCAGATAATGTTGAAGAATTATACAGCAGAAAACTATGAAAAATAACAAGAATCATAAGAATAATAGACTGACGAAACACTTAGAAAAAAAATTAAACTAAAAAAAAAAGTGAAAACCGAAACAGAGAGAAGGGGAATGAAGGACATTCCCCTTCATTAATCAATCACTGAACGATTATGATTAATGCAGAACACCGAACGGGTGTAATTACACTATACAGTTACTAAGATCCAGGATGCATAGCCGCTTAAGTCTTCACCGTTGTCTAAGTCCTCACCGTTCTCTAAAGGGTTTACGGCCTAACGTGGTCAATTAGCCGAAGTTCAAATCTCAAACTGAAACTTTGTATTTCTTCCTTGACTTATACCGTAGACCCAAGTATTCATTGATTTTACTGTTTTTAACTAACCACGGCGCCCAGTTTACACCTCGTTAGTTTGTCCTCAAACCGATGTATGATTTCAGTGACTTGCTTGCCGTGTCCAACATATATGGACGCCAATTGTCCGTCCATATTGGTTTTAAAATTGCTGAGTAGCTTATTAGACAAATGTCTGTACAAAAAATATTTGAGATCATGAAATGTACTAAGCCGATCCAATATTCGCACCCGCGATATTCTGGATGGACAGCTAAGAATTTGTCGTTCCTTTTTATCAGTCGGTAAATACTAGTGTAAATTTAATATTAAGTAACAAAACATATCTTTACTAATTTACGATTTAAATTATTACAATCTATATGATATTTCTTTAATTAAAATAAGATAATTTACGTTAAAAACACGCGCAAATAATTTAATCATCTTCAAGATATTTTCCCTTAATTTAGATATTTTTAAATAAAATTTCTGCCGGCCTTCGTGGTTGCGAGTGGTAGGGTCTCGGCCTTTTATCCGGAGGTCCCGGGCTCGAATCCCGGTCAGGCATGGCATTTTCACACTATGCGTTCCTCTCATCCTCTAAAGCAATACCTAACGGTGGTCCCGAAGGTTAAACAGGAAAACAAAAAAAATAAAATTTCTAATTACGTCGTCAAATATTTTCGTTTTGATCCTTAGTTTATCCTAAATGAGATTCATTCCTCAAAGTACCTGCTGTTTTAATGTACCTCTTGGTAAGGTTCATTATAAGAGATTAAACTTGTAGCATTTTAGTACTGCTACCAGTGTTGTACCTATGATAAAAATTATTAAATTTTATACCAGAAAAAAATATCAAATGATATTCTGTAAGTAGAGATAGACTTAGAATATTGAATTTAAAAAAAATATATATTTCATTTGGACGAAAGGAAGAATGATAAGATAAAAAAAAAACTGCAACAAAAAATAAATAGCAAAAGAATGATGGAATGTAAATAACAAAAACGTAAAAATATGTACTCAAATGTCGCAAGATAAATATAACAAACTCAGGCATAGGAATCTAGTAAAAATAACAGACAGCATGTGGGAAAATAAGTACGTATAAATCACAACTCAGATAAAAGCAAAAGAAAACAGAAAAATATAGAACACTTAAAGCTTGAAGCGTGAAAGAATCAGTTTCTAGTTATTTTTCCCCATTAAACGTCATATGTTTTCAGAGTTGATATAACTGTGTCATCTAGTACATTATTGAAAAATATATGGCTCTGTTTTTACACTCTCATAAAAGTATTTCATTATCTATTATATTAAATAATAATAAAAAAAATATATATATATATCATTTTATGATAGTCCCCGCATCATCCCTTACAGCAATCCAATTTATGAAGATAAACAGGGAAGGGGGATTTATTACACAGTAGGATAAAAAAAAAAATCAAACAAACAGCATATTACGCTTGACTTATCAGGAAGAGGATTAATAAAATAAACTATAGAATGAAACTGGGATAGCAATAAAATATCATTAATTATGTAACTTTTGAATATAATTAACCTAAAAAAAAAACACTCAAAATAAATTATTTTTTAAAATTTGCCAGTCGTAAAGATGTTAATAATAATTTTTATTTTTTCTTCCTTACATCCCTTGCATACAGACACCCATAGAAGAACTGGCGATAATTCCAGTCACCACATCAACCCCTCCGATCCTAGTCCTAATAGGCTTTATCAGAGGTCATATTATTGAGCCTCTTAACACTGATTACATATTATAATCATCTATTTGGGGTCTCGGTCAAGATTACATCCCTTACAGCCAGTTACATCCGCTTTATGGAGAAGGTGTGAAGAGTCAAGTCGAAGAGGGGATAAGTGGCAGATCAGTAAGAAATTTCGTGTGATATTGTATTAATCCAAATAGATAATCTAGATATATACATACAAATAATAATAATAATTAAAATTATATATAAATTGAAATCCAGTAAGAATAACTGGATGAAAAAAGTTCACAAAATAAAAAAATCCCTTTCAGCATACCGGAAGGCGGAGGTAGATTTCACCGGTGCTAAGTAAAGAATTCAAAAGATTTTCACCTTAAAGTTAAGAAAAACTTCAAATTTACTCTATAAAAGAATGGTTATCACATGTTTAGCATACAAGACCCCATCTTCTTACAATTTCAGCAATATTTTGGTTATCCTTGCAATAAGGGTTGGTCATATCAAAAATTGTTTCAGTCCTGGGCCCCGTTCTACGGGACCTTGTGTTCGATGAACTGCTAGAAATGGAACTGCCTGGAGATTCAAGATGATCTAGCCTTGCTCGTCGCCATTCGCCCACGCTTCCGAGAATAGGCGGCGGTGATGAAGCACGAGGACTCCAGTCCATCCGAGATCAAAGGCACCCCCAGGGCTGCGTAATGCTTAATTACCGGCCCGGCCACGGGAGGAAAGGAACGGTGAGATATGAGGTTTAGTTGTTCGGGCGCAGGCACACATACGCTGTTAATAACGAGTTAGCGAGCCCGACACTCCACCCGTAAATGGGGTTCCTCAAACTCACCGGAAAAAAAAACCTTAGTGGCGATGTCAACAAACAAAATGCTCGTTTTAGGAGTACTGTAAATCCCGACTCTGTTCGTTCTTTTACAGCCATAAAAAGTTACGGTGTGGTTTGATCTATCTCAACAAAGAATCAGCGGGCAGTATCTTTTTGAATAAAATAGTGTTTCAGTGACAGTGAATAGCGATAGATATCGGCAAATTCTTGAGAAATCATTCTTCCCGGATATTAGAAAAGGCCTATGAAGCCTGAGTTCAGCAAGATAGACCCACCATCATATCAGCGGTGTCACAATGGAGTTCCTTAGGTGAAAATTTTAAAATGGAATAATTTTGAGAAATTTAGATTTGCATTGTTCTCAAAGGTCACCGGATTTGACGGCTACTGATTTTTCTTTGGAATTATTTGAAAGAAATGCTTTATGCGAATAAAACGTAAAATTTAAAGTTGAAAAACAATATTCGGGCCAAAATTGTGGCAAACCCAGGAATAAACATTGGTTTGCAAAATATGCAAAATATATAAAAAATAGTTTAGATTTACAAACGCTCAGAAGTCAGAATTTAAAAGATATATTTTCAAAACCTAATTCAATAAATCATGGTTTGACTTTAATTTAATTTAAAAACAAAAAAAAAATAGTATTGAGTTAATTTGTAATGTTTTATTAAAAAAATGACTAATGTGGACACCACATGACTACTTTGTACGCCTATTAAATTATATACAGTTTTTTTTTTTTTTTTTTAATGAAAAGAACATAAAATTTATTTCATTAATAACTTCTTATATATTTTGTTTTTGTTATTATTGAATTATTATCTATCGTAACGATTTTTTTCCAATCAGAGGTTAATAACTATTAATAAATCAATATATTTTAAGTCAAAAAATGGAGATGAAATATGATTCGAACCGACGTGCCTTCCCCTTGTAAGATCCAAATATATCATTAATTAAAATTTTATTTGACTATAACTCTGGAACCAATGAAAATAAGTACCACTTATGATACATCGTTGAAAAGCTCTCAATGAGGGCTTATTACTGCAATTAAGAAAAGGCCAAAACCCAAAAATGTTTTGAATTTTAAGCTTTTTTGGTTACTTCTGGTGCAGTCGATTGCAATCAAAGGAGGGCGCTGCACAAATAGTTGTTACAACAGTCTTAAATCCAAAATTAAAACATCCTACGTCTACTCATTTTTGAGTTTTGCGAGATACATACGCACATACAGACTTCCGAAACTAGTCAAAATAGATTCGGGGATGGTCAAAATGGATATTTCCGTTGAAATTTGAAAACCAAAATTTTTCGCGAAAACTTCTTTTAATTTATACAAGGAAGTAAAAATTGAGAAATTACTTTTGGACCACACCTGTATTTGCCATGAAATTAGTTTTTCTATGGAAATTTTTGATCCGGTTTTTCACTATTTCTTTGAGAAGATAAACTTCAGTTTCTGTTAATTTTATGGTTTAGGTTAAATGTACCAAATTATCCGCGAAAGCGATTAATTTGGAATCAATTAATTTTGATTCCTTTTGTTTTTGTACCTAGAATTATGGGGCAAATTTATAATTATTTTAATCGAAAATGTTTTGTATTATTTATTATTATTATTATTATTATATTTTTACTAATTCTTTTAGTACTTAGTTATTTTCTTTTTGAAATTATAAATTCTTCTCTTAAAAATTCAAAATCAACAAACATCATAATATTAGTTTATGACCTCTAAAAAGGTTAATTACTAATGATAATTA
This sequence comes from Lycorma delicatula, assembly GCF_047948215.1. Taxonomy (NCBI): domain Eukaryota; kingdom Metazoa; phylum Arthropoda; class Insecta; order Hemiptera; family Fulgoridae; genus Lycorma; species Lycorma delicatula. Next base: position 114,903,152 of record NC_134463.1, on the reverse strand, counting down.
CATCCACTTACTTATGCTAGATCTTCATTGATTTCATATTAGGATTGCCCGTTGTACATCATAGCTCTGTGGCTCTTTGAAACCCTCTGTTGCTCAGGTACCTTACAAATTTTTTTAAAATACTAATAGTAATAATAATGACTTATTCATTTACAGAATACGGATTATATTACTTAGATGTCAACCGATATTAACATAATAAAGAGGTATTCAATTTATACTGCATACATTTTAAATTTAGGTGGCGATTTATCGGCTAATAAAAAAAACTTATCCTCTATTCCTATAACTCATTTTCTTTAATTGAATGTAATATATTTAAATTTATTAAAAGAAATAATAAAATTAAAGAAATATATTTATAATATACAATAAATATATTTGCCGACCCCCGTGGCTGAGTATATTGCGTCTCGGTATTTTATGCAGAGATCCCGGATTCGAATCCCAGTCAGGAATTTCATCTTTTCATATGCTACCAATTTCCACCGAGCTAATGATCATAGATGCTGATGCCAGCCTATATATATATATATATATATATATATATATTTAGATATATAAAAAATATTATATTATTAGAATATTTAAAAAATAATCACGTAAAAAAAAGGATTGAAGAAAAGTCTGTTTTTTTAATCGTTTTCTTTTGAATCTCCATATTTTTATTTGTTTGATGATTCCACTTTTATTAATTTCTCATTTTTTTTAGTTAAGATAACGATGTTTATTTTTACAGCTAAAATTTTGGTGATAATTGTACATAAAAATTATTTTTCTTCATTTTATTGAAGATTTATTACCACATTTTTAAAAATATAAGTTAAGAATGCAAAAATATTTACAACAAATAATAAAAAGTTTTATAATAATTTGGAGGTAGAAGAATTTTGTTATTTGGGAAGTAGAATTACTAATGATGGACGAAGCAGGAGCGATATAAAATGCCGAATAGCCCAGGCGAAACGAGGCGTCAGTCAGAAATATAATTTGTTTACATCAAAAATTAATTTACATGTCAGGAAAAGTATATGTTTGGGAGCGTCGCTTTATATGGTAGTGAAACTTGGACGATCGGAGTATCTGAGAAGAAAAGATTAGAAGCTTTTGAAATGTGATGTTATAGGAGAATGTTAAAAAATTAGATGGGTGGATAAAGTGACAAATGAAGAGGTGTTGCGGCAAATAGATGAAGAAAGAAGAATTTGGAAAAATATAGCTAAAAGAAGAGACAGACTTATAGGCCACATATTAAGGCATCCTGGAATAGTCGCTTTAATATTGGAGGGACAGGTAGAAGGAAAAAATTGTGTAGGCAGGCCACGTTTGGAATATGTAAAACAAATTGTTAGGGATGTAGGATGTAGAGGGTATACCGAAATAAAACGACTAGCACAATATAGGGAATCTTAGAAAGCTGCTTCAAACCAGTCAAATGACTGAAGACAAAAAAAAAATAATAATTTGTATAAATGAAAATATGTTATTACACTTTTACAACCACGCTTCTGTACGTCATGAAATATGTTCAGAAAGTAAATACCATTTGCGCGTATCTTCCACGCATCCGTAGGCATGAAGGTCGCGCATGAGTAGTGGCTTCCTATCAATCAAAATTGATATTCTCCTGTCATTTTGTTTTCTTTTTTTTATAATCATCTTGTCTGTGCTTCAGAATCGGTTATCATATGTAATAAGCATATTTTTTATAATCTGTTTTTACAAGTAATTAGGAAAATATCAGAAGTTTTAAAATTACATTAAAAAATCCATATTATACAAATCTACATATATATTGTACAATCCACATTACACAAATCCTATATTTAATATTCAGTGGCCACAGAATGTTAAACAATAAAATAATTCAATGAAATATTTAAAAATAATTGACATAACATTAATTAAAATATTACTACGCATATCGGTACTGACAAATATAATGAACGTGTAATATATTTTGAAAAGAGAAATTAAGAAGAAAATCCTTAAAGAGAAGAAATTATTTTTTTTTTTAAGTAAGTTAAAAGAAGTCTACGCGTTAGGACTAAAAATAAATAAAAAATTGAAGACACGTGTTGAGAACTAAATATCTATGATTTTAATGGAAAAGTGGACTCGTATAGAAATATTCAGTAATAAAAAAAAGAAGAAGCAGACTAAGTTAAATGTGCACGGAATTAAACAGCAAGATTTTAAATTAAGCTCCTAAAGAAAAGTAGAAATGATACTTTGTAATCAGTATACTTTAGCTATGAGTAAGAAGAATTTCAAATTAAAACAATTAAATCTTTTGAAATAAATTTTTATACGAACTTTTTCCACTTTATTCAGTATGGCAAAACAAATTTGTATTGTAAGTCGAATTTATTTCATCTTAACTTTAAAATATATGGGAGAGTGTCTAATAAATTAAAGTGTAAAAACATTTTTCTATCTCTCCTGTCATTTCATAAATTCTGCTTTCTTAACTGATTTATTAAACGTACGGTATCCCTCGAATCTTTTATTTTGCATAAAGCTTTCTTCCGTTAAAAAAAAATATTTTTATTATTATTATTGTTTTTAAAGTTTAGTTACATTTAAGTTGTAAATCTTAATTAAAATTTTACAACTAATAGTTAGAAACTTACCAAATTAAAACGGATTACTCTAAAAATAAAAAAATATAAATTGAAATAAAAATAAGAAAATCGGACTATTATTTGCAAAGATATTATTATAAGAGCACCTCATTGAATCTCCTAAAACAACGCAATAGGGGCCCCGTGTATTTGTTACCAGTTGATAGTGATGATTTTCTAGCCTCGCTCGAGGTGCTCGCATCACCTCACCAGTCAACCATCACAAACAGTTCCCACGAGAAGCCAATTATTATTAAACAGACATTTTTAAATTTATTTAATATTTTATTTCATTTAACGTAAACTGAATTCTATTATTTTTGTAATATTATTCATTCGATTGATTCGAATCATTCAATTCTAACCCAGCTCACACAGTGATAAAGGCTCACAGTTTACAGCTCATTAATTCAATTCATTAAATTTTGTCAACCGGCGAATCTCACTACTACATATAAATATACATCTATATAAATAAAAATATTCGTTTGTTCAAATTTTTAAATCTCCGAAAGTTCTTCATCGATTGCTATGAAATTTTGACACAACGTTGCATTCGAATACGCGCGTGTTTTTATATGTCTGCTATTTGTATACCTAAGATGTCACACCTGTGACAGGTAAAAACTTACTTTTTTTGAAAAAACAGCGCTATCTTTTGGACGTAAATGCAACACACAGTATACTAAATATTTTACGATTCCATTTCAATGTTTCCGATATGTGTATCCGCTGTAGACTAAAAAACTGCTGAACTGATTTACGCGCGAGTAAAAAGGAATAAAGAAAAAAATCGGAAAAGAAAAAGAGGGAAAAATCGAAAAATAAAAAATGGAGAAAACGGGAAAAAGAAAAAACTGGAAAAGAAGTAAATGGAAAGGGAAATAAGAAAGAAAAGGAAAAAGAAGGAAAAGAGAAAGGGAAAACGGAATATGATAAAATGAAAATGGGGAAAGGATAATGAAAGGAGGAAGTAAAAGGGGAAATTGAAAAGGGGAAAGATGCAGGGGAAAAAGGAGTAAGGGTAAAAGGGAAGGTTAAATTTTTCTTCATTCTTCTTAGACCTACACTTTCCGTGACTCGCCAATAATCGAATTACACGCCAATAACCTTGGTAATTCCGTGGCCCTTAAGGACTGAACAGGGGAAAGTGGAGGTTTCTTCTTTATTCTCTCTTCGGTATGCTTCTGGGTGGCTGCTTGGTTCGTTACCTCTTCTTCTTTCTTGAAAGGTAAGGAAATAAGGAACTTACAACGGGGTAATATTTCTTGCGGTCGCGAAATATATATATATATATATATATATATATATATTTGGGTGCGGCGATCGCCTTATTTTTCGAAGTTACAAGAAGCGGAATATTCAAACATCATAATTAATAAATCATCCAGACACACGTGTGTCCAAGAAGGGGTTGGTAGGACCGCATGGCCGTAGTGAAGAAACCTGTGTTGTGTTGGCTGTGGAATCTGTAACATAGAAACAGAAACAGACACAAAAAAAAAGTTTTATTTTAGTTTTATTTGTAAATATAGGAAGGAAAAAGGCAGTGTTTCCGTTATACGGGGGGTTATATTCAAAACTTAACCGATTTTGGCGTGTATCATTATTATTTTTATTTCTCCTCTCATCGGAACTATTTAGGTGGTAATATAGCGCAAAAAAAGCAAAAAAAAAAAAAACAACGCGCTTCCAGATACCAAAAAACGGCGTTCGCTCGACACCTTACCTCTGTCCCATATCTGGGCCGGTTTTGCGGCGGGATTACTGCTTCAGGTTTGGGTTGGCACAATTCCAGGATCCTCAGTTTGAATCTGAAAAAAAAATATATATATATTTATATCTGCATAGTTGTACGTACCTTTTGTGGTCTCTTTATTACGTAAACGTAATATCGTTTCCACGCATTCATCGCGCATCTAATTTGTTTATATATAATAATATAAACAAATATATATATATTATATTACATAATGTATATATAATGTTTGTATATATTTAGTTTATTTATGGACCTTTAAGTTGATTTACGGGATGTTATTATGAATTGGAAACTAGAATAGTATGTAACCGTATTTCGAAACCAATAATTGTTATTATTATTATTGTTAATATGAAATCATTTTAATATGTAAGTTAAGAAGATTTAAAATATTGCCTTAAAGTATTTTATAAATAGATATAAAGAACGTTTCCAAAGAGAAGGTTTTTAACAGTTTTTTAGCGTAAATTTCTTAATCGTTATTTTTCTTTTATTATACAATAAAATGCACTATGCGCTATGCATTAACTGTCTTGTATTTTTTATGCTAAAAAACGTAATCTGTATGTGCAAGTACAATTTTTTACAGACATTTATTACATTAATTATTTATTACTTACTTTTTTCTCTTATTATTGACTCCCCCTCTTTGATAACATTTTAAGTATTATTTATAAATATAATTATATTCTTCATTGTATTATTTATATTGTACTGTGTGAGATGTATTCAATTTATCTAAATACCGCTGATAAAACTTATTTCTTAAAAGGACACAATGTTGTACAATTTATAAAAACAAATAATAAATTTAGAAAATAACAATCTTTATTATTACTTAAGTACAATTAAGTATAATTATTATTATTAAGATTCGATTTTTTATTAAGTAGTAAATTTCTTTTATCACCATCCAGTAAACTTACATTGTAAGTAGCTATAAAAATTTACTAGTAAATGATGAAGGAAAAGCGAAAGAACTAAAAACGATTTATACGAATAAGCTAAGGATTTTGTATAAATTATCCAAAGAAAGATTACGCCAAGTAATTCATTTCTAATGTAATTTAAAAGGAGCAGGATATTTTGAAAAACAATAAAAAAATATATTTTTTTTTTAAATTAAATTTAAATTATTTAGAGATTAGCTTTAAACATGTTACACAACTTAAATATTATGATAAAATATTTTATTTTATTCTAAGAATTTAATTAATTTGCCATTTGGGTAATGAATGAGAAAAAGCCGAACGTACAGATTGAATATTCAAAGAAACGGAACTGAATCAGATATCGATATTTAATAAATCAATTAAAAATTTGTGCCATTCCTTATTTTAAATGAATATATATCAAATGGAACGTTACACTTTTTTATTTAAATAATTTAAAAAATTTACTAAAAGGGGTTGTTAGTTATCTATACCGCTTAAATTCTGATTCACGGAATCGAGTAACAAAATTAATTTAGTTTTTTAAGTAGGAAAATATAAATAAAGGTTTTGATATATTTATCTATAAGTTTACATAGATAAATATGTATACTTATGTATTTTTGTTTAAATAAAGATTAAAGAAAAATAGAGGCCGATTCAAAAAGGACTTAACAACTTTAAAATCATATAATAATTATTGATATAATTTACAGATAAGATTGAGGTCTCATTTCATAGAAAAATCATCAGATTTGTCACCTAACATTCACTTCGGTTCGACATGGCTTCATTTGTAATGCAACATACATCCCACCAGAAGTATTTTATTCCAGAATGTAGCCAGCAAATCGGGCGTTACCTCTGCAGCTGCGGCATTAATTCTTTAGCTCAACAAAATCAGAAGGCAAAGGCCTGCCATTGTAAACCCTATCTTTAATGAAACCCACAAAAAAAAAATATAACGGGATCAAATCTGGGGAGCGAGGTGGCAATGCAATTGGACCTTCACAACCAATCCACCCGCCTGGGAATCGAGTATTAAGAAAATCTTGGACTTTTAGGCGGTAATGAGATGGTGTCCCGTCTTGCTGATAGTAATGGCATCCATCTTGGTCATCATCGTCTAATTGAGAAATTAGAAAATTTTGAAGCATGTCTTCATGAACGTTATCACTTATGATCGCCTCCTGGAAAAAGAACGCGCCTACAGTCTTTGTTTGCTTAATAAGGCACAAAAAAACATCGACTTTAGGTCCATCATGAATGGCTGAAAAGTTTTATGAGGGTTTTCGCTAACCCATATTTGGCAGTTATCAGTGTTAACGTTGCCGCTGATGTGAAACGTTGACTAATTACTAAAAATTACATTGTCTAAAAACGTATCGTTATCTGCAATTCTATCCATCGTTTCCTCACAAAACTGCAGTCTAGCGACTTTGTCATTTGTAATGTGTTGAACCATTACTAATCTGAATGGCTTCAAATGCAATCAATTACGTAATACGCGCCAAACAATCGTTTGTGGAACGCAAATCTCAGTTGACGCACGTCGAGTTGATTTTTTCGCACGTCGAGTTTGATTTTTGCACTGTGTGCAAAGCTTACTCTGAGTTGTTCCACAGCAGCTTCAGGGACGCGTGGGCGTCCTAGTGATTTTGTACGTTTAACAGAATAACCTGTCAACGAAGATTTGGTGCCAAGAATACCAATAATGTACGCCTACTAGGAGGCTCCCTACCGTATTCTCTACGAAAATTACGTTGAACTGTAAATCGTGTGACTGCAAAATCGTAAACCCAAAACACAGCGAGCACGAATAAATTTATCAACTTTTAACAATACTGGTGGCCAAATTAGGTACTAATGAACTATGTGACTCAAATCCTTGATGTGTTTTGCTATGAAATGAGACTAAAATTATGAAGTTCTTTCTTGATCATCCGGTATTATTGTAAAGTAAGCCTTAAAAAGGCGTTGCAGTAACGTACATAAATGAATAAAACTATTATTTCTGTTAGGATAATTTAAAAAATAACAAACGGAAAAAATAACTGTGTATTTTTGTATATAAAATTTTGTAATGAAGATTTAAAAATAAATATTTTGTAGTAGAAGACAATATATTCTTCAAAATGTTCATATCATGTTAGAATTTTAATATATAAATCGATCTACGTCGTAGGTAGGACTTGTTGTAAAATTACATCGTTTGACGTATTTCCAATAAATTACGAAATACAATTCAAACAAATTTTACCTTTTATTTTTTTCCTGTTGTATGTTATTTTAATATTAAATTATTAATAATGTTTTATAAATATTCTCTGATTTCTTGAATGAATATTAAATAATATTATTCTTTTAAATATAAATTTAAATATACTGAATATTAATGTTATTAAATCCAATCTAATTTTAAAAGTTTTTACTTAATTCCAATTAAAAAAAAAAACACACACACATATATATATATATACATGTATAGAAATAGATATTAGATATAGATTTAATCATAGTAGCGGAAGAAAATATACAAATTTATTCCATTTTTATATTTTTAATTAAATACAATGAAATGAAGTTACACTTTTTATTGAAAATATAATATAATTCCTGAAAAATAAAATATACATCTCTATTTGAGTCTGACATCACTTTTAATAAATTCATGATAATCATTTTTATAATATTGACACAACTAACATTTTTATGTACGGTATATGTAACATGTAACTTAAAAATAATCAGGAAAAAATATGTAACTGAATAATATAATAATAAAAATGAAGTCAATTTCTTGTATTATTACTAGCAGCACTGATATTGTAATGGAAATATATATGAAAGAAGATATTAACGGTAGAATATGTGTAGGATATACGAGAAAAATAAATTGACTCGATAGAAAAATATAAATATAAGAATTTTATTTATATTTTATATCAATAATGTTAAAATTTGTTTCAAAGAATTATAATGAATAAATTGAAGCCTGAAAATGTACTGTAAAAGATAGAAATAAAATCGATAGAGAAATGTAATTTTCCTAAGGCTCAGATATTTACCGTAAATAAGAAAGTTTATATATCTGTTAGCATTTGAAATAGGTACCTCATAGGGAATCATAAATAAATTTTATTCCTGATAATCACGTGAAGAGAGGTCGCCGACGAAACCCGTCAATAAAGAATACAAAGGTTGGACATCTCATATAAAGGAAACTTGTTTGTATAGATGGTCCAAGTAAAGTTCAATACTAAATATAGCACTTGTTCATAGAAAGAAAACATCTGATACAGACATCACATGTCTTCCTTGTACGCTATTAAATTATATACATTTTTTGCTGCACTTCATTTAAATTTATTTCATATAAAAGTGAGATACGATCCTCCAATTCTTTAATAAAGTGAAAATTTACCCATAAAAATGGCCGCAAAATTTTCCTGAGAATTTTATATTACTATATATATATATTTTATTTTTTTGTTTTTTTTTTGTTGTTTTACGTCGTTGATGAAATAGATATGTGGTTAAGTGGGAACGTGTCAGATCCGTAAATATGCACACATCGGTTCGAATCCGACTTCATATATATATATTTTAACTTTTTGATTTATTAATAATTAATATATAACAATATATAAAATTTTATTTCATTAATAACTACTGATTTTTTTTCTTATAATATTATATTTGAATTTTTAATTACTGTTAAATTATTTTACAACATCAGAGATTAATAATTATTACTAAATCAATATATTTAAATTAAAAAAAGAAGGAAATGAAGTCAGATTCGAATCGATGTGCCTTCCCCTTGTAGGATCCAAATATTTCATTAATTAAAATTTCATCTGGCTATAACTCTGGAACCAATGAAAATAAGTACCACTTATGATACATCGTTGAAAAGCTCTCAACGAGAGCTTTTACTGCAATTAAGGAAAAGTCCAAAACCCAAAAATGTTTTGAATTTTAAGCTTTTTTGAGCACTTCTGGTGCAGTCGATTGCAATCAAAGGATGGCGCTGCACAAATAGTTGTTACAACAGTCCTAAATCAAAAATTCAAACTTCCTACGTCTACTTGTTTTTGAGTTTTGCGAGATACATACGCACGTACAGACTTCCGAAACTAGTCAAAATAGATTCGGGGATGGTCAAAATGGATATTTCTGACAGTGCCGTAGAAACGTTCTTACAGATAACATAAATTGAAGAGTTTTGAAGCGAAAAATTATAAATAATAAAAGTGACCTAAATAAATCACAATGTAGATATCTTTTTTTTTATCGACGTATTTATTGCTTATTATTGAATTTTTATTACATAATGATATAAATAGCCTTTTTTTTTGTTTAGCTTTCGGAATCATCGTGTAGTATTACTTCAGAGGGTAAATCAGGATGATATGTATGTAAATGAAATGTATAGTTTCAGGTCGACCGTTCCTAAGGCGTGTGGTTAATTGAAACCCAACCACCAAAGAACACCGGTATCTACGATATAGTTTCAAATCAAAAAGTTGCCTATACTACGGTTTGAATCTTAGAACTCTCGACTTCGAAATCAGCTGATTAGCGATGACGAGTTCACCGCTAAACCAACTCTGTGAATTTATATAAATAACGTACAGTCATTTCCATAATTAAATAACTTAAGGAAAATTGGATAATTTTATTTCTTATATGAAAATATTTGTTTAAAATTATGGAGTCCCTTTAAATCATTTTTAATTTTTCCTTTTATTTTTTATGTTTTTAAAAAAGTGGTTTGTAATTTTTTTAGATAATTGTAATTTTTTAAATAATAAAACTAGAAATGTTAAGTAAAAAAAAACCTGAATATTTAAAATAAGAATTTTCAATTTTCTAATTCACCGGGCTAGCGTTAAACTTGTCGCCGCAAATGACTTTAATAGCTGACGTTTGAAGTCAAAGGATCTGAGGTAAATCCTAGCAAAAGTTAGTCACTTTAATACGGATTTGAATACTAGACAGTTGATACTACTGTCATGTCATGTCATTTACATGTCATACATATCATCCTCATCCCATTGAGATTTGGGGGGGGGGGGTCTTATTATTCACTAGTTGAACAGATTGCAACGTACACTTTACAAAAATAATAATATTAATAAATTTTCATTAAACCATTTTTACCTGATGAAAACAACGTTATTAAAAATTAAAACCAAGCATGAATAAAAAAAAAGTAATAGTTTAATTTGAAACCCACTTCAAAACTTATAAATTTAAATAAAAATTAGAAAAACACTATTACTGGTATTTTTAAAACTTTACTTTGCATCATGTTTTTGAAAAATGTTCTAATTTAAAAATAAATTTTATCACTCTAAGCATCAATTTGTAAAAAAATATTTAAAAAAAAAATTAAGAAAATACAGGACATCTGAGTTTTACCGATGTTCAGACGAACGTTGTTTCTTTAGATTTACGTTTCCGATATATAGCGGTTAAACATGCTAACCCATGGAGCGCATTAACAGTTTGACATAAGAAATGGGAATGCTGTTTGGAACGGAAGGAAGATCGTTTTTCATGGTTTATCTTGACTATTCGACCAATGAACAGCAGGAGAAAAATAAATTAGTATAAAAGGAAAATATTATACGGAAATGTTAATTAAAAAGTTAAAATGAAAACTGTTATAGTCAAATAACAGTAAAAGAAAAATGTTAAACTAATTATAAGAATAAAAAAATAAGAGAGAGGGTGGGATAATATATCACACCCCTTTGGTGTATTCTACAAACTGTGTGACCGGTTTAAACCTCTATAAAAACGCTGAAAATCTTCTTATTAAAATAATGGTGAATATAAACCGGCTAGAACGTTATAAAATAATGTTTGCGTAAAATATTATCTCCTGTATACATTTTAATTGATATAATGTTAGGAATCAGCAGTACTTAGCTAACTTATTTTTATCCATACTTCCACCCGTACGAAAAAATACCCTAATATTATTAGGGTATTAATATTATTTCCTAATATTATCCCGCTTCCCTAATATTATTTCGCTCAAATGCTACGAAAAAATTCTTCATTCGTACCAATACACAATACTTAAATTACCATAATATTATTGAAAATTTTGTTGAACTGATATTAGGCGCTATAACAAAAAAATTTGTAGACGACCTAATATGAGGTAGGTCGTCTACCATTCTCAAGTCAAAAGACATTTTATACTATGCTTAATAAAGCAACTGAGTAGTGAAGTGCCATCCTTTGCCTTCTTCAGTTATACAAACATGCACATCAATACGTCAAACCCACGAAATGCGTGTCTATAAGTGATGCCTTCACTCGGTTTATCCCAAGATGTATATTGAATACTATTACTTCCAGAAAAAGCTACTAAATAATTAATGTCTCTTATAATTTTCAGATGTTTTACACGTGTTAAAGTCCTCAGATAATAAACATTAAGACAGTTTGAAAAATGTGATTTGTACAACACATGACTTCCTAGAACGCCTATTAAATTACATATACACATTTTTTTTAAAATGAAAAGTACATAAAGATTTAATGCGATTCTAAATTATAATTTTCAATTAATATTAAATAATCAGATGTTTCATCAAATCTGTTACATTTACACATATGTAATAATGCCAATTAAATTATGAATACACAGTTTTAAAAGTACGTAAAATTTCATTTCACTAATAACTTCTGATTTTTTTTTATTGTTATTACTAAGTTATTATTTATTGTAAAAAAATGTTACAATCAGAGATTAATTATTAATAAACCAATATATTCAAATTATAAAAAAAATAAATAAAAAAAGGAATGATTCGCATTCGAAGCGATTTGCCTTCCCCTTGTAAGATCCAAATATTTCATTAATTAAACTTTTATTTCGCGATAACTCTGGAACCAATGAAAATAAGTATCACTTACGATATGTCGTTGAAAAGCTCTCAATGAAAATTTGTTACTGCAATCAAGAAAAAGTCCAAAATCCAAATTTGTTTGGATTCAGTCGATTTTGGTTCAGTCGATTGCAATCAATAGGGGAGGTGCACAAATAGATGTTACAACAGTCCTAATCCAAAATTTCAACATTCTACAGCTAATCGTTTTTGAGTTATGCGAGATACATAGGTACAGACGTCACGCCAAAACTAGTCAAAATGGATTCAGGGATGGTCAAAATGAATATTTCTGTTGAAATCTGAAAAGCGAGATATTTCCCGATCACATTTCCTTATTTATTTCCTTTAGTTCGTACAAGGAAGTAAAAAGGATTTAATTCCTTCTGTCGTGCAACAATGCAATATATACAATATATTATATTCTACACACAGCTATCTCAAAGTACTTATTTTTAATTTTATAAAAGTACACACTTCAGAGAAACTGAAGATGATATACAATTACCAAAAAAATAAATTATATATTTGAATTTAATTTCAAGTAAAAACATCTTTTACTTTATAAAAAATACAAACGAAAAAATTATTTTATATTTCGTTTTTTTGGATACGCATGATCTACTAACCTCTTAAAAATAAGATATTTTAAAACTTCAAATATTTTACTATTTTAAATAAATTAACCGATTCAATTAAAATATAATTTAAAACATTTAAGTGAACCGCTTAAAAGAAATAAATAAAAGCGTTTATTAATGAAAATATCTCAAGTAATCGATATTCATCTTAACTTATAACCGTCTATTTATTTTTACCTACATAGGAAGAAAGGTAGATATAAACGGATAATGCGTTTTAAATACAAACACTCGCTAAAATAACCGTTGTAAGCGACCTGAAAAAAGACAAAAGCCGCATTAGAAACTGACGTAATCATGTTAAAAATAAAAGGCACTGTAAACCCAGCATTTAAATGAAACTTCAATTTAATAGGTGTTTAGCGGATTAAAGAAATATGACCCATAAAAGTCGATATTACTGTTACGATTTCTACGTATATGTTACTTCAGCGTTGGATCTGGAACAGTTGTGACAAAAGCTTATTATATTTTTGATACACCTACTACCAATTACTGAGATTATTTTATAATTGTTATATTTATTCAGAATGATTTATATAATCGATGTTAACGTCAATTTATTTATAATCAGTCGATATTAACGTCAATTTATTTATAATCAGTCGATATTAACGTTCATTTTTAATAATTTGTTTATATACTCGTATATATATGTATGTATGTTCATAGAAATCTAAATTACATAATTTTACCAAGAAGTTCGTTACAACTTCGCCGGTAAGAGTCCGCAGAACTGAACGGCACGGCGAATTCAACGAACTATGTTTACAGTTCTAAACATGACTTAACCTAAAAGTGAAATGAAAATGGAAAAAAAATTAAAAGATAAGCATGAAAACAATGTACTTCATTCAGTTCAATTTGATTTGTAAAATAAAATACCTTCAAAAAATATCTCGAATTTTGTTAGACACCATTTTCTTCCATTATATGAACCGCGGGACGCGAGTATGTCACTTTTTCCTCAAAAAGGTAGGTTTACGAATCGCGCCGTTAGGTAGCAGTATTTGATAGTATTAGATAGTACAAAAACTTGATAATGCACTTGAAATAATAAAATTTAAAAGAAAATATACTACAGCCTGTTTTAATAGTAAATGTTCTTATGTAGATAAAAGTACTGAAGATGAAACATTTTTTTTTAATTCCCATCACTTCATTAAAAACAAATAAAAGTATTAGTTAAAAAGAGATTACAGTTGCTAATAAAACCAAAAAAACACAAACAGTAGGAAAATTTTGCAAATGTTCAAAGATTTTTTATAAAAACAGAAATAAATTAGTTTGGTAAAATTTTTATTCTACAATTAGAAATATTTGAACTAATTGATAGAAAAATAAAAAAAATTCATTTAATAATAATAATATAAAAATTGTGTTCACGGATACGATAAAAATAGAGGGTTACACTTTCAAAGTAATAAGTGCAATATTACGTCATCGATTTTCGATTCGTGAAGGCCATTATACTAGTTTTATTAAAAAAGAAAAAAAGTATAGTATCAAGTGAATGGTATAAGTATTAATCTTAAAAAATTGGCCGAGAAAATAAAAAAAAAATTATATTTACTTGTCCTAGAAGTTTTTTATTTTTTAAAATAATTAAATTTATGATAAATGTATTGAACATAAATAAATTGTCAGGCAATAAATTTTAATAATAAATCTGTAAGATAACAATCGGTAATTAATAAGAGAAATAATAGAATAATCTAATAAAACGCAGTGGTATGCAGAAAAATTACAATGAAACTGTAAACCGCAGATATCATTTCTTCCACCCAAAAAAAAAAAATTTCTGTAATATAAATAAAACTATTTTTAACAAAATTACACTGATATCAAAAGAGATAAGAAACTACATCTCTATTATAAAAATCTGTTATTAATTTAGAATTTTCTTTAAAAAAGAAATACATGTTAAATATGTGTAATAGACAATAGATATTTATATAAATAAAAATGTAAATGTTCGTTTGTTCAAAATCATAAATCTCTGAAAGTTCTTCACCGATTGCTTTGGAGTTTTGACACAACGTTGCATTCAAATACGCGTGTGTTTTTATATAGCTACTATTTATATACCTAAGATGCCACACCTGTGAAGGTGAAAACATGCTTTTTGTGAAAAACAGCGCTATCTATTGGACGTAAAGGCAACACACGCTATACTAAATATTTTACGATTCCACTTCAGTGTTTCCGATAGATGTATCCGCTATAGACTAAAACCTACTGGACCGTATTACACGCGGGGAAAAGGGAGAAAGGGAAAAATCGGAAAAGGGAAGGAGGGAAAAATTGAAAAAGGTAAAAGGGAAGAAGGGAAAAATGAAAAAAATATAAAACAGGAAAACGGGGAAAAAAACAGGATACGGATATGGTAAGGTGGAAGAAGAAAAAATAAAATAGGAAAATAGGAAAATAAAAAGGAAGGGTGAAAGGGAAATTGGGGAAAGAAACGCAGGAGGAAATTAGAAAGCAAATGTGGTAAGAGGAAAGGGGAATGGGGGAATGTAGACGGGAGAAATGGGGAAGGAAGAAGGAATATGGTAAAAAATGAAAATGGGGAAAATATGGAAAGAGAAATGGAAAGGGAGGGAAAGGTTAAATTTTGTGAAGTTCCGTAATGTTCATTTTGTTAATGGTTTATCAAACTTTCCATTGTTTTCATTTAATCTACATATATATATATATTTGCGATATGCAAAAAAATTACAATGAAATTGTAAACCGTACGGTGTACAAGAGTCTCGCAGATATTTCTTCCGCTCAAAAAACAGAAATTTCTGTAATATAAAAAAAACTGAAGATGAAGCAAATGAAGAAAAAAGGTTAAAAAGGAAATGGAAAGGGGAAAGGAGAAAATGAGAAGAGTTCGAATCTTTACGTTACCGGAAGTTTCATAGGCTATATTAATATGTATATAACAGATTTGTAAATAAAATAATGAAACTAGGTTTTTTTGGCAGCCAAAAATTTGAGTATATATATACATACAATTCTTACGATTATTCATTGTTTAATAAATGAAATCGGGTCGGTAACTTTTGTAACAATTTTTTATTTATTTTTTGTTAATTGTATGGAACGCTTAAACATTGTTTATTATGTATTATTGTATATCTATTGTCTATTACATATATTTAACGTGTATTTCTTTTTAAAGAAAATTCTAAATTAGTAACAGATTTTGATAACAGAAATGTAGTGTCTTACCTTTTTTGATATCAGATCATTTTGTTAAAAACAGTTTTATTTATATTACAGAAATTGTTATTTTTTGAGCGGAAGAAAGGATATCTGCGAGATACACAGATATATATAAGGAAAAGTTCCGAATTCACTGAACCAAATATAATATTGCATTTCAACATTCTAACAAAGTCCAAATGATATTCAACCCTAGATATGAAAATGCTAAATTTTATATTGTTTAACTGACTGACTGACTAATGATTATTATCATGTGAAAAAAATCACTGTAATAAGTTCCATTTGTATTTTACTTTTATTATTGCAATTAACTGATTATATCAGATATTTAATTACAAGTTATGTTTGCTTTTACGTGTTTATACAAAGTCTGTATAAAATAATCGAACTTAGTGAATTGAGCAGTTCCGGGAATTTCTATAGAAATGTGGTTGATACCAGCGCGTAAAACGAAACTATCACATCCGGTTAACAGCTTTTTATACTATTGCTGAAAAGGACTGTAATTTATTTAGGGTGTATGTGTTTGTTTCATCCTAGTAGCTCAACTGCTGAACCGATTTAGATGTATGAACCAGCGTTACAATCACTCCGTTACCGGGAGTGTCATATATATATATATAAACTAAATAAGTAAGTCTAATGCAATTCATTAGGTCAACAACCAAACAAACAAAATAAAAACAAAAGCAAAAAACCTGACGTTTCGCCCAAGATGTAGGACTTTTTCAAGACAAACCACAAATGACAAAAACAGCACCAGCAAACATTTATAAACTCTCCATCACCTAATGTAATAAAAACTAAAACCCCCACTACTAAAAATGTTATCATTTACATAGATACTGCCACCACCACTCCAATGATAACATTAAGTTACAACCGAAACAAAAAATACAAATCCTAAATTAATAAACCTATACTACACAAAACAAAACTAGAACCAAGAAATAACCAATAATACACAACCAATTTTTTAAAACTTTTATTTAACTTGCTTTAGTTATAATCAAATTTTGCAACTGCTATATCTTTTGATCTATCGTATGAAAATCAATGAAATTTGATTCACGTATGTAACTTCGATGACAATACAGCACTACGGTGTTGAAATTTGATATGAACTACTTTTCTTTCTTTCTTTTTCCTGTTTAGCCTCCGGTAACTACCGTTTAGATAATACTTCAGAGGATGAATGAGGATGATACGTATGTGTGTAAATGAAGTGTAGTCTTGTACATTCTCAGTTCGATCATTCATGAGATGTGTGGTTAATTGAAACCTAACCACCAAAGAACACCGGTATCCACGATCTAGTATTCAACTCCGTGTAAAAATAGCTGGCTTTACTAGGACTTGAACGCTGGAACTCTCGACTTCCAAATCAGCTGATTTGGGAAGACTCGTTCACCACTAGACCAAGCCGGTGGGTTTGCTGAACAACTACTACACGGTATATTGTACACGACTGATTTTGCTTCTTTTTTGGCGCCTTTAATTTTGTAAAAATGTTACCAATCATATTATACGTACCACGAGCCACCATCAGTCTATTTTTAAAAACTCTGAATATTTTCAGACAAATCAGGAACATATGGAAGCGTCAAATATTCTTTTGCATATTCTCTTTCTTTATAAGAAAACGCATTGTAAAGCCTATGAATTCTCTAGACTTCATAGTCTTTTATCAATAAAACTTTTGGGATAGTTATTTTCCAAAAGCAACTCTCTAACATTTTTTAATTATTATCGGTCTTTATGTAGGATCCGTAAAACACAAAGCTCTATCTACCAAACCAACCGTTACAGCCTTATTATGAATAATCGGCTGGGCAGACAAATAATTCAAATACCTTCCAAAAGCCGCTGGCTTCTTATACCAAACAGTATTAATTACGCCATCACAATGCCTTACAGTCATATCCCAAAAATTTAGTTCATTATTTTATTCCTTTTTTGTTGTAAATTGAATGGATTTAATAAACTTATTAAACTCATCAAAAATATATTCAAATTTGTCTTCAGGCAAACACAAAAAAATATCAATATTAATTTTATAATATCAATATCAATAAAAATACATACATTGATACATACATATACATATAGTAATACATGTATTGATATATTAATATCAATATTTTATTTGTCTAGCCAATGAATAGAATTTAGTTATTATTTTGTATATATATATATATATATATATATATATACGAGGTGTGTGAGAAACGTAATGAGACAGACTTTTTACTAACCAAAGTTTTTATTTTTTCAAACAACAATTTTATCCCCTTCAAAGTAGTTCCCTTGGGCAGCTATACAGCGGCGGAGTCGTTGTTACCACTCCTGGTAGCAGCGCTGGAAAGCTTCAACTGGTAGGGCATTTAACTAGTCGGTCACAGTCTTTTGAATGTTCTCCAGAGTTCCAAAATGACGTCCTTTTAAGAA
The DNA here is from genome assembly GCF_047948215.1 of Lycorma delicatula. Lineage (NCBI taxonomy): Eukaryota > Metazoa > Arthropoda > Insecta > Hemiptera > Fulgoridae > Lycorma > Lycorma delicatula. Next base: position 114,884,615 of record NC_134463.1, on the reverse strand, counting down.
ACGTTTCAATTTCGGGAAAAGGAAAAAATCACAAGGATTCAAATCATGTGAATAAGGGGGGTTTAAGAACCGTAGGAATGCTTTTTGAAGTCATAAATTCCCTGATGGAAATGGCCGTGTGACACGGGGCATTGTCATGATGAAGCATCTATTTGTCTGCAATGTCTGGTCTCGCGCGAATCACTCTTTTCCTGAGCCTTTCAAGGACACCTTTGTATTTATATATTCTGAGTTCCATCTTCTTGAACTATGAAGAGTGCGAAAACCGTTTGAAGCGTTGCGTGGCTTCCCAAGGGAACTATTTTGAAGGTGATACATTCCTGTATAATTGGATTGTAAATAAAATGTTTTTCTGAACAGTCTCATTACATTATTTACAGACCACTATATATAAATATATATATATATATATATATATATATATATATATATATATATATATATATAGTCCTCTAAACATTATCTGAAACTTTTATCTGAAACAATTTTTGATATAACCAACCCTTACGGCATGGGATGACCAAAATGTTGCTGGAATTGTAAGAAGATTGGGCTCGTCGTATGCTAAAAATGTGAAACTTTTTTCGCATGCAACGAATGTCGTATAGAGTAAATTTGAAGTTTTTCCTAACTTTAAGATGGAAATTTTTTTTATTCCCTACTTAGCACCGATGAAATTTACCGCCGCCTTCCGGCATGCCGAAAGGGATTTTTTTTCTAAGTGTTTCATCAATCTGTTGTCTGATTCTTGTTATTGTTATGGTTTTCTACTATGCTACTCACAGAACAGTTCTTTAAAACTTCTTTGTGTACGTATTATGTTTGCCCTCATGTTCTATATAGAACTAGCGTATACTTCTAATAAATAATTTTATATTAGTAAGAAACTGAAAAATTATAATGGGGATTCCTTTTTCATGTGTGTATATGCGATATAATTTACTTAAGGTTCAAACAAAAATGTAATCGATTGTAAATAAAAATTTAAAATAAATACAAATAATGTATTGTATTATTATTATTTATTTATTTTTTGTACATATAAAGTACAAATTTTACGAGTAAGAATATTAAATATTTAAAAACCGGAATCTACGTCTAATATCTAGTTAAACATTACGCGCAGTCTAATATGATGACTAATTCATTTAATAAATGGACAATTAGTAAATACTGATAAAACGTTAAGTCAATGACAGCTTTGTGTTTATTGATTGTCTTAAAATATTTGTCAGGTACTCAACATGAAATGTTCATTTTTAAAGTAAATATGAAAATACAACGTCTTTAGAGTTTGAATTTCAAAACCTTATTTTTTACTTATTAATTTATCCAAATTATTTGATACATAAATTTTATATAATTATTTCTTTAATCATATCTTTTATAACGTTACCTAATAGGAAGAGCGAATAATAGATAACGTAGCAATTTAAATGGATGTAATTTAACGGTATAGTCTAAAATTAGGAATACAATAGGTGAACTTTAACAGTTACACTAACTGAATTCAAAAGCAACGCTTATTAGGATAATAGTAATCGCATGGCATTCGTCAAATATGTAAACATAGGTAGGCTTAAATAATATAACACAATTTTAGAATACCAAACACGTACATGCACATTTACAAAAGCTTAGATTGTATAACATTATAGTATGTTTATAATTCAAACGATTTGGTATTATTTTATTGACTTACAGAAAATTACTATTAACTACACGTGTTTATTTATTAATGTGTTATGAACTGATTTTAGCTACAGTTAATATACTGAGCAAATTAATTGTGACAAATTAAAAAAAAAAAAAATATTTTTCAAAATACGATGTTTCTATTCATTATGTGCCTTTAACTGATAAATACATGAAGTATGTTCTCCTTCAGCAGAAATGACCTCTTGAAGACGTTTGGCATTGACTCCACCAGATTTGTACACACATTCTTCACTCCATCATCGTGAAATCACCCTTATATAACATTAATTATCATGCGTTCTTTTGTCGTACAGTTTATCTTACCTAAACGTCTCTTCAAAATATTCCACACAAGTTCTCAATGGGATTTAAATCTAGTGAATTTCCAAGCCGATCAAGCACATTAATTTGATTTTCTAACATGAAAGTCTTAATCAATTTTGTATTATGACGAATTTTGTACAATCCTACGTCGAAATATTTCTATGTACTTGGTTGAATTAATCATACCTTGAACAGGAACTAGGCTTCCAGTGCCATTTGTCGTGAAAAAATTTCAAAAAATTTATTTCAGAGGATATTTTACAGTTTGTTAGACATGTTTAGGTTTTAAAGATTACCTCCGGGTTGGTCTAGTGGTCTTTATAAATCAGCTGATTTGGAAGTGAGAGTTCCAGCGTTCAAGTCCTAGAAATGGCAGTTACTTTTATACGGATTTAAATAATAGATCGTGGATACAAATGTTTTTTGGTGGTTGGGTTTCAATTAACCACACATCTCAGCAATGGTCGACCTGAGACTGTACAAGACTATACTTCATTTCACTCATACATATCATCCTCATTCATCCTCTGAATTAATATCCGAATGTAATTCCCAGATGCTAAACAGGAAAAAAGGAAGGTCTTAAAAGTTCACTGTCATTAGTAAAAAATAACTTGTCCCAATTAATTTCAAAGTAAACTAAATGTAGAGATGGAAGAGTTGCATTCGAAACTTCGTTGTGCTAACCTATTAACTCTTCCTTCATTTCTGTTGTATTTATCATTCATGGCGTTTTTTTTTTCTGTTAACCATATTCTCATTCATATAACTAGCCCACCGGGCTGATTTAGTGGTTAACTCGTCGGAAACGAATCAGTTTTTCACGATGAGAAAATTGGTGTTTGCTTTGCCTTTTCCGGTAATCGTATAATGGGACCAATATTTGTTGACCACGCTGTCAGTACACAAGTTTACCTCACAATTTTCGAAGAATTCTATGCGCAATTAACTAATAATGAAAAAGAATACAGCTTCTTTCAACAAGACGTGTTACACAACAAGTTTCACTGAATCGCGTTCATGCAGCTTTCACAAATGAACGAGCTGTCAGCAGAGGACGGTAGCTTCCACGTTCCCCAGTTTTCTACTTGCAATTTTTTTTCTTTTGAGGCTACTTAAAGGAGAGAGTTTATATATATAAACTCTCTCCTTTAATATTGATAAACGTTAATCCCTTCAATATTGATGAACTGATGGTAAACATTCAACGAGAAATCAACGCAATTGACAACTATTGTCGTCAGAGACTCTCAATATGGTCATCAGTCGAGCAGAAAAGTGCATCGATGCCCAGAGTGGTCATTTTGTACATCTTTTGTAACAATAAAGTAAAAAAATGTAATATTTAAATTACATTTTATGTTTTTCTTATTTAATTTATCCGTAATTCATAAAATTGTAACATAACCTACCGATTCTGCAGCGGTTACATTATGGGTTCGGTTTTATGTTGCCCACTCTGTTTAAAATCAGTTAAAAGTAAATAATATAGTTTATAATAAAAAAAATTATTTTTGGTTATGATATCAATAATAATGATCAACAATAGCAAAATACTGGATTTAAGCTATTTTTCAAAATCCCGTATGGGTCGATATATCTCCTATTTTTTAACATAATTTTTTTATTACCTGAAGATTAATGTAGAATTTTTATTAATGTTTTCGCAAAATATTAGCAAGATATAATAAATTTATCATTGTAACTCGTGGTCACGTTTAAAAAGAAGAAACTTATCACAATTCAAATGAAATGTTAAATCTATAACTGTAAACAAAATATACTTTCTTGGATGGTAATATTGCTTTCTGATATCTTTTGCAATTTTTATATAATACAGTCGGAGATGATACTACGTATACCATATCAAATATTACATATTTCATTTTTATAGAAATGGGTTGGAGTTACATATTTGAACTTATGCGGAAAAAACTCATAGTTCAAGTAAACATATGTCGTATGTTGTACTGAATAAAGTTTTGTTGTTTTATTATTCAATTTTTCTTCTTTCTTTTTTTTTTTGTTAGACCAGAATAGTTTAGGTCTATTCTTCTGAAGTCATTTTTCTGAGTCGCTTTATGCAATATTAATATTTGTTTACTTTTTTATTTTTTATTAAAGTACAATACAATTTATAAATTGAATAAAAGAATAGAGATGTTCACATAAGATAAAACTTTTGTGAGGGTACCAGTCATATATATATATATATATATATATATATATATATATATATATATATATATATACATACACACGTTTTAAAGAAAAATTTAAAAAAACTCAAAAAATCAAACTTCAAACAGAATAACTTCATCTGAGAGTTTTTGTGTTCAAATCCCGGTCAGGTTTACCATTTTTCACTATCTAAAAATTTATTTTTTACAATAAAAGCGTAATACTAATTAGCAAAATCCTGATACATGGAAAACTAAAGGAATAAATAAAGAACAGATAAAAAAAAAATATACAAGATTAACGGTACAATTTTACATGTCATAAATAATTAAAATAACATAAATAAAATCGAATGCGTCGGTGCGTGGACACTCAACGGAAGCGAATATTCTTAAGCAATATTGTAAATGTTATACGAATGGTACAAAATAACATATATGCAACATACACAAATTATTATTTTTTTAAATTTTTAATAAAAAGGAATATCAACTTACAATGAAATAAATATATTATAAAAATATTTATTTCACACAAGCAGACCTGGCTATGTTTAGCTATTACTAGATTTGAATACATATATATATATATAGATTAAATGAACACAATTGAAAGTTTTATAAAAACATTAACAAAATGAACATTACGGAACTTCACAAAATTTAACCTTTCCCTTTTTCCCTATCCCTTTCCCGTTTTCCTTTTCCCCCATTTTCCTTTCTCCATTTTTTCCCATTTTCATTTGTACCATATTCCTTTTCCCCGTTTTCCCTTTTCATTTCCTTTTCCTGTCTTTCCTGTCCCCGTTTTCCCATTTTTTCTTTTTCCCATTTTCCTCTTCTTCCCATTTTACGTTCTTCCTTTCTACCTTTTTGATTTTCCCTTTTCCGATTTACCTTTTCTCTCTTTTCCCCACGCGTAAATCGGTCCAGTGGTTTTTAGTCTATAGCGGACACACATATCGGAAACATTGAAATTGAATTGTAAAATATTTATTATAGCATGTGTTGCTTTTACGTCCAACAGATAGCGCTGTTTCTTAAAAAAATCTGTTTTTACCTGTCAGAGGTGTGACATCTTAGGTATATAAAAAGACGCGCGTATTCGAATGCAACATTGTGTAAAAATTTCAAAACCATCGGTGAAGAAATTTTGAAGATTTAAGATTTTGAACAAAGGAACAATTACATTTTTATTTATATACAAGATTTTGTAATTCTCATACAAATAATGTATCGGCTATTAAAATAAAAATAACAAATATGAGTGTGATCAAAAACCTTTCACGAAAGAGTAACAAGATTTTTTGAATGAACTGTGTTATTAGTTAGCGCGTGACGCTTTATCGTGACGCTAGTTTTTACTCAGTTGACTATCCATCCCGAAGCCGAGTGATTTACAGTATAATGTTAAAAACTGTATCCATCTAAATGAGAAATGCCATCATATGCTTTCCTTTAATAAGACATTTTATTGTTGATCCTTCTTCAATGCATGCTGTTATTATCTCAGTTTTTTTCCTGTTTAAGCCTTTGGCAATCATCGTCTGGTATTACTTCAGAGGATGATATGTATGAGTATAAGTGAATTATAGTCTTGTACAGTTTCAGGTTGACCATTCCTGAGATGTGTGGTTAATTGAAACCCAACCACCAAAGAACACTAGTATCCACGATCTAGTACTAAAATACGTATAAAAGTAACTGGCTTTACTAGGATTTGAAGGTTGCAACTCTCGATTTCGAAATCAGCTGATCTGCGAATACGCGTTCACCACTAGACCAAGTCGGTAGGTCAATTGTATAGACTTATCGTCTCAATTAATATATCTTTGTAAGATCCGGAATAGTGTACATGAAACAATCACGTGTTTCTCTCCCAATATCTCAAAGTTCCCTTTGATTCATCCGTTCACGGAATCAATACAAACTAACCAATCTTAACCAACGCTCGCATTGCTCGCTAACCTTTACTAATTAAAGTAATGTTTTGATTATTTAAATATTAAATTCAGTAATTATTACTTATAATCGAGTGGTTAGTTAAGTGTGTAAAATATGTTAATATGAAGAATGTTAAAATGATCTGTATAAAACAGCATATTAGTATGTTTTATATAATTTTTTATTCATCAATTATTATAAAACATGCTATATTAATAACTTTTACGTGAATTCAAGAATAGTGGGGGACGTAAAACGAAAAAGCACCCCCTGAAGGATTAAACAATAAATGTATAGTATCTGATCGTAAATTTCCCACCCAAATTTTATCACGTGTCGGACTCTCAACATGTGGACGTGCATTATCGTGCAGCAGGACGACGCCGTCGGTCATCCGCCCACGTCGCCGATTCAAAATCGGCGACGTGGGCCGAATGACCCATCGGCGTGCCATAGCTTACGTAGAATTCGCAGTAAGCTTCTGCAATTAGTCGTTCCACGAGGCATGAAATCAATCAGCAGTATGCCAAACCGATCCCAAAAGACTGTGGCTATAAGTTTGCGTCCGAATGGCTGTGGCTTAACCTTTGTAGGTCTGGTTGGTGATTGAGGATGACGCCATTCACTTATTTGCCGTTTTATCTCTGACGTTTAATATGAAATCCATGTTTCATTGCCGGTAATGATTGAATTAAGGAACTCATCATCACCTTTTTCTGTGTAGCGCATCAAAGATTCCAAAGCAGATCCCATTCGGATTTTTTTTTGACGTTCCTTTAAGACGTGCGGTATCCAACATACACAAACCTTTCTGAAACCTTAATGGTCATGAACAATGCGACCGAAAACAACTCTTGAACCCACCGGGTTGGTCTAGTGGTTAACGCGTGTTCCCATATCAGCTGATTTGGAAGTCGAGAGTTACAGCGTTCAAGTCCTAGTAAAGCCAGTTATTTTTAAACGGATTTGAATACTAGATCGTGGATACTGGTGTTCTTTGGTGGTTGGGTTTCAATTAACCACACATCTCAGGAACGGTCGAACTGAGAATGTTACAAGACTGCTTAATTTGCCACTCATACATATCATCCTCATTCATCCTCTGAAGAATTATCTAAACGGTAGTTACCGGAGGCTAAACAGGAAAAAAAAGATAACAAATCTTGAAACATCAGGAAAGGTCGGAAATCGTTGAGCGACGATCTTTTCTGAATTCATCATCGACGCGTTTCAACAAGTCCTCGGTGATTTATCGAGGGCCTCCCTGAATGTTCTTCATCATCCACATTAATTTTATATTTCTAAACCTTTCACACCATTTTCGGACGTTTCTTTCATTCATTACATTATCACCGTACACAGAAAACAACCGCCTATGAATTTCAGCCGGCTTAACGTTTTGATGGTTTAATAAACGTATCACTCCACTTATTTCACACTCGGCGGGAACATTGATTTTCCTATTAATTTTATAACGTAATAACTCACACGAAATGAAAGCTACTACAACGCGACAACTTATGTACAACAATTCAGTGTATGCATTACTAGCGTGGTTATGAACGACACAGGTTTGCCAATCTTAAGGAGAGAAATTTCCCAGTGGTCTTTACTTTAGAGATAACCCTCATAAAAATCAAGGGTCACCTAATTTAGTGAAGCTTAAATTATAATTTCCTAACGCTTTTAAATTACTTTTGATAAAATATAACAAAATAAAAAATAATTGTTCACTATTATTATTTTTTTAATGTTTAGTATTATTTCTTTCCCACTTTGTTATAAAATATTTTGTAGAAAATATGTTACATAAACAATTATAAAAATAAAATATTTTGTTATATAAAAAAAATATATAAAATTAAATAATATTGTCGGGTTGCAAAGCTGGATACAAACAGTGGATACATACCCTTAGGAATATAATACTGTAGGGTCTTTATTAGCGAGTTGATTAGTAAAATCGTCACAGTAATAATTTAAACTCGATTTGTCTGATCGGATTTCTCTGTTTAATCCTCTATAACGTTCAATTTGAATTTGAATTTGTATGGCTAGGATTTACGTTAATTGATTTTTACAAAATTAAAAAAAAAAAACTTTTTCTATTGAAATCAGAAAAGGAGGTTAATATTTTTTGTTACAGGATGTAATATTGCATTTTCAAAACATTACATTATAAGATTTAAAAAAGATTCTCTATTACGAGTACATACGTTGATATTTGAGAAGTTTACGTGAATATGAAACTACAAAGAAGATTTTGTTTTGTTTTTAGAAAAAACAAACAGTTTACTGTCCAGTATTAGCTATTAATGTGCTCGGTGTAGATGGAGATTCTCCAACTACGTTATTTAATTAAATAGTAAAATAAAAAAAATTAAACATTCCAACCCGTTGAACATTTTTTCTTTCAGAAAGTACTAAGAGGAAAATGGACTACGCCAATAATAGAAATACACAGAAATATGAAAATAAAATATATACATTACAAATATTTCATAATTCTTCAAATAAAACCAACCGTTTTACATAACACAACGTTTTGTCTTCAATACAATCAAATATCTTTTTTCGCTTCTACATTAACGAATTCATTTTATACTGAATTACCAAGTATGTCGCCTGTTAACATGTTATATAACATTTCAAACGTTATTTCTGAACTTTTTATCTTCCTCGCCTTTATCCAGCATTTTTAATCCTTTTTCAACGTTTGCTGCAATATTATTAATAGGCAATATTCTTTTTGATACCTCATCCAATTTTCCCGTATTATTAATAAATTGGAAACCCGTTAAACAAATCCCTAAGTGTTAACCACATATTCTGCACTTGATAAAGCCTCTTTTAAAGGCGAAATGTTATGGTATTGTTTTGTATTTTGTTTTATTTGTGGTAGTATCCATAGTATTGTAAAATGGTTGTTTTTACCTGAAAATTATGGTATGGAATATTTGTGATCTAGATATTTGCGTATTTATATTTATTTCTATTACTTGCGTAGTGAGTTATTTGGATCCGAATATTTTGTGTGCCTGTTTTATATATAATAAAATATTTTTTCAGCCCCCACAAAGTACAAAATTAGAGAACACTCATACCTTTACTTCTTCCTGTTCAAAACGTTTTCGGGCCTAAGTCCATCTTCATTGAGGATGTTTTAACAATTATTTTTTTTTTTTACATTTACACCTTAAATTATATCTATTTACTTATTTAAAAAAAAATTTTTTTTAATAAAAAATTTTAAAACATTTTAAAAATTGGAACAAATATTTGTTCAGTCAAGAGAATGAAAAGTATTGCAATAACTCTCTCTTGAATGAACAAATATTTGTTAGAATTTTTAAAATGTTTTCAATTTTTTTTTATTAATAAACAATTTTTATAAGATAAATAAAAAGCTATAATTTAAGGTGTAATTGTAAAAAAAAAAGAATTATTAAAAAAACATCACTGAAGATGGGATTACACCCGAAAACGTTTTGACATGAAAAAGTAAAGGTAACGAGTGTTCTCCAAATCCATATTTTGCGGAGACTGAAAAACTATTATATTATGTATAGTTATTTAAAGTACAGAGGAAAAAGAAAGAAAAAATTGACTATAAAAAATTTAATCTAAATTAAAATAATATATATATATCGCCGTCGCAACTTCACTCGCTCTATTTCATTACTAAGTTTTCCGTGACGGGAAATTTTATTTTATGTTTTTTATTCAAGTAACCGGAGGCAGGTGAAGCCTTAAAACAAACTTAAAATTTTTCACATCTCAAAAAAAGAATTTGGTTTTTGTTTATATTAAATAAGTACTTTTCTGACAAATATAGTAATGTACTATTTTAAAATAAAACTATAATTTTTCTAACTTTTCTTTGTTTTATTCAAATTACCTTACACCATTTTGTTCAGAATTAAATTTTCTGCGAGTTTTATGTGTTTATTACCCATTTAACAAAGTTATTTACGTCAATCATAAAAATTGGGGTATTTACCCCATATTTTTCAAAAACTATTCCAGGATAAGTTTCTAGGACCTATCTTATATGATTTATCAGGCCAAAAGCAATAAGAAATCACTAATTCTGCTTCTTAATTAACGTCCTAAAAATTTCTATACGACCTCATTTCACCGGAATAGGTAAAATCCTAGCGAAATCTTTCACCAGCCGTTAACTCGGAAACAAAGTACTTTAGAACCTATATTTATATGAACTTTTTTCATTATTTTTCGAGTAAAATGGGTTACGAAAGCCTCGGAAGAACTTCGTGATACACACTGTATTAAACCCGTAAGTTTGTATGTTCTGGAATCACGCGACAACCAACCGACCGTTTGCTTTCAAATTTGCAGGACACATTTATGTTATCCCACAGAAGTTTTTAACCGTAGAAAGAGGCCTTAGCCTTCTTGGGGGTTAAGTTGTCAATTAAAGATATCCACTAAAGAAAAGTTAATAATTAAAATTTAATTTACTTATTTCTGTTACCTACTACAACAGAAATAAGTTGTGGAGTTTTTCTCGTCTAATATATATGTATTTTAGTTACCGTAACTATTCTGTCTTTTATACTTTAGTTTCTTTTTCAAATTTCTATAAAGCCTGAATATTATAGTTATTATTTAACAGTATTATTCTTACAACCATGATAATAACGAAAACTACGGGTGTCCTGCGTAATAAAATAAGTAAATAACTAAATGAATGAATGAAAAAAGAAAAATTAATAATTCAAAAAGTATTAAACTATTATTTTTTAGGTATATATTTTTTTTTTGACAGCCTAATGATGATTGTTTAACAATCGAATTGATCATCAATTTTAATATATAGATAATATTTTTATGAATAGTTATCGAGTTCAATATTGCTTTGCAATTTATTTTATTAACAATTTAATATAGATTTTTGTTTGCATTAAATGTATAAATGTATTATTTCTGTAAAAGTTGAATTATTTCAGTTTTATTGAACGATAATATTTACATTTTTTAAAACTTATCCAAAAATATCTTTAACGATTTATAATAATACGAAATTAAAAAAAAAGAATAAGCCTGATCTAATTTGCCAATTTCCGTAGTGGAGAACAGGTCTTTGATTCAGAGGTCCCGGGTTCAAATCCCAATTAGGCGTGGTATTTTTCATACGTTACAGAATTTGCATCTCATTTTCAAACGAAACAATTTTCCAGTTTGTATGATGAATTAATCATTAAAAAAGTTATATACCACGATCGATGTCAACAATAAAATTAAAAAGTTCATTAATATTAAAATTTTACACATTTGAAAAAAAAACAGGAAATATAATTGCTTTCCCGTCTAGCGCTGTAGAACTGGAAGTATATAATCGGTCCAATTTGGGCATATGCGGTTTTCACCGGATCTTGACGTTTTGACACCTGAGGAATCCAAAAAACCGGATGTAAATTTTCCGGATGTTCGTATATGTGTTAAAACTAACATATACACAAACAAACACACAGACACACTCGACCAATTTTGATCAATCTTGGTCAGATTACTTCTATTGATGCGGGTCAATGATGCCATTACATTTTCAACTTAAAAGGTCAAGGGGATGAGGCTGTAGAGCAAGGTCACCCACAGTATCTTGAGGTTTCGCCTAATTGAGGTCATATTTTTCTTAGGTATTTATTAACAATTAAAAAAAAAATATTTGCAAAAACATTTTGAAAAATCGCATCCCTACTCCAAAAAAATGTTCTAAACTAGTGATTAAGTGGATATCCTGCGGCAATGGTACTCTCTGCCACCACCAGGAGCGCTAGCGTAGCACTGATATATTTTAAAATAACTTGTGAGTACATGTGTGTGTGTGTGTAAGCCCTGCATCAGAAAATAGCCGTGCGATGGGAAAGTATAACAACTGTGTTGTCAGCTTATTTTAGTTAAACAAGCTGTAGAATCTTTTTGAAATTAAACATTTTATTTCTCGTATTCGATTACCGAACAAAATAATTAAATAGGTTTGGTTTCATTTATTCTAGTACATTTTTAATTAAATTTTTAGCAATAAAAATAAACTGTATTTGTGTGTATTCTGTGTATGTGTGCATGCGCGAGCGCGTGTGTATAAAAATAAAAAGTAAGCTTAACACAGTTTATAAATTTACGACAGTTGGACAAATTTTCTTTCATATCAACTCGGATAAGTTTTTCGTATTTTGTTGAGTAGATTAAGTAATTTTTTCCTTCTTAACTTGAAAATTTATTCGTGCATAATTTATTACTAAACTTAATATAGTAAATTATATTTAAAGAGTATTTCATTACAATGTTTTTTTCTTAAATAAATAAAATCAAATCTGTATACTAATTACAATATATGATATTACTCTATAATTTAATCTACATACCTTGACGAAAAAATGGAGTTACATTATTCTTATAGAAAAGATGTTACTTTTAAAAGTTTATACGAGAAAATTTATACTGGCAGTAGCTGTTTCTTTAATTTTTATTTAAATTATAATTTCTCTCTTTCTTTTTATATCTTTTAACCGTGTTTTTTTATCTCCTTTAAAAAATGACATGTATACAAAAGTTTAATAAAGTTTAGAATGTTTTTTTTTTTTTTTTAAATAAAAATCTTGTACGCAACGAGATTTACTATGTAGTAAAATTTTTTACAACCCTTTAACCAGAAAATTAAACAATCTGGCTGAAACTTATAAATCCCCTTGTATTTTTTTTATTATTTTTTTATTTTTTTAATAAATCCCTTTGTATTTATCAATTTTTAAACATACTATACATTTTTACAACTCCATCTTTTTTTTAAAAAAAAGTACGAAAAAATCGGAAAATTTGTAGATCATTTTGGCCTTCTTAATTAACAAAAATATTTATTGAATGATCAAGAAAAAAACAAGTTGTTAATAAACATAAAAAGTTCATTGTTACGTAAGATTATCGTCAAGAATAGAAAAGGTGATAAACTCAACAAGAGTAGTAGAAGGTGATAAAGATTAAATTGCTCGTACTGTGCATTTACTTCGTTCTGTTTCCCTCCGCATTTATAATGGGTCTCGTATTTACGAATATGGTAGTACAAGATATATCCTTTGTTTTGTCACGCATGTCGAATCTGTTTATTATTAATAGAATATTTTAAGTGAAAATAATTGTATTAAATTTTCAAATATTTAAGAAACGATTAATTTATTTTATTAAATATAAAATACTTTTATAAAAATGTATAACCAGATTTAAAAGTAATACTACTACAATTCATCCTTAAATTTCAACTTCCTAAAATAGAGGCAAAATTAAAACTAACAATTCACAATTTATTAACAGTTAATTTGGTATAGACATTAGTGAGGTGTAATTTAAAGATTAATTTTGAAAAAATACTACAATTTAGGACGGCTTGTTTTAGAAATAAATATATTTATTTTTTTAAAGTTAATTTTATTTTTTTTATGAATAGGCTTCAACAAATGTTGCTCGTATGATAACAAGCTTTTCAGAAGACATGTAAAAGTAAAAGAAAATTTTAATCAGATAAATATAAATAATAAGGATGTTTTTTTTCTGGGAAAAAAACATTTACATGTTATCATCGCCCGGAAAACAAAGATATAATATAAAAACAAAATATAAAATCTAACAAAAAAGTTTAAGAACAAAAAAAAACTTAAGCTAGGTATTTAAAAACTAAATTAAAACTTACACTAAAATATTAAACACAAAACATACAACTACTATCACAGCTAACATATAAAGATAAATAGTATTTAAAAAGAACAACTATATATATAAAGCAAAAATAAAAATAAAATAAATTTAAAAAACTAATAAGAATGCTGAAAATCTACGTAAGACAGGTATAGACCGTAAGGAAAAACTCTTTGGAACACGTGTCTAACAATTTTCTATTTATACGCTCTTTCTTTTTCCTGTTTAGCCTTCGGTAACTACCGTTTAGATAATTCTTCAGAGGATGAATGAAGATGATATGTATGAGTGTAAATGAAGTGTAGTCTTGTACATTCTCAGTTCAACCGTTCCTGAGATGTGTGGTTAATTGAAACCCAACCACCAAAGAACACCGGTATCCACGATCTAGTATTCAAATCCGTGTAAAAATAATTGGCTTTACTAGAACTTGAACGCTGTAACTCTTGACTTCCAAATCAGCTGATTCGGGAAGACGCGTTAACCAGTAGACCAACCCGGTGGGTTCTATTAATACGCTCAGTTGGCTACAATGGAATTACCATTACCGCTTCCTTTCGTATAACAATATTTCTCGTAACTGGTACTTCATTGCCTTTCTACAATCCAAATAATTAATTTTTCTTCACTTAAGGAATATTTTTTTTAGACTCTGCAACCACCGTTGAGTATTACTTCAAAGGATGAGATAAAATCGAAATTTTTTAGCTTGTGAAAATGCGATGCCTAACCGGGATTCGAACCCGGGATCTCCGAATAAAGGCCGAGATGCTACCATTCGCGACACGGGGGCCGGAGCTTTAGAAATATCTACAATTATATAAACAATAATTTTTGGGTTAAAATTTTAATCATGAATACTTTAACATTTTTGTTTCATCAAAATGATATTATTTTAAGTACGTCCATGGATAAATAAATATAAATAACCAAAAAAAATAATGAAAATACTATTAAAATTAAATTTTAAAAACCTAATTACGGGAAGGAAATTTAACTACGTGATTGAATTAATTGAAATTTTTCAGATATTAAAATTTATGTGATATATTAACAACATAACCAGTACAGTACGGATATGAATATTAGTTCGTGGATACCGGTGTTCTATGGTGGTTAAGTTTCAATTAACCACACATCTCAGGAATGGTCGAACTGAGACTGTACAACACTACACTTCATTTACACTCATCCTCATTCGTCCTCTGAAATAATACCTGGACAGTAATTCCCGGAGGCTAAACAGGAAAAAAAACAGTTCAGTACGGCAAGAAAGTGAGGAATTATATAAGATATGTAGAAGAATAACTCTAATAAATAACGGGCGTTTGATATAGTAAAAAGAAACAATACTTGAGTATGTTGCGGCATGAACATGTTAAGAAAATGAAAAATGAGCATTGAAAATATTTAACTAGGAAGAGACCATTAGAAAACCAAAGAAAAGGAGACAAAATAAATTTAAGAACATTAAAAATTGGAATGAATAATACGAAGAAAGAATTATAGAGTAGTCGAAGAATTAAACGAGATGATGTATGAATGAAAAAGAAGAATTTTTTATTTTTATTAACGTACATCCTAGCGTAAAATAAGTTTATATACCGAGTGCTTCAAAGATTGTAATAAAACCTTCAGGACATGTCCTATTGTTAAAAATAAATAATAAATACCGTTTCTAGCTTCGTTAGCGAGTGTCGGCTGGCGAAAGATTTCGCCCTGATTTCTGCATCTTCGGTAAAATTAAGCCAGACTGTAATTCTTGGGGCCCAAATTAAGGGAAAGAATTAATGGTTTTAAATGTAACCTACTCTGAAAAAATTAGACCCAAAAATGTATTTTTATTAGTTTTCGAGAAATCTAAGGTAAAAGATAAAAGATTAGGGATCGGAAAATATATTTTATAATTAATTTAATTAATTATATCCATCTATGTGAACTTTCTATATGACACCTTCTTACTTTAACGCGTTTCGAAACTCTGCTCCATTTTCAGAAAATGACTCACCCCCTGGAGATCGTCTCAACATGAAGATAAAATGAAAAACGAAAAAATAAACACACACGTATACATACAAAGTCATAAAACAGTCAGAAACACACAAAACCACACACAAACGTATGCATATCACGTAGAGTGACTGAACAACTTATGCAGTTCGGCCAGCCACACGTCGTATTTGTGATTAGTTTTATGTGTTATTGATTGTGTTATGTCTTTACGTGTATACTTTTTGTTATTTTTTGTTTATCATTTTTTGACGACCACCTCTAGTGAGTGGTTTTCCTGAAGATGGATCAGAGTTCCGAAACGCGCTAAAATAAGTGGATATCATATACAAAGTTCACATAGACGGATGTAATTTATTAAATTAACGATCACTTGTGACTTGGATACATTATGAATTTTTGTAGTATTTTATGTTTGACGTAAAATAAACTTGAAAATTTGGTAATAAACACAAAAGTTCTAAATAAAACTTATAGAGAATTTGATTCCGAATAAAATTACGTATATGAATATAATCCACAGAAACCAAATAAATTATTTCAAACAAATTTAGATAAAATTAATTTTTAACTAGTTTTAAAGTTGGCGAATAAATTGTTTTACGTGTTGTTTTATTTCATTATTTATTTTTTTAATTTATCGGTAATTTTTGTAAAATTTTTAATTCTTTGGTTTTGTAATGTTGAAATTTTTTTTAAATTTAATACCTAGTTAAACTCTTCCTCATTTTCATAAGTAAAATTTCACAGTTAATTGTTATAACAAAACTGGGTAAAGACCCCACAAATATAACATCTTATGGGCTCATCAGCCTGCTTCCTGTGCTCTCTAAGGTCTTTGAAAAGCTCTTTTGAAAAAGAGTGAGGGGGTTCGTGGACGATCACATTCCGTCTCACCAATTTGGGTTTAGGGAGCAACACGCTCCTCTGGAAGCAAACAGGATTGTTAACGTTATAAATCACTCTCTAGACGAGAAACAGTACTGTTCAGCGGTTTTCTTCGATGTCAATCAGGCTTTTGACATGGTTTGGCATATAAGGTTGCTCTATAATCTGAAAAAGGTTTTACCCCATGTTTTCTATGTGATACTAAACTCTTACCTAGAATACAGGTGGTTTCAAGTTAAACAAGAAGCTGTTTTGATGGATTTGTTCCTCATACAATCAGGGGTACCTCAAGGAAGCGTTCTCGGACCCATATTGTATTTTCTGTTTACGCTGAATTGCCAATTACGGCAAATTCCAAAGTTGCAACCTTTGCTGACGATACTGCAATACTTGCTGTTCACGAAAATCCGATTACTGTGTCTCAATTTATTCAAGATTATATCACTCTCCTCGAAACGTGGCTTACATGTTGGAAAATAAAAATAAACGAAACAAAATCAAAGCACGTTATGTTCACCCTTCGTAAAGAACACTGTCCTCCTGTTTCTACATTCAATGTTCTGATTCCGTGATCTCAAGACTGTAAATATTTGGGTTTTCATCTTGACCGAAGACTTCCATGGGCGAAACATATCACTTCTAAGCGGATACAGTTGGATCTCAAGTTTAAACACATGTACTGGCTGATAGGATATAGATCTCGGCTTTCAGCAGAAAGTAAATTATAGATTTACAAACCCGTTTTGTAGCCTGTTTTGACTTACGGGCTTGAATTGTGTGTGGGGTACACCGTGCAACTCCAGTATTGACATACTTGAACGCTACCAAACAAAAACACTACGGAAAATACTCAACATACCCTGGTACATAAGTAATAGCCTTATATATAATGACCTTAAGTTGCGAACCGTTCGGCAGGAAATCGCTCTGGTCAGCCTACGGTATAAAATCGTTTGGATCGGCACCCGAATTATTTGGCGGTCAATTTATTAGATAACACGATCAGTGATTTTTCTAGATTGCTGAGGAACAGTATTGTTGGTTTGTCTCATCGTTTCAATTAAGTGAGTTTATGGTTTGGCCGTACGGAGTGCTCTTCTACTTCATTATTAAGTCACAAGCCACTGGGTGTGCGGCAACTTAATATTAGTTCAAATACATCTTATTTATTATGTTGAATTATCTTGCTGAACAGTTGTAAAGTTGCTGTTTCGTTATAATAAAATAAAAAACTGATATGTTTTGTTTTAATAAACTTTGAAATTATTACATTTTTATTAAGTTTCTGTGAACTTTTTCAGGAAAAATTTCATGTAAAACCACTAATTTTAGGCGCAGAAATCAGGGTGAAATCTTTTGCCAATCGACATTTGCTAACGAAACGTTTCTCAACTTATATTTACGTGAATTTTCTTCTTTATTTTCACCAATATAACATTCTATTACACATAACATACATTAAATAACATTTCTATAACATTTTATTGTTGGTTAAATTCTTTTTAAATCACTCTGTATATTTTTATTATTTTTTTTAATGCGTTAGACTTCGCTTCGTATTTTACACTTGTTTTAGTTGTTGGATAAATATATTTTTAAATATTAAAAAATTTTAATAATAAAGAAAGAATGTTGTATCAATTTCATTTTTTTTTTTTTTTTTTTTTTATTAAAAACTGATAATTAATACACAGTTTAATTATTATTCTGATATAATTTAATAAAATTTGAGTATTATGTAAATTTATACGTACTCGGGTTTTTGTTTTATTATTTTTTGTATGAAAATGCTCTTTCATTGTACTCTATTCAAATGTTTACATTAATTTTAATATTTTAAATATACCGATGAAGTGGTTTTCAAAATAATCGCTGACATATACAAATATATACATAAATTATAAAAACCGTTACTTATTTTAAAGTTAATATATCGATAGAGTAGAGTAAATGAACGACAAAAAGTCGACTTCACCATTAAATTTTGCATTAATTTATGTTGTATTATTTATCACAATAGGAAATACTCATGTCAAAGTAAATAATTATCGATTTCATGTAATATTACGAAGTTTCCAATATTCAAATAACAATTATAAATTTCTAAATAGAATAATATTACAAAAGGAGCAGTACAGAAATATGATACGTATATTCGAAAACAAATATTTATACGCTCTCCGCAATTTTAATTGATAAGAAATTTTATTCTAACTGTTGTAAGACAAGGAAAAACAATTCAAAAGGAGCTATTTATTTCCGAAAGGCAATCACTTAAAATATTTATAATTTAAAAAATCTCCGGTGTTTTAAAATAAAAGAAATTCAATGTGAATTAAAATAAATAATATTAGAATTGTATTTTGTATAAATAACAAAAAAAAAAGACTTTTTTGATCTTCAAGGTAGAAGTAAAGCGAAATATTAAAATAATAAATAAGAAAACAGGAAAAAAATTTTATGAAGTGATATTACATTTTTTCAGGACTTATTATTATTATATTGCTGATTCAATTATTTAAAGTTTTGTAGATAGAATTTTGGGTTTTTGTAACCACGTCAGTCTAGAAGAAGAGATTGGTTAAAAGATTATTCTTTTTTATTTCTTTATTATTTGTTTTTAATATATTCTGCTTTATTCTATTTAAGAAAAAAGGCAAGCATTTTTGCTTCACAAAAAAAATATTTTCACGACAAAAACTATTTTATTTTCCAGTGTTTGTTTTTTTGAACTTTCGTTCTTTTTATTTACTCGTATTTATTTTTGATTTATTCATAATTTAAAAATACACAATATTATTTATTTTACAAAATGTTAGCTTTCATACCTTTTTTCAATGTTTTAATCACACATCAATTAATAAAAGAAAATTAAAAAATCATGTAAACAAATATACCATTATTTGTGTTTACATTGGGCCTTGCTAACTAAGTTCAGTTTCACAAAATTCTTGAACACAAAGTTTCTATCAATATTTAAACTTAACTTATTTACCACATTTTATTGTTTCCTTGTTCTTTTTTTTTTTTTTTTGTTTAAACTTATTTATTTTTAGAATGAATGTTTTTTTTTTTTCTTTCCGTAGCGGAGGAAAAAGCTCTGCCAGCCGCCGTCAGGCCCGCACTGAAGGCAGTGCGGGGCTCTCACCCGCTAAAAAACCTCCCCTTCTACCATGCAGGGGCCGGATCTAAGCCATATGGTATGTACAGCCCCTGCATGATCACCCAGGCCCTCTACTATCCGAATCCGTGTGACCGGAAGGCGTCCCCAGGGGACGATCGACGAGCGACGACTCCGAGGAGCCCCGCCGCCCACCCGCAGAAGCTGGCCTCCCTTGATCGCCCGTCATCGAACTCCAAGCCTCCATAGAATGAATGAATGTTATAGAAATACGTTCACATTATTTATTCTTTAATTAAACTCAATTTTATATTCAAACAATATAAAAATTTGAAAAGTTTATTATTATTTTGTAAACAAATTATTATTTTACTAAGTCGTATAATGTTTTTCAATTGTTCCTTATTATTAAAATTATTATAGTAAATTACAATATTTTTGGTCGTTTTTCGACTGATATTGTATCGAAGTGAAACAAACCACGAAAGTTCTGTGTCTTAGTTCAATTCTCGTATTTATTATAAATAAATACGTCTTATTTTCTTTTTTCAGAAATATAAACTACCGCTTTATTATTATTTATTTATATCTTAATTTGTTTGTATTACAAAACTGTACAAGAATAAAATAACAAATCATATTGTTATAGATCAATGTCATTAGAATGAATAATATCTCAAGCCATGATCTCCCTGATGGTTGTCAAACAATAAATTTTGCTTCATGATGAAAAATTACTTTCAGTTAACTAATTAAACAATTAACTTTTTTATCTTTACGATATTCAACGTTGAAGCTTAATTAGATGACGTTAAAAATTTAAAAAAATAGATATTGGTTAAGAGATTTAGAATCTAATAATTTATATATAATTCATACATTTATTTGCGTTGTATAAAGTAGTTGGTATAAGTTAAACTACATCAAAACTAAAGCGATTGAGAGAAAAATCAGCAGAAAGGAGTTTAATTTCACTTCTAATTTCTTAATACTTCATTTTAGCAACATTGGTATCTGATTGACAAGTGGTGGAGACCATTGACTTAACTTGATTAGTGCTTTGAACAATGAACTTTCTGTTCAATATTAAACAGTATTATCTACAGTATGAACAGTATTCTCGATATCAATAATATTTTCTTGTATTAAGGTAAAAATTAATAAATTTAAATAAGATCTTTATTTTTTTACAAATAGGTATCCAGTGACATCCAAGTTTGAAGTTAACTTTGCGATTTAGTTATAAAAAAGATTAATAATAATCAGCTGGAATGCTGGAATGTTCAATCATCTTGGAATGCAAAAATACAACATTATCATTACAACAGGGTAATCAGACCGGAAGCACTGTATACAGCCAAAACAATATCCATCATTTCGGCCAATCCGAAAGACTGGAGATTAAAGAAAGGAAAATCTCAACAGAAGTCCCAGGCTCCAAATTCAAAAACGAAACCCTATGCAAAAAATAATTTACGAAAAAATTGTCAGACACAATCAGAAAAAAAATAATCAATTTCTTCGGACACAACCTCAGAGTGAGCGCAGATAGATTAACCAAAAAAAATCTTTGTTTATTTCCACGACAGAAAATCAAATCAGGTTGGTTCACAGAAACAGAAAAAGATTTTAATGGCACTCCAAATCACAGAAAGTACAGTCCAAAAACTGCCAAAACAATCACCGAGGAAAGAAAATGAGGTTTCATTTCAATAACAAAACGAGATACAATTCTCTGAAGAAGAAAGGAAAGTAAGATTCGAAAGAATGAAACAAAACTAACAGAAAGGCACATAACACAAAAAATAACTGATACATCGAAACTGCAACGAAAAAGAAGAAAAATAATAGTGTAGTTAAATACTGTAACAGGACCAGTATAACGGACCAGGGTAACGGATTCCTTCGAATTAAAAAGAAAGAAAGAGAAAATAATAATGAAAAGAAGAACTCAGAAGAAACTAAAAGGGATTCTTTTTTTTAGAATAACGCGCCCGTTTAACAACTGTTCTTTGCAATACAGACAATGGCACTCCAAAAGCTATTCGACCAGAAGGATTACCGGAACGGAATAAGAATTTATGGAAAACGTAAGGGCGCAGATGATGAAAATTGTTACGCTTCAACAATTAAAGGAACGAGGCGGTACTGTTTCGCAGGCCAGAGGATATAAATACTGCCAGGGACCAGCAGAAAGACCTATGGAGAATGTTAAAATGATCAGTATAAAACAGCATATTAGTATGTTTTCTATAATTTTTTATTCATCAATTATTATAAAACATGCTATATTAATAACTTTTACGTGAATTCAAGAATAGTGGGGGACGTAAAACGAAAAAGCACCCCCTGAAGGATTAAACAATAAATGTATAGTATCTGATCGTAAATTTCCCACCCAAATTTTATCACGTGTCGGATTCTCAACATGTGGACGTACATTATCGTGCAGCAGGACGACGCCGTCGGTCATCCGCCCACGTCGCCGATTTTGAATCGACGACGTGGGCCGAATGACCCATCGGCGTGCCATAGCTTACGTAGAATTCGCACTAAGCTTCTGCAATTAGTCGTTCCACGAGGCATGAAATCAATCAGCAGTATGCCAAACCGATCCCAAAAGACTGTGGCTATAAGTTTGCGTCCGAATGGCTGTGGTTTAACCTTTGTAGGTCTGGTTGGTGATTGAGGATGACGCCATTCACTTATTTGCCGTTTTCTCTCTGACGTTTAATATGAAATCCATGTTTCATTGCCGGTAATGATTGAATTAAGGAACTCATCATCACCTTTTTCTGTGTAGCGCATCAAAAATTCCAAAGCAGATCCCATTCGGATTTTTTTGTAACGTTCTTTTAAGACGTGCGGTATACAACATACACAAACCTTTGTGAAACCTTAATGGTCATGAACAATGCGACCGATAACAACTCTTGAACCCACCGGGTTGGTCTAATAGTGAACGCGTCTTCCCAAATCATCTTATTTGGAAGACGAGAGTTCCAGCGTTCAAGTCCTAGTAAATGTCAATTATTTTTACACGGATTTGAATACTAGATCGTGGATATATCATTGTTGGTTAGGTTTCAATTAACCACACATCTCAGGAATAGTCGAACTGAGATTGTACAAGAGTACACTTCATTTACAGTCATACATATCATCCGCTGAAGTAATATCTAAACAGTAATTCCCGACTAAACAGGAAAAAGAAAGAAGAAGAAGATTTCTTCAAATATTTAAGTAAAATATTTATTCCGGTTAATAAATCTTCTGAAGTATTATCTGAAAGGTAATTACTGGAGGCTAAACAGAAAAAAGAAAGAAAAGGAACCAGCAGAGAGAGTCGGTAGTTCTGCGAGACCGTGTTCGGCGCAGTCGTGATAAAAGGCGATAACAGTGAGTATTTATTCAAGCCCGAATTCGATGCGGCTGCGTTGACGGTGACATCAGTAACCTTGTGGTTACAATGAATGAAGAGTACAAGTATTCTAGGTTGGATAGTGGGTATGTGCAGGAAGTTGTTTGGCGGCAAGTTATTGGGAAGTGACAGTATTCTACTCACTCATAAAGTGAGAGAGTATTTATATTATAAATAGAAAATGTAATAATATTGGAGGAAAGTGAATTGTATAATTTTAAACCTTTCTTGAGTTATCTTGTTGATAAAGCAATATTAGGTTCTAGAGGTCCTTACAACGTTTTTTAGTACATTGAACTGTATTCTGATTTTTATAATTTGACTATCATTAAATAAATCTTGTTCTTTTTATCTAAATTACTATTTTGTATATCATACATACGTATGTCATTAATATTATTATTATCATCATTGTTATTATTATTTATTTTTATTATTTATTTTGTTAATATGTCTTTACAGTAACAAATTGTATTTGTAAGAAATTTTTATGTTTGATAGTCTCTTAATATCCTGGTTGAACCGCGAAAATGAAATTTAAAAGAATTAATTTTAATCATTAAATACAAAAAAATTTTTTTTTTTAAACTCAAAACACATTAATTTAAAGAAACGTTTTAACAAATTTACTTTTTTTGAATTAAATTTTAAATCTAAAATTTATCTCTTGGAAATTCTACTTCCATAATTTTTTTAAAATTCAAGGTTTTTTCATATTTTTCTCATCAACCTCAATATATTTTTATAAATATCCGCATTAAATTTTTAAAATATTTCATTAACCTAATTCAGCTATTGTAGCTCTCAAGATAAAAAGAAAAAAAAATCAATGTTTCTTTCATTATTAAAGTAATATAAAAATAACGAATATCATTTTATTCCTTTGTGAAGATTTTTCCCCATTACAATTAGAATTCGAGATTAGATTATAAGAAATAAATTTAGGTCAGAAGAAGAAAAAATTGCTCACTAAAAACCGAATTAAAATAACGATTCGTTATTATAATAAAAATGGAATTTAAATAATTTTATTAATGAGATTCTAAATTAAAATTTATTTTTTTCCCCTCTCCCATTTATCTCAAAACGATTGGATCCATTTTTATAATTCTTCCTCTTCATTTTATTATCTTTATTTCACTTACACCTTCCACTTGCTCTGTTCGCTCTTTCATATTATCATTAAACCAATACCTCAGCTTTTTCCTTCTCCTTATTTTCCACCCACTTTAATATACTAGAGAATTGCTTCATTTTTCTGTGGTTGTTCATTTATCGTACGTGTCCAGAATAGCTTAACTTCCAACCGTTCTATTATAATCCCTGTTTCTAATCCCGTTCTTAACCCCTGTTTTCTCAATATTCCAGCACTTATCAATTTATCCAAAAGGGATGTATTTTTTAAAAATCTTCCTGTCGTACCTTATTCTTTTCTTTTTTTTATTTACTTACTGATATACTAAGGCTTTGTAGATCAGGTGAAACGTCCTTTTAGACGTTATTTATTTTACAATTCTATTTTTATCTTAGTTTGCAAAAACTTTTTCTTAAATTTATTACATTTATCGCTGCATATAATGCACTTACACAATAAATAAATGCAATTTTTTAAACATTGTTGCTTTTATAGTTGCCCGTTGGCGACAACAGATTTTAACGATTTTAAAGATACGTTACAAAGGAAATCATCAGCACTAGTAGATGTTGTCATTTTTTCCTTCTGTACTTGGGCAAACCAGATTAAAATTTTTCTTATATCCGACGGCGTCTTTTTTTTTCCTTCAGACAACTTTCACGTAAACGGTTCACCATGCACTTAATAACTGCAAATTTTATGTAAAATTCACTTGAAAATTTTATGAATGATGACGTACTTTAAAAAAAAAGTTATTTGAAATTTGTCTATTGTTTGAATTTTAATTTAATTTTACAATAATACTGTTTTACCATCATTAATTTCCTTTGGATTATACGTTTTTTTATGCTATGTAACCACCACACAATATATATATATATATATATATATATATATATATATATATATTATAAAAAGGTAATCAACATTCTCTGTTCAGATATTTAGAGTTATTTGCGTGAATAAAACTTCCTGAACTTTTATAGTTACGTAAGTGTATATTTTTCTTGTTTATAAATACATTTGAAGACGAAATTCTATCTCTTAAGTAATAAAAATTTACAAAAATGTTTTAATAAGTACATCATATTTTTATTCAGTAGATAGCAGTCCTATCATATCTGATTTCAGCACAACCTCCGATTTGTAATTTTTTTTTTTTATTAATGGAAGTTTTATGTATCACTGACTTAATACAGGAATCAAAAAAACAACATTTAAACAAAAAAAATATATATATATACTAGCTGTACCCGCCACGCTTCGCTGTAGCACATTGTGGTTGCATGGATGAGAAATGAAAAACAAAACAAAGCATACGTTTCATAGAAGTTTAATTTTGCAATACTTGTGGATATACAATATTTTTTATTTTTCTACTGTCTGCGTAGATATAAAGGCTACCGGGTTTGCCGACTCGGGAACACGCACATACAATTGTCCATGTGAGAAGCAATCCGCATCTAAATCTAAACCACACAATTCTAAAGATTGACCTTGAGCTTTATCGATTATGATTGCAAATGCCAATCGAATTGGGAATTGCAATCTTTTAAATTAAAATGGTGTATCGGTCGGGATCATGGGTATTCGAGGAATGAGGACATCTTCACCTTAGAAAGGCCCCGTTAAAATCGTTGCTTCATCTGCTTCCACAACGGTGTCTATCGACTTATACGTAATTTCCTTACTTTGAATGCTGGATTGAATAACATTATTAAGTCGATAGACATCTTTATTCTTTGCGGCATGGATAGCTCGTTCACTGAGCCGATCGTGATTTCTATGATTAATTTAAATATCAGGAAATACTTTTTCGATCAGTTCTTTTTTCGATGTTACTAAATTACAAAAATTATCAGGAAATGATATTCGTCTAGACGTCTCATCGACTGGTAGCTGTCCGTTTCCAATGTCCAGTAACTGTCGTGAGAATACCTCAGCTGATGGATCATTCTGCAACTGGACACGCATATTCGTAGTCAACTGCAATGAACATACATGTCGCCACAGTGTTGAATATTTCAGGCAAGCATTTATTTCGTCTGCTGGTGTCGATCGAGAAATTACAGGCAATGTTTGCCTAAAATCTCCAGCGAGCAATATCAAAGCATTTCCGAATGGTTGAACGTTTCCACGCAAATCTCGTAACGATCGATCAAGAGCTTTAAGCGATTTTTTATATGCCATCGTGCATTCATTCCAAACAATGAGTTTACATTTTTGTAATCCTTTTCCCATACAGGATGTTTTGAAAATATTGCACGTGGGAGTCTCGATGATTTGCATTTTTAATGGCAACTTCAGAGCTGAATGCGCAGTCCTTCTACCTGGTAACAATGTTGCAGCTATTACAGACGAAGCAAGAGCTAAGGCTATGTCATTTTTTGATCGAACCGTTGCTAGAATCAATCTAATGAGGAATGTTTTCCCAGTTCCTCCTGGAGCATCCAAGAAGAAGGTCCCCCCAACTCCGTCATTTATCGTTTGTATTATCCGATCATAAATGCCTTTCTGTTCACGCGTTAATTTGGGAATGTTTGATCGGACATATGACTGAAGATCACCAATGTTGTAACTCTGTTCACGGCGTAAATCTACATCAAATGAAGCAATCGCAACTCGGGTGGGTGCTGGCATTCCCAATTGACTAAGAACTTTATTTGCATTAGCTAAGCCCTTGTCTTCAATATTTATCAATGCTTTGTTGTAAATGCCTTCTGTAAATTCAGACAAAAGTGAATATTTAACCTAACAACGGATTTTTTGGTCATTATGTAGGGATATTATTTTCTGTGTATTTGGTTATTTCGACTTTTTTTGTTTGCATAGTCTTAAGTCTATCTGGGCTATAAAAAATTTGGGTGTTTTAATTTATTTACTGTAAGTCATCCTTCTTGGTGTTTTTTTTTTTTTTTAATAAAATACAGATGTTTTAGATGTTAAATATAATTCACAATGTTTACATTGGCAACGGCCATCTCTTTGTGATTGGTCGTTGTGTTTGACAGCGGCCATCTTGCATTGATATGATTGGTTTTCCTTTGTTTACATTTCCATCTGATTTATTAGCCTCTCATTTTTAAAAAACTGTACAAATTAAAAATAGATAGATAGATTTATTAAAAATAGATGAAAACAATCTTTGATGCGGGTTATATATTGTGCTAAAATTTGAGCTCAATCGGTCCAGAACATTTTGAGTTTTTGAAGTGTGCACAAACGAACTTAACATTTTTATATTTATAGATGTATATATATATATATATATATATATATATATACTATTTAAATATTGATAGGATTTATAATGCGTATGTAAATTTTAAAATTCTATCTATAAAACTGAACAACTACAAAATTCATTTGGCGAATCTGGGTTTAAATGAGCCGAATTTAAATCTTCGCCATACCTCTTAGACTTTGCTCCTAGCCTCCTATCTATCAATCGCTTTGTCAAAAATGAGGTATTAAATGCGCCTAATTGGGTTAGACAGTCTTCCATTACAAATAATCTTGTTGAATGAGAATATGTGACTTTAAAATGCGAGAAATCTAAACACCAATCATTTTTTGAAATTACAAAAAAACTGAAATTCCAGGAAAATCGAATTTTCACTTTTTTTTAATTATAACACGATTTTTTTAAATTATAACGACATAAGAATTAATTCAACGGTCCTTTGTAAAATTACAAATAAAAAATATAATTTTTTCCTAATTTTAAACTTACAAAATTTCCAGTAAATATTCACGAAAATAAATGTTAGACGTGTTTCGGAATCGCTCCATTATCAAACATTATTGTACTCTATTTAATACTATGAGAGATAAATGAATAAAGTATAGAAAGATAATAAGCACTAAACATAGAGACCTTTCTTAACAACATAATTTTAACAAATCTTAGATTTCTTATTACTGAAAATAATAGTTCTACGTTCTAATTTAAAATAATTCGTATCTGATCCAACTTTAACAAATAAGAACAAAAGGAAAGATCTAAAAAGCGCATAAATAATTTCTGAATAATATTTAATGGAAAAAAATTCATTTTTCACCCAGTTTTTTTATTTTATTATCAAAAAAGTATATATTATATAAAAATTACAATTTATTAGCATATAATATTATAAAAATCTTGGAAAAGAATTTATTTTAAATACACAACATCTTATGCAAAAAATATATGTGTACTAACGACGACTAAGTACTTTTATATCAGTAAAAATGTAAAAAAAAACCAAAAAAAAAACCAGTTGCAACGTGTGTGGTAGCAAAGTATAAAAAGAAGTGGCCGTCGTTCTGAAAAAGAAAAACTACAAATTACTAAAGTCATCAGTTAGATTTTTCAACAGCTTTAACATTTCAAGATAAAAGTAGAATTTTTAAGTTTATTTAAACGCGACAGATTTACAGACAGAGTTATTTTAAATATTACATTTTTATTTCTTTATTTTTTTTTTTTAATTTGTTACTTCATACGATTTTACTTTATGTAAATGATAAATATAATTAATTAATTAATTTTCCTTTAACTTAATTTGTCTTACTGTTAATAAAAATAAATACCTTAAAACTAAGTAGTACGAAAAACTTAATTAAAAATCAGGTAGAATCGAATGCATGAAGGAAGAATTAGTTAAATACGCTGGTAAAGTAGTTTAATAAGTTTTTAGTAATATTAATTATTGTAAATAACTGTGAAATCTTTACGTAGAAAAAGTACGTAATCGTATGCCATGATTTAGTAGTAGATATTATCTACATTTGTAATCTGGGAAATAGATTCACTCTACCATACTATTCGAAAACACGATAATGTTGTTATGATATTATTATTGTCCATGCAATTTAGCGCAATCCAAGTGTCAGTACACGACGTCTTTCTAATCGGATCGGAATTTCACATTCCATGGTTTGGAAGATACTTAAACAAAAAAAGTTTTATCTTCTCATAAACAGCCAATTTAACATCTAAACCAGGCGACGGTTCGCTTCGCTTGGAGTTCTTCTTTTTTTTGTAGAGGGAGGGGTTGTGGGCAAAGAACCCTTTGGCGTTATTATCGACCAGAACAAAATTTTATAGAAAAAAATTAAAATAAATAGCTAAGAAAGACTAGATCTACAATAAAAACTAAAAAATTGAACAAAAACTCACGACTAATATCACAGCTAAAACATTTAAAATTAATAGTACAGCCGTAAAATTAAAATAAAAAAATAAGCGTAAAACTAAAAACGTAAAATTTAACAAAACTAAAAAGAATTTAATAAAGTCCAAGCGGAAGGAAAGGGCCCCAACTCTGATAACGGGAAACAAAAAAACTAAACCTAGGTTATAAACTAAAATATTAAAACTTACTAACAGTATAATAGAGAAAAAATCACTAAAAAACTTAAAACTTATATCAGTAAAAAAATTAAATATAACTGCTCTCACGAAAAAAAAAACATTTCTCCCACCACCACCCCATTCGGTCGATCAAAAGTATAAGAACGAATGTCTGTGCCACAAACGGCAAGTGAGCCTCGAACAGTTCAGCGAACAGTATCCTAAATAACTCCTACAGCTTACCTAACCGCATGAGCGGACTAATCACGTTGCCATACATCACCGGTTACGTGTCCCATATTTGCTAAAATTGATAAGCGCACTCCGTCAACTAGCAAAAATATATATAACATCCATAATAAAATTTATTTCGTCTAGGCAGCAATTCCTAGACAAATGCCAGCAAGTACCTGTCCACAATTCTATAGCGCTTGGAGCCATAATAATTGGCTAGTGGTCAGCCATACTCAGGGTTAGCTTCCCACGGCAATGCGATAAGAGTCTTTCCCTCAAGCAAACTACGGCTGCCGGTTGAACAAAACAACCGGATGTAGAAACTCCCACACGGTCCGACAATGCGGCTCTTGCCATATTGACTCGCCGCTTGCGAGTGGCCAATTTTCTCCTTGACCTCTTAAGTTCCAGGGGAGTCCGGTCTCTGAATCCCCCCCCCCCAACCCAAGAGCAGGAGAGTCAAACATCAGGTGTTCATTTAACTGGACCTCCCCGCAGACGCACAACTCATCAGCTGCCAGGCAGAAATTTCCAAGTAGTAGGCGTAAATTTATCTTAAAACTTTTTATATCACTAAACACTTAATTAAGAATTTCCCCCATCACTACCTGATGCGTGCTTTTTATATCGCATGGATAAGATACATATCGAAAATTTTATAATCAAATAAACGTAAATACATAAATAAATTTATTTCGGACTAAAAAATAAATTCGTATTAATAATTTAGGAATATATTTTATCATTAATTTATACTAAATTAATTTAAAAGATTAAGTAAAAACTAGAATTTAATAAATCTGTTATCGTAAAATTCTAATATAGATTATCCTTATTTTATAACAGTTGAGAGATTCAAAACAGATGATTTCTAATTTTAATTATGAAAGGGTGGTAGCCTCCATTGAATTATCTCTCTCGCTTAAATTACAAGGGAAACAGTAAGCGAGATAATGTGAATTTCCAGCAAAAGTTAGTCCACAGTAATAATATATTCAATGACGAAACCAAAAAGGACTCTGTTGAATACAAATTTATATTCAGTAACTGCTATCTACAAGGAACATTTTTTTCTTTTTTTTTTAACTAAAACATCTAAATACAAGAAGGGTTAACAAAGACACGCATTCAAACGCGCAAACTGGAAATACATTTGCACAAACAATAAAAAATCTAACAATACTAAAGATGTTTTGTTCTATCAGTAATTTCGTTTGATTTCCAACAATTTTATTTGAATTAAAGAAAAACACTTTATTTTTGTTCAGTCTTTTTCAATAAAATAATTATAAATAATATTTCATTTGTGTTTATGTTTATATTTATGAATGTACAAATTTTGTTAAAAAGTTTATTTAGTTTTAAAAAATAATATCCACGTCTATAAAACCGGACAACAAAATAATTTTTGTTTTAACTCAACAATACTTTAACTTAGAGTACAGATTAATTTTTATTTACTTCTGTTACTATATTTAATAAATTTCAAACCATTTAAAAAATAACTTCCTTCCAATTTCATCAAAATATAATTAAAAAATTTTCTTTTACGAAATTACTAAACTATATCGGTCAATGAGTTTTTAAATAATATTTATAGAAACAGCATAATTTTCTGCATCATGATTCAACGTGTACATTTGTGCTGAAATAGTTTTCCCTTTCAACTCTAATTACTTTATATAATCGAATTTAGTATTGTCATGATAATTCATGAACTAAAATTTAAATTAAGTAATTAATATTCACTAAATATCACTTCTATTTTTTATTTCATAATTTTTGTTTCTTTTTTCGTTAATTCTACTCTGATGAAATTTTATCATAACTGTACTTTATCCATCTGAGAAAATATAAATTTTTTTGGGTACTTCCTTTGTTATTCCACGAAGTAATATACCAACTTATTCCTGATTTGATCTGTACTGAGTGTTTCACGAAGTTCTCCCAAGATTTTCATAATCTATTCTACTCTTTAAAATAATTGAAAAAGTTCATATAAACTAAAAGTTTATGTCTTATATATGTTTATATGTTTTAGTTATAAGTTTATAAATGTCCTAAAATGGTTTCTTTGCGAGTTAGTGAAAGATTACGTTCAGATTTCAGCTACCCCGATGTAATTAAGTCGTACAGAAATTTTTAAGAAGTTAATTAAGAAGCAAGATTTCTTATGGTTTTTGACCAGAAAAATCTAATAAATTAGGTCCCAGATCCGTATCTGTAGTAGTTTTTGAAAAAAATATGAGTTGACAACCGATAAATCGAGGTATAAACCCTGTTTTTATATTTGACGTACAATAACTTTGTTTAATGAGTAATAAAGAAAGAAATATTTTAAATGTAATTTATAAAGAATTTAATTCTGAACAAAGTGGTGTTAAGATAAGTTGTATAAAGCAAATAAAAGTTAGAAAAATTTTAATTTTATTAGATTTTTCAAAAACTACTGCATATACGGTTCTGGGAAACATTTTATTCAATTTTTGAGATTAAAAACCGTAATAAATCACTAATACTGCCCCTTAATATATCTTAAAAATTTCATTACGGCCTCATTTCACCGAGGTAATTGAAATCCGAGCAAAATATTTCACTAGCCGTAACCCGCAAACGAAGCATTTTAGGACATATATTTATATGAACTTTTTCCAATATTTTCACGAGCAGAATTGGTTAAGAAAATCACGGGAGAACTTTGCGAAATACTCTGTGTATGTTACATACTAACTAGAAAAAAAAAATACAAAAAACAAAAAAAATTACAAAAATATATTTGATTACATATAAAAAAAATATTTTTTTAAAAAAGCTTTTATTTTACTAACATTAATGAAAAAAGGAAACAAGTTAGAAAACCCCTCTAAAAAGTAAAAAATAAGAATTAAATCAAATTGAGAATTTAAAAAAATATATATATCTGTTAACAAATATAAAAATGCACAAAAAAGTAAAAAAATAAATTATATAAATATCTAATAAATAACCAATAAATAAAAATAAATAAATGTAATAATTATTAAATTTTAAAATTAAAAGTAATGAAAATATTTAGTTAAATAAAAGCGTTGCGCATACTGTTTTAAAATAAGTCGTGAAAAAATTTATTTATTACATCTCTTTCGTTGAGATCCAGTATATAAATGGTTTGAAACAAACATTAGCTCAAAATAAATATGTTTAGGCGTAGAGTTGTATGTAGATAAAAAGCCTTACGTTGAAATATAAAAGCATCTTCATGTAGTGGGAAAATATGATCGAATGTAAGTTTAAGCTTGAAAGAATGTGTTTTGGTTTCATTTTCTGCATAGAGCTGAAGATGGAATTGTTCATAGATTTCCATGTAGATAAAATCATTTTTGCTCCTAAATAATCTTTATGTAAAAAAAAAAATAATAATGATCATATATTTTGAAAACAAATTCGACAAATTTCCGTTTTGAAAAAAGCTTGGATATATGTCTGAACAGTATTCAATATAAATATTAAATAAATCATTAAAACTACTTGACGAGATGTTTTATATATATATATATATATATATATATATATATATGACTATTTTGAGGCTCAAAAATCCCCAACTACTACATCAATTTTCATTGACATTTATATATGTACGATACAATTTGATGAAAATTGGTTGAGCTTCCGTTAAAGCCCGTCTGGGTTATGATCTTGGTTGGGGGGGGGGGGGGTATACACCAAAAGCATCACAAGGCGGGTGTCTACCCCTAAGAGGTTAGGATGAGTCATTCTTGCCCGATCAGAATCAGCTGAGTTCGGTCAGATTACTACTGAAGTTTAAATATGTTTATAGTGGGACTTCGACGCGCTCCAATAAAAACACAAGAACGGTACACGAAAAATGGTTTTTGTGCGTATAAGATTACATTTTTATTCAAGATTCTTTAACACATTCATATATCTAAAATCATTATTATTTATTTAATAAATGAATTTGAAGATACGGAAGGTGTCGAAAACCCCTACTTTAAGTCAGCTGATTTGGGAGCCGAGAGTTCCAGCGTTCAAGTCCTAGTAAAGCCAGTTATTTTTACGTGGATTTGAATGCTAGATCGTGGATACCGGTGTTCTTTGGTGGTCGGGTTTCAATTAACCACACCTCTCAGGATTGGTCGAACTGAGATTGTACAAGACCACACTTCATTTACACTCATACATATCATCCTCATTCATCCTATGAAGTATTATCTAAAAACGGTAGTTACCGGAGGATAAACAGGAAAAAGAAAACAGGTAGCGTTGCCGCCTGTCTTGTCAAGTTGTCATACTTGCCAAAGGGGATGCTAGCGATGCCCTACGATATGAATTGATAGGTTCTTCCATAATGTGTTTCTAGGGACAGACAAATCTAGCTCCAATAATGGCAGTTGGAATCTAGGTTACTGATTTGAGAGTACAAATTTAATTACTTTATCTTTCTTTAATGATAATGAGTAAAATTTTTCTTTATATTAATATTAATATTTTCCTTTTATATAAATTAAATTACAGTGAAAAATTTGAATTAAATATAAATTAAATAATAAAGAATAGAAAACAAAATGAATCTTGTTTTTTTTTTTTAAGAATATGCTTTTGAAGTAAGATTAGCTTAAGAAAAAAAAAAGAAGGAAAAAAAGGAAAAAAGTCCGGTAATCACATCTGACTCCAGTGAATTGTGAAATGGATGTTGTTGCTAAAGAAAGAAGAAGAATAAGGGGTCATGAAAATGTAGAGACAGCCGAAATGAACTAAAGAAACATCCTCCATCCGGCTTTCTAGAGTCCTTCCTTTTCAAAAAAAAAAAGAAGAAAAAAAGTCATTCACTCACTCTACTTGCATATTACCTATGCTATCCAATTTCTTTAAAGTAGAAGCAAAAGAAATAAATTTTATCCAATATTATTCATTCATTACACTAACTCCTTATTTTTTAAAATTATTAATTATTTCTAAATTTAATAAGAATTCAAAATAAGAAACAATATTTAATTTGAAATTTCTCAATGATTAAACATTATTTCATATTTATTGTACAAAATTTATTTTTTAAGAAAATGTGTTTAAGAATGACTTTTTAAAATAGAAACAAATTTTAAAATGTTAAAGTCAAATTATGATGAAAGATTCTATTATTTTTTAAATTGTGTTAATTTTTATATATAAAATATAATATAGCCAACATTTTAAGACAATGTAGTAGAGGTTTTTATACTGCACGTACAAATAAATTTTAAAAAAAATCAAAAATATTAATGTTGTATAATAACTGCAGCAAGGATAGTTTTATAAAGAGCAAAGAAAGATGTTCACTGTAAAAAAAAAATTTGATATTGGTAACACTTGACGTCCTTGTACTCCTATTAAATTACATTTACAAATTTTTTAAAATGTAAAGGACATAAAATTTGAATATTTAATATTAATCGTAATATTTTTTTTTACAATCAAAGATTAATAATTATTGATAAATCAATATATTTCAATTAAAAAAAAATTTAAAAAAGAGATGTCCGATTCGAGCCGACGCGATGTGCCTTACCCTAAGATACAAATATTTCATTAATTAAAATTTTATTTGGCTATAACTCTAAACTTAATGGATATCAGTACTACTTATAGTACATTGTTAAACAGTTCCCAATGAGGGCTGATTACTGCAGTTAAGAAAAAGTTCAAAATCCAAATATATTTGGGATTTTGGGGTTTTTTGGACACTTTTGGTTCAATCGACTGCAATTAAAAGGGGAGGTGCACAAATAGATGTTACAACAATTCCAAATCCACAATTTCAACATACTACGGCTAATCATTTTTGAATTATACGAGATACATACTTTTTTTTTTGTCTTCAGTCATTTGACTGGTTTGATGCAGCTCTCCAAGATTCCCTATGTAGTGCTAGTCGTTTCATTTCGGTATACCTCCTACATCCTACATCCCTAAAAATTTGTTTTACATATTCCAAACGTGTCCTACCTGTGCAATTTTTCCCTTCTACCTGTCCCTCCAATATTAAAGCGACTATTCCAGGATGCCTTAGTATGTGGCCTATAAGTCTGTCTCTTCTTTTAACTATATTTTTCCAAATGCTTCTTTCTTCATCTATTTGACGCATTTCCTCTTCATTTGTGACTTTATCCACCCATCTGATTTTTAACATTCTCCTATAGCACCGCATTTCAAAAGCTTCTAACCTTTTCTTCTCAGATACTCCGATCGTCCAAGTTTCACTTCCATATAAAGCGACACGCCAAACATATACTTTCAAAAATCTTTTCCTGACATTTAAATTAATTTTGGATGTAAACAAATTATATTTCTTACTGAAGGCTCGTTTAGCTTGTGCTATTCGGCATTTTATATTCCTGCTTCGTCCATCTTTAGTAATTCTACTTCCCAAATAACAAAATTCTTCTACCTCCATAATCTTTTCTCCTCCTATTTTCACATTCAGTGGTCCATCTTTGTTATTTCTACTACATTTCATTACTTTTGTTTTCTTCTTGGTTATTTTCATGCGATAGTTCTTGCGTAGGACTTCATCTATGCCGTTCATTGTTTCTTCTAAATCCTTTTTACTTTCGGCTAGAATTACTATATCATCAGCAAATCGTAACATCTTTATCTTTTCACCTTGTACTGTTACTCCGAATCTAAACTGTTCTTTAACATCATTAACTGCTAGTTCCATGTAAATATTAAAAAGTAACGGAGATAGGGAACATCCTTGTCAGACTCCCTTTCTTATTACGGCTTCTTTCTTATGTTCTTCAATTGTTACTGTTGCTGTTTGGTTCCTGTACAGTTTAGAAAAAATCTGACAAAATTTTACATGACTTTCCCGACGGTGAAAATTGAGGAATATTTATATATAAAGACATCTCTCAAAAAAAAAAAAAAAAATTAAAGAGAATCGTTTAAAAATATTCAATAAAAAAAAGTATAACTTTTATAAATTTAATGAAAAAATTGCTTCTCATTTTGGGTTCGGATTAAGCGCCAAAGCTACTTTAATTTTAGTAGACGTTAAGTGATAAGAAAAAAAATTAATAATAAAAGGGCTACAGAAAAAAGAAGCAGAATGTAGAGTATATTTTTTTAAGGGCGGGGAATAAATTTTAAGAATCATTTTTCTTAATATATTCATATATAGATTAAGCTTAGTAAATCTGTTTTTAGTTTTCTCTCAATCTAACATACCCTTCAGTAAAGGTTAAGAAAACGAAAATAATTTCTAACAAAAACAGAATTTTCAAACAACTTTTCTGGATTTTAGGTTCCGGGGTCTTAAAAAAATTATAGACGTTTCTAGTTAGCTTTATATATAAAGTATAAACTTTCAAAAAAATTTTTGAAAAATATTTAAACCAAAGGGAGATAGAGCAAAAGAACAAAAACCATGTATTCCAATTTTAAGAGGGGGGAGTTGATTTTTTTACTATTTATACACACGCACTGTAGACAACAAATTTGCTTTAATAAAGTTTTCTTTAAAATTGCTCTTAAGAAAATCGAAATTGTTTTTTTCACGATATCCCCCATTCCCTTAATGAATTTTGAAAAAAAAAATAATTTGATCAATGCACCACATAAAGAAATATTTGAGCCAAATTTGAAAAAAATCAATTTGGTCAATACTTAAATAAAGCCAAAACCAGTGCAACACACATTCGTACGCTCATACATACATAAGTTTTTTGGGTCTAGATGAACTAGTTGACCTTAAAACATATAGAATGCCAGAAATCCGATACCTCATTTTCCACACAATCGCTATACTTTCCACTTTAATATAGCTGTAATAGCTACGAAATTCACCGGGAAAGTAAAAATTGTTTATGAAAATTTATTTTAAAGTGCTTTGAAAATCTAAGCCATAAACCATTGAATAAATTAATTAATTATGTGCTAGTAACATACTGATTTAATTTAGTATTTTTTACACACATACACACACGAACATAAATATACACACATTTAAATTATTCATTATGCAAAAATTTAATTAAAATACTTTTGGAACAACGACTGTATTAGGAAATTTTAGTTTTCAATAAAACATGATACTGTTCACCTGTTATTGATTCCTTACGTATAAACAGCTATTTTGTACTGTTATCATAAGCTCTTCAACAGATGGACATAAAATTATATAAAGACCGTTGTTCAAGGAAGATAAATTACTATCAATTAAATAAAACGACCACGAAACAAAAATCAACTAACTAATATATTGACAAATAATTGGTTCATTAGAAGCAATTATTTGGATTCAAGAAATTATTCTTGAATCCTGGTCAGACACTTTCTATTATTTTACATGTTAAATGTATATCTTATCCATTTCACAAAAAACCTGACAACATAGTTGTTTCTGAGGCACGGCTTACACACACACAACTTAATTAAAAATATTTATAATTTTATTTAAATATAATATTTTTTTCGTTTATTTAATTCAATGATTCTAACTAAAGCGGGCGCGTATACCGTATTTTTTTCGCGCGGGTGTAGCGGTACTAACGGCTATGGTCAGCGCTGACAATACTAATTTAATTTCACAATTTACACAGAACAGATTTCGCTTGCACGGTCAGCAGACTGGTGTACCTGGGCTTAATGCACCAGGTACCGGGTCGACCGAGCGATAAGAGTTGGATACAAGCCAGACCAAGTTATTTTTTTATACTTAAAATAATGTTCATTTATTTAATTGTA
Organism: Lycorma delicatula; assembly: GCF_047948215.1. Classification (NCBI taxonomy): domain Eukaryota; kingdom Metazoa; phylum Arthropoda; class Insecta; order Hemiptera; family Fulgoridae; genus Lycorma; species Lycorma delicatula. The sequence goes on along the minus strand of NC_134463.1, from coordinate 114,845,885 downwards.
GCGCTCACTTGTGACGTCACAACATAGCAGGCGACTCAACAGCTATACGTCAGTGCTACTAGCCTTTGAAATATCAACTTAATTAAATAAAACAATTAATTTTTATAGTGTAAAAATAATTTGGTTGGCAACTCTGTGGAATTTCAAAATTCCCGGTTCACGAGGAAAAAGAGAATTTCCCACAGGGAAAAAGTAAAATTTTAACATGGCAGACCGGGACAGTAGCGCTTCTTGTGGTGATAGGGGGTACTATTGACGAAGTATGCCCACTTAGCCAATAGTATACAGCATTTTTTGGTGCGGGGGTACGGTTTTACAAAACGTTGTTTTGCAGATATTCTTTTTTTTTAATTGTTAACAAATGTGCCTAATAAAAATATGACCTTAAATTAGGTGAAATCTCGAGATACTGAGTGTGACCTTGCTCTATAGCCTCACCCCTTGACGTTTTAAGTTGAAAATTTAATGGCATCAATGCCCATATATAGAAGTAATCTGATGGAAGTTTTGTCAAAATCGGTTCAGTAGTTCTGGATATATATGGTCATTTAGAGGCCGACACTGAACACACACACGCATATACGAACATTAACATCCGGAAAATTTCCATCCGGTATTTTTTTTGTTTTTTGTGTTTCTTAGGTGTTAAAACGTCAAGATCAGGTGAAAACCCCATATGTCCAAATTAGACCGATTACAAGACGTTTCCTTCTAGAGCTGTAGCGCTATCTAGACGGGAATGTAAAAATATATGTATTCTAATACTTTAAAAATATTATTAAACATACTTAATACTGGATATAATTAAATATCTTGCTTTATGTTGTTTGTCTTTCCTTTACGTGCCTCATAGCTTTGGGGTGTTGGCAATTTTTTCTTATCTTTTATTTGTCTAGCCATTTTCCTTATCGCCATCCTTCTTCACCACTTCTACCGACTACTTTTCATCAATATATCATTCCCATTCAACTTCCAGTGTTCTTTATTCTGTTTCTTCTCGTTGTCCTTACCATTATCATTCGTCTAAACCATTTACTCTTTTCCACTTAATCGTATCTCTAAACTATTAGAACTTATTTCTTTCTAAGTCGTCACTCCGAGCCGTTTTTATAGTTTTATTTTCATTCCCATAATTCATTTTGTCTAACGTTAACCAATTCTATATCATCAGCATACACCAGAAATTGTATGGATACAGGTCCCAAGTTCCAGAACGTATTTTCGCTCTTATATTCTGTTTTTTCCTTCTTTTGTCTTATTATCTACATAAAATTAACAAATAATAAATGACTCATTTCTTAAATTACCTTTCTTCCTTTCAATTTTATCATTTAGTTGTCCACATAACCTAGTTTAACTATTATTTTTAAAATGCATGGCTTTAATTAGATGGATTAGTTTATTACTGATGGTGTGCATTTGTAATGTCTTCTAATTTCCTTACTCAGAACTGTTTCAAAAATAGCTTTTAGATCAATAAACATAGCTGGCCTTCGTGGCACGAGTGGTAGCGCCTTGGCCTTTCATCCTCAGGTCCCGCGTTCGAATCCCGGTCAGACATGGCATTTTTACACGCTACTTATTCATCTCATCATCTGAAGCAATGCTTATCGGTGGACCCGTAGGTAAGAAAAGAATGATAAATAATCAGAAGGCAGAATCATTTTTATTATTAATTATCTACCGGAAAACATAAGGCAAAGACATGATCTTGAATCTGTTGACCTGGTTAAAGTAAATTAAATATAAGTTATATAGCATACTAAGGAAAAAGATTAAATAGAAAATTTTAATTTTAATATTTTTTCAATAAGTTGACAGATGTCAAATTTTTATTGTTTTTACATCAAGGCAAATATATTAAATTATAAAATGTTATAACAAACCTCAATGTTTAGAAAATTATAATACCAATGTGACTTCATAAAAACTTTCTGCTTTTAACACATAATTTCTTATTCTGTTTCCATTAGAGAGATTTTTTTATACGCTGCAAAATTTCCGTTCTACACTTCCGTGCACAAGCTTTGAGTTTATGCGGTGAACTAATAATAATAAAGAGAAAAACTTAATCGCCACTGAACTGAAAAACTTGGGAATATAAATTTTTACTAAAATTTATTAAGGCTGATTTAAATATTTATTTTGCATAATAAATATACTTTTCTCATTTCATAACTTTTAATATATTTCACCTATATTATTATTATTTGGCATCTTTTTCTAATAAAAAATTCATGATAAAAGAAAGCTAAAAGTGTCTACGTAAAAAGTTATTATTTTTCTCAATTTTTGTAATAATAATATTTTATTTGATTTAAAATCTTCTGACATTTTTATCGGAAAGCGTAATCTATATTTAAAAAAAAAACATGTGTGATTCATAATCAACGCCCAGCAAAAACTACCGAAGATAAATGGATAAAAATGGTAAACTAGCCCCCCCGTTTGGATTTCCGGGTAGGACTGCTAACAAAGGGGTCAACAGGAAATGAAATAATATTACAAAAAGTTTTCAAAATTTTTAAAAAACTTGTTTTATACTTTTTAGTCATACTTTAATCATTCCGGTATCAAGTTTTTGTCAATTTTTTTATTTCAAACCGCTATCGGATTTGTCATCTCCAAAAAATATGTTTTTGGGGTCGCATCCGACCCCAAAAACCCCGCAAACCGTTTTGCAGATTTTGCAGTTTTTTACACCTGCATCCTTAATTTATAATCTTAATTTACCACCGTACGGAGGGATATTTGCAAAAGTAATGTTTGAATAATGTATTGTCACCCGACCTTAGTAACTGTGTAAAATTTCATCAACAGGCAATGTCAGGAAGAACGTTAAATTAAGGATGCAAAATTTTAGAACAAACATGAAAAAACTTACTGAATTACAGAAAAGCAAGTAAAAATAACACTCTACGACTCGGAGCGTGGAATGTTAGAAGTATAAAAAATGTTGGTAGGTTAAAAATATTAAAGAGGGAGATGGGTAGGTTAATTGTAGATGTAATAGGAATTAGCGAGATTCGGTGGGAAGATCAGACCACTTTGGTCAGGTGATTTTAATATAATTAACTCAGCGTCAAATAAAGGGCAGGGAGGAGTAGGTTTCATTATGAACAAGAAGATAGGAAGGAGAGTTGAGTATTTCAAAGAGCTTAGTGATAGAATCGTTGTAATCAGGATAAAATCAAAACCTAAGCCGACAACGATTGTTAAATCTGTATGTCTACAAGTGTCCATGATTATGAGGAGGTAGAGTGTGTATACGAAGAAATTGACGAAGCAATTACAAACAATCGGTAACAAATAAATGACAGCTTCAACTTGATTTTTGGTTACCTTGTTGTGAATATCTAAAAGCCAATTTCAAGATTTTTGAAATTCCGAGTTAATAGGGTTAAAATGGATTTTTGAAACAGCAATTTTTTAATTTATCGGTAAGAAATGGAAATATTAAATTAATTTTTGGTATGTGTAATCTTAATGTAAATATCTAAAAATAAATTTGCAGAATTTTCAAAATTCGATCTTTGAAGGGCGGTGAAGAGAGGTAACATTTTTAAATAGTGATTAACAAATTTTCTCCATGTCCGACTTTCATTAAAGGAGATATTTATTAGCTTTGCGATTACAAATACTCTTCAGGTAAGTATCTAAAAGCCACTTTCGTTTTTTTTTTTTTAATTCTAATTCTTTAAGGGATGCGATGGTGTACTATTCGGCAGTACAACCAACCCGGCCACTGCTAATGTTATTGTATCTGCAACGCGACTAACTACTAAATATATTTCAGATTACTTGACTAAGAAACATAAAGTTAAACAAAATTCACAGTGACGGGAAACGTCGTGGACGTGAAGGGTGGGGAAGTCGAAAAGTTACAAATTTCTGTAGGAGATTCAACTTCTTAAATTCCTTATTCCTTCATGCAAATTTTCACCAGTTTCATTATTTATAGTTTTTTTTTTTTTTTATTTAGTTTATATAACATATTAAAGAAGAATGTTGTAATAAGTCAAAAGTTTGGGTTCCCGTTTCTTTGTATTTCTCAACGTTTGGACTTGCTTGAACCTAAAAATGCAGATGAACTTAGGAAGAATTGTGTATTGTATAAGTGAACGTAAATGTATACGGTTTAATAACAATTTTAATATCTTTAAAACGGTTAGAAGTGTAATTATGAAACAGGATTAATGATTCCTTTATAATCATCCATTAAATAGTGAATTTTGTTATAACATAAACAATTAAAAAACATAAGACATTTTGATTATTTGCGTTTAAAAAAAAGCTGACATCACAATTGAAGGAATTTCCAATCTCACGGCTAAAGCCGAGTTCCTGAAAAGTCCTACAACTGTGGGTTGTTTCTGATGCACGGCTTACACACACAGCTTAATTCAAAATATTTATCAATATAATATTTTTTCGTTTATTTAAATCAATGATTCTAACTAAAGCGAGCGCGCATACCGTATTTAATTCACGCGAGTGTGGCGGTACTAGCGGCGACGGTCGGAACTAAATATGCTGATGTAATTTCACGACTTACATACAAGAAATTACGCTTGTACGGTCTGCAGACCGGTGTAGCCACGAGGCTTAACGCACCAGGTATCACGTCAACCGGGCGATCGAGTTCAAGACCCAGCCAGACCGAGTTACTTTTTTACACATTAAATTTTATTCGTTTATTTAATTCTATCACTCACCTGTGACGTCACAACATAGCAGATGACGAGGTTTTTTTGAGGATGAGTTGAAAATCTAGTGTTATCAACGCCTTATATATAGAAGTAATCTGATAAAGTTTGGTCAAAATCGGTCCAATAGTTCTGGAGATATAAGGTGATCTAGAAACCAACACCGAACACACACATACCAAATGCACGAAATGATCCATTTGGTTTTGTTAAAAAATACTTCACCACGAATTCCTACGTTGTTAATAACTTTACGACACACATCCTCGGTTATCTCGTTGCACGCCTCAATGATCAGCACTTGTAGTTCCATCACTGTACGAGGATGTCAGAGAAATTTTTTTCCTTTAGAAATACCCAAAGAAAGTAATCAACGGATTAAAATTAGGACTGTTAAGGGGCCAGTTCTACCTGCACGCAAAACGATTAGGAAATCGGTTTGAAATGACATTTGCGTTGAAAGTTTCATGCAGAAAGTCTAAAAAAACATGATGTGTGTGTGATCTGACTCCATCCTGCATGAACCACTCGTTTTCTAAATGAAACCAATTTGCAAGAAGCTGAGGAACAAAATTATTACGCAGTATGATTAAATAACGATCACTGTTCACCGTCTATTCAAAAAAGAACGGTTCTATTACTCCATGGTTCGTACCGTAACTCTTGGAGCGCGATGTACCTTTTCATGAAGCACGTGTGGATTTTCGGAACCCCAAAAACGCACATTTTGTTAACTAATGACCCCGTCTAGATGAAAATGTGTCTCATCTAAAAACTTTACATCGTTAAACAATACGTCTTCGTTCACAGCCCGTTCAGCGAATGCCATTCTTTAATGTTTGTTGTCAACCGTTAATTTAGTCAAAACCGTTATTTTGTACGGATCCAAATGCAAATCAGTTTTTGACATTCGCTGCACGGATCGCTTACAAATCCCAAGTTGTGCTGCTGCTTTTCTTATTCATTGGCCGCAACAAGCAACAAGAAAAGCAGCAGCACAACTTGGGATTTCTAGGGATGTAGTCTGAGGATCCCGAGCAGGATTCCTCAGCAACGCTGCTCTGACAGCTTCGACATTCTGTGGAGAACGAAATTCACAGGCTGTTCGCGCTTACTATCATATATTGAACCATCACAATTAAATTTTTCGTAAAGTCTAGACAGACGTATTGTTTTAAATGAGATTGACCACCGAATTTGAAAATGTGCACGAAAGTTTTGTGTAAAGACTACACTTTTTCGTTTTATTAAAAACAACACAGACTTTACCCATTTATTCAACAGTCAGTCTTCTTTAGTCAGCCATTTTGAAATGACACAAAAACAGCGGACTTGGAAAGAGAAGAAACTGATATTCATGAATTGCTGTCACTTATACACTTTTATGTACTTTTTTATTATTAATGGATAATGTTCCTTACATCATTTCCTTCTCTATCACCCCTATACCAAAAAAACATTTCATGATAGGAATCTAATAATTTTTAATAAATAGTTGAAATATATCTTTTGATTAGACTGGGAAAACTTTTTTTTTATAAATTCTATCTTTAATACTTCAAAAACTATAAAACAAACATTTCTCTAACAAGATTTATTATATTACAGTAATTGTTTTAAAACAGTCGAATAAAGTATTTCTATATTAAAAAACGTAACATAATAAATCACGGATTGAGACTTTTATTACCGTTTAATAAAAATTAAACAGTCTAATAGACTGTTTAATCCACGACAAAAAAAAATTGAATAGCTAATAAAAGCTAAAGCTGGATTATTTTTTCGTTTTTACATTTCCAAAACGCGTTAGGAAAAAAAAATACAAATAAACATAGTAAATAACAGAAATTATGCATAATATTAAATTAAGTTAAATTCTCTTTACTTAATTGCAGTGAAACAATACAAAAGAAGTGCCTTTTGTACAAGCATTTCCTTTAACGAATGAGATACTTAGTGCGTACTAGTACGTTTGTATATTTAAGAAGAAAAAGGAGAGAAAAATTGTTTCGGTGAGAAAAAAAACGAATAAGGTAGGGAAAATATAAGTGAGAGTAAAAATAAAAATAAAGATACAACCCTTTTGTAAAATGTTCCTCATCTGAAGTACAATCCTGGTTAATGAATCCAGAGCGAATAATTTCTACTTATATATTTATTTCTTAAAAAGGCATTTTTGTTTAATCAACGCTGTGAGTAAATTTAAGTTCTGTACTATTATCTTAAAAAGTAAATTATTCTGTATACATTATAAATAAAATTTAGCATTTAAAAAAAAATAACGTTTTATACCTGAACATCTCAGAACATACTTCTTATTAACAAATAAAATATTTTTAGAAATCTCTTCCTTTTTGTTAATTAACATATAATATTTTTTTTATTAAATCCATTTGATTAAATAATTTTTTTTTAATATAAATTTTATGCTACTATAAATAACATCTAATAAAAATTAAAGGCGATAAAAAAATATAATATGCAGACCTAATCTAAAAAAACTTTTACATGATTATCAATTACCACTTCCATTAGCTAGTAAAGTTTACGTAAAATATTGTTTCACTTTAAAGTTAAGTTAAATTTTAACAATAAACGACAAAAAACTAAAAGAAACATAGGTATGGAAAAAAAATATAACCACAACCGAAAAGACCATCGCATCATAGTAATGTTACTTGACTTACGGAAAATGTCCCGTACACCATTTCCTTCTCTATCACTTCTATCCCAATTTCTAAACTTTTAATGTTCTATAGCCTTCGTTCCTTTGTTTTCTTTTAGACTAACTTTTATTCTTTTAAGCCTCTTTTTGGCACTTATTTATGATATTTAATCACCTTTTTTTCATCAGTTTTTCTCCTCTGATTATATGGCCTGCCCAGGTAACCCTTTGTTATTTTGGATTGCTATTAATCATCTATTTTTCTTTAACTTTCCTTATTACTTTTTCATTTTCCTCTTTATTTATCCATCTTTTCAATTCCCACATTTAAAATACTTTCAGCCTTTCTTTTTCTTTTATTCTTTATCTTAAAATCCGTGTGTCACAGCAATACCTCCAAACATAACGCTTTACAAGATAATTGTTTACGCCTAACTTCATCGTTTTACGTAAAAACTATTTCTTCCAGCATTTAATATTTATTTAGCTATTAGTATTCATAGTTTTATTTCGGTTTCACTTTAGCAATCCTCTGTTACCATGGTAACTAAATTATATTCGTTCAATATTTATGAGTAAAAAATAAGGAATAATAATAGATATCAATTTTTTATTAAAAATTTAAACATAAATTTATTAATTATTAAATAAATGAGAATTTTATCCCAGGATTAATAGGTAAAAATAATGAGTGAGGAGTAAAGTAGTTTCCCATTTAATTCTCACAGATCCAAATATACTACGAGATATTATTATAACGTACCCTTTATACTACAGATTATTTTCAACCTTAAAAATGACATATTAACCGGCAGAGTTGTCCGTATTAATTATTTTTTCTAATATGTGTGTGTACATTACAACCTGTTCAACTAATTAAAAATAAGTAACTTACCACACTGCCCAATGAGATGAGGATGATATGTATATATGTAAATGAAGTATAGCCTTGTACAGACAAGGGTAAACCATTCCTGAGACATGTGGTTAATTGCATCCTAACCACAAAAGTACACCGATATCTACTACCTTTTTATCTTTCTTTTTCCTGTTAAGCCTCCGGTAACTACCGTTTAGGCTACATCAAAGGATGATATGTATGAGTGTAAATGAAGTGTAGTCTTGTACATTCTCAGTTCGACCATTCCTCAGATGGGTGGTTAATTGAAACCCAACCACCAAAGAACACCGGTATCCACGATCTAGTATTCAAATCCGTGTAAAAATAACTGGCTTTACTAGGACTTGAACGCTGGAACTCTCGACTTCCAAATCAGCTGATTTGGGAAGACGCGTTCACCACTAGACCAACCCGGTGGGTTGGTATCTAATACCTAGGATTCAAGTCCGTATAAAAGCAACTAAATTTTATTAGGATCTTGACCTCAGTACCTTTGACTTAGAAAATCGGCTGTTAAACAATTGATTTACGACGACGAGTTAACTACTAAACCAGCCCCGTGGGTGGTATTAAAATGAACATCATTATTTTTTTTTTGGGGGGGTATGTAACTGATTATTAGTTCTCGTATAAAACATTATTAGATATTGTAACGGAATAAATTATTTTTCACCAAATTAATGAAAATTTCGAAATGTGAATCATATAATAAAATCATAAATAAACATTTTTTTCCTATTAACTATTGTATTTTTCTACTATGTTGAACGAAATCAATTGTTTCACTAAAGGAAGAGGTAATTTAATTCTTTGTTTTATAATATCTATCCCAATCTTATGATTTTTTTTGGCCTTCGGGGTCACCGTTAGGTGTTTCTTCAGAGGATGAAACAAAAGTTTTTAGCGTGTGAAAATATACGGCTGACCGGGATTCGAACCCGGAACCTGCAGATGAAAGGCCATGACACTACGACACGCGCCACGGAGGGGTAATCTTATGATTTAGATACTTGTAAGGCACCTAAGGTAAACTCAGAAGACGTAAAATAGAACTTTCTCTTAATAGTATTGATGATCACAATAATAAACGGTAAACAGAGTGGAAGGTATTAATTATAGATCTGAAATCACCAGCATTTTTCTGAGATTTTCCATATTGATATGAAAAAAATAATATAATTGGCTTTGTTAAAAGAACAATACTACTAAATCATTTTTACATTACCGGCTGTAGATATATGCTATACCTATAACGGGAAAGTATATAGTCGATAAAAAAAAATTTTTTTTTTTTTTTTTTTTTTGTCTTCAGTCATTTGACTGGTTTGATGCAGCTCTCCAAGATTCCCTATCTAGTGCTAGTCGTTTCATTTCAGTATACCCTCTACATCCTACATCCCTAACAATTTGTTTTACATATTCCAAACGTGGCCTGCCTACACAATTTTTTCCTTCTACCTGTCCTTCCAATATTAAAGCGACTATTCCAGGATGCCTTAGTATGTGGCCTATAAGTCTTTCTCTTCTTTTAACTATATTTTTCCAATTGCTTCTTTCTTCATCTATTTGCCGCAATACCTCTTCGTTTGTCACTTTATCCATCCATCTGATTTTTAACATTCTCCTATAGCACCGCATTTTAAATGCTTCTAATATTTTCTTCTCAGATACTCCGATCGTCCAAGTTTCACATCCATATAAAGCGACACTCCAAATATATACTTTCAAAAATCTTTTCCTGACATTTAAATTAATTTTTGATGTAAACAAATTATATTTCTTACTGAAGGCTCGTTTCGCTTGTGCTATTCGGCATTTTATATCGCTCCTGCTTCGTCCATCTTTAGTAATTCTACTTCCCAAATAACAAAATTCTTCTACCTCCGTAATCTTTTCTGCTCCTATTTTCACATTCAGTGGTCGATCTTTGTTATTTCTACTACATTTCATTACTTTTGTTTTGTTCTTGTTTATTTTCATGCGATAGTTCTTGCGTAGGACTTCATCTATGCCGTTCATTGTTTCTTCTAAATCCTTTTTACTCTTAAAAAAATCTAAAAATTTGATATTTTTTTATGTTTAGTTCCTTACATTTACAGACAATTTGAAACATTTACATACAAATTGGCTCTATTAAATGTACAAGTAGGCGCGGGGTACGTGCTTCCGTGAATTCGGTTAGCTAGTTAAGAGGGCAACGATGTAGGACATTCATGATGTCCGGATGAGGCCTGCAGCGAAGGCAAAAGCTAAGTTTATAAATCAGTGAAGTAAATGTCTACCGAGGGATTTACATCAGTGGTGTGCCACTGATGTAATATCCCAACGAGGCCTGACATATTACTATGAGATATAAAAAGTTAGAGGGCGAAAGACTACTCCCGTTAAAGCCCATCAGGGAACGGTAGGGGTGATGTGGTGACCGGACGCGTCACAAGGAGGGTGTCATTCCCTAGGGATTGGGATGTTTAGTTCCTTAATGAGAAATTAATATTTTTTAATAAAAAAAAAAATTTAATAGTTCTTAAATTACTCAAATGCTTCTAAGTCCAAAAATTTATTTTTTTCAGTTGGACGTTTGTGCGTATGTATGTTGGTTTGTATTAACTGATTTTGGAAGTTAAGAGTTCGTTGAGTTGATTTTAGAAGTCAAGAAAAAAGACCAAGAGGTCTTTTTTCTAATAGATGGTATTTGAATTGCTTCATACAAATTGATTAAATTGTTAATTTTAGTTTACATTTAAAAAATAAATAAATAATATAAAGATAGAAAACTATTCAGAAAATAGTAAATATAATTTTTATAAGAGTATGCTTAAATTTAGGTTCACCAAATCGAGGTTTATCAATAGGTTCAAATCCTAGTAAAGACACTTACTTTTACACGGATTTGAATACTAGATCGTGGATACCGGAGTTCTTAGGTGGTTAGGTTTCAATTAACCACACATCTCAGGAATGGTCGTACTGAAACTATACAGACTACACTTCATTTACACTCTCACAAATCGTCCTCATTCGTCCTTTGAAGTAATACCTGAACAGTAATTCACGGAAGCTAAACAGGAAAAAAAGAATGATCTTATAATTCTGGACCAAGTAGACCTATTTTCTTCAAACTTGGTAGTCTGGTACTGCCTTCGGAGGTTAAGAATGTATAAAATTTTAGAAAAACTTGACAAAAGGGGATGTCTTAGCAGAAATAAAATTTCAAATCTTTACCCCATCTGCAAAAAAGTTTCTTACAAAATTTGAAGTTTTTTTATCGACATGACAATTACCAAAAGATTTTATGTAATATTCACCCCTCTCCGCAAAATATGACTACATTTTTTTAACTATATCTTACTTCAGAAGAGAAGTTATTCAGAGTTTTCTGAATTTGTATTTTCTAGATAAATAGACCTTCAAATCACTATAAAAGGTTTTTGCCCAGCCCTTTCAATGGTGTATGTTAAAAAAAAATATATTTTTAATTTTTTAAAAAAATTTTTTTTAAATTTATTTTAAACCTAAATTCATTTCGCAAGTTATTCATTACATTTAAAATTTTAAAATCTTAATTTTTAAATAGCCCTTACTCTTCTTTAGTATTTTCTGAAGAAAAAATAGCCAAAATTTTTCACCCTTTCCTAGAAAACTTCGTCTTCATTTAGAATTTTGTTTGTATCTTTGTATTTTGTAAAAGTTCTTTTTTTAAATTATTATTCTCACTACTTAGGAGAGCATAAAATAAAAATAAATTTTACTCGATTCTCCCCCTTGAGTATCAGAGCATCCAAAACGAAAAAAACATTTTTTTATTTTTAGTTTCTTTGAAGATAAAAATTGAATCATAATTTGACCGGCTTGGTCGCGAAATTTATACAATATATGGTCTTTTTTTTTTACTAATGGATTCAGTTATTCTTGAAAATTATTACACCATTTATAAGTTGGCTTGTTAATTATGATGATTAAGGTAAATAAAAGTATAAACAACAACCTGTTTTTCTTAAAAACAAAAATATATTAGGATTTTAAAAAAAAATTAAAATAAATTCAATGAATTTTTTAACAGGATTGACTTGTTAATACAGCAGCACAATGTATTGTATTTCAGATTAAATGAAAAAGCCTGATGATGCAGTCATTATTAGACAATGTAATGTACTTATTTATTTATTTTAAAATTAAATTAAAAGGTTTAGTTTTACTGAAACAGTACTTCTCTGTTGATTAGCTTTTAAATAAAACTAATCTTGTTAAATAAATTTGAATTTTCTTTAATTAACTATTCCTCAATTTTACGAGTATTTCTATTAACCGCTAATAAATGTGATTTTATTATGAACCGATTTCATTAGTTTATTTATCGTCAAATATCTGTAATACTATTTTTTACTTTGTGCGAAGTAAAGAAAGTATTGCGGAAAAAGTTTCGGTTTTCAGATTTCAACGGAAATATCCATTTTGACTATCCCTGAATACATTTTTACAAGTTCCGGGGTGACGGTCAGTGCGTACATATGTATGTATCTCGCATAACTCAAAAACGTATAGGATATTGAATTGTGGATTTAGGACTGTTGTAACATCTAGTTGTGCATCTCCCTTTTTGACTGCAATGGACTTAACCGAAAGTGTCAAAAAAATCCCAAAATCCAAAAAAATTGGATTTGGAAGTTTTCTTAACTGCAGTAATTAGTCCTCATTGAGAGCTTTTAAACGATTATCATTAGTGGTAATTATTTTCATGGTTTCAGAGTTATAGCCAAATAAAATTTTAATTAATGAAATATTTGGATTTTAGGAGAAGGTACGTGGTTCGAATCTGACTTCATCTTCTTTCTTTATTTAACTTTTTTTTTAATAAAATATAATCTCTCACTGGAAATATAATGTATATGGAAATATATATTGTATATGGAAATCTCTCACTGGAAATATACAGGGCGTTTCATAATGTTCTTCGGAGTTTCAAAAATTCATTAACAAAAAACTATTTCACTCATAAATATAAAACAAGTACTATACGAAAGACTACATCAAGTAGTTTTTTCCAAATATATTAGGCAGTTAGTAAGCCATTTGCTCACTAGGCGTCGATAGTAGAGAAAATGACTGCCACGGGAAGCGAGAAGTCGTTTTGTTTTTTGGAATTTCACCTGTCAGTCAGTAATTTCTGTGCAACGTGCGTTTCGGTTGAAATTTCATAAGGAGCCACCAAGTGACAATTCAATTCGTGCACGGTATAAACAATTCAGTGAAACCGATTGCTTGTGCAAGCGAAAATCAATTGGTCGTCCATCAACCTCAGAAGTCAATGTCGAACGTATGCGTGCAAGTTTCATTCGCAGCTCGTCAAAATCGACTGCGGCTGCAGGCAGAGAATTAGGAATTCCGAAAACAACAGTGTGCAGAGTTCTCCGTAAACGTTTATTTTGCAAACCGTACCACCTTCAATTAACCCAGCGTCTTTCTGATGGATATAAAACATGTAGGCTTGATTTTTGTTTACAGTCACAAGAAAGAATGTTGTTAGATGAAGGTTTTCTAAAAAAGATAAATTTCAGCGATGAAGCTACTTTCCATATTAGCGGCAAAGTAACGTGCGAGTTTGGGGAACTGAAAACCCACACGCTTATGCGGAACACATTTTGGATTCTCCGAAAGTACACGTTTATGGTGCGATCTTTCGTGAGGCAGTGTATGAGCCGTTCTTTTTTATGGAAACGACAGTAACCGACACGATATACCTGGATATGTTACAATTATGGCTTACGCCTCAGCTACTGAACGACTTCATTTTCCAGCAAGATGGCTGTCCTGCCCGCTTTCATAACGAGGTTCGACAGTACCTTAAAACAACATTACCTCGGCGCTGGATAGGACGTGCGTCTGAAGAAGACCAACACATTATGCTGTGGTCACCAAGATCACCAGACCTCGCGCCATGTGATTTCATTCTCTGGGGTTACGTGAAAGATAACCTGTTTATCCCACTGATGCCGCACGATATCGCTGAGCTAAAGGATCGTATAATCGATGCGATCAACTCTATGGAAAATGACATGTTAGAACGAGTTTGGCAACAGCTAGACTTTCGGGTTGATGTGTGCCGTGTCACCAGAAAAGCACATATTGAACATTTATAGATTTTAACAAAAACTATTTGAGTCCCTACATCACCTCGTACAATTTTAATTTAGGTAAACGAAACCTTTTTTTTGTACTGAATTTTTGTAACTCCTAAGAACATTATGAAACGCCGGGTATGTTAATATATTATTAATCTCTCACTGGAAAAAAATTACGATGAATAATAATTCAATAATAATTTTTTAAAAAAATTAAACAAAAATGAATAAATATCAGTAGTTTTATGAGATAAAAGTTTTATTTACTTTTCATTATAAAAAAATATGTAATTGTAATTTAACAGATGCACTAGAAAATCATATGTTCAGATAATTTTCATATAATCAGATTTTTTCATATAATTATAACTTAAAGACGATTATAATATTATTTTATTATAAAGGGCTACAGCGGAGCTCTAGAAGAGAAAGTACTATAATCGGCCCAATTTGGGCATAAATAGTTTTCACTGGATCTTGACAATTTGACACCTAAGAAACCCATAAACCCGGATGGAAATTTTTCCGATTGTTAGTATTCGTATGTACGTGTGTGTGTGTGTGTGTGTGTGTGTGTGTGTGTGTGTGTGTGTGTGTGTGTGTGTGTGTGTGTGTGTGTGTGTGTGTGTGTGTGTGTGTGTGTGTGTGTGTGTGTGTGTGTGTGTGTGTGTGTTCAGTTTTGGCATCTAAATGACCTTATATCTCCAAGACTACTGGACCGATTTCGACAAAACTTGGTCAGATTAGTTCTATATATGGGGCATCGATGCCATTAAATTTTTAACTTAATGGGTCAAGGGAGTCAGGGGTGTAGAGCAAGGTCACCGTCAGTATTTCGAGATTTTGCCTAATTAAGATCATATTTTTTTTAGAAACATTTGTTAACGGTTAAAAAGTAACAATATTTGCAAAACGTATCCAGTAACATATATTAATTTTATAGTATCGGATAAACGGGCGTACTGCGTAAACGGTACCCTCTGTCATCACAAGAAACGCTAGTGTCGCAGTCCACCATCTTGAAATTTTACTTTTTCCTTTGAAAAATTCTCTTTTCCCTCGTGGACCGGGAAATTTGAAATTTCACAGAGTTGTCAACCAAATTATTTTTACACTTTAAATAACAATTATTTATTTTATTTAATTTTGTTAATACTTCAAAGGTTGGTAGCACTGATGTACAACTGTTGTAGTCGTCTGCTATGTTGTGACGTCACACGTGAGCCGCTAGAAATAAATAAATGAAAATTATTTGAAGTATAAAAATAATAACTCGCTCTGGCTGGATCTCGAACTCGATCGCCCGATCGACTCAGTACCGGTGCGTTAAGCCTCGCGACTACACCAGTCTTTTGACCGTAAAAGCGAATTTGTTCTATGCAAGTTGTGAAATTACATTAGACCGTCGCCGCTGCTACCGTCAGAACCGCGCGAATTATATATGGTATGTCCTCGCGCTTTAGTTAGAATCACTGAATTAAATAAACGAAAAAATATCATTTTTAAATAAAATGATAAATATTTTAAATTAAGTTGTATGTGTAAGCTATGCAGAACGGCTTTAGAGCTTCGTGACGGGAGGTCCTACAATTCTGTTGTTAGCTTTTTAATTTTTTATATCCAATTACTTCTTAATTTAACACTTTTCTGATCGTTTTTTACACGCAATTTTTCTTGATTCTTCCAAAATAATTTCATAGAAGTTTCTTTTGTTATATATGGGAAACAAACCAAACCATTCATTACATTAGCTGTACGGTATATTTATCTGCAGAACTGTACAAAACACCTATTTATAAAAATTAGTGACTAATATTGCATTATATTTTCAGTAATTATGTTTCATATGATTCTAAAAATAAATCCATTTAATTAATTAAAAATTAATCCCGTTATAAAACTAAAATATAAGCCGATTAAAAAAGAAGAAAAAATAGATTTTACAAGTCATAAATTTTGTTAAACCATTCACTAGTATGTGTAATGATTCTTAAACTATTTTGTCATAAAAACGATTTTAATTAAAAGAACTGAAGATTTATTATATAACGTCCTTTTTCTTGGCTAAGTCTATAGTACAATAACTCATTTTCTTAACCTAATACAGGATAAAAAATGCTTTATCTAATACCACACTGTTTTATAAAGAGTTTTCACAGATTTTTCTTTTAAACGATATTACAAACGTGAATCTATGGAGTAATTAGCATTACACGCCTTTTAAAGGTGGGAATTAAAAAAAAAATTTTAATAACAGTTTTTTATCCGCCATGCCGATCTCCTTACCGAAGTGGTAACGCCTAGGTTTTTCATCCGCAGGTCCTTTTGTTTGAATCTCCGTCAGGCATAGAATTTTTCATACATTAGAAAATTCAATATCAATATTGCCAATATATATGTATATATAAACTTTTGAACTGACGGTCATTTTGGTGTCTGGGGGATGTAAAACGCGAAGATATGTCGAAATTTTCCAGAAGTCGAATCATAGGACCCATTACAATAGGTAGCATTCTTATGAAATCTACCTAAAACGCTATTCCACGAATTACAAAGTTTTCTTAAGAAACATTTTATCCGACTCTTCCTTAAAATATTATAAAAAGTTTTTATTTTAATATTTTAGTTTTATTTCACGTAACTTAAAAAGATTTTCCTCGTTCTAAAATATCTTCAAATATAGGTATAAGCAGTTTCAACTCGTATTAAATCTACGAAACAAAACAAACAGGAAGTTACTAAATCTTTGAGCTTTGAAATTTGTTATCTGATTTTTTATTGAAGAAAAATAGTAATGTAAAATTCATATTTTCTTCAAGATTTCATCGGCCTCTTGATCCCCTTAGGGGAAGACACCCGCTTTCTGACGATCCCGGTCGCCATACTACCCCTTCCTTTTCTAGCCCTGATGAACTTTACCGGAGGTTGTATTTTAGTCCTCTAAACTTAACACAACGCAGTTATCAGTTTGGCCTTTGTCAGGATTCCTCGACAGACATTTCGATCGGTATATTTATACATCTCAACCCAGCAGGGGGAAGATACTCACCTTGTGACGTTAGCGGCCGCTACAACATTCCCTCCTTTCCGAGCCCTGAGGGGTATTACTGGAGGTCCTCTTTGGACCCTCTAATTGATTACATCTTACAGTCATCAACCAGGCCTCGGTCGGGATGCCACCGATGTAAATGCCTCGCCAGACATTTGCATCAGTAAAATACAAATCAAATTTTGCCTTCTCGTAGACCTCAAACGGACATCTTCACATTCAACCTAGCGTGATTCCCTCAAACTAACTAACCGGAACCGCGGAACGCGGACTCTGCGCCCGTTCGTGTCTGTGAATCCCTCAGAAAACGAACGAGTTGTAAATTAAATCAGTGCTACACACATACTAATCAAAATTATGTTTTACACAACATAGAAATTAACACCTACATCCAAATAAATCGACCAAATTAGGTCATCTAACAAGGGAGAACGTAACCTCATTTCGCAGGAGCCGGGGAACCCCGCACTCCCACTTGGTCCCATCATGGAGTCTCGCGCGGAATTACCAAGTCACCATGAGGGACCGCCGCCGGCGGAACAAAGCCACGCCACCGGTCGCATACCATACCCGGACAGGGCGGCCAGCCCCGCCAGCAGGAGCCCCAAATCAAATCACAAACAATTCCAGTATAACTGGCACGATGCCAATGCGCCTACCTCCAACCAATCCAATGCCTAGGCCGGAACCCTAGGCACCCGGGATTCTACCACGATCAAATACCTCGATTAAACTCCCTCTGCAGACCTATACACCGAGAGGGTGCGAAGAAAACCAGTCATTATAGATCACTCCTCGCGGATCATCCAGTTAATATGGAGATCCATAAAGGAATGTATTCTCTTAAGTTCCCTAACAGCTCACAACCTATCATTACTTTCGTATGGCCTCTTCCAATCACGATCACCTATCATACATTACATTTCTCAACTATCAAATAAACCGATTCACCGAAGCGCGATCCCCGCGCCTTGCTATAACACCAAAGGTTTCACTCAAGAACTCTTCCTATATCCAACTTCAATTAGACTATGCATTTAGATAATTACTTGCCCGAGTCTTTAAATATCAAAAATACTATTCTTATGTAAACAAAAAATGTGCTGATCTTAAAAACGAAAATTTTTTCCTACAATTTAATTTTCACAAAGTACTCTTGATTTACTTAAAAATCAAGAAACCGATCCAAACATTGAATAAACGTATAATGAAAACATATCCGATTTCTTTCTCTGTTTTGTTCTGCAGCAATAATTATCTCTTACAGAACGTGATTTAATCAATAAATCAAAATATTAATAAACGAAAAATTACGCTGTAAAAAGCACTCAATTTTAATTAAGTTTAACTGCTATTCCAATTAAGTGGTTATCTGGAAAAATTTACGCCTACACTCTTCCTCATGAATTTACTGGAAAAACAATAAATCAGATCGATATAACGAATTCAAAATTTAAATGAACATTAGTACGATCAAGTACAGGGTCCGGCATATAAACCGGACGATTTTTGAGGGATAATAATTAAACTGTGTTTCGAACTATTAAAACATTTAATATATCAAATTAAAGATCAATTTTTGGAATTTATAGTGAATTACTTACATAGATTTTTTTTTATTTGATTATTTTGTCGTCCAAATGTTTTCCATTACTCCTCACATACTCGCTTAACCTTATTCTAAAATTTGACATTCCTCGCTCAATCATCACTTGTGGAACCGCTTCAGTTTCTCGTTGAATGGTCTCCTTGAGTTCTGCAATTGACTGTGGTCGACTGAAGACTTTATGTTTGAGATACCCTCACAGAAAAAAATCACAAATAGCCAGATCAGGTGAACGCGCTGGCCAAGGAATGTCGCCAAATCGGGAAATCAAACGTCCAGGAAAGGTTTCTCGCAGATCAATTGCGATTCTCGCCGTACGGGCGGTGGCACCATCCTATTGAAACCAAATTTCATGTCGTTGAAAGCCATTCAGTTTCGGTCGCAGAAATTCATTCAACATTTTTACGTATCGATGAAATGTTACTGTTACTCTGCGATTTAACTCCACAAAAAAATACGAGCCAATTATGCCGAACTTTGAAACCGCACACCACACTGAAACATATCGACAGTGAAGTGGTTTTTCAAGAATTTGCCGTGGATTATGCGGATTCGGATAGCCGAATTACGGTAATTTTGTTTATTCATAAATCCTGACGGATGACAATGCGCCTCGTAACTTAAAAGAATAATGGAATCCTGGTGGACATTTTCGAGGATGACCTCGCAAGCTGCTTTGCGAGACGGCCAATCATTTGCATTAAATTGCTGCACTAACATCATCTTATACGGATGGAATTTCAGGTCGGCATGAAGAATTCGTCGTATACTTCGATCAGAAATGGCTAGCGCAGCAGCATGTCTCGATGCTGAACGTCGTGGAGACCGCGTAACAGCTAACCTTACAGCGTTAATGTTTTCAGACGTTGTACAGTCCGTTTTCGTCCTGTTGGTTTCATTTTTAAAGCAGACGATGTGTTCCTAAAATTCTTCACCCAAAACAATATCGTATTCCTACTAGGAACAGACGCGTGTCGATTTAAATTGAAATGTCTGCGAAATAAACGCTGTGTTACAATAACCGAGTCATTATTTTTAAAATAGGCTTCGATCACAAACGCTCGTTGTTCACCCGACTACGACGTACTGGCTACTGAAATAACATGAATAGACCTGTCGATGTACAACACTCCCGCCTTCTCATTGACAGTGGTGACAACCTAACAAGTACTACAAAATCGTCAGATTTATATACCGGAATCTGTATATTACAGAAATGTCATGACTAAATACATCTTCATCTATCGGGAAAGTAAAAGAAGATTATGAAATGTGGTGATAACTAATTCCCTGCTGTACTGATAAATTTAAACGTGGTGTCTGCTTTTAAACGATTGAGATTATTAACAGAAATTATATTTAAAAATATTAAATTTAATAAACAACAATTAGGATTATAAAGTAGTTATTAAAATAGTAAATTTGTTACTGGAAATTAAGCTTTGACAGTATCTAGAACCTAACTTGGTTTTCTTAATTGAAATTAATTTATCTCTCATTTCTAACAGCTATGCTAATAAAATAATCTGTGATTAAAATTATGCATAAATTATGAAAAAAATTGAGTTTTTCACACATGCACACACGCACACACACACACACACACACACACACACACACACACACTCACACACAAATACACAAAACTAATAAATAATAATGTAGTGTGTTCTTTACAAACAGAAAAACAAGTCCCAGTAATCAATAAACAATCCATACAGTGTTATCAAATTGAGTACTCAATTCACCAATAAAACAAGCAAACAAAACACTGCAGATACATATTTCGTATGTAGTTTATTTGCATGTCAATGAGTCTGGTATAACACTGTTATGATATTATACATCATGTCCTTAGGGGATGTAACCGATATGTTTTGTTAAAATATTATCCGGAAAAGCGAGTTCATTTTATAATAGAAATATTGGTAATTGACACGTACCTATTACTTATACATCATTCCAGAATTAGTCAATAATTGTCTATAATTTCAACTAAATATTACGCTAAAAATATTAAAATACAATTAGCATTTATTTTTTTTATTTTCCTAATATATAAGTTGCAATTTATTTAAATAGTGAACAAAAAGAAACTCCACCTTGCAACCACATTAAATGAGGATAATATGTATGACATGTGAATGAGATGTAATCTTGTACAGACTCAGACCGATCCCATTCCTGAGACGTTAATTGAACCCCAACCACCAATCATACTGGATACCGGTAGTATCTACTTTCTACTCAAATTTGTTTAAAAAAACTAGCTTTTACTGGGATTTAAATTTCAGAACCTTTGACTTCGAAAATCAGCTAATAAACATATGATTCGCGACGACGAGTTAACCACTAGAGACCAGTCCAGTGGGCCAATTACATTTGAAACTCGACTATAAGCAGTAATTACTGAATTTACTGTTTAAATCATCAAAACATTACTGTTAATTGGTCGAGGTTAGCGAGCGAAGCGAGCGTAGGTGTTTGGTTAGATAATGTTGATTTCGTTTTTTTTTTTTTTTTTTTTTGTTGGCGAAAAACGCCTGGGCGTTATCATCGCCCGGTAGCTATTAGTAAAAGGGTAAAAAAAACTCCGAAATAATAAAATATACAAGGCGTAAACGTAATACCAATCATATAATACAAATTTACTAAAACAAGCTAACAAGGCAAAATAAAACTCAAAATTAATACCACAGACAAAGTTGATAAAATATAAAAGTTAAAATAATAGATTAAAGAAAGTATATAAAACTTACCTAACTCCGATGGGTTGTGCAAAAATCCCCTCCCCGGACAGTAAAATTAAATACATGATTTTTTGATTTCGTGTACAGACGAATAGTACGTATATCATCATAATCTAACCAAACGTAACCTACGCTCGTTTCGCTCGCTAACCATGTCTAATTAACGTTAAATATAAGTGACGAACGATTAATCAAATTAACCGTTAATTATATACAATCACCGGATTAATGAAATATACCTTAACATATATATATATATATATATATATATATTCTACCTACATGTAGGACAAATAAAACAATATAACGTAGAAAAAAAGACGTACGCACGCACATTCAATCGTTAATAATAAGGTAGACCTTACAAGTTATTATAATGAAAAACATAAAAAATTAAAATTAAAGTTCTAAAAGCTCCACATATATTGGCCCCCTATCGTTATTCTACGATGTATTACCTTCGTTACTGTTAAATAAAGTTTCTCAGTGATCTAATTTCTATTTATTACAGGAATACCTGTTAATAAATGTTAATGTTAATAAACATTAAACTTCTAATAATTTTTTTAATGGTCAGTTTACCGGCAATGATAAATTACGGCCGATTTTTCCCATGTATTTTACTTTAAAAAAAAAAGCCCAAAAAAGTTACTTAATTCTAATATAATTTTTCTTTAATTACCACGACGTATACACACACACACATAAATATATATATATATATATATATATATATATATACGAGGTGTGATCAAAAAATACGGTGAATGAATTTTTATAGCGGCAACTGCCGACGCTACATCCATATGCTGTAATTTGTCCAATAGCGTGATCAACTGAGATACGCAGGGACAAGTTGTAACACGTTCGAGCTTGCCAGTCAGCTGCCAGAGCCGCTAGAGTGAGGTTATGTTTATCGTGTCTGTCGCACAAACATGGATTTTGAAAATCGTGTGTCAATTTGCACGGAGTTGAAGGGTCGTCTTCACGCAGATCCGGACTTCATGGCCAAAATTGTAACTAGAGATGAAAGTTGGGTCTATGGCTATGACCCTGAGACCAAAATGCAGAGTTCCCAATGGAAAACCGGTTCATCTCCTCGCCCTAAAAAGGCACGTCAGTCAAAATCCAACATCAAGGTCATACTCGTTGTTTTTTTTGATAGTGAGGGCATAGTGCGATCAGAATTCGTTCCAAGGGGAACAACTGTAAACTCTGAATTTTATAAGGGTGTATTGCAACGTTTGCGAAACGACGTACGAAGAAAGCGACCAGAAAAATGGACCGATGGCTTCCTTCTTCACCACGACAACGTGCCGTGTCACACCTCGCTTCTCATTCGCGAGTTTTGGCCGAAAAAAGTGTTCCTATCTGTCCACATCCGCCATACTCACCGGATTTAGCACCGTGCGACTTTTGGCTCTGCCCAAAAATTAAAACTGTGCTTAAAGAAAAACGTTTTGACACCGTTGCTGACATTGAGAGGGCCACGACCGAGCAGCTGAAAGCCCTTGCGAAAGACGCCTTCCAGAAATGCCTCCAGTCATGGAGTCAACGCTGGGATAAGTGCATTGCTAGCCAAGGACAGTACTTTGAAGGAGATTAAATCGAATTCTATGTAACTTATTACTTTTTTTAATAAAAAATTATTCACCGTATTTTTTGATCACACCTCGTATATGTAGTTTTAAATTTTTTGTAAAAGTTTCTTTATTGAGTTTCCTATTAATTTTAAATTAACAGCTATTTTATCATAGTCACCAATTATATTAGTTTTTCAGAAATTCATTATGAACACCTGATTGGATTTTCAATTTTTAACATTTTATGAACGGTTTTTCTGAAATACAAGTAAAATTTCTCTTACAATAAATCAATTTCTTCTTCTTCTTGAATTGACCTAATTAGCATCATATGAAATACCTCAATCATTATTTCTCTTTTGAATCCCTTTCTTCTCAATATTTCTTCATTTTTTCTCCATGTTTTCGCTTTCACTTTTCACTCCACCTGTAGTCATATTTTGGGTTTTTCCCAACACCGAAAACTTTTTCGGTTTTTCCTGTAAACCTTTATTTTCTTAATAATATTTCCAAACTTAATTTTTATTTAAGGTTATTTCTTCCGTGTTACTCCTTATATCCTTTAATGTTTTATTATATCTAGTATTTTTAATTGTTTTTTATAACAAGAAATATTCATAAAGTAAGGGCCGTCGGCTTATATTTAGATATTAGTGGGTCTTTACATAGTTTCACGCCTGCAGGGTCATCTATCGGTTATTTACGAAGCCACTACAGTCGTTTTGATTCAGCAGTCGTTGGTCTGCCGGTGAATGCAGATCGCAATGTCCACGACAATCGTTTCTCCCGCCAGATGGGAAGTGCGCGGTGTGATTCGATTTTTATGTGAAAAAGGATCTTCAGCTACTGAAATTCATCGGAAGTTGTGCTCAGTGTATGAACCTACAATAATGAGTTAAGGAAAGGTTAGACAATGACGGCGAGACTTTAAAAATAGCCGCACAAATGTGCATGACGAAGAGCGGAGTGGCAGACCCAGTATTCAGACCAACGAAATCGTTGAACAAGTGAACCGAAAACTGCGACATGATCGGCGATTGACAATTACTACTTTAGCTAATGAATTTCCACATGTTGGACGCACATCTATCTAAACGATTGCTACAGAAAAGCACAGATATCACAAATTGTGTGCAAGGTGGATACCGAAAATGCTTACCCACCAACACAAACTACAAAAAAATCTGCAGTGGACGAGCGTTTTTGAACCGCTATCGACAAATTAGAGATGATTTATTTTCTCACATTGTTACGGTCAACGAGTCGTGGATATCCTACACCAACGCAGAATCGAAATAACAGTCGATGCAGTGGCGCCATTCAAGTTCCCCAAAACTGAAAAAATTTAAGCAATCTCCGTACTCGAGTCGAAAAATGTTGGCTACCGTTTTTGGGACGAAATGAGCGTCATTTTATTTTATTTCTTGGAACGTGGATCAACACTTACAGCTGACGTGTACTGCGAAACGCTCACCAAACTCAGACGTGCGATCCAAAATCGACGACGCGGGAACTGTCGTTCGGCGAAATCTTCTTTTACGACAACGTGCGTCATCACACCGCTGCGTTAACCAAGAAAAAGATTCAAGATTTTCGTCGGGAACTTTTTGACCACCCTCCATAGAGCCCCGACCTTGAACCTAGTAACTATTTCCTCTTCTTGAATTTGTAAAAGTGGTTTGGTGGACAACGATTTGAAAGCGACGTGGAACTCAAGCCTACCGTTGACAACGGGTTCAATTCCCAAGCGGCAAACTTCTATGCTGAGAGATTAACGAAACTATTGCAGCGTTACGAAAAGTGTTTAGAACTGAATGGCGATTATGTGGTAAACATAAAAAAGTAGATATGTAGTAAACTAACCAACGGTAAAAATCTTTTTTCACGAGTTAATTTTTTTTAATGACCAAACAATCCTTATTTTACGAATTTGCCTCTAATAAAGCATTTTTTAAGTCAATCTATTTTTTTCGATTCTGAAAAGATGTACAAAAAACATTAGTCTTCTTATTCTTACATCTTAATGTCTGTCATTAATTTATAAAGATCTTCGTTCTTTTCTAATCCTCTATTTATTCTCTTCATTATTAACTAGTCCTAATATTTTTCTTAATATTTTATTCTCTTTCTTTTGTAGCTCTTCAAAATTGCATATTTTATTCACACATAAACACTGCGAGGCATACAGACATTTAAGTTTAATAATTATTATGCAATATCTAATTTTTGTTTTTCTTTTAATTTATTTTTATTCCATAAATGCATTGTTAAGCGATAAGCAAAATCCTTTTTACTAGCTCTAATTTTATTCAATTCTTTACCTAGAGTTGGGTTTAATTACTTCACCTAGATATTTAAATTTATTCCCTTTATTCATTTTTCCGTATTCGATTTTTCAAGTTTTTTCAGCATTTTTTATATTTCTCATACATAAAATATTTTGAAAAGAGATTTGTAAACTTTTTTTTTAAAAGCTAACATTTTTAAAGATTAATTTGAATTTTTGCAGTTTTAATATCCAGGGACAAAATTGTCAGATCATCTACAAAGGCCAAACAATTGATTTTAAGATTCTTACCCACACTTCAGTTTCACATTTTCAAACTTTAAAATTTCCATCTGTTTATTCCATTCCTAATTAATTTCTCCAAAACTATATTAAACAGTACGGGCGATAGACCATCACCTCGCCTTATACCTGCCTTACCTGACACCTTGTCTTTTGAAATCCATTTTGATTTCAAAATGTTCAGACCTTAATCCT
Organism: Lycorma delicatula; assembly: GCF_047948215.1. Classification (NCBI taxonomy): domain Eukaryota; kingdom Metazoa; phylum Arthropoda; class Insecta; order Hemiptera; family Fulgoridae; genus Lycorma; species Lycorma delicatula. The sequence continues at coordinate 114,819,742 of NC_134463.1, read as the reverse complement.
TAAAATTTTATTTCTGAGAAAGTATTTGTAAGGAATTATTTTATTAAATTAAATGTTTTATTATCTACTCCAAATTCCTTTAATATATTAATCTAAGTTCTATCTAATGAATCATAGGCCTTTTTATAATTCGTACCCCATAATTAAAGTTTTTTGTGTGCATTGCTTTATTTACAATTAATTCTTGAACGATGAACTATTAGTAAATTGTACAGAGTAATACTGACATGAAAAGAAGGCATCCAGTGATACCTCCCAAGACAATATAAAGGTTTAAAAAGAGTATAACATAATACGAAATACAACGAACAAAAATATTACAATAAAATTAAACGGGTAGCAAAACAGAACAAGCAACTGAGTATACAAAAACTATCACAAGATATATATGAAAAAAAAGAAGACATATAACCGATTAACAGAGTTTATATATAAACAAATTTAATTAACAAAAGGATAATGGAACGCACAACAGCCCTTAGATCAAATACATGCAGCCTCTTAGTCGTCTCACATCTTCACTATTTTCCAAAAGATTTACAGCCAGGTGGAGCACGTTAAGCTAAAGTATATATTTTGAACTTAGCCAGTGGATTTCTCCAAGAATTAATGATATCCTTTGAAAATCGTGGATCTCCTTGTTCCTCGCAAACCATGGCGCCTCAGAAATGTTCCTCAGCACTTTGTTCTGGAACCTTTGGATGATGTCTATTTATGCTATTGCTTGCCGTACCCCAAAGTTGTACCCCGTAGACCCATATTGCCTTTAAAAACTTCTTCTACAACAACAGTTTGATATTTAACTAAAAGACGGATCTTCTTCCTAATAACCCTTAATCAATGGACAAAAAAAATTATTCTAAATGTAATTCTAAAAATTAAAAATGTTTTATTTTTATATTTTATGAAATTTTGATGCAATTTCTTGACAAAAAGAAAATTATACATTTTATAAAGAATTAAATTACTTTAATTTTAGAATAAAATAAAAATTATAAATTAATTTAAATTTAAATTCTATAAATAGATTTTATTTTTGTTAATGAGTATTTATTCGGAGATCGGTAATTTAGAAATAAACGACGTTTATAGAACATCATCGTGTTTGACCTTTCTCATTCCTTTCTCTCAAGCTCCCCTCTTCTAAAATATATATGTATTATACCTGTTATCCACTTTCAAGTTACTTCACCGGAAGATTCTATCTTCCCCTTATCCAAACTCACGTAAAGTTAGTCTAACGTAAGGCCGGAAGCTCTCTACCTAGTTTGTGAAAAATGAGTTTAAGGTATAACCGACTACTGTAATATTAAAGCACAACCAGATTGAACAACCCCTCGGAATCCTTTCCTTAGCTCTACGACTATCTACACGCACCACCTACTTCCATACAACTATATTACATTCAATACTTCTGTTGTTGAAACGGGAGAAGGAGAGAGGTTAGAAATATTGTTTTTTACAATTTATTTTAAATTAGTTGAGAAATTGCTCGTTAAAAACTTTAGTAGCTTTTGTTTTTTATTAAATAAATAATAATAAGGTAAAGAAAGAAATCTAATTAAGAAAAAAAATTCTCTTGTAACTTCATACGCATAAAAATCTGTTCACAAAATAACTAATACAACAAAAGATAAAACATCTAAAAAAATCATATTCAAATTTTTTTGTATTTCCCTTCATATTTAAATGATCAATTCTATTTGTTCATGTTCTAATTAAAAATTTCAATGAGAAATAAATATTAGTAATATACATTAAGGTTCTCTACAGCAAACGTTTAATACAAAAAAATTTATTATTAATTTTTTTGCTCTCTAATTTTATTTATAATTGGTTTCATTCATGTAAAAACTATAAATAAATTTCATCATAATAATCACCTGAAAAGGAGCTTCTATCGAAACCGCTTAATGGATTACATTCAAATGGAATACATTTAGAAAGTCCAACGAATACCAATACCAAAGTAAAAGTGAAAAGAAAAACAACTTTAAATAACACAAGAAAACATAAAAACGAGTAGATATTAAACGAAGAAATAATAAAAGCATAAACAAATAACTAATTTCGAAATAAACACTTAGACAATGCATAACACTCAAAAGATGAGGACTCAGGAGAGTTATCTCAGTATACTTAAGCAGAATGGTGCAGAACTACTTTCCAAAAGAAGGATGATTGAGATGCAGGGTGTTACTACTGTGGTTTGGATGTCACAGTTAGTTACACCTTTTTTCCTTTCAAAGAAAGTAACACCCTTGAATGAAAGTCACTTGAAAGTCACACTTTCTTTGAATGAAAAGAAAGTGTGACTCACCGCTTTCTCTTCTCCGTTCTCGAAACCACCGTTTTCTCTAGATAACAATGTATTGACATCACTTGAGGATACTGCGCTACTAATCTGATGGACAAACTATTTGAGAGTGAAACCTGTTGGAATTCTATATCAGCCATGAACAGAAAAATTCTTCAAGATGGCAGAAGAAAGTCGTCAGCCTCAATGACTACTTGATGGAAAGGGATGTATTTGGAGCCTCCAGGTGCCACAGTTGCTGTTAATTCGCCCAAGGCACTTTGAATCGTCCAATAAAGTTCCGCAACAAAATGACATGCCCCCGTTTTTTGCCGAAACGCGGGTATCGGAGCATGTCGTACTAGAGGGAGTTTAGTTGATGAGACCCCAACATTGCCGTCTGTGCTGATAGGCGGCGGCTGGTAAAGCTTTCGTTACTTCTGATTAAAAAAACAAAGAAAAGAAAAAAGTCTAACACATGGAGCAGCTTCAGATGCCTAACATCTTCAGTACTGTCTAAAAGGTTCAATGGTCGTTAAGTCTTAGTTTATACCTTGATGAGAATCGGAAGATTTCAACCCGAACGAACGGTAACCCAAAGTAGTCGTGAAAAAACCATAACAGTTCCGTATTAATCAATAATTTGCTTTACAACACAACATAGCTTGCTGAATAATGATAACTGCAATCTCCTGCCTAGAAATCAGTATAGCTCTTTTTGGACTTGATGTCCAGCTGTTTCCTCTTTCCTCTCACGTGAATCTTCCATGTTAAACGATAACCTAGCTGAAAACCTAAGTACCAAACATTTGAGCCACATTTTTTGTAAACGACATTCAGATGGATTCTTGGGCAGTGACTTCTCCTCTTATATGAGTCTAATTCATTGGACTGGATTTATTGTCTATTTATAGTCAATTTTATTGAATCCAACTCTGATTGCGACTTAGCCGAGGCTTGAGTTGGATCATCATCGACAGCCAGGTTCGCTTTTTCATCAGCAAATGTAACAACAGTAGTATCGTCGAAACCGAAAGATCAGTGGTGAAGATGGAATAGAGAATAGGTCCCAGTATTGAGCTTTGATGAACATTCGATTTGGTGTCAAAGTATCCTTACTGTATTTATTCTGGGAAAGACGTCCGTCCGTGTAGGTAAACAGGAATAAATAAAATGGTTGAGACAAGCTCGTTTTTAATTTGTAGACTAGACAGCTAGAATCTTTCGAATGCTTGCTGGACGTCTAAAAAGGCAGGCGAAAGATACAAAAGAATAACCAGAGAATATTGATCAAAAACTTAAAAAAAAAATTTATATATATATAGTAGCAGGACTTTGGCTCCTGTAGAGACCACCAAAGAATTTATTGTTCATTATTTTCTGTTAATATTTTTTATTTTTTTTTTATTTTAATATTACCCACTTTCATAAGTTATAATTAATCTCATTTTTTCCATTTACTAATGCTTGTACACAGATTAAACTATAATATCTTTATTATTCGATTCAATAGACAAATGAAGTAATATAATATCCTATTTCTACTTTCTAATTAGAAAACTGGACTGCATAACTATGCTTACCAGCGTGATGTAATGGCTGTACTAACCTTTTTATATTAAAATATTTTGAAATAGAATAAAAATATTTAATAAAATATATAAAAATATATAATAATAATATATAATAATAAAATATTCTGTTCATCATTATATTAAAAAAAAAAAAACAGAATCAAAAGTACTTTTCTGAAGAGATTATTCAATAAAGAAGCAGACACCATACTTTACGTATCACACTCGTCATCATTAGAAATTATTTTTTATTAAAAAATAATTGTTAAAAATTATCTTATCTAAAAAGGAGAATTTTTGAACAACTGCTATTTTAAAATAATCCCAACCTATAACGATGAAAATAAAGTAACTTATACAAGAAAATTAAGGTATATTCATATAAATTTATTGATTAAAAAACTTATTTTAAAGTACTAAGTTCTGTACAATAGTACTTACTTCTTGTAAATAAAAATATAACAAGTACTACGCAGTAATACTTACTTCATACAGCTAGATATTACAAGCTATTTTTTCTTGTTTTATACCTAAGCTAAGCGTAAAGCCCCATGCTTAGATTTATTATAGTCATTTTAGTCATCATGATACTCAATTTTAAGCCAAGGGCATAAGACCTTAAATATTTCTTCTTGGGAATACCTCAGTTAAACTTAATTTAAACTTATAACAAAGTGAGGTATTGTATTTTCCTTTATTTTTTCTCATTTATAACTTTGTTTATTAAATTATTTTTTAATCATTCTTTCCACATTTTAATATTTCGTAAACATGTGCTAAGTACGTAGATTATAAAACTTCAATTACATTTTTTTCTTTTATTTTACAATAGAAAACTAAAAAGTATTTTTCTTAATTTGTATTAAGGCGTTACACCACACTAATTAGTCTTCAGTTGAATAAAATTGAAGTTATTATTATTTTTTTTTTTTGTTGTAATAATTAATATTAACACTAACACGATCAATATTATTAATTAATAAAAAGAAATTTAATGTAAAAGTATGGTAGAATACAGTTTATGTCTAGGCAGTTTTCATATTGAAAGTTGTTCGGAAGGTTCAAAGTTCTATATTTATTATAAATTATTGATTCAAGCAACAATCTTGGTATTTATAGACGTAGAAAAGGCATTCGATAATGTAGACTGAAATAAAATGTTCAGAATTTAGAAAAAAATTAGGATTCAAGTACAAAGATAGAGAATAACTACTAACACTCACAGGAACCAACCAGCAACAATAAAAATTGAACAACATAAGAAAGAAGCCGTAATAAAAAAGGGAGTCCGACAAGGATATTCTCTATCCGTGGTACTTTTTAATCTTTACATTAAACTAGCAGTTAATGATGTTAAACAACAATTTAGATCCGGAGTAACAGTACAAGGTGAAAAGATAAAGATACTACGATTGGCTGACGATATAGTAATTCTAGCTGAGAGTAAAAAGGATTTAGAAGAAACAATGAACGGCATGGATGAAGTCCTACGCAAGAACTATCGCATAAAAATAAATAAGAACAAAAAGAAAGTAATGAAATATAGTAGAAATAATGTAGATGAACCACTGAATATAAAAATAGGAAGAGAAAAGATTACTTAGGTAGAAAGTATTTTGTTATTTGAAAAGATTAGCACAGACGAAACGAGCCTTCAGTCAGAAATATAATTTGTTTACATCAAAAATTAGACGAAACGAGCATTCATTCAGAAATATAATTTGTTTAGATGAAAAATTAATTTAAACGACAGGAAACATTTTTGAAAGTATATTTTTGGAGTGTAGCTTTATGCGGAAGTAAAATTTGGACGATCGGAGTACCTGAGAAGAAAAGATTAGAAGTTTTTGAAATGCGGTGCTACAAGAGAATGTTAAAAATCAGATGGGTAGATAAGGTGACAAATGAAGAGGTATTGCATGCGGTAAATCGATGAAGAAAGAAGCATTTGGAAAAATAAAGTTAAAAAAGAAGTGACAGACTTATAAGCCATATATTAAGGCATCCTTGAATAGTCGCTTTAATATTGGAGGGACAGGTAGAAGGGGCTATTGTGCTGGCAGTTAAGTTGGGAATATGTTAAACAAATTGTTAGGGATGTTGAATGTAGGGGGTATACCGAAATGAAACGACTAGCACTAGATAGGAATCCTGGAGAGCTGCATCAAACCAGTCAAATGACTGAAGACAAAAAAAATTGGTCAAGTACATTCTACGTGAAGTCAGGTGCGTGTGTAGGCCTCAGCAGTTCCAACACCAAGATTTATGACTGTTACTCTACCGTAGTCAGTTAGTCAGACTGCCGTGGTCGCCATATTCGTTAGTCATCATAGAAAGGAAGAATCGAGGTTATTAGAGGCTGTTCCACGGACCTTCCACCTGCATTACTCTACCAACGTTTCTCACTGACTCCGACTGATATCAACTTGATTTTTGGTATGTGTAATCCTCATGTAAATATTAAAAAAAAAGTCTAGATTTATTGAAATTCCCAGTTAATAGGGTTAAAATGGGTTTTTGGATTTTGCTTTAAAAGCCGGCTATTTTTTGAATTTCTGACTAACTGACTTTGACTGAATTCTAACCAGGACGGCTCCACTCTTACACGACTTCAATCGATACAGAAAACTAAATTTTTTTATTATCAAAAATTTCATTTCAAAAATATAATTTACCATAACCCTAATATTACCATAATATACCATAACCCAATAAATAATATTACATAACTCTAGAATCAGGAACGCTCAACCATCAGGGACTTTCATTTTCCTGTTTAGCCTCCGGTAACTACCGTTTAGATAATTCTTCAGAGGATAATATGTATGAGTGTAAATGAAGTGTAGTCTTGTACATTCTCAGTTCGACCATTCCTGAGATGTGTGGTTAATTGAAACCCACCATCAAAATGTAAATGTAAATGAAGTGTAGTCTTGTACATTCTCAGTTCGACCATTCCTGAGATGTGTGGTTAATTGAAACCCACCAACCATCAGGGACTAGCCACATCATACTCTTTTATCATTGTAGCTTTATTTTCTAAATTTCAAGGTTTTAATGATTTTTCTATTTTCAATATTCCTTTTTTTAATGATTAATTCACCGTAGAAGCTCGAGACTTGTGTATGGGAAGCCCAATATATATATATATATATATATATATATATATATATATTGGGCTATATATATATATATATATATATATTTGTAACTATAAAGCAACTTGTCCTGACTTACTGATTGATTCATTCACCAACGCCTAGCAAAAACTACTGGAGATAAATTGGCGAAAATTTGTATGCTTGTTCTTGTCCCGGTATAAGTGCACAGAAAGAAAGGATTTTTTTAAATTCCAAATTTAAAGAATTAAAAAGGATTTTGTATATGTTTTGAAACCCGGTTATTTTATTGAATTTTTCGTTCACAAATAAAGATGTCAACTTGATTATTGGTGAATTTAATCGTTATGTGAATACCTAAAAACAAATTTCTAAATCGTTCTAAATTTCACCTTGAAAGGGATGAAGAAATGTAAGAAAAATTTGAACATTGATTGCAAATTTTCCTCATTTCTGACTATACTAAACGAGATATTCATTAGATTTCGGCTTACGTATCTCTTGAGATAAATATCTTAAAACCATTTTCCTTTTTTTTTTTATTTCGATTTTATAAGGGGTTCGATGGTGTACAGCACGACCGCTGAACAGACACAGCCACTGTGTATATGCGACTCGATTGGTTGCTCCTGCCTCCGATTACGTGACAAAAAAAAAATGAAATAAAAGTAATTAATATTTTTTTTAAATGAAAAAATATCCACGGTTATCTCTTAGCGGTGTTTCTTGGGTAACGCTATGAACCATGAAAAATACATTTTTACCCGTACGAAGTACGGGTAAAAGACAATGAGAAACACAATATCATATAGCGCAAAGGAAGCTGCGACAGGGATGCTAGTGTATATATGAAAAAACATTCGTGAGCGATTCAAAATCAACGGCCACCATAAACTACTTACGATAAATTGATGAAAATTACATACATGTTCTTCTTACTGAGAAAGTGCACACTATGAAAATATTTAAAAATTACAAGTTTAAAGGATTAAAGTGGACTAATAATGAGATTTACCACATTTTTTTTAATCTCACGATAACAAATGACGATATCAATTTGATTTTTGGTGCGTGTAAACCTGAACTGAATATCTAAAATCTAGTTTCAAGGTTTCGTTTTTTAATTCAGCCTTGGGAAGAATGAAAAAAGTTAAAAATACTTTGGATAATGATTGCAAATAGTTCCCATTTCCGACTATACTAATCGAAATATTGAGATAAATATCTAAAAATCATTTTTGGGGTTTTTGGATTATAATATTTTAAGGGGTAAAAAAACATAAATTGTTTCTTTATATTTCTGCCGTTTTATTCTACCGCTATTTAATCAATCTATGATATCTGGTAACGTTGTGATGGTAATTTACGGTTTTAATTCTGATTATGTATTTCGTGATCGAAGCGACGGCGGTTGATCTAAAAACCATTCATTATTATTCTCAAAAGCAGGAATTTAATGAACACAGGAGTGAAGCGAGTCCTGACCGGCAAAACATCCCGTAACAACGATGGGAAACGCAAGTAACCATTCAGCACGGGCGGAGCCACGAAGGGTATCTCGTGTGTGTGTGTGTGTGTGTGTGTGTGTGTGTGTGTGTGTGTGTGTGTGTGTGTGTGTGTGTGTGTTTATTTTTTTTTTAAATTGATAATTTACAAATTCACTCCTACTTTAAAAAAATTATCAACATGTATTACCCGTTTTTTTTTTTTTTTGTCTTCAGTCATTTGACTGGTTTGATGCAGCTCTCCAAGATTCCCTATCTAGTGCTAGTCGTTTCATTTCAGTATACCCTCTACATCCTACATCCCTAACAATTTGTTTTACATATTCCAAACGTGGCCTGCCTACACAATTTTTCCCTTCTACCTGTCCTTCCAAAATTAAAGCGACTATTCCAGGATGCCTTAGTATGTGGCCTATAAGTCTGTCTCTTCTTTTAACTATATTTTTCCAAATGCTTCTTTCTTCATCTATTTGCCGCAATACCTCCTCATTTGTCACTTTATCCACCCATCTGATTTTTAACATTCTCCTATAGCACCACATTTCAAAAGCTTCTAACCTTTTCTTCTCAGATACTCCGATCGTCCAAGTTTCACTTCCATATAAAGCGACACTCCAAACATACACTTTCAAAAATCTTTTCCTGACATTTAAATTAATTTTTGATGTAAACAACTTATATTTCTTACTGAAGGCTCGTTTAGCTTGTGCTATTCGGCATTTTATATCGCTCCTGCTTCGTCCATCTTTAGTAATTCTACTTCCCAAATAACAAAATTCTTCTACCTCCATAATCTTTTCTCCTCCTATTTTCACATTCAGTGGTCCATCTTTGTTATTTCTACTACATTTCATTACTTTTGTTTTGTTCTTGTTTATTTTCATGCGATAGTTCTTGCGTAGGACTTCATCTATGCCGTTCATTGTTTCTTCTAAATCCTTTTTATTCTCGGCTAGAATTACTATATCATCAGCAAATCGTAGCATCTTTATCTTTTCACCTTGTACTGTTACTCCGAATCTAAATTGTTCTTTAACATCATTAACTGCTAGTTCCATGTAAAGATTAAAAAGTAACGGAGATAGAGAACATCCTTGTCGGACTCCCTTTCTTATTATGGCTTCTTTCTTATGTTCTTCAATTGCTACTGTTGCTGTTTGGTTCCTGTACATGTTAGCAATTGTTCTTCTATCTCTGTATTTGAACCCTAATTTTTTTAAAATGCTGAACATTTTATTCCAGTCTACGTTATCGAATGCCTTTTCTAGGTCTATAAACGCCAAGTATGTTGGTTTGTTTTTCTTTAATCTTCCTTCTACTATTAATCTGAGGCCTAAAATTGCTTCCCTTGTCCCTATACTTTTCCTGAAACCAAATTGGTATTCTCCTAACACTTCCTCCACTCTCCTCTATTACCCGTTAAATTATAAAAATTTCTAAAAGCGCGCAAATTTCTAAATTTCAGAATTTAATAAGCATTTAAAAATTTTTTTTTTTTTTAATTATTATTTTTTTTAATTAATTTTTATTTAAGAATTTTTGTTTAAATTTGCCTCATAGGTATACAATGTTCCTAACCACTTATTAGAAAAATAAAGATGCGAATTCTTTATTCAAATTTTACCTATCATGCACTTGTTTTTTTTTTTGAGAAAAGTTGCATAATTCTTTTTTAAATGGCAAGTTATAATTCGTGTAATAACTATCAAGGAAGTATTATTATTTACGGGAATAAGTTTGCAAACACGTGAAAAAATAATTTTAAAATAATTCGCATACATACAATAATGTAATTACATATAGATAATATATGTGTGTGTTTGTGTGTGTATGTGTGTGAGAGAGAGAGAGAGGGTGAGAGTGACGCTACAATTTATTCTAAACAACTTAAGTATACGGCCTTCATGGCGCGAGTGGTAGCGCTCCGCCTTTCATCCGCAGGTTCCGGGTTCGAATCCCGGTCAGGTATATCATTTTCACGAGCTACAAAATTGCCATTTCATCTCATCCTGCTGAAGATATATCTAACGGTGGTCCTGGAGATTAGAAAAATTCTTAAGTATTACAGATCAACTAAAGAAATATTTAAAATAGTTATTGAAATAAATTTGTAAACAATATTACGGTACAAAAACAATTTAAAAAATATTTATTAAAAAACTAAATTTATATAATCATTTTTCTGTTGTTAAAACAAGATGAATGAACAAAACGGAAGAAGAATACAGTAAATGAAAAATTAAAATTAAAGGTCGCGGTTACTAATCAGAGATGGGGGTTTAAATGTTTTAAAACTTTTAAATGTTTTACCCTTTTCTATTATTTCGATTGTTTTGAAATACAACAGTGTCTACTGTTGATGAAATCTTTAAAATTAAAATTGCTACCTTGATTTAGATTTCAAGATAATTTTTTTGTAAACTGATTTTAAACGTAATATTGTCTCCCAATTCAAATATTACAGTGTTAATAAATTATATCCACTTTTTATAATTATAAGAAATATAGTGCGCCGACGTCCGTGCCTGAGTCGACATTTCATGCAGAAATCCCCCGTTCGAGTTTAATGTCCCCCGGGTTAATGTCTCCTCTCTTACATACAAAAATAATAATAATAATAATAATAATAATAATAATAATAATAAACATAGTTTTCCATTCATTTAATTTATTATTTTTTTAATATTATGTCTCAAAGTAGTTTTTTAAACCGACCGTTGATATTTATTTTTCATTCCCTTAAGAATCAAAGTGTTTTCTTTCACCCCTTCATATGTAATATATAACAGCATATTTGCAGTTAAAGTGAAGTTATCTTGACATCAGAAACTCACTAACTAACTAAGTAGCATATCTAAGTTACGTGTGTACATTTCAACTTAAAACAGAACTCTCATGAGGTTATTTAATTAATTAAGAATACTTCTTTAGTTTAAGACCTAAGATGATCTTTACCTTTATTTCTTTTATTTTACGCCTACTTGTTATTTTATTCTATTTTTTCATTTCACCTTTTTATTATTTATTTTTAAACTTTTTTCTTATTTCTTTACACACATAAATCATCTACTTTTTTTCATGTATTTCTTCTCTTTCTCATTTAACTTTTCTTTGGTTTATGTTTTACCGAAAAAGTTATATAAATATATTTTTCATAACAAATATATAAAAACATTTATTCACAGTAAAAAATAAATTGATTGAAAACTTTTACAAAAGAAAATTTACGGGATTTATAAATTTATTTCAATAAATAAATAAATCTAAGAAAGTTATTATTTGAGGATAAATTAAAATATAAATCATTTTTTATTCATTTAAAATGCTTTGTAAGTTTTCTTTTAATATTACCAATATTCTAAATTAATATTGTTGTTGCTTATATTTTAATATTACATCATATTTCGTATTATCTGTACAATATAAAACTTGTCCTGATCGACTGACTGTTTCATCAACGTCCAGCAAAAACTACTGAAGATAAATAGATAAAAATTTATACGCATATCTTTTAACGGTATAAGTGCACGTTAAGAAAGGATTTTTTGAAATTCCGAGTTTCAAGAGTTAAAATGAAGTAACAATGAAAGTTACAATTTTTTTAAATTTTTCGGTAACAATTGAAGATGTCATTTTGTTTATTGGTGTGAGTAATCTTCATGTAAATATCTAAAAACTAATTTCTAAATTTCTTTGAAATACAGAATTTAAAGGGTTAAAATGTATTTTGATTTTTTTTTAAACCCGGCTATTTTTTATTTTTTTTTAAATTTCTCGGTAAGAAATGAAAATATCGGCTTGATTTTTGGAGTGTGTAATTTTCATGTAAATATTTAAAAACTAGTCTCTAGATTTTTCGAAATTTAACTTTGAAACAGGTGAAGAAAGGTAAAGAAAATTTGAACAATGTTTGCAAATTTTCACCATTTCCCAACTATAATTAACGAGATATTCACTCGATTTGGGCTTACAAATAATCTTCATATAAATATCTAAAAACCATTTTCGGGTTTTTTTTTAATTTCGATTTTTAAGGGGTTCGAAGTTGTATGGCGTGGCGGCGTAATCAACCCGGCAACTGTTACTGTAGGTTTGACAAAACTTGTAGCATCTGTCTCCGGATATTTGATTAAAAAATATAAAATAAAATTAATAAAAAAAGAAGAGAACTGAAGTACGGTTACATCCTGGTAATTTTTGTCAGGTAAGGAAAAGAACCGAGCAAAATAAGTGGTTATAACTAATATTTTTAAGATGAAGACTGACTATTTTGAAACCCACTTTCTTAGATCACTTACAGTTTCGGGTCCTGTACTGCCAAAAATTTTTAATTATTATTATTATTTTCACAAGAATGAGTTTAATCTCACAGTGAGATCCAAGGGGCAGAGCCCTTTGGCCAGACGGAAAGGACAAATGAAGCGAGGTCTGACCGGTTAAACGTCCCCCGACCGCGACGGGAAACGGAGGTAACCAAATAGCGGTGTGAAGCCGCGACGGATCTGCTAGTGTAAAATATATTTCTTGTTGAAAAAATAATCATAACATTTATTATTATTTAAGCTCGCATAATATGCAATAAAATAATACAACTATAAGTTACTCAACAACAGTTTACAAAAAAATACATTTCTAAAAATGGATGCACATTTCGGTTGTTAAAAATTCATAAAATTAAAAAGGAAAAAGTAAAAAAGTAAAGAAAGTACGTAAAAACTATAAAAGTAAAAAGTAAAAGGAAAGAAATAGGGAATAGTAAGGAAATAAATACTATGATTTATTTTTTTGTAATACTATGTATTTTTTTTATAAATACTATTTATTTATTTTTTTGTTTTTTCTATTTGATGATTTTATCAGCCGTTTGACTTGTTCGAAGATGTTCTCAAATTCTTTCTGTTCTGTTTCAATTTTATTACCTGAACGTAATTTTTAGATCCCGCGTGCTACTTTGTAAATTTATATTTTAATCTAATTCAACCGTTTTAATTATGTACTCATTCCTATATACCAAGTTAAGAAACTAAATTAAATGAACTAAACCTAGATATGTTAATACAAGGTACACGAACCTAATTAGAATCTACAAGATTCTGCTATAAACTTCTTCTATCCCTTATTCGACTTAAAACTTCTTTATTTCGTATTTAATTAACCCCACGTAATTTCCTACATCTTTTTTGTAAAACCATACATTTCAAAGATCTCTTCACTTTTCTTTGATTTTTTTTATCGACCATAATTTGTCACCATAAAATGGTGTACTCCATAAAAGTGTTTAAAATAAAGTTCTACTAACGAACAATTTTAAAAGTATATATCGAGTAGTTTCGTAGCCGTTCACCAGTGCAAACTGGTGAAAGAAGAGTGGATTAAAGAAAAGTGTTCAGAAGTGGAAAGAGAAATGAATATTGGTAAAATAGACGGAGCATACAGGAAAGTTAAGGAAAATTTTGGGGTACATAAATTAAAATCTAATAATGTGTTAAACAAAGATGGTACACCAATATATAATACGAAAGGTAAAGTCGATAGATGGGTGGAATATATTGAAGAGTTATACGGAGGAAATGAATTAGAAAATGGTGTTATAGAGGAAGAAGAGGAAGTTGAGGAGGATGAAATGGGAGAAACAATACTGAGATCTGAATTTAAGAGAGCAAAAGATTTAAATACCAGAAAGGCTCCTGGAATAGACGGAATACCTGTAGAATTACTGCGCAGTGCAGGTGAGGAATCGATTGATAGATTATACAAACTGGTGTGTAATATTTATGAAAATGGGGAATTTCCATCAGACTTCAAAAAAAGTGTTATAGTTATGATACCAAAGAAAGCAGGGGCAGACAAATGTGAAGAATACAGAACAATTAGTTTAACTAGTCATGCATCAAAAATCTTAACTAGAATTTTATACAGAAGAATTGAGAGGAGAGTGGAAGAAGTGTTAGGAGAAGACCAATTTGGTTTCAGGAAAAGTATAGGGACAAGGGAAGCAATTTTAGGCCTCAGATTAATAGTAGAAGGAAGATTAAAGAAAAACAAACCAACATACTTGGCGTTTATAGACCTAGAAAAGGCTTTCGATAACGTAGACTGGGATAAAATGTTCAGCATTTTAAAAAAATTAGGGTTCAAATACAGAGATAGAAGAACAATTGCTAACATGTACAGGAACCAAACAGCAACAATAACAATTGAAGAACATAAGAAAGAAGCCCTAATAAGAAAGGGAGTCCGACAAGGATGTTCCCTATCTCCGTTACTTTTTAATCTTTACATGGAACTAGCAGTTAATGATATTAAAGAACAATTTAGATTCGGAGTAACAGTACAAGGTGAAAAGATAAAGATGCTACGATTTGCTGATGATATAGTAATTCTAGCCGAGAGTAAAAAGGATTTAGAAGAAACAATGAACGGCATAGATGAAGTCCTACGCAAGAACTATCGCATGAAAATAAACAAGAACAAAACAAAAGTAATGAAATGTAGTAGAAATAACAAAGATGGACCACTGAATGTGAAAATAGGAGGAGAAAAGATTATGGAGGTAGAAGAATTTTGTTATTTGGGAAGTAAAATTACTAAAGATGGACGAAGCAGGAGCGATATAAAATGCCGAATAGCACAAGCTAAACGAGCCTTCAGTAAGAAATATAATTTGTTTACATCAAAAATTAATTTAAATGTCAGGAACAGATTTTTGAAAGTGTATGTTTGGAGCGTCGCTTTATATGGAAGTGAAACTTGGACAATCGGAGTATCTGAGAAGAAAAGATTAGAAGCTTTTGAAATGCGGTGCTATAGGAGAATGTTAAAAATCAGATGGGTGGATAAAGTGACAAATGAAGAGGTATTGCGGCAAATAGATGAAGAAAGAAGCATTTGGAAAAATATAGTTAAAAGAAGAGACAGACTTATAGGCCACATACTAAGGCATCCTGGAATAGTCGCTTTAATATTGGAAGGACAGGTAGAAGGGAAAAATTGTGTAGGCAGGCCACGTTTGGAGTATGTAAAACAAATTGTTGGGGATGTAGGATGTAGAGGGTATACTGAAATGAAACGACTAGCACTAGATAGGGAATCTTGGAGAGCTGCAGCAAACTAGTCAAACGACTGAAGACAAAAAAAAAAATCGTAGCCGTTACTCAATCATCAGGGAGTTTCCAAAAGATGCGACTATTAAGGTTATAGTGGCAAACATCTTAGGAATATGATGTTACGGTCTTACTGACGTTCAATTTAATTTTATTTCTTGACGACCGACTATTATGAACGTAATAATTTTAATTTAGATACAATTATACACTTGAATTTGAATTAACATCATTTAGAAAAAACCTGATGATGGAGTAACAGCTCGGAAAGTACTCGGATATATACTTTTAAAATTGTCGGTAAGTGAAATTGTATTACTACCAACGGTGCCAAATGCGTAGTAAATTAAATCCAGAAAAGTATTTTAAAGGAAATCTTTGTCTTAAACATAAAAAATAAATTGTTTATTACAGTGAAACCTCTTTAAAACGGAACCTCCTAAAAACGGAAACCTCTTCAAAACGTACGGTTTCTCAAATCCCAATATATATTTTTTTTAAATTAATCTCTTCAAAACGGAAATCTCCGCAATACGGAAACGGAAAAGAAACATAGATTTTACATATTAATCTTGTCCCATAAGATTGAAAAAAAGGAAAAAAAAAGATTGTACATTCCTACGATTTGCAAATTATAAATCCAGTAGATTATTATTATAATACAGTACTGTAACTGTTGTTTATTTAATTACACGCCGTCACATTCTTGGCACAAAATCCAAATAAGAAGAGAACACAGAAAACAAAATTGACAGTTTCGGAAAAGCATTGGGTTTCGAAAAATTCGCGATTCGTATAAACAGCGATGATTTGCGACAGAATATATTAACCGATAAAAATATTATTGAAAACGAAAGTTTCAAAAGTTAATTACTGAAAAAGAACACTATGCTTGATTATTTTAGAGAATTATTTTATTTTAGAATTAGTGTTATATCTTATGTTTTATAATCAGTGAATTTTTTCTATTTACTTGTATTACTGAAGTCTATACTTGAAGTGAAGTGTATAGTTATTGAAAACGAAAGTTCCAGGGATGTTATTAAAACAAAACTGTACTTTATTATTTTAGAAAATGATTTTATTTTACTTTATTTTTAGGCTAAATATATGTGTTCTAATTACATTTAACTTTTAAATGAAATATTACTAACTTGTAAAAATAAAACACACTTTTAGTGTAACAACAATTTTTGAAATTGGTGGTTAACGTTCTCTATATGCAGTATAATTGCCGGATTATTCCATGCGTTTATCCTTGTCTAATTTCATTTTACATTTGTATAATTCATGGCACAGGGCTGCACGATATTAGTTCTATTTTTAAAAACTATGCAAGAAGGAAATCTCTTCAAAACGGAATTCGTACTCGGTCCCGTCAGATTCCGTTTCGGGGAGGTTTTACTGTATTAGGTTTATCAATTAATATTTCTGTTATATTGCATTATACTATTTCAAATCTTAGATTTTACTTGGCAATCTATGGGGTGGAGTTGTAAGCGTCTCGGCTTTTCATCCGGAGGTCCGGGTTCGAATAAAGATCAGACATGACATTTTTCAAACGCTATAAAATTCCATTTCCAAATTCCGCCCTCAAGCTTTTAAAGTTTATGTGGAGACATTAAAAATAATAAAAAATTAATTTATAAATACAGTTATCTATAAACTGAAATACAACGCATCAGATTGAGATATGAACTTCGACTCTTGTCCACGTTAACCGATTGGAGGTAAACCTGCAAGAACACGGTGAGGATGTTAAAAGACTTAAGCGGCTACACGTTATATTATTTAGTAACTCGATAGTGTAATAATTACATTCACCGATTGTGGTGCATTAATTGCTTTCGTTCTAATTAATTACTTCGTTCTCTTGCTCCCTGTTTCTGTTTTCACATTCATTTCTAATATTTTTTCTTTTAGGTAGATTTCATAAGAAAGCTAATTACTGTAATGGGTACCATGACTCGACTTCCGAAAAATTTCGACATATCTTCACGTTTCACATCCCCCAGACCCAAAACCACCGTCAATTTAAACGTTTATATATATATATATTTCACTTATTTGTGGACACGATAACTGCCGAAAGTTTGCGCCAATCACATTCAAATTGATACATAAAACATAACGATCCAAAATCTCGATCGAGTTTGTTAATGGAAAAAATCACTGCAAATTACTAGATCACTACTAAATCACTCAAGTAATACTAGATGAAATGTTTCTTACAAATAAATATTAGTATATAAAATAACTTTTTCTATACTGTCATCCACATTTCATCTTAGTTATATTTGTAAATCTTGTAAAATATTTTAGTGTAACTGTTCATTTTAAAAAAATCTTGTACTAAGCTTTTAATATTTTCTTAACTTACACCTTAAGTAAAAATATAGTCTATGTAACGTACATTTCCTATTATAATGCAATTCTTAAATATATTATAATGTATAATTTACTCTTTTCTCCTAAAGTGTACATTACAATATGTCAACGAGTAAATAATAAGCAACCCTCCATGACCCAATGATATGTGTGACATGTAAATGAGGTGACTTAGGCTGACAATTCCCGAGACCTGTGGTTAATTGAATTTCAACCGTCAAGTATTCTGGTATTTACTATCTACTCAATTTCATATAAAAGTAGCTAACTTTTACTAGGCTTTGAATCTCATAACCTTTGACTTTGAGAATCAGCTATTAAACAACTGATTTGTGGTGAGTTAATCAGTTCTGTGGGCTATCCAATATGAGTTTTTATACAGTAATTTAAAAAATAAGTTTACACAAATTATATATTTGTAAGTACACAGTATTCAAAATAATTTGTTTACAAATTCTCATAACAGATTTTTAATCACGTGTAAAATATTCTAATGTGCATATACTTTGGATCTAACTTTCTTTCATTCTACCAAATTGTTTAAATGGAGAAAATTATCATATTTTTTTGGAAACTCTCCAATTAAGAGGAAATATGTGGTTTCACCACGATGGAGCCCCAGCACATTTCAGTCAGTCGGTATCAGATTTCAATAATACTTGTTATATATATATATATATATATATATATATATATATACACACATATAAAAACATGACGTAAGTCATTCATAATGAACGCCCATTAAAAACTACTGAAGATCGTGACGGGAAACAAAAGTAAACCAAATAACGCGAACGAAGATGCGATTTGGATGTTTTATATATATATATATATATATATATACCATCCCAATCGCATCTTCGTTCGTGTTGTTTGGTTTATATATATATATATATATATATATGTGTGTGTGTGTGTGTGTTTTTCTGTGTGCGTGTGTTATGTTACCATTTGTTCCTGATGCGTTGATACTGTTATATGTTTTATATATATATTACTGTTATATATATATTACAAACACACTCATACTCACAGTGCAAAAAAATAATCCTTGTTCCATGAAATTAAAAGGAAATTTTAAACAATAATGTTCTTTAAACATTAAATAACCAATTTTTTTATTTGAGCTGAACATAACTACAAGATAAAATTAATCTTGTTTTAATGAATGAGTATAAAAATTGTAATAAATTTACAAATTAATACCATAAAATGATTTTAAAAAAAAATAATTAATTTATGATTAATGTAAAAATATTATTAATATTTAACTACATAGAATCTGATGTTGACAACACATGATTTTTTGTACGCCTATTAAATTACACTTACACTTTTTTTTTAAATGTAAATACGTAACATTTTATCGCATTATAATTGTAGATATTTTTTCTTTCTTTTTGTTATTGAATTATTATTCATTGTAATTTTTTTTTGAATGAAAGGTTAATAATTTTTAATAAATCTGTATATTTAAATTAAAAAAAAGTTAAAAAAATGTAGATGAAAAAGGAGATTTGAACCGATGTGCTTTCCCCTTTCAAATATTTCATTAATTAAAATTTTATTTGACTATAACTGGAAAAAATGAAAATAAATACCATTTACGATACATCGTTGAAATCCTTTCAATGTGGGCTTATTACTGCAGTTAGAAACAAGATTTTGGGCTTTTTTGGACACTTTTGGTTCAGTGGATTGCAATCAAAAGGGGAGGTGCACAACGAGATGTTACAACAGTCGTAAACACAAAATTTTAACGTCCTACGGCTAATCTTTTTTGACTTATGCCAAATACTTAAGTACATACATACGTACGTACAGACGTCACGCCGAAAGTAGTCAAATTGGATTCAGGGATGGTAAAAGTGGATATTTCAGTTGAAATCTGAATATCGAAATTTTTCGCGATCGCAATACTTTCTTACTTCGTACAAGGAAGTAAAAATGAACTAAAATTAAAACGGGTATTAAGAAACTATTTTTTTATGCATTTTGAATTTTTTACTTATTTATTAACAAAATGGATCACTTTTTACGGTTTTTTTTATTTTTTAAGATAAATTCTCTCTAATGATCATCTTATAAGTTTTTTTGGAAATTTTTATTAAATTACTTTTTATTATAATTTTTTTAATGTAAAAATACACAATATATATATAAACCGATCGAAAATATTTTTCATTCTATTTTCCTGGCATAGATCTAAAGGTATACTGCAAGAAGGAAAAGTATGGTAATCAGTCAAAAATGTGGTATTGTTTTTTTTTAATTTCTCGAGATTTTATGTCTGAGGAATCCCAAAAAAGAAAAGATAAAGTGTTTTGAGGGGGGGAAGTAAATTTCGTACTTATGAACGTGTGAAAAAAATCATATTATTCCATTGTTAGTTGCTTTTCAAAAAAAAAGTAAATGAAAAAGAAAAACGTTTTGAATCAGCATGCCGGTTCAAAATTTGGATTTTTTGTTTGCGCTTTAATATGAGGTACATAGTAGCAGGTCGTTTGGTTTCGCTATTACAAAGAGACGGTTCACTATTGTTTATTAATAGACTTACTGAATTTGAACCTCAGTTCTGCTGTGTCAAACATTAGACGTAATAACAACTTCCTGACAGCCGTGCGTGATGACTCAATCCGCCACTGTTACCATCTATACAATGTTTATAGTTCATTTATTTATTAATTTTTTTCGATCGATGAAATAATTCACCGCAAAATCTTACAAAGAAACTTCTAAAGCGGGAACGTGAAAATGGAAATTTGTAGCGTATGAAAAATACCGTATCTGACCGGGATTAGAACCCGGTACTCTGAATGAAAGGCCGAGACGCTACCGCTCAGCTACGGAAATCGAGTAATTAATTTTATTTTTCACTTTTAAGTCGGTTCAGCTATTAATTACGTTTTGATTGTTTTGTTATACATTTACCATAACTAGGCGGGAATTCAACCCACGACTTTCAATGTAACAGGGGGAGCAGTTCTTTTCCCGTTGTTGCAATTTTCATTCCTTTTACTTATTTAATTTTAAATATTTAGTGATATGCGATATCAAATTTCTATGCGCGCGCGTGCGATTGTTTTAACGTGCACTTTTATTTTAATAAAAAGTCACCTGATTTGAGGTTTGTCCGAAATAGAATATTAAATAAACGGTAACTATCAGTTCTATTTTATTTATCGTAAATACAGGGTGATTTAGGAGGAAAGGGAAATAATTTGGGAACCGATTCTAGATCTTGAAATAAAGGAAAAAGTTCACATACAAACATATGTCCGAAAACGCTTCTTTGTAAAGTTACGGCTAGCGTAGATTTCGCTCGGATTTCAGTTCCCCTGTGAAATAAGTCATACTGAAATTTTTAAGGCATTATGTAAGGGGTAAAATTGATGGTTTCTTATGTTTTTTGACCTGAAAAATAGAATAAAAAAAAAACCAGTACTATCATCCCTTATTTTCACGATATCCAGAGTAGAACAGAAAAGTTCAGTGACGAAAAACACGTTTTTTTAGGTTTGAAGTAGAATAACTCTGTTAAACAAACTTGTAGAGTTTAATTCTGAGAAAATGGTTGTAATATACTCTATGGAAAAAAACTTTAAGGATAGTAAAAATAAAAACAACCGTTTTCTTTTTTTTAGTAAAATACGTTTAACCTTTGAAAAATTAAAATAATAATTTTAATTTACTTTTTTAAAAAATACTCACTGTGGTTTATATTTTTTAAATTTAAAATAAATGTTGGAAAATTCCACCGTTGACATCGATGCACTTTTCAACTCGTTTCCTTGACGTTCCTTGATGAGGGCAGCAGCACTGAGAATGCAAGCGATCAGTTCGTCACGTGCGTCTACGTTTTTCTTGTACACCTCTCATTTCATCCGTTCCCGTAAACAATAATCTAAGGGGTTTAAGGTTCACCGATCTAGTCGGACAATTTACCAACCCTCTTCTCTACGTCCAGTCCATTTACCGGTAAATTTTTCATCTAAAAACCGTCTTACTTTATTCGAGAAACGGGTTGGTACTCCATCAAGTCGGTAGTACATTTAGATTTGTTTCGCCGATGACAAATTTTTAAGCAAAAAAATACATCGTTTAAAAATTTCAGATAATCTCTTCCCGTGACACGTTCTAGTAAGAAAGGGCCTTATTTTTGGTTGATCGTGCCGCATCAAACGATCACCGAAAATTAGATATGACTACAGCATGTGGGTTTCTTCACACCACCGACGTGAATTTCACGTGTTGTTTACGCCGTTACGGATACACGTATCTTCGTCCGAAAATAGTACAAACGAGATTTAAAGGTAATTATGTTAACCCGCTGAAAAAACTCGTCCGGCACGGTCACCCCAAGCTGGAGGTGTTGTATTTTCTGGACGTGACAAGGATTCAGTCCTTGAGCGTGTAATGTCCTCCGTACTGTACTTTGTAGAATGTCGAGTGGCGTAAAAATTATTCGCGTGGTCGTTTTAGAACTAAACCGTACTACTTGAAGAGTTTTTTTTTTCTACAACTTGTAACGGTCGGCGTTCAGATGAAACACGAGTGCTGCGAAGTGTAGTACTCTCACGAAGATTATTAAATTCTACAAATCAATTTGTTGTTTGCGGTCTAAATTTATTACACTATAAAGTTGTTTTTAATTTTCTTAAATTCATTCACTTTGTTCTGTTTTGTTTTAATATTTTTTTTTTTTTTTTTTCATAGACTTCGTTTCATCAATTTTCTCAAAATTAAGTTCTCTACACGGTACATCAATAAAATTTACGCATTTATCAGTCATTTAACAAAGTTATTGTACTTCAAACCTAAAAAAAAAAAACGATGATTTTTTTTGTCACGGAATTTTTCCGTTTTACTGTGGTTTTCATAAAACCTATGGGAGATACAAATTTGAGACCTATTTATTAGATTTTTCAGTTGAAAATCATAAGAACCCATAAAGTTTACTCCTCCTATGACCCCCTAAAAATTTCAACATGACCTCATTTCACCGGGGAACTGAAATCCGAACGAAACCCACGCTAACCGTAACTCGACAAACAAGCGTTTTCGAACATATGTTGGTATATAAAGTTCTTTCTTTATTTCAAGATCTAGAATCGGTTCCCAACCCGTCTCCACCCCCCCCCCCCCTTATTGAATCGCTCTCTTTTTAATTAATGCTGTTCTAAAAAGTTTTAAAATTTAAAAAAAGTGTAAAGTGATCGTTCTAAAAGAATAGAACAAAGTTAACTTAAAATCTATTATACCGTATATAAAAATGTAGTAGTTTCTGAGAATCTGTTTTTCACGCAAAAAACTACTAAACCGACTTTTATGAAATGTTACGTAACCTGTAAGGACCACATGATTACTGCCATCACGAATTGTTTCACCGTTTCAAAATTGTGGCGGATTAACTAACTTACGGTAACAACCGGATTAGGTCCTTTTCGTTTCTTGCCCTTCCGTCCATAAGTTTGCAAGTTTCTCGCATGGAAATATCTCAAATATTAGGAAATATTTTTTTACCCGTACGGAGGACAGGTAACCGACTATAACTACTATTTTTAAGATGAAAACCGACTTTTTTAAAACCCGTATACTTCAAATTATTACAAGTTTTGAATCCTGTACTGACCAAACTGTTGCTCTGCAGAGATTACAATACAGTGACGTTTTTAAAAATTGAAGAGACTTTGATTGTTATTTGTCACAAGAAGGATAATGAACTCAGTAGGGCTAGACGGGAAGTATTCGGTGTAGTGACCGGTTAGTATTATAGATGAAAAAGGCCAGTAGCGTAATATTCGTTGAAATAATTACATAATGATTAAAATCTATCATATAAAAAGAAAATAGAGAAAAAAAAATTTTAGAGGTAATTATTATTTATTAATATTTTTGGTGGTAGCTTTGAGATGAATCGCTGGAAAACATTTGTCGTTGGGGATATATACTATATTTTTGTAATATATGTTTTATATTTGTAAAAATGGTCCAAGCGATGATACTGAGTGTCACCTGAATTTGCGTCAGTGTCGTATTCAGAATACGTGTTACTTAAATGGAAAGAATTATCTCTGCAAAAAATGGTCCCGCTAGTTGGCGCCGGGGTTGAGATATTTAGAAAAATTATATTTATGGACCGATTTGGTTCGTATTCAGAATATGAATACGAAAAGAAATATAAAATAAAATATAAAATATGAAATAGAATATAAAATATGAAAAGAAATATTTTTCAAAAACTGTACCCGCTAGGTAAGGCCGGTGTCGACATATTTACGAAACAAACAAACAAATATACAAATAAACTTTTTTATTCTATATATATAAAAGGCTTGTTCGTATGTGTGTCCGCTAAAGACCAAAAAACTAATGGACCGATTTACGCGCGGGAAAAGGTGGAAAGAGAAGAGGGGAAAACGGGAAAGGCTAAAAAGGAAACTGGGTGAGCGATGAGGGAGAAGAGCGAAAGGGAGAAGTTGGAAAGGGAAAAGGGGAAGGAGAATAAGTGAAAGGTAAAATTTGTGAAGTTCAGATTTTTAGTTTTTTTATCAAATTGTCAATTGTGTTCATTTAAACTCTCTCTCTCTCTCTCTCTCTCCCTCTCCCTCTCTCTCTCTCTCTCTCTATATATATATATATATATATATATATAGCAATAGCGAAGCATTGCCGGGTCTGCTGGTATTTTAATAAAAATTAAAAAGCAAAAATTGTAATTATGGAGTAACAGATTTCATTTGCGCGAAATGAAATCGTGATTTCGCACGCGGTGTGTGTGCGCGTGCGAAATCTTGCAATGATAAATAAATGTAATAAAATAAATTTCTTATAGTAACCAAAAAAAAAAAAAAAAAAAAAATAGTCAATGATCAATGATAAAATAATACGATAATTTATAAAATTGTTTAGTTTATACGCCGACAGAGGACTTTTGCTAAGAGGAATATTAGAGGTAATTCTTTTTTTATTTAATTTTTTTGGGATGACGTATTAAGTAAAGACAACTGACAACTATCACTGTGACTATGGAACGTAAGAGTGACGGGGAGAGGGAGAATGAACAAAACACAGGTGGCTATCTTCGCTCTGATTGGCTACCGTCGGACAGTAATGATCAGGCGATACAATTCAAATACAACTGTAAACTTCCGTATATGGTGTATGTGTGTGCGAACGTGTGTGTATTGTTGTCCACCAAATGTTAATAATCTCTATTTCTTATATAGACGTTCGATATAATTAAATTAAATTAAGATTTGTCGATTATTTTATATTTACTACATTTTATTTAAAATAATAATTAATCTCCCTTAATATTTATGATTTTTTTTTTAAATAAAAAAAAGATTCTAATATTACATAATAACAGATAAAATTTTTCCAGTTTTATTTACAATTCGACCTTGTAATACCCTTGTAATGTCCCTTACTATTCACGCATTTTTTTTGTATTATGTTTTTTTCTTTTTTCACGTTATGAATTTTGATAATAATTTAAGATATGCCAAGCCTAACCGGAAATCGAAAACAGAATTATTTATTGTACAAAAAGAACGGAATTCAGACTAACTTCAGGTGAAACGTCACCCTCACTGTTTTAACAATATATACGAGGAAGAGTTAAATAAAAATATTGTGTGTGTGTGTGTCTGCGCGCGCGCCCTCCATTCTTTAATTACGCGACAGACTTAAAAATTAACAAAATATTTTCTGTACATCACGGATCCATTCTTTTGATTTTATTGACCCAAAAAATGTACGGGAACAGTATTTTTTTATAGAAAATTTACCGCATCAGAACTGTCAGGTCAATTGATACGCTTAACAAACAGTCAACACATAATACGCGTTACAACGGCAACAGGACATATTTTTTCTGGTTATTTTTTTACTACTACCGTTCTGGTCGGCAAAAAAAAAACATTTCATTTTAATTTATCAGATTAAATGTATCACGTAACCGACTTAGATCCGAAAGATTCTGGATGCGGATTCCGTTAATTTTTTACGTACAAAAATATTTATCTACCTCGCTGTCATTAAAAAAAAAAAAAAAAAAACAATTTTAAGTTTGAGCATGAGCCTGTAAATTAAAACAAAAATACTAAATAACAATCGAAGTCGCCTGTATCTCCATCCGGTTGGCTCCATTCATATTTAAAAAAGGAAATATTAACTCTTCAAACCGTTTATATTTAACCCGACCTCTTCTAAGAGATCGAGTAAGATAACAAATGTCGAGGCTTACACAACCGCATTTCTCTTCAATAAAAACGGTCTGAAATACTCCTAACCTGCGCATGCGTTCCCACGCTCGGTATGGGGAAAAAGAGACAGCAATATTATTTTTCACTTAAGATGCAGTTAGTACAATTAATTACCGTACCTAACTTCACACGGGCACTGCTCAATGTTCAACCTTGCCGCACCTTTATGCCTAATCATATTTCGAATAAGTATAACAGTAAAAAAATAATACAATTTAAGTACAATTGTTATTTAATTTCAAAATAATAAGAATAATAAAAAGTGTATAAAACATAATTTTATAAGATGCCAAAAAAATTATATGCACAAGGCCCCATAAAATTGTGGAGACGATCATTAATTTGAAACTTTAATCATTTTTAGTAAAATGGATAAAAATTTTACGACTTCCAAATTACTTTCCTATAATCTTTATTTTTTCGAAGGAACAGCCCGAGGATGTAAATTCAGAAAAAATGGAACAGTCGAGGAATCGATTACTATTTAAATTAACGGGTTGGTTAATTAGCTTTATTTGTTACGATTTAATAACTAGTAGATGAGTAAAAGATGATGAAAAATGTGAATCTTTACCTAGCGAAAATATAAAACGGAATAATAATATTTCCTGAATGAAGCTGAGGAAACTCGCACGACGGAAAGAGTAATAGCGTCAATGGAAAGTTCTGGTAAAAGTAATAAAGTGAAATGCTAGCGCATTGTCACTGTTTACAATCGGCTGTGATATTACATAACGAATACCTTCGTTATAAATACACACTTGCTTAAATTTGAATCTTGGTTCAACAAACGATATTTTTTTCGGTATTTAAAAAACTATTTTTCTCTTAGATTTGTCAACGCTTTTAAGTCGCAAAATGTTTGAGATATGGAGGTCCGAATAATCGACGTTTTAATAAACATTTATTTCAGATTATATTTAATTTGAATCAAAATTAATTTCCGAATTTTTTTGCAAGAAAATCTCTCTGATAATTCAAGTACTTGAAACAAGCAATAATTTATGTAAATTTTACGGATAAATAAAATATGTAAATCCGGTTAACCCAGAGGTCGGATGTATAAAATCAGTGATTATTTTACTAACTGTATTATAATAACATAAAGAAAATTAAAATAAACAAAAAAGTTATTAAGTATGATTTTTTTAGTTTTTAACACTAGTAATTAAAACGACATATATCATAAGTTCATTAATAGAACATAACTGTATTGTCAAATGGAGAATCGATTTCAAATATTTTAGGAATTTTTTTTTTTATATACATATATATATAAATAAAATATAAAATAAAAAGTAAAATTATAATATATTGATTCGTTAATAAATTTAAAAAATAAATTACAAAAATTTTACCGTAAAAATTAAAAATTGTTTTTTTTTTCTATCTTACCGGTTAGTTGAAGATTTATTCTATGTAAGTAAATAAGTCAAACGCAATGCAGCAAATGATGCCAAACTTGGCGGGTAACTGTCCAAGGGAGAAGAAAAAGTCAGGATAAATGGCAACATAGCGTCTGTCGGTCACTAAATGTTAGAATACAAAAGCTCCCTATTGAGTATCTGTACATAACCGAAGCGAACGATTGTCTTAAATAATTTTTAAGTAATTTTCAGTTTCAGTAAATATTATTCTCTCTTATAAATAATATAATTTATTAAATTATTTATTTATTTGTATACTCACACACGCGCGCACAATTTTTAATTTTAATTGTATATAAATATTGAAATATACTTTTCTATATAAATACAATTTTTTTTCTCACTCAAAATCTGTTATATCAAAACCTTTGCTATAACAAATTTTACTAGATAATAAAAATATATTTTTATGTTTTTATTCTTTCTCTCTCTCCCCCCTTCACACACTCTCGCCGTTTTCTCTATTTCACTGTCTCTCCACTCTTATCTCTCACTCTCCCCCTTCTCCTCTTTTGCTCCCTCTCTCACTTTCTATCCCCTCTCTCAAACTCTCTTTTCCACCTGTTTCACTCTCCCCTCACACTCTCTCTCTCTCTCTCTCTCTCTATGAGTGCGGTGGGCTATTAAAACATGTTTGTATTTTTTTTCAATTTTCTCACTGAAAGTGCATTTTTACAAAAACTTTGCAATAAAAAAATTGACTTAAAGTTATCGAGGCTTTTTAAATTTTTTTAATGTCTGTGTTCGTGAAAAAGCATTAAAAAATTTCTCAACATTAAAAAAAAATTTTATGTTTTGTATTCTCTCTCTCTTTTCACTCTCACACTTCTCTCTCTCTCTCTCTCTCTCTCTCTCTCTCTCTCTCTCTCTCTCTCTCTCTCTCTCTCTCTCTCACATAGTTTTTTTGTAATTTCTTTATTTCGCGTCATTTATTATTGTACGTAATGAATTAGATGAAGTATAACCGATAAGGAATGCCGAACGATGCCGAGATTCGACCCCAGGATTATCGGTATATCAGTCGGTTAATTTACCAACCGATCGATCTAAGGAGGGTCGTTAAATCTTTTTTAAAAATAGTTTTCCTCTAAAAGAACGATCGACTAAACATTTTCAACAATTTTTTTTTCAATTTATCTTAAAAAATATAAATTAAACACGGGAAATGTTAAATATAAAAATTTGTATTGAACTATTTGTTGTACATACATCATTGTACTGTTTACGAATAATTTCTGCTTTAAATATTATGTACGCATAATTTATTAAGATAATACACGATTATACCAAGTCCTTACCGGGTGTCGAACTCATATTATAAAATATTGGTTGCCTTCTACAAACCCACGACCGATGTTTTATTCCTTTCTTACTTATATTATTAAATATATATGTTAAATAAAAACTACGCCGATAAATTTCTATAGATATTTTTACAAATTTATTAAAATTATTATTTGTTCCTTCCTTTCCGATCAAAAAATAGTTTTTTCACATTTTTGTGTTATTCCCGAATAATTATGAATATTTAACGACATTAACTGAGATCGGTGAACAAACGGTAAGCTATTTGCGTGTCGAACCCAGGAGCAAACCCAGGAGTAAATCAGTATATTCATGATAACAATACAGTTGCGAATTATTTCCTTGCTTAGCACGCTTCTTTGTCCAGTCCCCCACTGGGGGACTTTCACATCCCCCAGACCCAAAACCACCGCCAATTTAAAAGTTTATATATATATATTTCACTTATTTGTGGACACGATAACTGCCGAAATTTTGCGCCAATCACATTCAAATTGATACATAAAACATAACGATCCAAAATCTCGATCGAGTTTGTTAATGGAAAAAATCGGACTATTGGGGTGGCAATGAGGGGGGCTTCTTTCCAAAAAAAAACAAAATTTCGATATAACTTTCTTATTAATTCAAATATCGAATGTGTTTAAATTTCCTACTATTCTTTGAATAAGGGCCTAACACTTATCTAAGTAAAGTTTTTGATATCACCAACCACTGGCCCAGGAGATGGAAAAAAGTGGGTTTCGAAGTTAAAAAGAAAAATTATATCTTCCTTCGCTTCATAGGCGCAGTATCGAATCGGTTTAAACTGTCATTTAAACATTACCTAAAACGTTTGTCTGAAACAATTTTTGATATGACCAACCCTTACGACAATGGATGACCAAAATGTTGCTGGAATTATAAGAAGATGGGGCTTGTCGCATACTAAAAATCTGAAATTTTTTCGCATGCAACCATTATTGTATTGAGTAAATTTTAAGTTTTTCATAACTTTAAAAGGAATTTTTTTTCTTTTTCTAGCCTCCGGGAATTACCATTCAGGTATTACTTCAGAGGATGAATGAGGATGATATGTAAATGAAGTGTAGTCTTGTACAGTGTTAGGTCGGCCATCTCTACCCACCTGGTTGGTCTAGTGGTGAATGCGTCTTCCCAAATCAGTTGATTTGGAAGTCGAGAGTTCCAGCGTTCAAGTCCTAGTAAAGCCAGCTATTTTTACACGGACTTGAATACTAGATCGTGGATACCGGTGTTCTTTGGTGGTTGGGTTTCAATTAACAACACATCTCAGGTACGGTCGAACTGAGAATGTACAAGACTTCACTTCATTTACACTCATACATATCATCCTCATTCATCCTCTGAAGTATTATCTAAACGGTAGTTACCGGAGGCTAAACAGAAAAGAAAGAAAGGTCGGCCATCTCTGAGACGTGTGGTTAATTGAAAACCAACCACCAAAGAACACTGGTAACCACGATTTTGTATTCAAATCCGTATAAAAGTCTTTATACGGACTTTTTGCCTTTACTAGGACTTGAACGCTGGAACTCTTCACTTCCAAAACAGCTGATTTGGGAAGACGTATTCACTACAAGACCAACCCAGTTGGTTATTGCGAATGACTACTGAACAATAACTGCACAAATACCGCTTAAATTATATGTATTATAATATAATATATATAATACATAATATAATGTTATATAATTATGTATATGTTACGTATTTAAATTATATTCAATTGTTAGATACTAAACTTAATTGTTGATCAGCTGTTATTGCAAAGATGAAATTTTTTTAATACGTTTTAGAAAGCTGTCTTTTAATTTTATTTCTATAATTTTTAGCATTTATATGCAAATTATTCTATTTAAAATCGTATCACTTTTTCGATCAAGTTTTTGTGTTCTGTTTCTAATTAAACTTCTCAAATTTGTGTTTAATTTTAATAAAATTTATTTAACCAATTTTCTCAGAATTAAATTCTCTACAAAGTTAACTTGAAATTTTTATCTGTTTACTGGTACTTTAAAAAAGTGATTATAATCCAGAACTAAAAACTTTTCAGGTTTTTGCCTGTTTTTCTTGAAATTAAGTAAGATAGATGTATGGGACCACTTTTATTAAATGTCTTAGGTCAACAACCATAAGGAAGATCTAAATTACCCCTCGATTTGTACCCGAAGAATTTTAGAACGGTTTAATTCACAGAGGGAGCAGAAAGCAGGACTAAATGTTTCGTCAGCCGAAACTCGCTACGAACCGTTTTCTGACCTAAGTATATATTAACTTTTTTTTCTTATTTTTGAGTATATATAATCTCGTGATAGATTACCGTACAATTTGTAATCACCCTATACGAACAAGAATCAATAAGCAGCCTGTAGTCAATTGAAGTACATAAATTCATTATATATATTATATACACCAACATGTAGTTGTTTATGACACAATCATTGGGTTTGGTTTATTATACGTAGCCTATAAATTATAAACCTAACAGCGAATCATTAATAATTACCGAACCATTATTATACTCAATTAATCCAACAACCAGTTACAATTTGGAATTTCAGCTTGTAAATTATTGTAATTTGAAACCATAATAGACATCGTGGTTGTAATACCTCAAGCACATTACTACTGCGAATAAAATAGTACTCAACTCTAACCGACTTCAATAAAAAGAGAGATTTTTAATTCAAGCCAAAAATTCTTTAATGTACGTACGTTCAAATATGTGTTTTTCTTTTCTTCTTTTCTCAAACAATGGTCCGTGATACCGAAGAATATTTTTTTTATTTTGTAGAGAAAGTTATTTTCGTAGTTTCGTTGTAACTTTCTGTTTCAGTAACTTACTGTGAAGGTTTTTTAAATTAAACAATTAGTTTAATAGCATGTTAAAAGAAAAATTTTTAAATTAATATTTTCATGAAAAGTTTCAAATTTTTAGAAAAACTCAGATTATAACTTATTACGTCTTCACGAATTCCGGATAGATTCTAGCTTACGCTGGCAAACTATTGTAGTCTTATTATATCATTTATCTACACTCATTTCATATTTTTATCTAGATGTATGTTTCTTATCTATTTGTTTCGTTTATCTTTCGAGTAATTTTTGTATGGGCAGCGTTTTTCTTAATACTAACTATATTAAAAGAAAATAATAAATATAAAAAGTAAAATAAAAAGGTTGCATAATATATATATATTACCACTGACCAGGAATTAGCCAGCTAAATTTAAAAGATCTACATATATATATATATGTAAATTTTTAAATTATTATTATTTATAGTTGCATCAACTGTTAAAGCCATCAAAAAATAATTTTTTTTTTTCTTAAATGTTCTTAAACAATAAATAACAACAGTAATAATAATTATAAAATAAATTAATAAATATTTCTACCGTAATTCATTCGTTCAATATCGTAGCAGATCTTAAAACACAACTTTTCTCGATACAAATAAATCGATATTGAAAATATTATCGATTATCCATTTAGAATCGTATATATGATATTCTTTGGCCTTATAGGTACATAGTTACAATTAAACGTATTAATATTATATAATATATATATATATATATATATATATGTATAGCCTATTAGCCTATGATACTCCCTGTAATGTAAGGATTCCAACGCGGGGTCATACATCTAAATCAGTTCAGTCGTTCAGCTGCTATGGTAGAACATTCATACATACATACAAACATATACCCTAAAAACATTACACCCTTTTTTTTTGGGCAGTCGTATCAAAAGTAGTAGAACGCTATATTTACCTACATAGAATGTACAAGCTTTTCAGCATTATGTAAACCAGTTCTAATCAAAAACATAAAAAAGGAAAAAAATTATTTAAATTCGTTTATTTTATATTACGCTTAAATAATTTCCGTAGTATATGAATTAGCTTTGTGGTTGGTATTCAAAGCACACTGGTTTTCTTAGAAACTTTACTAGAATTATGAAGTTGAATCTAATTCAAGAACCCGAATTAACTTGGAAATTACTCAAAACTTTGACTAATCTTAACGATTAGTTAACTTGCATAATCTTAGAAGATGTTTTAGTTGTACTAAAAAGTAAAAATATATTTTGCATTATGAGAAGTTGTTACACAAAATTCTGTTTCATTTCATATAATAAAATAACAGTTTCTGACGTGATGTACATAACATATTATTACGTATCTATTAAAATATTAAAAGATGTATTTATAGCATTTGTTTGGAAATAGTATTTTGCTTACAAATTGCCTCATTTATATTTATTTCTTTTCACTTTCTCCCCTGAGCCGGATCCTGCAATTAAGTATAACACAGCGTAGGGAAGTGTCCTATATTCTAACAGTTCTAACGGGCCTCCCCGTCTCGGTCCGCTGGTCGGATCTTACTTTGCGCCCGCCTCAAGTTCCCAGAATAGGATCCACCAGACCCGGCTATACCGTCCCTGGGTCCCCTCTCCGGGAGCCGGGACTCGATCTTTTTCGCTCGGGGGCTCGAGAGTCCCCGTACCTCATCGCTACCGCTCACTCATACAAGCACGAGCAAACGGCAGCTCCGCAGAGGGCTGTCCCTCATCCTCGAGCCCCCACCGATCCTTTTCCTGAAGAACCCTGGTTACTATTCCTAGCGCGGTCACCCGTTCACTAAGGTGAAGGCCTCGTATCGTAGTTGTTGAGAAATGTATAAGTATCACGTGAAATATTTTTCAATCTTCAACAAATTACTGTAAAATCGAAACCTTTTTTACTGTAACAAGAATTTTTTTCTAGAAATCTAAATTCCTATAAACAAAACAACAGAATTATTGACATATAAATATATATACGTTTTATATCGTACTTGTAAAACGAAAGGAAAAAAAAATTTAACGAGGTAATTTAGATCGACTTTTAAAACCATAAAAGGTATAGTTTAACACAAAAGTTTTCAATCTACAAGAAAAAGAAAAAAACCATAAAGTTATTTAACTTAAATTGTTAAGTTGCAGAAAGTTATGAAAGTAATTTCTGAGAAAGTTATTTTATAACCAAGCAGTAACTGAAAAGACGTGTAGCAAACCAAAGTGAATATTGGTGTTACCTCATACTTTCATATTTCGATATTAACACATATATCGTTGGGATATATCCACTTATATAATTAAAATGAAAATTATCGTTAAAGAATTTTTCCTAAGAACATGATTTTATCTGTTTTTCCCCTTTTTTAACAGGTTTTTATGGTAAGGCAAATTGAATTTGGACGAATATTTACGACCTATCCTGATGACAAAATAGAAGATAGAATATATTGTTTGAAATTTATGGCATATGAGGTAGGGATTTAAACATGAAACCACTACCAGTTTATTTCGCATATCGCCTCAAACATATATTTTTATTTATTTAAGATTTAATCCTGTAAACTCGTTTGATTAAAATTTAATTATAAACTGGTAGATTGATAATTGAATATAAACCCTGATGCAGTATATTATTTTACAAATAAATATTTTTATATTAAATTATTTTTTATTTATTAAAAAAAATAAAAATTAACATTGTTTAACAAATAAATACTTGCGTAAAGAATTTATAAAAGAAATTACAAATTCAAAGAAAAAAAATTAAATATGCTAAAGATTTGCTAATGGTATTGTTAATTTATTTGAAAGTGAATGATTTACAAAAAGTACAGCGTGTACCAAAAAGTATGACCCCGGTTTTAAAATCATACACCTATCCAACCGTGCATGGTCAGTAAATAAAACGATATGCACCATTTGAAATTGAGCGTCCTAGAATTTAAAAACCGCTCAGCAGACTGCAGTACTATTCCTCAAACATACGCTAATGTCAGTCATAAACAACAAGACATAAATGCAACAGACGGCCTTTTGTTTTCTATAATTTAGCAGGACAGAGTCCGTAATAATAGTTCAGCGTGCGTTTCGA
The DNA here is from genome assembly GCF_047948215.1 of Lycorma delicatula. Classification (NCBI taxonomy): domain Eukaryota; kingdom Metazoa; phylum Arthropoda; class Insecta; order Hemiptera; family Fulgoridae; genus Lycorma; species Lycorma delicatula. Next base: position 114,784,793 of record NC_134463.1, on the reverse strand, counting down.
CAGCGTTTCAGAATCATTCCACTATCGACTAAGAGTATTTACCGCTGCTATAAGCAATTTAAAGAATCGGAATATTTATTTAAGGGGAAGAGTCCAGGGTTACGTGCACTTCAGAGGAAATGTTCTTATTTCTTTTATTTCTTTCACTTTTACAGAATTAATAATTAATGGAGTAATCCTAATACTAATTATAATATTACTTAACTTAATCGTACTTAATTTAACATTGTTTTATAATACAATTTAATATTTATTATTTAACTTAACTTAATTATACTTAATTTATATTATCTGTAAAAGATGAAAGATTAGGTGTCCACAAGGGTCTTGCCCGTTTTGTGGCACCATCCCTTTTCTATTCATCTTTTTAGTTAGAGTAAGGGGAAAAGTAAACAATTATATCTTATATAGGAGGATTAGTTTTGGTTCAATTCATGATTTACTCTGGTGGAAACTTATCTTTTCTGCAGTTAAGTATAGAGAAGATCAATCGTCGCCAAATATTTATGTTTACTAATAAACCTTTCATACAGCGCTACTCGTTAGGTTATATAAGTAAAAAATCTATTACTATGTTAAGACCAATAGTATAAAGCATTATAATTAATTATATATGTAATCATAAATCATGTAATTACATGGAACATACTTTCAGCGTCATCAATATTAATTAGCCATCGTCTTAGTAGCTTTAAGAAAGTGTTTAGGTTCCTACTGGTCTTTATATGATTAGGAAGTATGTTATACAATCTAGGAGCAGTACTTGAAAAGAACTTCATATAACTCGTTTTATTTGCTCTGGGGACATATACATTCCTGTATAACAAATGAAATGTATAACAAATTAAAGAGACTTTTCAGCGAAGCCCGAAAAACGTCCACTTGTCGTGAAATTTAAATCCCAAACCCCTCATATCACTGTTTGGAGTGTGTTAAATAAATAATAATAATAGTCAATTGCCAATTATTAAAATGTTTTTAGCTAGATTTTTCAACAAATATGTAGAATCTAATAGATCATAACTTAAACATTAAAACAAGTGATTGAGCATTCCTTCTAACTGCTAAAGAGTCCATCGAGAACAATAATCTAAACTAATTTGGAAGAAAATAAAATCAAAAAGGGTAGACAATTTAAATGAGATATTAACGCAGAATAGAAAAAGAGTGTAGATATAAAATATTATATTTAATTAAAATTTATAATTATTTAAGATAAGAAAAATGATCTTTCTTACGATAATTTTGATTTGAATTAAAAACTATTTATTTTCTAACTTTTACAAAAATAGTTTTTGTATTGACCTTAAACTACGATATGCAATGTAAATTGTTATAATATCCGTTTCAAACACATAGAATTAGTTTTTTTACTACATAATATTTGTCAGCCCATGAAACGTCTACAATTATACAACAAATCGTGAGCCATCCTAAAAAAAGAGATTTTAAATTAAACGACTAATTGTACGGAAGAGTATAAAATAAAAAAATAAAAAATTTTAAATATAAGTTTTTTGCTAACAGGCTTATATTTTTTTACTAAAATATTTCATTCTTCTTTCTCTTTACACTGAACAGTCTACTTTTTCAATTATTTTATTCATTCAACCTCTAACGATTTTTCAGTTTTCTAAACTATTATTAAAAGAGACTGTCACGTGTTACAGTATGTTAAAGTTATTTAACTGAAACGTGTATAATTAATAAGGAGGCTTGTTGAATTTAACTCTAAAGTTAACTATATATTATTTTACTTATTTATTGTAATAATATAAATATACTATTATAAAAAATTTAATTTATGTACAAGAATTATATTTTTATATAAACCTATGCGAGGATATAAATCTGCTTTTAAACTAAATATTGCACAGCATTTTTATCTTTTATATAAATAATATTAAATTTTTTTTAAATTAAAATATTTTTTTTTGTTTTGAAAATAAAACTTTTTTTTATTCCGGGGGAAATTGGTAGCATATAAAAATATGCCGTATTTGACCGGGATTCGAACCCGGCACCTCCGCACAAAATGCTTTTTTCTTAACAGTAAACACACTATAAGTAAATTTACATTTACAATAAGACGTGTGAGTATATATATATATATATATATATATATATATATATATATACCTAATGTGTACGTTGCAATCTGTCAACTAGTAAACAATAAGCATTCCCACTCATAGTCCAGTGAGATGAGGGTATTATGTATGACATGTAAATAAGATGTAGTCTTGTACAGATTCTGGCTGACCATTCCTAAAATGTGTCGTTAATTGAACCCCAAGCAACAAAGTAAACAGTATCTACTATCTGGTATTCAAATTCGTACAAAAACAACTAATTTTACTAGAATTTAAACTTTAAAACCTTCGACTTCAAGTATCAGCTGTTAATAGTTACAGACTTAAGGCTGTAACTAAGTCTTAAGGCTGTTTGTCAGACTGAAGGCTGACAAACCGATAGTTGCAGACTGATGAAAAAAAAACCTTAAAATAGATTGACTGAAGAGGTAATAAAATAAAAATAAAAAAACTCTAAAGATAAAATTAATAACTTAATCGTAATAAATATATTGATTATGAACAGCTGTGATCTATTTTTAGAGGAAAAGTTTATTGAAATAAATAAAAATAAAGTTCAATAAATTTAACGAAGATCAGTAGGTATTGAATTTTCTCTCATACTTATGAAAAATAACAAAACTTTCTTCTCTTTAAGAAAATAAAGCTTATTTTTGCACTCTGCCAGAAATACAGGTTATTGAGGAAAACTACAATTTACCAAATATAATGAAATTGTCAATATTTTTATTCCTGGAGATAGAAAGTTTTTCTGGTTTAAGAAAATAAAAAACTTAACTGAAATAAACTTTTTAAAAGTCTACAAATTGAAGAATGAAAATTTTAAGATACATGTTTAATTATAAAAATTTAGAGTTGAAAAGTATAGTTGCATTTTAATTTTTAGAAAACGAACGAAATTAATTTACTGACTTTAAATTAGATGGAGATTTCATAAAGGAAAAATTTCAAAAGTAATTTTTTTATATTTTTGGATAATTATACACGAACTATAAATATAGTATAATTTTGATGATAAAACCGTCATTTGATAACGGAAATCATGTCGGATCCAAATATTTTTTCTGAGAATTTTGATCTTTTCCACAATATGTATTTTAAATATTTCATAATTCAATCGTTAATAATTAAGCCTATAGAGCTATGCACTATTGGTTGGTTTTTTTATGTAAAAAAGTGTCCAAATGAAGCTCTCAAGAAATACAACATGAGTATCAAAGAAACTTTCTCTACAAAAACATTTGTAAAACAAAATCATCGAAATAGGTTCGTTATTGTTGAGCATTTATATATAAAAAGAACGAATTTTTTTAACTCAATAATTAAATTTATTACATATTTTTTATTTTTGAAACTAATTACAAAAAAAATAAGTATAAAGCTATGGCCACACAGGCAAGCGGAAAGTGCTTGACCGTCAAGAAAATATTTCCAACTGATACATACTTTCAGCGTTGGCTATACTGTACGTAAGAGGCAGACGGGATTAGAGGTGCAGGAGAAGGCCAATATTCCGGTTGCAAAGATACATGAATGGTTGCAAGAAAAGGGACTTATGTTATCAATTAATAAATGTAAGTTCATCACGTTTACTGGTAGAAGAGTTATAGAACGTCTGAACATTGTTGTGAATGGACAGGAAATAATGGAGACAAGCTGCCTGAAATATCTGGGAATTCTCTTTCAGAGAAATTGTGCCTTTTCTGAACATATTAATAGTATATGCAATAAAGCGGACAACATGATAAAAGGGTTAAATATGATCATGTCAACAAAGAAGGCTCCTAGAGCGTCCAAAAAAAAGGTGACAGCATCGGCAGTTGTATCATATTTATTGTATGCAGTGCCTGTATGGTGGACTTCATTACGAATCAAGAAAAACAAAAATAGACTTGTGAAAACGCATAGGAGGCTGTTGCTGGGAGTGGTTTCCGCTTACAGAACAGTCTCCTATGAGGCACTTTGCGTTTTGGCAGCAGTACCTCCAATCGACTTAATGGCCCATTACAGGGTAGAGATATCGCAAGGACTGGAAACTCAGGAGGCTACGCATAGGCTGATAACTAGGTGGAAAGAAAGATGGAGAGAGGTAGGACCTGCTGGCAGGACAAAACAGCTAATCCCTGACCTTGAAAGTTGGATCAATAGGAAACACGGGGAGGTGGACTTCTTTTTGTCGCAGTACTTTACGGGCCACGGTAATTTTAATTATTACCTTCACAGAGTTGGGAGAAGCCAAACGCCGGCCTGTATGTACTGCGGCATTGAGGACGATGCAGACCATACCTTCAAGGAATCCATTAGATGGATACAAAATAGACGGGACACAAATTTATCAACGATGAGACCTGAGGAGATTACGAGTAACATGCTACATAGTGAGGACAATTGGAAAAGAATCGAAGGAACTATCAGGAATATCTTAACAGTAAAAAACGAAGACGAGAGGAAACCGGGCTTCTGAGTGAATAGATTAGGGTAGGGTGGATAGCTCCAGTGAGGGCCGGCATGCTTAGGTGTGTCAGTTCCAAGGATCCACTGGGGACTCCGAGGGAGAATAGGTCTATACAAGTGTAAAAGACCCATCGATGCGTCACGACTTTCCAAGGTATGGTGTAGCGATACAGAAGGGCAAATGAGACTCAAAAGACCTGACCGGTGGGCCGACCTGCCTTGCCGGACATACAGCCGGTAGGTGAGGAGGCCCATTAGAGTATAACAGGCACTCCCCTGGGTGGCGTAATACCAACCAGTCGGACCGGCCCAGGGGAGGAGAGTCAAAAAAAAGAAGCAGATCGGCAGAGAATCGTCGCAGAGAATCGTCGCAGAGACGCAGATTCTGTTTGATATTTTAGTTCATTCGTGAATGATTTTTAGACGTAGAAGGAAAACGATCAGGGTTAATAGAGTACAGTATGATACCAAAAGAGAAGCTGAAAGCAGTTTATTTCCGTATATGAAGTCATTTACAGAAATAGAAAAGTTGGAGTTAAGAGCCGATATTTTACTATGTATTCGTATTTAACAAACTTAAGTGTAAACAAATTCACTTGAACAGCAATAACGTCAATGGGTGGTAGCATCTCGCCCTGTCATTCGGAGATCCTGAGTTGGACTCCCGTGAGTCACGGCATTTTTCATACGCTACATTTCCATATCCCACGCACAAGCTCCAAGCTTATGTGGCGATCATCAAGCAAAAATTAAAATGAATGAAGAAACAACATCGTATTATGCAAATGGACCGACGAATAAATTTTTATCATTGTTCAATTTATTCTCCAATTACGTTTTCATATTGAAAACTTATTAATCTATACTGATTACTTAATTGTAATTAGCTATTTTTAATAAAACGGTTTTTCAGTTCTATCAAAGCAACAACAAAATTACATTCCTTAAAAATATTTCAAATGTGTTTTTATATTATTTTACCTATCTTAACGTTATAAATAGTTGTTCTTCAGCGCAAATAGGTCTTTTTCAGTTTCTGTGCTATTTCTCAATTTTTCTTTTCACTTTTTATAGTACTGAATCAAAGCTTTCCACCGACATATAAAAGTACAGGAAAAATTCCTTCCGGAAAATTACGAAGATTACGGTAAAGATGGTGGTAGAATTTTCCGTAAATAAAGCGACTTTTATTTATGGGATAAACTTATGTCTTCTTTTATTTGCAGGGTGTATTAACGTAACCCACCGGGTCGGTCTAGTGGTTAACGCGTCTTCCCAAATCAGCTGATTTGGAAGTCCAGAGTTCCAGCGTTCAAGCCCTAGTAAAGTCAGTTATTTTTACACGGATTTGAATACTAGATCGTGGATACCGGTGTTCTTTGGTGGTTGAGTTTCAATTAACCACACATCTCAGGAATGGTCGAACTGAGAATGTGCTAGACTACACTTCATTTACACTCATACATATCATCCTCATTCATCCTCTGAAGTAAATACTTGAACGATAATTCCCGGAGACTAAACAGGAAAAAGAAAGGGTGTATAACGTAAAATATTTCAAACGATTATTACATATAAGCTCTCGTCTAACCGACCTCGATGTCAGCAACTGAACGGAAATGTCGTTTACAAACTGCCGCTCTGTCGATTACCAATATTGTTTATAGGGCCGCTACGAATTGCCGCTTATATTTTGTTTCTTTGACGCTCTCCGCTCACCGATTACGTTCGAATCCAAAGCATAACTACTTCACTCACCTAGTTACTCTTCTACGTTCATATTATATTATACATGTATAACAATAGTTTAATGTTAATAATTAGTAACGAGGACGTATTGAACAGAATAAAGAAAGAAAGAACACAGTTGGATACAATTAAAAGATAGAATGGCAATTGGATTGGTCATATATTAAGATGAAAAAGTATATTAACAACCGTGAGTGAAGGTAGTGTTAATGGGGAAGAGTAGGAAGAAGAAAACCGATGATGATAGATGACACCAAGAACGGAAGTAACAAGATACCAAAAAGCTAATTTAGAACATAATGAATTGGAGATGTCAGTAGTGTCAGGGATCTGCCAAAGAGCAGAATACCTTACGATGATGATTTTTCTTAATCGATACAAGATAACATATAATTATTACGTAAAATTAAGCAGGAGAAATCACGGTAAAATGATTAAGGTCAAGGTCGATGAGGTCAGTTTCTTATTGGTTGACGGCATTTGTTTATTTTTGTTAATAATTATGTCCTCCTCTATGAATCATGAGACCTTGCCGTTGGTGAGGGGGCTTAAGTGCTCAGGGATACAGAATAGCTGGACCGAAGGTGCAACCATATCGGAGAGGTATCTGTTGAGAGCCAGACTAAGGAATGATTCCTGAAAGAGGGCAGCAGCTCTTTCAGTAGTTGTTAGGGGCGTGAGTCACAATGACTTAAACGGCCATATCAACATCACTCAGTCCTCTGAGTACTGCGCAGCTGAAAGTAATGGAAAACTACAGCTGTTTTTTTTTCCAAGAAAATGTGGCTCACTGCATTTTCACATAGCAATAATGGAGGCGCCTTCCTTCCGGAGGTAAAAAAGTCCCCCGTTCGGATAACCGGGTGGGGACTACTAAGGAAGGGGTCACCAGAAAACTAAAAATTTACATTCTACGAGTCGGAGCGTGGAATGTTAGAAGCTTGAAAAAGATTGGTAGGATAGAAAATTTAAAAAGGGAAATAGATAGGGTAAATGTGGATATAGTAGGAATTAGTGAGGTTCGGTGGGAAGAGGAAGGCGACTTTTGGTCAGGTGAGGCAGGCCACGTTTGGAATATGTAAAACAAATTGTTAGGGATGTAGGATGTAGAGGGTATACTGAAATGATACGACTAGTACTAGATAGGGAATCTTGGAGAGCTGCATCAAACCAGTCAAATGACTGAAGACAAAAAAAAAAATTATGTTTGTAATAAAACTATATGTAATCTAACCAAACTTAACCTACAGTCGCTTCGCTCGCTAACCTTGACTACCAAGCGAAGTTTAGCGAGGGAAGTGAAAGTAGGTTAAGTTTTGTTGGATTATAATTATAATTTTAATTATTAAAAATTTATAATTCTATTACAATTTACAATTATATTACAAACATAATAATTACAAATAATATATAATTTTAGGGATGAAGGAGATTTATTTGAACTTATTCTACTATATATGAGTGAATTTTAAAAATAAATAATTTAAAATTGTAATTGTAGAAGTATTTTGTATAATCTGTATTGTAATAATGCATCATAAAACACACACATGCACACACACACACACACATCAAAAAGGGTTTAATAATTATTCCAATTTTGTGCTATATTTATATTGTATTGTATTTTACATCATTAATAATAAATATTCTATTAAAAAGTATCTTTTATGTATTTATAACTTTACCATCAATTCTCCTGCTTAATTTTACCTAATAATTATAGTATATGTTATTTTGTATCGATTAAAAAACAAATCTTATTTTTGGTGGCGGGAATTTTTCAAAAAAGAACCGAGTAAAAATATTAATTAATAATAATATTATAATTAACATACGAAGTATATTAATGAATAAATATGTTATTAATAAAATGTAAATACTTGTACTAGCGTTAATAAAGCTGACAACGCAGTTGTACGACTTAAGCCGTCACGCGGCTGAAGCCGCGTTCCGGGAAAGTACTAAAATCGTCAGTTATTTCTGATGCACGGCTTATACACACACAACTTAAATTAAAATATTTATAATCTTATTTAAATAGAATATTTTTTCGTTCATTTAAATCAATGATGTTGACTAAAGCGCGCGCGCGCATACCGTATTTAATTCGCGCGGGTGTGGCGGTACTTGCAGCGACGATCAGCACTAACCAAACTAATGAAATTGCACAACCTACGTAGAACATTTGTAAGCACGGTCGGCAACAGGTGTAGCCTCGAGGCTTAACGTACCAGGTACCGATTTTACCAGACCAGGGATCGAGCCAGACCGTGTTACTTTTTTACACATTAAATATTATTCATTTCTTTAATTCCACCGCTCATCTGTGAAGTCGCAACAGAGTAGATGAGTACAACAGCATTTTTTTGGGGTGGGGTGCAGTTTTGTAAAAAATTTTTTTTTTTGCCAAATTACATGCTCTACAGCCGCACCCCCATGATTCTTTAAGATGAAAATTTAATTCCATCAATGTCCCATATATACAAGCAATCTGACCAAGTTTAGTCAAACTCGGTTCAGTAGTTCTGGTGATATAAGGTGATTTAGAGGCCAACACTGAACACGCAATCGTATGTACGAACATTAACATGCGGAAAATTTGTAACCGGTTTTTTTGGGTTCCTTAGGTGTCATTAAGATCCGATGAAAACCGCATATGTCAAAATTGAATCGATTATAATACCTTCCCTTCTAGAGCTATGGTTCTACTACAGCGCTATCTAGGAGGGAAAATACAAATCACTGGTCATACCCGATCTTGAGCAATTTACATCCCAACACAAGAAAGCAAGAATTAAATTTCTACACCGCTGCTAACACAACTGTGTATGTTAATAAAAGATGCTAAAAAACGGAAAGAGTATTTAATTTATCCCAAATTTAACTTTATTTTTTTTTATTTAATTAATATATAGAAATAGTAATAAGTGTGAGATATAATAATTCAAAATATTTTGTTTTTATATTCTTTAATAACTCTGATAATAACAACAAATTATATTGTTGCAGGTGAGTGTATCAACTTGTAATGTAATCTAAGCGATTGTATGAGGTAAGCTTATGATAAAAATAGAAAACAATAATAATTTTCATTCATTATTTAAAGTAGAAAAGTTAATAAGGTTATAAATTCTATGTCGTAAAATTATGCATAAAATGTAAATTAGTACAAAAAATAATTTATAAAAAAATTTATACGCTGTTCTAGTTGTATGAACTCATAATTATTTCAATAAGATTTTTTTTATTTTGTAAAAAAGGAGGAGCAATATAAAGGTGAGAAATCAGAATAGTTAAGCTTAAAATTTTTCAAGGTCACAAACTAAAATACGAGGAAGATGGTGAATTAAAGGAGTCTTGAGGGAAAAAAAAGTAGCTGGGCAAGGCAGGGGATTGCAAAATACCATAGACCCGGTGTGGGTACCCCTTCGGAGGGGCCTCCATCAGAGGCGTGGCAAGAAAAAGACCTAGTCCCGGCTGTCCGGGTGGTGCTGCTGGGAACGTCGTAGCCGGGTTGAGTATGGTCACTTGGATACTTGGATACTTTAGGCAGTGGCAACCCCCCCCCCCCCCCTTGAACCTTTTCTTTACATTCAGTTAGAGGGTAAAAAAAGCTCATAAACTAAACTAGCAATTTTTTTAGAAAAATAGAAAGATGTTCTTCTAGGTAACATACAACTTTGTTTAAAAGAAGTAATAAAATTAATTTTTTTTAAAAACCCACAACGAAATTAAATTAGGTAATTAAAGAGGAAAATTAAATATTAAAATTAATTAAGAAGACTTAGAAACATTCAAAAGCCGTTTTGAAGAAACATATCTACTGCATCGCCTCCTGGCAGCTTATAACTTTTTTTTTTTTTTGTCTTCAGTCATTTGACTAGTTTGATGCAGCTCTCCAAGATTCCCTATCTAGTGCTAGTCGTTTCATTTCAGTATACCCTCTACATCCTACATCCCTAACAATTTGTTTTACATATTCCAAACGTGGCCTGCCTACACAATTTTTCCCTTCTACCTGTCCTTCCAATATTAAAGCGACTATTCCAGGATGCCTTAGTATGTGGCCCTATAAGTATGTCTCTTCTTTTAACTATATTTTTCCAAATGCTTCTTTCTTCATCTATTTGCCGCAATACCTCTTCATGCCGTTCATTGTTTCTTCTAAATCCTTTTTTTTCTCGGCTAGAATTACTATATCATCACCAAATCGTAGCATCTTTATCTTTTCACCTTGTACTGTTACTCCGAATCTAAATTGTTCTTTAACATCATTAACTGCTAGTTCCATGTAAAGATTAAAAAGTAACGGAGATAGGGAACATCCTTGTCGGACTCCCTTTCTTATTACGGCTTATTTCTTATGTTCTTCAATTGTTACTGTTGCTGTTTGGTTCCTGTACATGTTAGCAATTGTTTTTCTATCTCTGTATTTGAACCCTAATTTTTTTAAAATGCTGAACATTTTATTCCAGTCTACGTTATCGAATGCCTTTTCTAGGTCTATAAACGCCAAGTATGTCGGTTTGTTTTTCTTTAATCTTCCTTCTACTATTAATCTGAGGCCAAAAATTGCTTCCCTTGTCCCTATACTTTTCCTGAAACCAAATTGGTCTTCTCCTAACACTTCTTCCATCTCCTCTCAATTCATCTGTATAGAATTCTAGTTAAGATTTTTGATGCATGACTAGTTAAACTAATTTTTCTGTATTCTTCACATTTATCTGCCCCTGCTTTCTTTGGTATCATGACTATAACCCTTTTTTTGAAGTCTGACGGAAATTCCCTTTTTTCATAAATATTACACACCAACTTGTATAATCTATCAATCGCTTCCTCGCCTGCACTGCGCAGTAATTCTACAGTAATTCTTATAACCTTAAAACTAATCTAAGAACCTGCTATGAAGTGATACCTATATAACGCAAAAACCGCATCGAAATCAGCCCAGTAGTTTTTGAATAAAATGGTATCACACACACACAAAATCTTACCCATATACCGTCTACGTTTCGTCGTAGATAAAAAAGCATGAAATACATGAACATTTAGACAATTCAATATTTTGAAAAGAGAGGTTGAAGAAAAATAAAGTTGTCTAAATGACTTTTATGGATCTTGGAAAAGCGTTTTATAATATCGACTTGAATATAATAGAGATTTTAAGACAAATAACATTTCAATGTAGAGAATAAAATAAAAAATGAGAATAAGAAAGTAAATCTTTGGAATATACCGTGAAAAAAGGAAGACTGATTGATTAAAACAGTGATAGAAATGTCAGTAGAAGGTAATTTTAGAAGAACATTTGGAAAAGAGTAGAAATGATAGATTTCCTAAAAACAAACAGAATCTAAAGGATGTTAAATGTTTAGATGGGAAAAGACAAGAATGGACAAGGACAAAGTGAAAGAGACCTGCCTCAGGGCAGATAAAGATATGAAGCTGAAATATGAAAGTAGAAGAGTCTTTTATATAATTCATACGATTTTATAGCTGTAATGAAAGTAGAAAAAATAAGAAAGGCAACCTACCTTACAAAAGATATATGTATGTACAAACATATGTACATAGATTGCTCCATAAATTTTTAATTTTTATCCGGCAGAATCAATAAAAGAACTAAAATTAAAATTTGAAAGATAAGTAACAACAGTTCAGGGAAAGATTTTAATATTCTATAATGATAGCATTGCTTTAGACTGAAAGCAATGAATTAAAAGTAATATACCTTTTGAATTTAGGCTTTATTACTGAAGAGATAGTCTCTTTAAAAGTAAACAAAAATAAGTAAATGGGAAGTTAAAAGCACAGAATTTTCTGGATGTAGCAGAATTTTTTAAATTTAAATACAGTGTTAAAACAGATCATATCACTTAGTTTAGTTTATAAATAATAGTTTATTATCAAACTCGTATGTAATAATTTACAGAAGGTGTTTAAAATGACGTCCATCCACTTCTATGAACTTGTCAACATGTTTCATCATGTTCCCAGCTGCTCTGTTAGCTGTGCACTGTCTATTCACGGATGATATTGGTAATGTTTGTCTTGAATTCCTGCACTATGTGTGGATACAGGGGAAACGAGCCTTCAGTCAGAAATATAATTTGTTTACATCAAAAATTAATTTAAACGTCAGGAAAACATTTTTGAAAATATATGTTTGGAGCGTATCTTTATATAGAACTGAAACTTGGACGATCCGAGTATCTGAGAAGAAAAGATTAGAAGCTTTTGAAATGCGGTGCTATAGGAGAATGTTAAAAATCAGATCGGTTGATAAAGTGACAAATGAAAAGGTGTTGCGGTAAATCGATGAAGAAAGAAGTATTTGGAAAAATATAGTTAAAAGAAGAGACAGACTTATAGGGAACAAATTAAGGCATCCTGGAATAGTCGCTTTAATATTGGAGGGACAGGTAGAAGGGAAAAATTGCATAGGCAGGACACGTTTGGAATATGTAAAACAAATTGTTAGGGATGTAGGATGTCCCAGGTATAAACGAAATGAAACGACTAGCACTACATAGGGAATCTTGGAGAGCTGCATCAAACCAGTCAAATGACTGAAGACAAAAAAGTGTGTGGATTTCTCCTATAAATAATATCTTTTAAGTAACACCACAGAAAGAAGTCTGAACTAGTCAGGTCACGGAATCTTGGTGGTCATAATGTTTTAGAAATGATTCCTCCACTGAAAAAATCCTGTATCACCTCCAAAGTAGAGCATTGCGTTGTTCAGTTGCAACCATCAGTCACGCTCATGCTCTTGCAGTAAGGCTATGAACAGTTGGATTATTTCTTGGTAGACGGCAGCATCCAACGTTTTATTAAAAAAAAAACAACAGTCCTATTATTCTCCGCCTTGAAATCGCACATCATACTCCTATTTTTGTGTAGGTTTAGCGAAGATACAAAGTAAATGTGCAGGTTTTCAGTACTCCAGGTCTGGTAGTTTTTAATACTAATATAATATTAGATGAAATAATAATTAAAACATAATTAACATAATAATAGATGAAACGTAGTTTCATCTACGAAAAGCACTTGACCTAAAATGCCAATATTGCCTCTAATGAAGTTCTTGAACCACGGACAGCAGTGAACCCTTTTAGCATAAGACTGCAGTGTAGACTGAACATAGTGAAATTTTATTTTCCCGGCTAAATATATTTTTAGTATAAATTACTGAGAGCCTCTTTTAAGATAAATACCATGTAGTATAGCTGATACCTAAGTGTAATAAAGAAAATATTAAAAACAGATTTTCATAAGGTAGGACAGAATATTTATATGGAAAATAATCTGTTATATTAAAAAAATGGATGTAAAAATTATAAAATTATAAAGAATGTAAAAATTATAATGTAATGAAATATAGTGAAGCACTGAGAAGAAAGAAATCAAAAAATAAAACAAAAATAACAAACGGCTTTAAAAAGGTGGGATATTTCAACATATCCTGAAATAAAAAAAGAAAGAAATTTATGACAAAATCTTGTAAGAAAACAAAAGAACTGGTGATTCATATATTAAGGCATCTAAAATTTGTGAACTTATTTAAGAATTGTAATTGTTAAAAAAACGGTGACAAAATATTACAGTAGATAATTGAAGACATAAAACATAAAAGTTATGTTAAACATAAAGAATTAGCTCGGAAGAGTAAGCACGGTAAACTGCATCAAACCAGTCAACGACTAACGACACTAAAAAATGAAATATTTTTACAAATTGTAATTAATTTATTCATTCTTCCTTTTTAAGGACTGTTGTATAAAGAAATAATTATATATTCAACAATTCTGTAAAATTTCCTGAAAGATTTTATTGATATTTCAAGAAGATTTTTTTTAAAAATTCAAATTTTTAACGGTTTTGTCTATCACGTAAAAAAATAAAATATTACTAAAAAATCAAATATAGTATAGGCTGTCTATTCCCGTGTGTTTTCACGTCAGACATGCGTAAAGCTGGAATGGGTGATGAAAATATATCGATATGTTAGTAAGATGAAAGGAGTTCAAAAAAGCTTAAGTGCGTCAAATACACGTGTGTGCACGCGCGCGCGCTCTTTGTGCGTGTATGCATTTATGTATGTGTGAGGGGTAATACGAAGATCGCTACTGCAGTGAGTAATAAATGCCTTCCTATATCACCAGCATTCTAAACGTTCAATAAAAGAAGTAGGGATAAATTTGAATAAAGGAATGAGTAAGGAATGTCCCGTGAAAAAAATCATATTTCGAGCCAGGGCAATAGATTTACAGCAAATGATGAAAATAATAACAACAATAATACTAAAAGCAGTATCTATACTGTGGATGTTTCAGAGTAATTCTTCATTTCTGGTTGTAATTTATTGTTCCTAAAAAGGTTTGCAATTTGTCACAACACCGTGCAGGTAAAATGGTTGATTTATATATCCTCATTCTACAATTTTTTTATACCATACGTTTTATCTCTCATACGCTTTATTCAGGTTACCCTTCCCAATGTTTTTTTTTTTTTTTTTTTTTTTTTTTTTTAATCTAAGCACTAATAATAATCTACATATGTTAAATGAAAATACCTAAAAGTACTCCTTTTTTTTATTAGCCTTTATTTTTAATTTAGTACTAGCTTACAAACCATAATAAATAGATGTTATTAAAAAAAATATATATTAAACATAAAAATAAGATGGCATTAAAATATTTAAAAAAATCAATAATTACTCTTTTTTATTATCAATTTTGAATAGTTTTAAAATATTACAATGAAAAGAATTAATTGAAAATAAAAAAATTTATTAAATCGATAATAGAAAAGACCTCTCTTCCATCTTCTTTCCAATCTTCGAATAAAATTTTTGCGAAATATTTGATCAGTTGATTCTTTTGGACAGGCAATTTGGGATAAAATCTAAGCGATAACTCTTTGTCTCGTATAAATCTTTTACGGCACCTTTTATGGAATAATCTTAGTATAATTAGAAACGTAATATGAAGAATTGATGGATATAAGGAGTAATTTTGATTAGAAAGCTTGGATCACTTAATTTTATTTCATCATTAATAATTGACAAATAAAACATTAGATACCGTAGTAATTCTATAACTCAATAAAAATAACCCGATAATACATTAGAGGAAACACATTAACATGCTGTTTTATACCGGTAATTTTAAACCTTCTCCATAATAGCATTATCGCTTATATATTATTGCATTATTTATACGGTTATATTTATATAAATTATCAAAATAATCTAACCAAAATTAACTTACGCTTGCACAGCTCGCTAATCTTGACAAATTAACAGTAATGTTTTAATTATTTAAATAATAAATAATTATATTTATTTAATATATTATTTAATAATAAATAATAATAATCCCGGTCAGACATGACATTTTCACACGCTACAAAAATTGTCATTCATCTCTCCTCTGCACCAATTTCTAACGATGGTCCTAGAGATTAAAAAAAAAAAAATTAAAAAAGAAATTGTAATAATTTTTCAATTTATTATTTAAAGAATAAAAACAATACTGTTTATTAGTCAATTCCATGAAAATACGACTACTGCGTCTCGATTTATTCAATATCACTCTCCTCGAATCGTGGCTTACATGTTGGAAAATAAAAATAAAAGAATTTAAAATCAAAGCGCATCGTTCACTCTTCGTAAGGAACATTGTCCTCCTGTTTCTATCTTTAATGTTCCGATTCCGAGATCTCAAGACTGTAAATATTCGGGTTTTAATCTTGATCGACGACTTACTTGGGAGAAAAATATACTTCTAAGCGGAAACAGTTGGATCTCAAGTTTAAACACATGTACTGGCTGGTAGGACATAGATCTCGGCTTTCAGCAGAAAATAAACTATCGATTTATAATTCAGTTTTGAAGCCTGTTTGGACTTACTGGCTGGAATTGTGGGGTACAATGTGCAACTCCAATATTGACATACTTGAACGTTACCAAACAAAAACACTGCGGAAAATGCTCAGCATACTCTTGTACATAAGTAATAGCCTTATAATTTAGTGATCTTAATTTGCACACCGTTTGGCAGGAAATCTCTCAGGTCAGCCTACCGTATAAAATTGTTTGGATCGGCACCCAAATTATTTGGCGGCTAATTTATTAGATAAAACAATCAGTGATTTGCCTCAGAATCTGAATATCATTATCCATCAACTTTTGATAAAACTTTGTAAATTCAATGACATTTCCATCAGACACTCTTCCATTACTTCCACATCAAGCATAACAAATTCATAATTGGCGTTAACCAACACCAACAATACTATACTATGCGACCCTTCATAATTGTAGTAATAACTAGACTTAGGTGGTGAAGATATTTTAATGTGCTTTCCATCTAACGCTCTAAGGCAATCTGGGAAATTCCAAGAAAGGTTAAAATCTTTTTCAGTATCTAACCATTCTGGTTCAGAATTCGGAAACTGAAACAAAATATTTCCATTTTTGTTTTGGGAATGTGAACAAAGCAGTTCTGAGATAATTCAAGAGGGATTGCCTTTAAAAACAAGGAAATTAACAAAAAAAGGGTAAATTTATACCACAAACCAATTTTTTATAGTAGGCATATACCGTACTGTCACAGCCTGAAGACGCCTATGAAATTATTGGGCGAAATGTAGCCAGCAAATGGAGACTTTTGAGCAAAGAACAACGTTTATCCGCTGAAAAAATTATCAACGAAAAATTGCTTTTTGGAGAGTTGAAGAAATTGAGCCTTGAATTTGCAACACAATTTCGCTCATCAATTCTGATTTCAATGGAGCACAGAATTTTCAATCTCACTCGGACACTTCGTATTCATCTAGTACGATTGAAGCAAATACTTCTATGCTACAAGATTCTGACTTTTTTAATTTATAAACATTACAGTAATAAATTCCTCTATGTAATCTATTTGATATTTACAAAACAAATAAATAATTAAATAAATAGATTTTAAAAAAATATTTCATAAATACTTTTTTACAAATTTTTTCCATGTTTTCAATATTAAAAGGATGGGCAAATGCTATACAAGTCGCTGTCGCGATTACAGCGGTCTGGATACAGCAGAGCACGTGGTGTTTTTTTCCCTAGATGGGGCAACTTAAGAGTAGTGCTCGAGGATCAGGGTGAGGAGGGGACAAACAAAATAATCGAGGTGACGCTCAGCAATAGCAACAAACGGGAATATATCTTGACTACGATCACATCACTGATAGGAGGGAAGGCCAATGAAAAGAGGTGACGACAGGCTGAGCAGATGCGGATCTATAGAGACGTGGAGTTCGATGACGGGTGATCAAGGGAGGCCAGCTAACCCGTGTGTGCGGCGGGGTCTCCTCGGAGTCGCCGTTCGTCGATCACCCCCTGGGGACTCCTTCCGGTCATACGGATTCGGATAGTAGAGGGCCTGGGTGATCATGCAGGGGCTGTACATACCATATGACTTAGATCCAGCCCCTGCATAATAGGAGGGGAGGTTTTTTTGGCGGGTGAGAGCCCCGCACTGCCGTCAGTGCGGGCCTGTCAGTGGCTGGCAGAGCTTTTTCCTCCTCTTACGGAAAAAAATAATGGAATAATTAAAAACAGATAAACAAATAGATTGTAATATTAAATGTTTGTAGGATGAAAATATGCCGGCCTCCGTGGAGCGAGTGGTAACATCTCGGCCTTTCATCCGGAGGTCCCGAGTTTGAATCCCGGTTAGGCATGGTATTTTCAGACACGCTACGAATCATTCATCTCATTCTCTGAAGCAATATTTAACGGTGGTCCCGGAGGGTAAAAAAAAATTATAAAAATATGTTTTTTATTACTATGAACTCATCCTCATGTATCACTGCGTATCATTTTGTATGTAGCTCTGCATGTTTCTGGTATAATAATCCGTAGAGATTGTGGGAAAATTACATATGAAAATTATAAATCTTCGTACGTTCTACCAGTCGCAAGAAACCTCAATGGTACTGTTAATCTTTCTTCTACACTGATTTCTTCTCTCGTTATATTTCTTTTTGTTATCATTCGTCTTATAACTTCCAATGAAATTTTAAAACTTGCTTCATCTATTCGCAAACAAATTTTCAGATCCATTTGTGCGGAAACTTTTAATTCATATAACAAATTCATATGTGAAAATCTTGCTCGTTTTTTCAACCATTCTTTACACCAATTGTTACGTTTACTATTTAACATTACTATTAATAACGCAGCACTAACCTTTTTGTGTGATGCCATGATAGACAGAACTACACTATGTGGAGTAATCCTGTTAATCTCCTAGTACATACTGTTTAATTTTTCAACCTGATGTGCGAGTACGTGAATGTACATACATACAAGTTATACCTTCTCTGTAGAACACTAAACTCTCTGTATTGTTTCCATAAACATCGGAAACAAACAATATAGAGTAAACTTAGTATGAATGTCTGTGGTTATTACTTGTAGAGTAAGTTCTCTAAACATTCCACCTCCCTGCACTGTCATGAACGTTTGAACGTAATTTTGCTTTCCAAAACGACTCGGCTCAATGTAGAGGCTTTATATGTACGAACGGGACGATCGTAAATACAAGCTTGCACGCATAGTGGGGGCCTTAACACTAAAAATAAACGAAATATCAACAAACCAAGAACATGTGGTTACAGAGGAGCACAAAGCACAATACTGCCGACCGAACGTCACTAAATATCTCCGTCAGCACGTATTTAAAAATGTTCGTAATGTTCGTTTTGAACAGACCTTGTATAAACATACGAGTTACGGTGTCAACGCGATTTCCCCAAACTCTTCCCGGACACACGTGTATCTGAAAGCTTCCTCCAAACACTCGGGCTCCCATGGAAGGTAAATCCCTGTTTGACCGAAAGGCTCTAGCACCGAAAGGACTTCAGAGGACGGACTGGAGGAGAATATTGCCGGAAGAAAAGCACATAGACTCTTAGTAACCCAGTATCTGCCCCGGTCAATTGTTTCTCATCGGTCTAATGGACCGGAACGCAAATATGAAATCTGTCCATAAATAAAATAAAACAAATCTATACCCACCAAAAAACAGATGATAACCCGCCAGATAAAAGATACAGCACTAAGGAAAATTTGTCCAGGTTCTATAATTAATAGGGATAAAGAAACTCCCGCTATCCTTGCGTTCCGTTCCGTTCCGAGTTACACGATGCAGGGACACCAATGTTTTATCTAACTGTAATAAAAATGGCATTTACTTTAAAAAATATAATCCAATATTTATTATTAATTGATTGAAAGATGATACTTGTAGGACTGAACATATTTTACTACGTTCTGTTAACCAATATGCAACAACAGTTTGGCTATAGAACTTAACATAATGTTAAGTTTATTTTAATTAATTCTTGTTGTGTTCGTGAATTTTATGTTCTTTTTCTTCATTGTTTTCCTATTTTTTATATAATGTTTGACTTGTTTTTTTTTTTTATTTTGCTTATTTATTTTAATTTAAAATTTTGATTTGTGATGTCAAAGATCTTTTTGAGGATAGGCTATGGCTTTTTGAGGATAGGCTATATAGGCTTTTTTTTTTTTGATTTTTTTGTTTCTATCTCTTATTTTTTTATAATTGATAGGGTTTCATATATTTTTTGTTGTTTAAGATCTTTTAGTTTGTTGTTTGTTGTTTTAGTTTGATCTTTTAGTTTAGTTTGTTTGTTGTTTTAGATCTTTTATTTTTAGTTTTGATCGATCTATTTTTTTTTACTTTTTGGGATTTTGTGATCCTTGAATTAAAAAAATAAAAGTTAGGGTGCTAAGCTGATGGTAAATGTTTAAATACGCACGAGCGCACGGGTCTATTTTGTTTAACATTTATAAGCTGGTTGAACATACAATTATAAAATTTATTACTGTAACTCCTGTATGTAGAGCTCTAGTACATTTTTATGAAAATCGGATAACAGAGATTAATTTCTCTTTAACCCTTTAATCGACGGTAGGGTTAAATGTAACTACAAAAGTTTCGTAATCAAGTTTCCAGATTTTTTAGAGTAAATTAACAACGCGTAAAATTTTCAAACTGAGAACAAAATATAGTTGGATTAATCATTGTGATTTTTCATGTACTCACTTTTTAAAATTCATAAGCCACAATCGATTTATTTAGGCATATAAATCTACTTTGATTCAACAAATATTATTTTTATAAAAAATAAATTTAAATATCGAATCACTTTTAGAATATAAAAAGTTGTGCTTTCAGATTATTTTTAAGAGCTTTTAATCAGCTCTTTCATTAATAATGATATAGAAGGATTCTAATATGAAAACCCAATTGATAATATTTTAAAGTTGATTAATTTTTAATTGTATTTCATCAAGCTACGAAGTTATTTTTTTCTACTTATTTATATAAACTGCGTAATATTAAAATAGTACTAATAAATTATTACAATATATTTTAAGTAATAAAAAAATAATGAATTGAAAAAGAAAGAATAGACACTCCCAAACTATGTTACGGGGTAGGCAGGAGTACCGTTGTAACTAGTCAGTTATCCAACGTTTATCGAAATTAACCATTGTGTTATTAAGAGTTGCAATATTAATTTTTTTCTCTTGAAAAAATTTGTTTATCTTGAAATAAGTTTTTTTTTTTTTATTCTGAGTGAACGATCATAATTTCATTGATGGATCCATTTATTACTTTGCGCCTAACATAAAGCACAGGCGCCGCTCTCTCCTTCCAGGAATAATGTTGCCTAGACAACATCTATTTATAGTATGTTAAACACGATCGGTAGCATCGATATGAACCTAATAGGTTACAGTCAATCAAAATACGCCTTAACTTTTGTAAAATATTCCAGCTATTCTTTTTTTTTGTATTTTCTGTAAGGTTCGGATGTTAATATTGATTAAATCAATGGTAATTAAAATTTCTTTATTATATTTCCCAAAAATTACATTAAAAAAATTATCAAATTTTCGGATGTAAACATACTTGTGTATACTCGGTGTTGGCCTCTAAATCACCTTATATCTCCACAACTACCGACCGACCGATTTTGACCAAACTTGGTCAGATTTCTTCTATATGAGGGGCATTTATATGCTCCATATGTAGAAGTATATAAATATCGGAAAATTGATGCCATTAAATTTTCGACTTAAAAAAGGTCAAGGGGATGAGGCTGTAGAGCAAGGTCACCATCGGTATCTCAAGATTTCACCTAATAATGGTCATATTTTTCTCAGGTATATTTGTTAACAATTAAAAAATAATAATATCTGCAAACATTTTTTTGCAAAAACGCACCCACACCCCAAAAAATGTTCTAAATAAAAAAGTTCCTAAGTGGATATATTGTGTCAATAGTACTCGATCTCACCACAAGAGGCGCTAGTGCAGCACTGACGTAAAACTGTTGCAGTCGTCCGCTACATTGTGACGTCACAGGTGAGCGATAGAATTAAATAAATAAATTATATTTAACTTATAAAAAAGTATTTAAGGTAGCCACAAGTACTGCCACACCTGTTAGAATCATTGAATTAAACTCATCTTTAAACTCATGTGTAAGCCGTGCATCAGAAAAAAGGCGTGTGACGTGAAAATCCTACAATTGTGTTATCAGTTTTTTCTTCTTGAATAAAGCGTTTAGAAATATAATAAATCAAGTTTGGTTAAGTTTCGCTGTTTTCAATTTTCTTTGTGTCAGTCATACTTCTTTCATAGTTCAAGTATTTTGTTCCTTCTCTTCTTGCTTCTACGTACTTCCATTCGTTGATTGTTTTATTATAAGAAACAGCTTATTCTTTGGGGATTAATTCTTTTGTAATTTCTTAGCGAGTGCCTAGGTTGAAAATGAAGGCTTCCGCAAAGTTTCAATTATCTGGGACTACAATTTCAGTAGTTGGTGAAATAAGTAATTAGCAAAAATTATTTATGTCTAAGTTTATAAAACTATTTTTGATTTAATTATTTATTTAGATTTTTAAAAGCGATTAGGAAAAATTTGTTTTTTTTTAATCCTGTAAAAGATCCTTAAAAAACATTGAGTTTAACCAACTCAATGTTTGAAAAATCCTTGTAAGTGGTTTAATGAATATTTTTTATTTTCCTAAAAGTTCATAATTTAAATTAATAAAAAGTATTCACTTTGTGCATTTAAGTTGTTTGAAAAGGAAAACAATAATTATTGGCCGTTAAGAACTTTAAACACTATTTCTCTTTCCAGACAGAATTTTTAAAAAAATCTGTCGTAAAATGTATAAAGAGGTAAAAATACCATAGAGCTGACCTGGATTAGAAAAAAACTGAAGCTTCAGTAGTGCCAGGGACCTACCAATGGGCAGAATACCTCATGATGATGAAGGGGTAATTGCTACGACGTAATTGATAGTTATCTAGCAAAATATATATTTATATATTATTAACAATTATATTCTTAATTAAATTAATTACATGAGTACTTTAAATGTAAAGTTTTTCACGATACAATTTCAAAATTAAATAAAAAAAGAGCTTTTAAAATACTTTCACTATATTAACTGTAAGAAAACAAGAAAACAAAGGTATGTAAACGGAGAGATAAACAAAGACATAAATAAACCAGTAAAGACTTAACTGATATTTTCAAAGAAAAGGAAAATAAACCGCAAAAAAATGGGTTAAGGAAGAAAAATACTTGAAATCTTAGACAATGAATTATATGTTTACCAAAAAATATATTGTATTAGCAAAATAATACTAAATCTATCAATTTAAAGAAAAAAAGTAGTTTTATTCAAATATTGGCTTAAGAAACTTGATTTATTAGTTATGAATGATAAATGATATTTTCTAAGATGTATTATTTTTATTATATATTGTAAACTTAAAACATCTTTTCTTTTGTAAGATTTTTTGCTTATTTATCTAATAAATATGCAAATTCTATTTTCATTCAGTAATATTGATCTGGAAGATACAATACCTTATTTGGCATCTTTAAACTCATTTCTGAACCGATCTCGGATATTTTTTATACAGCGAACGTTATTTTAAATATTTCGTATTAAAAAATATTTAAAATATTTTTATATATAAGAGATATGAAATAAATTTTTATTTTATTTATTTTTTTGCTTTTATTTACAATCATTAACGACTAAAATAACACTACACGGTCATAAATAACAAAAATAAACAATAAAGAAACAGGAACAATAAAAAATAAACAAAGACAACAAACACAAACTAAAATACATAAATCAGACAAAAACCACTAAAATGGTATTCTTCTTTTCACTGTAGGAGAGGAACCGGAACAGACGTTTTATACCTTATTTCCGGTTTAGTAGAAATTTCATATCTGAACCCAGGTCTAAGTTTTGTCGAAGGGTTTCAAAGATTGGACAATCAAAGAGCAGATAGCGCACGGACCATTTGACCCTGAACGCCTCGCAGATCCGCTGCGGAGAGCCAAATAGTCTGGTGTGCCCAATCCTCAGCCGAATTAAAATGACTAGGTTTCTTCTGTTGCTCGGGAAAAGAGATTTCTGGAGCAAATTCTCAAGGAATGCCGTGAAGGACTCAGCAGCCAGAACTTATTCCACTGAGCTCGCAATTTTACAGGGACAGATCTCATGAAGTCTCTCTCACATCGATTGTACTCGGAGGCCATTTATCGCCGCTCTCCTGTTAGCTTCATCGGCCAGTTCGTTCCCGAGGATGCCACAATGGCCAAGGACCCATACCAATACCACAGTCTTATTTATCCTTGAAAGGATAATCTGGACGATGGATTCAGAACGACTGCAGCTCAATCTCTCAAGTACACTCCAAGATTCCGTAATTACTACGAAGCGTCATCACAACGGGTTTCGATAACTTTCAAGGCGGAATAAATTGCATAGGCCTCGCAAAAGAACGCAGAGGAATTTTTATTTTATTTAATTAAAATTTAACAAGTAAAACAATAAATTTAATTTATAAATTTTAAGAAACTTAGAAACTACATCACAAATACAAAAACTGAAAATCTGTACGCGGCAGAGGCTTTAACATTAAATAATCAAGGAAGAATAAAGAATATTATGAAAAAGGAAAGAAAAATTCTAAGAAAATTTTTAGGCTCGAAATGAAAATAATAAAAATATTTTAAGATCAAACGAGAAAATTTGACAACATAATTGACAAAATTAAAAAAAAGAGAATATATTTTAAGGTCATTTAAAGAGAATGAAGAAAGATTTTCAATGTTTTTGATAATTTCAAAAGTAAAAGCTAAAGGCTTCAAGATCAGTGGCGGCTCACAGCCACTGTGGAACTGCAGCAACCCTATTTCCACTTGATATTATCGATAACATTTAATATAATGGGTCCTTTTTTCTGTAATTCTTTCTATATACTTGTAAAATATAAATCCTTAAGCTTAATGTCAGTAGCCATCCCCGACAGTTTATGAAAGAGATACAAAAATATTTGTATGGAACTGTGCGCTTCACAGTTCCAGGGGCGTGGTGTTTGGCTGTTGTGCGCATGCGCACATAGAAAGCTACACGCAAGGCTGCGAGGTAGAAAGAGCATTGTCGCTCCCGCAGTGCCGACCCTGGCATGCTGGTGAAACGTAGTTTTTTTTATTCCGCGTGTGTATGGAACGTTTCTTGTTCGTTCCCTTTTCTAGTTTATTCGGTGGAAGGAATATGAAAGCGGTTTAGTTATTTTTTCAGTAGCGATCAGAAGATGGCGGAAAGCAAGGGCTCTTTGATTGCCAAAGCTTTCCAATAAACGCTGGAAAGGCGAAAAAGAAAGTAATTAGTAAAAACTAATTATTTATTTCGGTATGTGTACATAGAAATTTAAATTAACACCACTGGATTATAATGAAATTAATAAAATGCGGACATTTTATTAAGTTATTATCTAATAATATTAAGGAATATTATCTGTATTGATATTTTATTATTTATTCGGTTAAATCGAGTACAATTTTTTATACAAATAAAAAAAAAATGTTTTTAATATGTCTATAAAACAATGTTAAATATATGTTAAAACAATGTTTTTTATTAAACATTTAAAACATTTTTAAGGACATTTTGTACTTACAAACTGGTACCATATTCTTGAATGCGATAAAGTGTAGAATTAGATTATTATTCTGCTTCCAGCTATATTATTCCGTTTTTATTTTATTCATTTTTTCAGTTCTTTTTTTTATAGAAAACTATAACCTTGATAAGCCCCAGAAAAAGTTTCTGGAGCACCACCCCCACTAATTTTAGCTACGAGCCGCTACTGGATTTTATTGACAAAAATTAACTACTTCTATTAAGATTGTCATTAATATGTTTTTGCAAATAATCGATCACCAATCAAATAATAATGAAATTTCGAATCCTAACAAAATTAAATAAAAATAATACTATACAAATCAAAATTTATTAATAAAAAAGCTAAAATTAAGATACTAATATACAAGTCTCCGCGAACACGTAAACACAATAAAGAGAAAAACATTACAGATTATCTATTTGCAAGATACCAAAAGATGTTTTTTTTTCAGGTGTAAACAGTACACGATTTTAATAACAGATCAATCACGATCGTGTCTAAAAACCATAAATTAGTATATTTATACATTTATAAAACTCAGTTGACACGCATGGCTAGGTGGACTGCTCGACACTCTGGTGTGGGGGGGGGGGTGATATCGAGGAATATCAACACTATCACGTTCAACAAAGCTACTAGGTTCTTTATAAGTGCCGCTTCTTTTCACGGAACATTACCTCTCCACTGTACTACGGTATTAACAATGCTAATACTACGTCCCAAGTAGAATACTCGTACATCTATGTAGTAAAGCTTCCTATAACAACTTTGTGATGAACGAGTAATAATAAATGCATTATAAATTATATTTTTCAAAAATAACTTATAAAGAAATTAAATCGTACCTTATATATATATATATATATATATATATATATATATATATATATTTATAATATATATATAAATATAAATTTTTTTTGTGTGTTTTACTGGACTTTTAATATAACATTCATAACGGTTGATTTAAAAAGGACTTTACAACTTTGAAAGCATATAAAGATTTATTGAGATAAGTTACAGATTCGATTGAGGCCTCATTTCATACAAAGACATATGAAAATTTGATGTAACTTCCATTTGAAATGCGACATATATCCCATCTGAAGTCGATTCCACAAAGTATCCACCAAATCGGGTGTTACCTGTGCAACTGCGGCGTTAATTCGAAGTCTTAACTCAATAAGGTCAGCAGGCAAAGGCGGTACAAAAACCCGATTTTTAATGAAGCCTCACAAGAAAAAATCTAGTGGGGTCAAATCTAGGGATGAGGTGGCCATACAATTTGATCTTCACGACAAATCAGTCGACCTGGGAATCAACAAAATCTCGGAATTCTCGGTGGTAGTGAGGTGGTGCCACGTGTTGCTGATAGTAATGGCGTCCGCCTTGGATATCATCATCTAACTAAGGAATTAGAAAATTTTGAAACATATTTCGATAAAGGATACCATTTACAATTACCTCTTGGAAGAAGAACAGGCCGTACAATCTTTGTTTGCTTAGGGCATAAAATAATGAAATTAAGGCTATCAAAAAAGTACTAAAAATGTTCATAATGGTCTTTGCTAGCCCATATTCCGCAGTTATGGATTCTTACCTTGTCACTGATGTGGAAACGTTGACTCATCACTAAAAATTTCACGGTCTAAAAATGTATCGTTTTTTTGTAATTCTATACACACAAAACTGCAGCGAGCAACTTTTTCGTTATCTGTATTGACTTGAACCACGGTTAATTTGTATGGCTTCAAGTGCAATCGTTTAAACCCACCGGGTTGGTCTAGTGGTGAACGCGTCTTCCCAAATCAGCTGATTTGGAAGTCGAGAGTTCCACCGTTCATGTCCTAGTAAAGACAGTTACTTTTATACCGATTTGAATAATAGATCGTAGATATCGGTGTTCTTTGGTGGTTGGGTTTCAATTAACCATACATCTCAAGAATGGTCGAACTGAGACTGTACAAGACTACACTTCATTTACACTCATACATATCATCCTCATTCATCGTCTGAAGTAATACCTGAACGGTAATTGCCGGAGCCTAAACAGGAAAAAGTGCAATAGTTTACGTAATACGTTGCCAAACAGTTTGTGGAATGCCAGTCTCATGTGATTCTTTCTTCGGACTACATGCAAATTGTCCCACAGCAGCTTCAGGAATGCATGGGCGTCCTGGTGATTTTTTATGTTTTTAAAAACAGCCTGTCTCAACGAAGGTTTGTGTCAAGAATAAATTTATGCCTACCAGGAGGCTTCCGACCGTACTCTATACGAAAATTATGTTGAACTGCAGTTGCTGACAGCAAATCGTGAAACCAAAACACACAGCAAGTACGTTCCTCACCGTAAATGTATCCATTTTCAACAACACTTGTGGCAGTACTGATGGCCAAATTCGGTACTAATGAACTATGCGAGTCAAAATTTGATATGTTTTGCTATGAAATCAGACCTCAACCGAATCTGTAACTTATCTAAATAAATTTTTATATGTTTTAAAGTTATGAAGTCCTTTTTGAATCAGCCGGTTAACTATGTTATTTGTACTATATATTATATATTATTCTATCGTTTAATTATCTTCTCGCTGAGTATCAACTTCTGAATTTATTCTTATATTTTAATTCTCATCTATTTCAGAAAAATAATTTTTTCTCACCCTATTTGGGTGAAAAAAAATTCTTAACTTCCATAATTTCTAATATATATTTTAATTCAAACAAATAATAAATACTGTCACTAAATACTAATAGTATTTATTTTTTCTCATTTAATTACTATTACCATTAGCAAAGGAATATTTTTTTGAACTTTCTTATATTTTATTTCAAATATAGATGACAAAAAAAAATATAATAATGGTAAAAATATTTTATTTAAAAATTAAATATAAAACTTTATGTTTTATTGGTATAAAGTATAACTTTATAATATTTAAAATGATCAAAGGTAAAATGAAACGTCGTTTGATAAAACAATAAAAAATATACGAGTACATTTAGAATGAAAAAGTAACTGATAATTATCATTCACCGTTTTGAGTGAAAAAAATTAAAACCATCTGATTCGAATCGTAATTTTTTTCTAATTAAAGTTACTTAATGAAATTTAATTATAAACTTCATGCTTCTTTATATGAATAAATTATTATAATTAAATAAATGAATAATTAACAATTAATTTTGTATTTTAATGAATAATTCAAAATTTTGTTTTTATATCATCATTAATGAAATACTAATTAATCTTTATATAATAAAACAATATTTTGTAATTTTATAGAAAAAAAATTGAAATAGAAATTTATGGAAATTATCCCTTGACTTAAAACTGAAATCCGTCGGCTGTGTTTTTATATATTTAGAGTAAATTAGCAAAGTAGTAGATTCTTTTTATTATCTCACCCCCTCCCCTCTTTTCTCATAAATTAATAGTTTTCATCTTCTGATTTTAAAATTTATGAAAAATTTGACATTTGTGAACTAGATTACAATAATGAAGAAGTTATGTCCCGATAAATTACAGACTATAAAGACATTTTTCCTTGCAAGAATAATAATGGGTAGGCTCAAAATAATACATATGAGTTTGTTACTAAGCTAAAATCATTCCTATTATCTCGATCGCCTTGGATACTTGTGGATCAGGTACTTCTATCTTGCTGTTATATCATTATTGCTAAAAACTATACTTTTCCATATCGAAACCAAGAATTAATAGTATAATTAGTAAATTCAATTTGATTGTGCGTTGCATCGCAGTGGATTGAAATTGACACAATACCTGCGGGATCATGACTATTATTTTGAATCCTCAAGAAAGCTGTTCACGTACGAACGTGGTCAATAGCGAGATAATTCAGACAATATACAGTATCCTATTGTTCTTTTGTTATCTCCCGCCATATAAATCCAGATTACGTAATAACATACTTAATTGCTTTGAACATTGATGTATAAGTTTGTATTATTTACTGTACAATTTTCATTCTCAGTTCATCCGTTAATGGAATAAGACTGTGAGAGTTTTTGACTTCAGAGGTGCAAGGTGTCATTTTTGCAAGAATGCGGGATTTCTGCCAAAAATCAGGTTTAAAAAATCATTATTAATTGTACTTCAGCCCAATTACCCTTTTGGAAGTGTATTATCAAATCGTTCAAGCGAAAAACCGGTTGTATGGTGAACTGTTGGAAAGTTCACGGGTTCCGTTTGTCACAGTAGTATATTTTATTTACTGTTTGTGTGAAGAACTTATAAACTGTTCCAATAGTCAGTAGAATACGTGTAACGGTATCTTTATCGACTGGAATATGTAATTGGATGAACTACGTTCCTTCTAAGTAATTGTAAAAGTAGGTGATGTAAAAAATAGGCGGTCCCGGAAGCGTTGTTCAATTTGACGAAAGTATATTCACTCGCTAAAATCAAATGCAGGCAGACTACTACCTGAAGAGGATTTTCAAAGGAATACGTAGGTAGAATATCGAATTATTTATTGTTTCCTATGACATATATATATTTTTTTTCCTGTAAATTTCAGCCAAAGAATTGTTTTTTGTCTCCAAAAATTGGAATCGGATTATCCTTAGTACTTTACACTTGGCGAGATCAAGAATCGTAATACTCATAATAAATGGACAAATATAAACAACTACCAAGTTATTGAATATACTATTGTTGCTGACCACCTACTATCGATTGAAATAACTGAATTTTCTTTCTTCTTCTTGTATAGTCTGCGATAATTACCGTTCAGATAATACTTCAGAGGATGATTGAGGATGATATGTATGAACAGAAATGAAATGTAGTCTTGTACAGTCTCAGTTCGACCATTCCTAAGATATGTGGTTAATTTAAACCCAACCACCAAAGAACATCAGTATCCACTATCTAGCATTCGAATCCGTATAAAAGTAACTGTCTTTACTAATATTTGAACCTTAGAACTCTCGACCTTCAATACATACATGCTTGCATCACTATACCGGCTTCGCCCGCTTCACATGGTTTCTTGTGTTTCCCGTTCTGTGCAATTTTTTTTTTTTTAGTCAAGTAACCAGAGAAATACGTTGCATGTACAGTAGCTATGACTATGATATCCCAACCCCGTAGGAGAAGACACCCTCCTAGTGACATTCCGGTCGCCCCCCCCCCC
This sequence comes from Lycorma delicatula, assembly GCF_047948215.1. Taxonomy (NCBI): domain Eukaryota; kingdom Metazoa; phylum Arthropoda; class Insecta; order Hemiptera; family Fulgoridae; genus Lycorma; species Lycorma delicatula. Next base: position 114,754,238 of record NC_134463.1, on the reverse strand, counting down.
GTTCCTTGCCCTGTTGGGCTTTAACGGGACCAATGACTATGACAGTTGAGCTCCCGCGCTTTTCTCGATCGCACCCCTTAAATAATATAAACTCAAAAAAACCAAAGAAGGTTTTTAGATATTTATCCAGCTCAAGAAGGGGGCTAGTTAGGGTGGGCAGAGACTGCTGCACAACACTCCGAGGTGACTGACGGCGAGGTCCGGTTACCTTGGGGATGTTTACAAGGAAAAAAGAAAAAAAAAAAGATATTTATCTAAAGAGTTTATTTTCAAGTCCAAATATAGTGAATATCTCGTTTAGTACAGTCGAAAATGTGAAAAATTTGTAATCATTATTCGAGATTTTTTACCTTTCTTCACCCTTTTCGTGGTCGGATTTCAGGAAATTTATAAATTATTTTTTTGGATATTCACATGAAGATTACACACATCAAAAATCAAGTTGATATCTTCATATGTTACAGAAAAATAAAAAAAAAGTAAATTTCATTTTTTTTACATTTTGCCCATTTAAACTCTGAATTTCAAAAAAAATTATTTCTTAGTATGAAGTTACACCGTAAGAACATGTATACAAATTCTCTTCAAATTTATCTTCGGTAGTTTTAGGTGAGCGTTAATTTTGAATGAGTCAAGTAATATTACTTTATATAAAGATATTAAAATTCATTCTTCACCGAGTATTATGATTGTAGATGGACTAACATAAAATATAACTCATTCTCAAAAATAACATAACGATATTTAGTAATAATAATAATTTCAAATTAGGCTGAAAGAGATGAATGAAATGATTTTCCTTTGCTAATTTTCCAGTTAACAGATTATAATGTTACTTATTAGCAAGATAAGTTATAACTGAAACACACGTTTTACGCAGGTTACATGTTTCGATAGGAGGTTGTGTAGATATTTTGAATACTAGATCGTGGATACCGGTGTTCGTTGGTGGTTGGGTTTCAATTAACCATACATCTCAGGAACGGTCGAACTGAGAATGTACAAGACTACACTTCATTTACACTCGTATACATATCATCCTCTGAAAAATTATCTAAACGGTAGTTACCGGAGGCTAAACACGAAAAAGAGAGGTTGTGTAGATACACCGATTGAAATATCAACCGAGGCATCTGTATCGGTGGCATCCTGACAGAAACCAATCTGATGAATGTGTCGCGTTATCAAGTTTAGAGGGTCTAAAAGACGAATTCCGGTAAAGCCCATCAAGGCTAGGAACGGAGAGGATGGCGTGACGACCGGGATCCGCACAAGATGGGTGTTCTTCGGTTACCTGAGTCAGAATGTACCTTTATACTGTTTATCACAGAATAAATGTGTACTGAATATCGTTATTCACAAAGAAAAATATCTGATTAGGGTCTTTTCTTCCTTAACGCTTTACTTAGTTATAAGAAAGACTGATACATATCATGTAAAATAAACAATTAATATCGTTTTTCTAAAAAAAACTACGTATTATATTGTATTTATCCCCTTTACTCAATAGGAAAAACCTGATACACATAATTTTTTTCAATAGTATAATATTTGATTATTAAAGATGTATTTGAATTTTTGCCTCGTTTTACTAAATGATTCATTTACAAAGTGACTTTCATATATTGTATTATGACATGTTTAATGAGAGATGTAGAAAAACTCCTGCACTGATATTCCTCAAGCCATCACTAGAAAGAGAAACATGAATGCGATTTTATATCTATTAGAATACCACAGTGAACTTACTGTTATTTATTAATAAAGTGGATTACGGAGTTCAATTTGTTATATTCCGTTGTATATTTTTTATTTTTTTATAATTAAAATTACTATTACTGAATTGTATTCAATATTAAAATCCACCAGTAAATAGAATTGTTATTATTATCCTTTAAGAAAGTAGCTTTGACTAACACTAGTTAGTCAAACACCACTAGTTATGAGTCACGAAAATAAGAAAGAGTAGGATGTATAGTGTAAAGCAACACATTATGTACTCCTTTAAACAACGCATTACATAAATCATACCCATTGAATTAAGAAAAAAATAAATAATAATCAATGAAGTTCATTTTTCTCTGTTGCAATATGAATATAGAATTTCCATCTACTGGAAATAAATAAAAATCATTTTATTAAACACACCGCATATTTCTTGTTGATGTTTAATTAAAAATTAAAAACCAAATTTCTGATATATTATAATAATTTAAAGTTTTCCCACTAGTTTAAAAATTGGCTCTGTAGTACTATATTTAATGCCTTTAATAAAGAGACATAGGTTAAAATAAAACTTATCTTTAAATTTAAAGTAAAAATTCTTATAATTAAAAAATTTTTTTTAAAATTTAATCATTAAAAATCGACAAAAATATTTACAGCTATTAAATAAATCATCCAGATTTCATTAATTACACGACTCAAAAAGGAGTATAATGTTTTTAGGGTATATGTACGTACGTGTGTATGTTCCACCATAGCAGCTCAACGGCTGAACCGATTTAGATGTATAACCCCGCGTTAGAATCCTTACGTTACTGGGAATGTCATAGGCTACATAAATACGTCTGCATGTGTACGTATATGTGTCAAAATTTCCCGGTAAAAGCACAAAATTTAATGAATTAAATTAATGAACTGCTGCGAACTGTGAGCCTCTATCGCTGTGTGAGCTGGATTTGAATTGAATGATCCGAATCAACCGATTGAATAATATTACAAAAATAATACAATTAGATTTACATTAAAAAAATTAATATTAAATCAATTTTTTAAAAATTCGATTTAATAATAATGGGCTTCACGTGGTGACTACGTGTGAGGCTTGAGTGGTGTGATGCGATCACCTACTGTAAGGCAAGATCAATCATCACCATCAACTGGTAAAAAACGATGTAACCCTGTTTGTTAGTAGGTTAAAGGTTAACTTTTTCAGGCATCAGGTACACTCACTATCTAACAGATCATATTCGGAAATGTTATATCTTCGAAACCAATCTTTCGATTTTCGAAATTCAAACAGGGGATTTGCTAGTACAATATAAAATCACGATAAAACTTCAATAATTAATTTATATATTTATTTTTTCTTTTGTTTATCTTTTTAACCCCCTCTCCTGAGCGGGACAAACAGTTCGGTATAACGCAGTCCAACGGAGTGTCCAGTATTTCTAACGGGCCCACTCACCGGCTGAACATCTGGCAAGGCAGGTCGGCCCGCCGGTTGGATCTTTCACTTTATGCCTGCCTCTAACCCCCAGTGAGGAAACTCAAGATCCAGCAATGCCGTAACCTTCATCCTCACCCCAGGGGCCGGGTCTCGGTCATTTGAGTGCCACGCTTCAAATGGTCCTCAAGGGGATCCCCCACCGGGACTTTGGTCTTGACTCCCCCTTAAAAGACATCAAGTCGAAATGATCGTCGTCACAGCAGAAAGTGTCACAAATCCCTAGCTGATCATCGGAGCCAGCACACCATGACATACCGGCCCTCACAGTTGGGGCTGTCCAACATCTCCCCTTTAGAAACCCCTCCTCCGTTCCTCATCATCTTTGGTTCGAAGCACCCTCCGAGAAAAGAGGCTGAACGCATCCCGGCAAGCTGTAGAAGCGATGATATAAGGTAGCAGGGACGCAGGTAACAAGCCAGTAATCTCCGCACGAGCCCTTTGTTCCTCCTATTTAGGGCACTGAAACAGGGTGTGTTCGACGGTGTCATATTCCGTGCAGTACATACAATTGGGGGTATCACGAATTTATATATTAGGGTGTATGTATGTTTCTTACACCGTTGTAGCTCAACGGCCGAACTGATGTTAATCAGTTCGGCCGTTGAGCTACAACGGTGTATTCCAACCCGTATGACTCCGGGTTGGAATCCTCAGTTACAGAGAGTGCCATAGACTATATAAATATATGTGTTTAAATAAATTTTAATTATCCTGTATACAATATTACACGTACGCTCTTTAATTATCCTATATTAAACAACAATGTTTGTCAGCAATTTTTTTGCAGTCTTTTTTTTTTAATATTTATTTCAATTATAATTATGTAATATACTCTTAATTTTAAATTATTTTATTTTTTACAATGAAAAATAGAATGCACGTAAAAAATCCTTTTTTTAATAATATTATAAAGGTAGAGTTAGAATACGTATATGCCATGTTTACACAATACGAGTTCCGGTTGCAGCTTACTAGGATTTGTCATAAATGTAGCTAAAATGTTGACGTCAAAATGACATCACAACCTTAGGGAAGGTACGAGTATTAACCTAGCAGAGAGGGGAAGATATGGAAGATTAATTTCCGGTACCTCATAAAAGAAACATTTTAATTTTTTTTTTTTTTTTTTTTTTTAATAATTTACATTTTACTTTTAGTGAGAAATTTTGAACGATATTACAGTTTTAATTTTTGTAATAGAGATGATTTTCTATGTTTAAAAAACATACAGAGTTTATGATGTACGATAAAAATTCGAAATTTATATAAGCTACGATTCTTTTATGTATATTTTTATTTAATACCTGGAAAAGATATTAATTTATGATACTACGTGTTAGTGAATTAATTTTAATCTATAATACTATAAAAAAATTAAAAAAAGTTTTTTATATAATCCTTTATAATTTAAGAACAACTGAACCGATCTGAATAAAACACTTAAAATACACATTGGATGGCGCCATGTCTCTTTCACTCTCCCTCTTTCTCTCTTACACACTCTCTCTCTCTTTCACTCTCTCTCACCCTTTCTTAGTAAAAACAATTCTCTCCAGTTTTATAAGTATTTTTAGTATAATAAAACAGTTTATAGTAACAAAAATTAAAACAAACAAAATTTAAACATTTCTGTTTTCTAAAAAAACGTTTTATTTTAATGTGGGTTTTACTCTCTTCTTCCAGTAAAAATGTCATTTTCTTATTAATTTTCTTTCGATTAATAAATTTATAGAAATAAGAAATTATGCCTCTAATATCATTTACCAAATACTTCTTTTTTTTTTAAATACTGAACGACGAGTTCAACATTTGGTAATACAGGGATATTTTTTGAAGTTTACCAATTTGGTTATTTTTTTATTAAAAAAATTTAACGGTATGAACAAAACAGCTGACAACACAGTTGTAGGACTTTTCCGTCACGAGGAAAAGGCTTTCTGATGTTGGGCTTACACACACGCGCGAGCGCACACATTCGCACACACAACTTAATTGAAAATATTTGCCAATTAAATATAATATTTTTCTACAACAGCTGTACGTTACTCCTACACTAACGCTCCTTGTGGTGACAACGGGTACTATTGAATCAGTATACCCACGTATCCACCAGTTTAGAGCATTTTTTGAGCCGGGACTCGGTCTTTATGCCAATGCCTCTAACGGGGACACCTTGAGTGGGGCATCCCAGCCGGGACACGATCTTTTTCGCTCAAGGGTGCGACAGTCTCCGTGCCTCATCACTACCGTCCACTCGTACAAGCACGTGTGAACGGCAGCTCCGCAGAGGGCTGTCCCTCATCCCCGAGCCCACCGATCCTTCTCCTGAAGAACCCTCGCCGCGAACCCTGCGATGGTATCAAAACTCTTGGGGCTCCGCAACATAATGACGATGTTTCACGCTGAGCGGTCTGGTAATCGCCGAGCAAGCTAGCCGGTATTCATCCCACTTCGGGCACTAGAATACCACCTGTTCTGGGGTATCCGGGTCGCCGCAGTAATTCGACATTGTAATGTTGAATTAATTCATTAATTCATCAGGGAAGCTTTTGAAGCTTGTACTTTTGAATATAGAAGTGGAATTTTGTAGCATATGAAAAATGCCATAACATACCGGGATCTCCAGATGAAAGGCCGAGACACTACAGATTCGCTATCGAACTCAACAGAAATTTCTTTGCAAATTGACAGCGAATGTGAATGTGGATGTTACAAGAAGGTCAATGTTCAACGATTTTGATGATGGTGTTCGGTCGTTATAGATTTCGTAGTGATTTTCTTAACTTCTATTTTTGTAAAATATATAATAATGTGCTTTATTTTTCTAAGGCCTAATTATAAATTAAGTTAATTATACTTATTTTGATTCATTGATGGATCACCTCACATAATATCAAAATTAAAATAAGAAAACCTTTTAGATGCCGTAACTATAAATTTATCTTCTAATTTGATAAAATTATAAAAAATTTCTCTTTATAAATTAATTAGTATACATAATTTTAATCTACTCTTAATTTTGAAATTAAATTGATATTAATTTTTTATTTTTTTTTTAACACAACTTTACACATAAAATTACTACGTACATAAATTTATTACCACTACGTACAGATGCAGTACAATAAATTAACAAAACCATGTATAGTAATAAAAAAAAAATGATGGAACCATATATTATGCTAAAAAGATAGTAGAATGCCAGCTGGAGCAGACTCCATTAGCTCACTGTGAGTAAGCTATAAATTTCATGGCGACACATTTAGAACAGATACACAGTTGATATGTGTGTTACACAATTCATATATGTGTATTTTCTCTGAAAAACTATAAGAGAAAATAACGAAAGGGGAAACTTCATTTATTTTTATCTAATTATTAATAATAAAAACAATTATTAAAATTAAAAAAAATCCCTTTCGGCACGCCGGAAGGCGGAAGTAGATTTCACTGGTGCTAAGTAGGAGATTAAAAGGTTTCCACCTTAAAGTTAAGAAAAACTTCAAATTTACTCAATACGACAATGGTTGTATGTGAAAAAAAATTTATCATGTTAACCTTACAAGTCCACCTTTTTACAATTCCAGCAAAATTTTGTGGGAATACCCTTGCCGTAAGGGTAGGCGATATTAAAAATTATTTCAGGTAAAAGTTTTAGATAATGTTTACAGAACTAACGACCACTTTAAACCGATTCGAACTGTGCCTATTAAGAGAGGTATGATGTTTTTTGTTTTCGAAACCCCATTTTTTAACTCCCTGGGTCAATGGTTGCTGATATCAAAAAAACTTTACTGAAATTGGTTTTAGGCCCTTAACCGAAGAATAGTAAGAACTTTACAAAAAATTAGATATTTTACTTAATAAGAAAGTTAAACCTATATAATTTTTTTTTCTAAAAAGCCCCCCATTTCCATTCCCATGGTTCGATTTCGGCCGTTAACGAAGTCAATCGAAATTTTCTGACGAGTTATTTTTAAGGAACAATTTGAAAGTGATTGGCACAAAATTACGGCAGTTATCGTGTACACAAGAAAGTAAAATGTATATATAAACTTTTGAGCTGACGTTGGTTTTGGGGTCTGGAGAATGTGAAACGCGAAGATATGTCGAAATTTTCGGGAAGTCGAATCATGTTTCCCATTAAAATATGTATCTCTCTTACGAAACTAACTTAAAACACTAATTGCCAAAAAAATATAATGAAATAAACTATTTTATAATTTGTTGGGTTTTACCCATGTACAGCCGCTTAAAATTGGATAACTCATTACGTTTAAAAAATAAATATTTTACATAAAAATATCAACAATAATTTATTTTTAATAATTAGAGATCTTTTACTGATTTTGAATAAAAGTCCATTTAAAAAACCATGACTTCCTTTATATTAAACATCGGACCTTTAATTATTAAATAACACCTCATTATTTTCAAGTCATTTAAATATAAAGTAATGCGTTGATATTAAAGTATAAGCTGTCCTACCCTATTGGTATTGTATAATATAATATAATACTAAATTTAAACTTTTTTTTCATATTATAATCGTGTATTATTCATATTTTATTTATAAATTCTGATATTATAATATAAGCAATTTTAATATTATTACGTTCTATTAAATGAAAACTTTTATCTCTTTAATTTTTAAATAGCAAATTTAATAATATTTTTTATTACTTTAGACGGAACACTTATTTATAATTCTATTTTGTAATATGTCAACATTAGAATAAACAACAACAAATATATATATATATATATATATATATATATATATATATATATATATATATGTAACCTACAACCTAATGAGGATGATATGTATGAATGTAAATTAAGTGTACTCTTGTACGGTCTCAGGTCGAATATTCCTGAGATGTGTGGTTAACTGAATCTCAACCACCAAACAACCCACCGGATTGGTCTAGTGGTGAACGCATCTTCCCAAATCAGCTGATTTGGAAGTCGAGAGTTCCTGCGTTCAAGTCCTAGTAAAGCCACTTATTTTTACACGGATTTGAATACTAGATGGTGGATACCGGTGTTCTTTAGTAGTTGGGTTTCAATTAATCACACATCTGAGGAATGGTCGAACTGAGAATGTACAAGACTACACTTCATTTACACTTATACATATCATCCTCATTCATTCTCTGAAGTATTATCTAAACGGTAGTTACCGGAAGCTAAACAGGAAAAAGGAAGGAACCACCAAACAACACTGGAATCCACTATCTAGTATTCAAATAATTAATTGTTATTTATAAATCTAGATTTTTACATCCTCGTACGAAGTAAAGAATGTATTGTGATCACGAAAAATTTCGGTTTTCAGATTTCAACGGAAATTTCTATTTGACCATCCCTGAACTCATTTTAACTATTTTCGGTGTGATGTATTCTACGACGTACGTATGTGCATATGTATCTCTCATAACTCAAAAACAATTAGGCGTAGAATGTTCAAATTTTGGATTTAGGACTGTTAGATTTAGGGCTTTTGGATTTTGGAGCCCTAAATCCAGTTTTTCTTAGCTACAGTAATAAGCCCTCATTGAAAGTTTTTCAACGATATTTCCTGTCGTACTTATTTTCATTGGTTCAAAATTATACTCAAATAAATTTTAATTAATGAAATATTTTTCTCTTACAAGGAGAAGGGATACATCGGTTCGAATCCAACATAATTTCTTTTTGTTAAAAAAATGAGAAGTACATAAAATTTTATTTCACTAATAACGTCTGATTTTTTTCATTTTTTTTATTTTTTTATTGTCATTTATTGTAAAACCTTTTTACAATCAGAGGTTAATAATTAACAAATCAGTGTAATTAAATTAAAAAAAGTTGAAAAGAAAGATTTCACCGGTGCTAAGGAGGGGATAAAAAAAATTTGCTACATAAAGTTAAGAAAAACTTGAAATTTATTCAATACGATAGTGGTTGCATGAGAAAAAGTTTCACATGTTTTGCATACAACAAGCCGCATTTTACAATTCCAGCAACATTTTGGTCATCCGTTGCCGTAAGAGTTGGTTATATCAAAAATCGGTTCAGACAAACGTTTTAGGTAAATATTTAGAGGACTAACGACTACTTTAAACCGAATCGATACTGTGCCTATTAAGATAGGTGTGGTCTTTTTTTTTCTTCAAAACCCAATTTTTTCCACTCCCTGGGCCAATGGTTGGATATATTAAAAATCTTTTCAATAATAAGTGTTATATCCTTATCCAAACAATAGTAAGAACTTTAATTGAATGCAATATTTTACTTAATATGAAAGTTTACCGATATTTTTTTTTCTGCTTTTTTGTGTTCTGTTATCCTTTGCCCAAGTATTAGTTATATCAAAATTGCTTCAGAGAAAAGTTTAAGTTAATGTTTAGAGAACTAACAACCACTATAAACCGAGCAATATTGTGCCTATTAAGGGAGGTATAATTTTTTGTCTTTGAAACCCCATTTTTTTCCACCTCCTCCAATGGTTGGTGATATCAAAAAACTTTATTTAGATAAGTTTTAGACCCTTATCGAAAAAATGTAGGAAGTTTAAATTAATTTGATATTTTATTTAATAAAAAATTATAGCAATTTTTTTGTTTTTTCGATAAAGCCACCCCCATGTGGCCTAATTATTATTATCCCCCTGTGGGTGGAAAATAAATTTTCCACCCCCATGGTCCTATTTTGGCCGTTAACAAATTCAGACGAGATTTTTGGTCGAGGTATTTTTATGGAACAACTTGAAAGTAATTGGCGCAAAATTACGGCAGTTATCGTGTTCACAAAAAATTGAAATATATATATATATATATAAATGTATGTATAAACTTTTGAGATGACTGTGGTTTTGAGGTCTGAGTTAAGTGAAACGCGAAGATATGTCGAAATTTTCCGGAAGTCGAATCATAGTACCCATTCCATTACAGTAGTTAGTTTAATTATCATTTCTAACTAAAAATACTACGCAAAAATATTAAAACAAATAAATAAATTGAATTAAAAAAAACAAAAAATCAAACTAAAAAGAAAATAAGGTATGGAAATAAACCACTAAACATCGTTATGAAGTACTTAATTAAATGAAATAATGGATGACCAATCAACTTTCAGTTTTTATTATTTTAGATATATTTTTATATCGTATAAATATCAGGCATTTAAGGTTGTCCAATGATTAAGTTCCCACCAGGTACTACATCGATAAGAACATTTTGTCCTTCAACGAAAATATTTAAAAGCAGTTGAGGGGCTCTGAATAGTAAGTAAGTAATTGTCCAATATTAAAGAGCTCTGACTAGTAATTATTTTATATTAAAGTGTTTCTATATACTATACTGTATAATCAGAATAAAGATTAGTTTAAAAAAAAATATAAATCCAAGTAAAAAAAGTAAAATATAAAAAAGTTAAAAAAATTAAAAGGAAATGATCCGTAGATGCTGTTATTTAATATCGTTTTAGAATAAAAGGAGTACATACTGAATACAGCTTGATTTATTGTAAGAGCGTTTTGAATATGAAAATTCAGTAGTGCGTTACTTTGTCTTTTTTTTTTTTTGATAAAAAATTTTAAATCTATTCACAGTTAGAGGCCAATTATTAAATCGAATGAAATATTTAATACCTGAATTTACGGTAGAAATAAAATAATGAAATGATCTGTATAATTGAATTTTTACGCTAGTTAGCTAATATTTATACCTTTGGAAAGAGAGATGTTCATGATTTTACACAGGCATATTAAATTAGAAGCAGCTGGACGGAAATTTAATTCTCCCTGGCATGAGAACCGAGTTCTAAAAGGCGGGAGGGAGAGAAAAGGGACTTCGTTATGAAATTGGTCTTATGGGGATGGAGAGGTTAGAAGCGTTTTGGACGGGGAGTTGTTAGCGAAGGTTGAGTACGAGACGATGGAAGGATGGAGTGGGCGGTACGGGATAAACGGGAGAGGTACAGATTGCTTTGGCAAAAGGGTGGTGACGGTGGTTTGTTAAGTTGGATGGGAAGACGCTTTGTATATCCTAAAAGGATGAAACTAATGGACCATTATATCAGAGAGGTTCCTTGAAGCAGGAGTGCCAAATACCAAGTAGTATACCAAAGTACACGGATGAAGGATGATTTCTAGTCGAGTATGATACTTAACTTCTGGTGTCGGGTTAGCTTGTAGCGTGCAACTCTAAACGACCTAATTACGTAAAGCATCCTTAGTAGACCGGTTCCCTAACTATGTAAGATACAACTGCAGCACTTGTAAACTAATATACTACATTAAGTTAGAGTCAAATACTTTTAACTAATAGATACTACGCCTGGTCTAAACCTACCACTTAACATTTCAAAAGTAACCTTTTCTTCTCCTGTAATGTAAATTTTATATCAAAGTTTTCCAGAAATAAAAAAAAAATGAAAAAGGTTCATCTTCTCTGCTCTTTTTTCAATTATGGCAGATTTTACGTCTTCTCCTTTCTGTTCGATTTTAATATCAGTATTTTAATCGCTGATGTCCGTGCGTGATCGAATGGTATTCTCTCAGCCTTTGATATGGAAGATTTGAGTTTCGATTGTTGATCAGCATAGAATTTTTTTAAATGCTAGAAATATCCATACAGTATTTCTACGGAAAAGCTGTGAGCTTATGGATTATAATTTATCATAAAAAATAAAAACAAATTCTCACTTTTATTTGTCTTTTGCATGCAATTAACTACATTTTTTTCACAATCTCACAATAAGTATTAGTTTTACTTGCTTACATAACGCTGCAAAAATGTTGCTACATTTTCCTATAACATAAACGTAAAGTAATATAAAATTATTTTATTTTATATTACACGTAATATTATTATTATATTTTATTGTTTTCATGTAATATAAAATAATGGCCGGCCTCCGTGGTGCAAGTTGTAGCGTCTCGGCCTTTCGTCCGGAGGTCCCGGGTTCGAATCCCCGTCAGGAATGTCATTTTCACACACGCTACAAAACATTCATTTCATCCTTTGAAGCAATAACGGTGGTCCCGGAGGTTAAACAAAAAAAATTTATAAATATTTTTTCCTTTAGTTTCTTTACAAAATAATTAATTAATGTTAAATTTAAGAAAAAGAATGCAGTCAGAAATGATTTACAAAAAAATACCTATAAATGAGTGAAGAAAGGAAATTAAAAGAATAGTTTGGAAAACAAGATTTTTATGTAACAAAACGATTACAAATAATTTTACTTTAATCTTAGACGGTTTTTTGACTGTAAAAATAATTATTATCATTAGACATTAAATGATAATGGATGGTCTAAAAATGGCAATCTAAGTTTAGATTTTAAATAAAATTATCTGTTAATTAATTTTTAAGCATCATCTTTTTATTTCAATTAATTAAAATAACCGTTTAAAATTAATTGATCTTTAAATTTTAAATAAAAAGCGTAAAAAAGATAAAAATAAAAAGTAGAATGAAAAATGTGGTAAACCAGTAAAAAAATTAAAACTGTCAAATATGATTATTTTAAAGTAAAATAATCTGAATATAAAAAGTCGTAATACTTTCCTGGCGTTGGTTATTTATTCTTATGTAGTGGAAAAATTATACATAAACAAAGTTATAAAGATTTCTTTTTTTTTGTGGTGGGGCGGTAATTTATGAAGTTTTGTCGTAAAATTATCATTTATATGTTTACATAACCAAAAAGAAAGTTTTAAAAACTCAAAAAATCAGTACTTTTAATTTTTTTCTGCTCCCTACCTTCAAAATCATCTTCCAAATATTTTTTTTTTACGTTTATGTTAAATGGAAGAAACTAAAAGAAAAATCTACAAAAAAAATTTACAACCAATATAAAGTTACCTAAGATTTATTTTTTCTTGAAGGGGGTGAATAATGATGAAATTTTATTATTAAAAGTTTATTTTTTAAAACTTTTAATACTGTTCAGGTTTAAATAAACCCAAAAATATTTTGAAAAATTCAAAAACCAATATTTTTAAATTTTGATTGGCTTTCACATTATCAGTTATGCCTGCAAAGTATTTTTTGGGGTCGCTTGCACTACTAATATGCCTAGAAATACGCAAAAAATATGCAATAAATAAAAATATACTATTTTCGATTTTTTGGGAAAGGGGTATTTTGTGGTAAAATCTAAAAGAAAGTGATAAGATAAGCATGCTCATATATTAGCTTAATATACACTGTAATCAGTAAATCAGTAAAAGAACTACTAACAATCAGTAAAGAAAGTTAATTAATAATTAGAAAAGCGTTTATATGAAATATTGTACAATAACCGTATGAAAGAGGTCGAAAATATTTTTTTCTATGAGAATATAAATAAATATGCATGATAAAAGTACTGGCTGCCGTTTTGTTTTGTCTACTGAAAAATACAAAAAGAAATGCTTAGTTACTGTACACAGATGGATAGTCAATTATAATAAATATACAAATATTCATTAGACTTTAGTACAGTCAAATTGTATTTTTATTTGAAAATCCTTACAAACCGATTGATGTATTTTCCATATGTTAGGGGTGATGAGGGAAGCTTAACTTCAGATTTTTAACATCCCCTCCCATAGATGTTTAAAAAACTCAAAAAGTTTTTGAAATGCATTTTTCTCTGAATCTATGCATTTTAGAGAAAGGTTTTTCAAACAAAAAAAATAGAGGACATTCTCCTCTACAATTAATGCTTTTGAAGTTATGCCGTATAGTTTGAAATTGAAATACTAGGTGGCGCTGAAGTTGTAAAAAACGTGTTTTTTTCGGTTTTTTCACCGAAAAAAATTGCTTTTCGTCTGTATTTCATTTTAAAAAGTTGTTAATCTCAAAAAAACAGACAACTTTTATATAAACAATTTTCTTGTACGACTTACCGTTTTGGAGCTGTAGCTTGTGAAAGTGTGAAAATGTTGTGAATTGGGCACGTGTACGAAACCGGTCTAGTCGTTTACAACGTTTTTTACAACTTCAGCGCCACCTAGTATTTCAATTTCAAGTTATACGGCATAACTTCAAAGACATTAATTGTAGAGAAGAATGTCCTCTACATTTTTTGTTTGAAAAACTTTTCTCTAAAATACATAGATTCAGAGAAAAACGCATTTCAAAAACGTTTTGAGTTTTTCAAAAATCTATGGGAGGGGGTATGTTAAAAATCTGGAGTTAAGCTTCCCTCATCACCCCTAACGCATGGACAAAAGATCAATAGTAGGTAAGGATTTTCAAATACAGCCTATTTTGATGACAAATTGCCTGTATTACCGGAATAATAGTGTAGAAATATATCTTCAGACATTTTGTAAAAATAATAACAATTCCGCACGTCCAGCAACCGATATACCTGTGAATAAAAAGAATAAATAATGGAGTGAGGTATTACTGTAAAAAATATCATTTGACTGCACAATCTACGAGCAATCAACAACAATAAACTCGCTGTGAAGATTATAAAAAGAAAAAAAAAATGAAATTTTTAAAAGGTGGTGTTAAATTACTTAGAAAGGGTTTTAATGTGTCCCACACTAAAAAATATGTGTAGAAAATAGAGCAGGATAATAATCTAAAAGAAAATCCCGCTAATTGTTTTACAAAGTTTACAATTCTTTTTGTAAATCTATTAAGTTACATTTTTACGAATAAATTGTACACCCTAGTTTAAAGTATTTTTTATTATGTTTCTATTGTATGTCGTTCTTAAATGAAAAAAAAGATACAATATTTAGTTTTAAATTTATTGTTATCTTAATTGCCGTCTAAAAAAGTAAAAGCAATGTATCGTCTAAAAAGCCACTATTCCACTTTTTTTTTTCTCCCTTTTTTTAGAACAAGTAATAAATAAGGATTAATTACCTAGGATAAAGATAATATTTTAAAATATATTTTATAGTTCAACAAAAATTGTTCTTTGATTAAATTGTTATAATACGAAGTTATATTCATAAATTTAATAATCTGACTCAAATAGGTTGGTTAAAATTTTGTTATATCATGCTCCACTATTTTATATTAATGTTATTTTCCTATCAATGAAATGTTATTCCTTTTGGTTTGCTTATATTTTATTGTTTTCTGCATGCATAAATGTATAGCTTTTTTACAATAATTTATACTTTTTAAAATAAAATTCAAATATACATTAAACTTAAAAAATAAATATTATTTAAATTAAATATATATATATATATATATATATATATTTAATTTAAATATTGAGAATATATATATATATATATATATATATATATAGGGTGTTTCTAAAATAGTGCCATACTTTTTCGGATTCTACTTGTAAAATGAAACACAAAAAGTAACCTTAGAAAAATGATTTCTCCTTCGTTCTTCCCTTGTCAGCCATTTTGTTATTCTTATATAAAAATGTATATCTCAAATTCGGATAGAGGAATCAAATTAATATTTGATAAGCGTCTTGGTAATAAAGTTTTAAAATTAGCAAAAAATCAGGAATTAAATACCTTCGCAAATTACAAAATGGTAGCCATGTTTATTTTTCAATCCGTTATATCTCCGAAAAATTAATTTTATCAAAATGTAAGTTAAGCTCTTTATTAAGTTCTTTATATTTAACAAAATGACATTTTACTTTGTAAAATCGGTTAATAAATAGCCCAGTTATGGCAGAAAATTGATGTTAATTTTGTGTCTGTTTTCATGTCCACTTTACGTTCAATTCGATTAAATTTTTTTTATTTTTTTATTGTTAATTCTATTATTGTAAATTAATATCAAATTAAGTAATAATTTTTTCGCAACAATAGACCTAATAATTAAAAAAAATAAAACTACCTGTGAACCTGTGATAATCTTACGTTAATTATTGTAGAACATTAGATGTACTTAAAACAGTTAATAATTGTTAAAAGTTATCAGAAATGTTCAAAGTGTTCATCATTAGAAATTACACAAGTCTCCAGTCTTTTTCTAAGAGATTGTATTAACCGTTCAAACATTCCGTGGGTATTCCTAATTTCTTGAAATACATTTTGGATCCTTTGTTGAATATCCTGAACGGTAAGTTGAATAAACAATAATGTGTTTCAAATGATCCCACAGGTAGACGTAAAGAAGGTTTAAGTCAGGTGATCGGGCAAACCCACCGGGTTGGTCTAGTGGTTAACGCATCTTCAGCTGATTTGGAAGTCGAGAGTTACAGCGTTCAAGTCCTAGTAAAGCCAGTTATTTTTACACGGATTTGAATACTAGATCGTGGATACCGGTGTTCTTTAGTGGTTGGGTTTCAATTAACCACACATCTCAGGAACGGTCGAACTGAGAATGTACAAGACTACACTTCATTTACACTCATACATATCATTCTCTGAAGAATTATCTAAACGGTAGTTACCGGAGGCTAAACAGGAAAAAGAAAGGTGATCGGGCAGATCAGGGCACTGGCCCTCCGTGGCCTATCCATTTTTTATGGAAACTTTCATGCAAGAAATCTGATAAAAACTGACTGAAATGTGCTGGAACTCCATCTTGGTGAAACCACATATTTCCTTTTAATTTTAGAGATTTCAAGAAATGTGGAAGATTTTCGGTTAAATGTGCAAGATAATTTTCCCCATTTAAACGATTTAGTAGAATGACAGGACCCAGAAGATAAGTCATTAAAAATACTTGCCAATATGTTCAGGGAAATTCTTTGTTGATGGCTACTTTTGGAAGGTACAACAAGGATTCTTGTCGCTCCAGATACGCTGGTTGTGATAATTTTGAACACCATTCCATGAAAGAAGCTTCATTTTTACATTGTTAACATGATCAAAAGTAGTAGTCGGTTATTTTTTTATCGATTTTAAAAAATATAATGTCATTTTGTTTAAAATAAAAGGCTTAATATTTTAGCAAAATATTTGATAAAACTAATATTTATGGAGATATAAAGGATTGAGAATTAAACTTGGCCCCCATTTTGTAATTTGAGAATGTATTTAATTCCTGATTTTTTGCTAGTTTTAAAACTTTATTACCAAGAGGTTAATATAAATATTATTGTGATTCCTCTATCTGAATTTGAGATATAAAGTTTTATATTACAGTAACAAAATGGCTGAAAGGGGGAGAACGAAGGGGAAATTGGCAATATTTTAAGGGTATTTTTTTGTTTAGTTTTACCAGTAGAAACCGAAAAGCATTTTAGAAACGCTCTCTCTCTCTCTCTCTCTCTTTCTTTCTGTGTGTGTACAGAGGTTCCACGAGAAGCAAAGAAATTTTCAATAGGACAATTTCTATTAATGAAAAAAGTACATATAAGCATAGCTCTGGAAACGCTTTGCTTTTGAGTTACGGCTAGGAAAATATATCTCCCGGTTTTTCTAATAAAAAGAAACCCTCCTGTAATTTTTGATACCCAAATTAAACAACATATTTGATGGTTTCTCATGTGATTTGAGCTGGGGAATAAGATAGAAATGGTCGCAGAACTTCAGTAGTTTATAAGATATCCAATGTAAAACACGAAATTCGTGTTGAAATAAATTTTTTTTTTTAGATTTGTAGTATAATATCTTTGTTAAATGATTAATAAATGTGGAAGATTTAATAACAAAACCTGTAGACAATTTAATTTTGAAAAGATTAATGTAATTACAACCAATAAGAAGTAATTAATAGCTTTTAAAAGTCGGCTTTTTATTGAAACAAAAATTACGAAAAAAAATCCTATTATTCTTTCTGTAACTAATAAAAGTTCTTTTTAAACATTCTTCGGTGATTCAGTATTTACAAAAGGAAGGGTCATTTCTATCGTGTTCGTTTTCTGTTGAACGACTAGTAAATCATCTTTGTTAGTGATGAACAACGTATGATTCAGCATATTCATAGTAGTCCAGACACTAGTACAAGGCGAATTTCATGTCGGTCTGGTTTGTAAACAAAGCATGCCGCATCCTTCAGAAAGAAAACTTTTATTCTTTATCATTTCAGCCTGCAGAAGGTTTAAAATTTGCGGCCAACAGATTAGCCTTGGCGGTTAAACTTCTGTCATCGGCTTTTGTACAACGCTGACAAGATAAATTCAATTTTATTTACTGATAAAGTCAGTTTTATGAGAAACGGTGTCTTCAAAAATAGTCGTTTTTGGAGCGAAAATAATTTACATAGAAATTTTAATAAAAGACCTTTTATTAAACGTTTTTATTTGATGTGTTTCCATTAATTCATTCAGAATTAAATTTTCTACAACTTTTTTTACTAAATCTTCCGTATTTATTAGTTATTTAACAAAGCAAACGTAATACAAACCTTAAAAAACACTGTTTTTCGACACCAAATTTTATATTTTATGTGGTATAACTACTGTTATTACGGTTCTAAGACCTGTTTTTTCCTACTTCCTAGCTTAAATTATACAGGAAACTGCCAACTTTACTCTTTAATTTAGTTTCCAAAAATTACAGTTGGGCTTATTTTTTTAGAAGAGGTGAAATCTTTGGCTAGCCGTAACTCGGAAAAAAAAGAGTTTCCAGACCTATGTTTACATGAAATTTTTTCATTATTTTCTGTAGAAGAATATATCCTGAAAGTTTCTTCGTGAGAAATTCTCTCTCTCTCTCGCTCTCTCTCTCTCTCTCTCTCTATATATATATATATATATATATATATATATATATATGAAAGTGCAGACATAAACAGCTACTGTCATTAACCTGATGCAAATTGGTAGAATATGAAAAGATGCCATGCCTGACCGGGATTCGAACCGGGGACCTCCGCTCGACGCTACCTACTTAGCCACGGAGGTTGGCTAATATAAATTATTAGCCATAATATTTAATTTATATTAATTTAAATTAAAATATTTTTTTTTTAAATAAAATAAAAAATCAATACATATTTGGATTAAAGTGAAACTTGTAAAATCTAATTCGTCTTGTTAAAATAAACTAACGAATTAAGCAGATACCTTAATCTCTAACCAAATCTCTTAGATATCTAATCTCTTTCTTAAAGCGGTTTCAATTTACAGTAAAAAATGAGATAACGCCAGCGTAGTAACTGTACGTCTAACTCAAATCCCAAGCTACTTAATCTCTTTCATGCTATATCATTTCCTTTTCTCTTTCTCTCTCTGTTATAGTATCCCTTTTTTATAATTAACCCTCTTTGTGTTATCTTCTATAACAATTCTAGCATAAGCGTTCATTTCTATTTCTTTAAGCAATGCAAGTTTTGTTTATAGTATTTTTCTATATCGATATGAAATAACATCTTTTTAAAATTGATTTATAATCGATGAGGTCAAATTTTGAAGATTAAAATAATTTTATATATTTAATTTTTACAATAATTATTTGTGATGATGTACGCGCCAATATTGTACATTAATTGAAATTTAGGTTACGAAATTACGTATTCAATGTTAAAAATTTATTTTAGCATTATAAGGAGGGCTAATGATAAAAATGTATTTATTTAAATTTAATTGCAGATATCACATACATACATTTGTAATATATAGGGTTATATTTTTAAAGGCAACTAATTGACTTCTTTGTCATTATATAAAGTAAATTACGCATTTCATTAAAAAAATGTTCAAAATTTTATCGTCTATATATATATAAAAATGAATGAATAGTTCTTTGTCCCGAATGCTTTCCTATGCCATTCATCCGGTTAGAATGAAACTTTGGTAAATTGTTGTACGCACGCTAGCGAAGGTTTCTGAATTAGTTTGGTCCCGCTAAGTGGCGCTGGGCTCGATATATTTAGAAAAAATTTGTTTATGGTCCGATTTGGCTCACATTCAGAATATTCCGAAAGAAATTTCCGAAAGAGTACTTATATAGGTTTAAAATTCCATTTCCATACCCCACGCGCAAGCTTCAAGCTTATGTGACGATATAATCCAAGTCAAAAAAAAATTTATTTATCATATCTCGGGAAATTAAATAATTATTATTTACAAATAAGGATGAACTTCTTTAATAACAAATTTATAGTTTAAATTTTTTAATTTTTTAAAAATAATACGAAATAAACAGCGAGTGAACCATCACACAGTCAAACATTCACATATGCGGAAACCCTCACAAATAACTGCAAGTTTTTCATCGCTCTAGAAAATTTATTTTAAGTACTGAACCAATTTCAAGACACATAAGCAGCAATTTAACTTCACTTAACCGTTTTCAAACGTAATATTAAATATTATATATAAGCAGAAATGTAATAAAGAGAGCAATCAACTTTTCAGATTACTTTGGAAGATGTTTAGGAAATTCCGTGCTAGATTTCTAAAGGATGTATAGTGTATTATTTATTTTAAATATTCTACAAAATAGTGTTGAAAGAGTTAGGTAGTTTAATTAAACTATTGTCTGTCTAATAATAAATATCACTTAATTATTATTATCAATACCATAACCAAAATTTCCACTCATTTTATTAAAAAACAGTCAGGATTTTTATAAATAATAGTACACCTGAGAGGAACTTAGAGGATGAGGAAATAAGAACTTATTCATAAAAATATACAAAACAAATTCAAATTTCTGTAATGAAATTAAAGGCATCAGATGAAATGTAAACGAAGAGCCCATTTAACGATATTATTAAATAATTTCAAAAAAACATTATCTATGTTTTCAAATTTTATGTTCTTGTTTTACTGTTTCAACAACGTTTTTTCTTTCTTTTCTAAAGTTAAATAAATGTCTTCTTTGAACATATGAAGTAAATTATGCATTTCATTAAAAAATGTTCAAAATTTTATACAAATGAATGTTTGTTTGCCCCATATGCGTCCCTATACCATTCATTCGATTGCAATGAAACTTTGGTAAGCTGTGCCCAGCCCGCAAAGGTTTCTGAATTAGGTTGGACCCGCTAGGTGGCGCTGGGGTTGAGAAATTTACAAACATTTTGAGAAACAAAGAATAAATTTTGAGAAACAAACAAAGAAATATATAGATTTCTTCTTATTTCTTATATAAATATATATAAGGCAATGCTGATATGTGACTAAAAAACTACTGAACCGATTTACGCGCGGGTTCTTGAAAAATGGTCGGCGTTGTCTGGAGAAAGTATAAATTTATTGAAATCCTCGATCTGTCCAGTAAAACGAAAGTTAGGGGTATTTTGAACCGAATACTGTGTTTAGAAAATAGTTGTTTTACTAAATGGATTTATTCACATTTTGATTTTTAAAAAGTGAAAGGTTAAATTTTGTGAAGTTCTGTAATGTTCAGTTTTTTAATGTTTTATCAAACTTTCAATTTTGTTCGTGTAATCTATCTATATATATATATATATATATATATATATATATATATATACTCAAATCTAGCAACTGCGAAGCACTGCGAGTTTACTAGTGTTTTATAATTTATATACTTTTTGAAATAAAACATTACATTTTTTTGAGATTAAGTTCATTCCGCTTAATCAATATGAAAAACTATGTCGATGTTACAAGTTTCAGTTTTTTAGTAAAATACAGATTAAGCACGTGTAAAATCACTTGTTAAGCGCATTATAAAATTATACCTTTTTACGTTACACCTTTTTTTCATAAAATTATATTTCTTTAGGTAGTTTTAAGTAATGAACAAAGTATAAAAATTAAAAAACAAGTCTGCCAAAAAAATTGCTTTTTAAGTAGGATAATTAGTAATAATATAGTAAAGGACGTGTGAGTGCCAATTTTGTATGTAGCATTTTTTTTTAAATTTATTTAAACATATATCTTTATATATATATATATATATATATATATTTCTTGTATGCGTGTGTATGTCACTGAACTCCTCATAAACAGCTGGACCTCATCAAAAATTTTGATGAAATTTTTTGTGTGTGTTCAAGGGGATTCGAGAATGATTTAGATTCACAATTTGGTCCACTGGAAAATGTTTTTTAATTAAATTTTTATTTATAAGTAGTTGTTGATTTTCGAATGTTTTACATTGGATCCGGCAGACTGCGCTACCGTCGCAGTATCGAATATTCAAATATATTCTATTTTAATTTTAGTTTGTTCCGACAGTTGGTGCTGCGATCAAATTGAGAAAAATATTTCGTAATTTTGTGTTATTATTGTGTTACAAAAAATCGTGAGAAAACAGTTTTTTAATAAATAAGAGGCTAATAAATCAGATGGAAATGTAAACAAAGGAAAACCAATCAGATCAATGCAAGATGGCCGCTGTCAAACACAACGACCAATCACAAAGAGCCCGTATGGCCGTTGCTAATGTAAACAAAATCACAACTGATTAAGTAACAAGTAGGCAGCACTGCAATCGCGTTTAGAATTTTGCGCGTATTAAGAAATATTTTATTATATTATTATTTATTGAAATAACGTTTTAAAGTGTAATTAAAAAATATACATTGTGCAAATTTGTATGGTACAGTATTGAAGTTAAAATGTTTTTTAATTTATTTATGTGTTGTTGATCTTGGGATGGTTAAGGTTCACAATTGGGTTCGGTAGGCAGAGCTGCGATCGCGTTTTAGAAGTTTTTTTTTAATTTTTGATTTATCAGTCAAACCCGGTAGTTGGTGCTACGATCGGATTCTAGGATTTTTTTTTATTTTGTTGCTTTTTCGCATATCAGTTACTTGCGTCGTAGCTTAGTGTTGTTCTAACATTAAAATTAGTATTTTTAACCTATACTGTGTTTAAAGAATAGTTTAAATTAAGTCCAATAGGTAGTGCTGTTTTGACAATTGGATTTATTTACATTCTGAATTTTATAAAGTTAAAGGTGAAATTTTATAAGGTTCCGTAATGTTTTGTAAGTTTCTTAATGCTCAGTATTAAATGTAATGATTTTGCAGCCACAACACTTTTCGTTAAAAAATTAATTTCCACCGAATACTGTGATTAGAGAGTGGTGTGAATTTTATCCGATAGGTAATGCTGTTGTTTTGCCATTTGGATTTATTTACATTCTGACTTTTATAAAGTGAAAGGTTAAATTACTGATTGCTTGTAACTCAAAAACTAAGGCATTTACTAAAAAACGATTTCCACTACCGTTTTTTCGTAGAATCTTACATTAAAATCATGTATCATATGTACACCCTCTATCCTGTTTAAAAAAGAGGTTGATTCAATATGGTGGATCTAAGATAGCGGACAAAAATTTCAAACACGCTATAAACAAGTAATTTGGTAACTATGTAGCTCCGTATAGCTTTCACCTCTTAGTATCCCTCAGTTTTGAAATATGAAGCCGTTTCAACACTTTAATATAAATTTTTGTTTATTACGTATACACACACAATTTTTTTTTTCTAATTTTTATATTGGTTTTCTATTCTTTTATATTTTATTTTTATTGACTTACTTTTTATCTGGCAATTTTAAAACCTATATTAGATGAAATTTCTTTGCGTGTATAATAGAATTCTATTGTAACATTAGCGCGTTTTATTTTTGCTCTTTATGTCATTATTATCAAACCTTCTTTAATTATTTTGTTTTCATCATTAATACAACAAGAGGTAAATATTAAAAAATTAAAAACATCAATACCAAAAAAGTATTGCTGACAGACGTTGCCTTTTGAAATAGAATAATTAAAGTGTGTGCGAGTGATAATTTTGTATTTATTATACAGTATATATTATTTTATTTCACATTTTTTAAATTTATTAAAACGTATATATATATATATATATATATATATATGTTTAAATACTGTTAATATACATATAGCCTATGACACTCCCGTTAACATAAGGATTCCAACGCCGGGTCATACATCTAAATCGGTTCAGCCGTTGAGCTGTTAAGTTGGAACACATATACCCTAAATACATTACATCCTTTTTAGGGTGTAAAAAGACACAATTGTTTTAATCTAATATTACATATCACATTGTTTTGTTGATGGCTTCAAAAGGTAATAAAACCACAAAAGATTACTTTTGTGGTTTTTCTCCATAAAAATAAAATAATCTAGTTAAACTAATCGGTTTTATTATATATATTTCATAAGCTAAAGGGTTTTACTTTTGAAACATTTTTTATCAATAAATAGTTTTTTTACGATTTTATAAAAGTAAAGTTATAAAATATTTACAAAAGGAACTTCAAAATTACAACAAAAAAAAAAAAATACAAATAATATTTGAACGTGGCAATCAATGTTCCCAGTGATAAATCTGAAATATAAATCGTTCCTATTCTTAACAAACACAGTTAAAGTATGTTAGCAAGGTTTTTTATAACACTGATGTTGACAAATAAAAAAAAAACATCTCATTAAACAGATAAATGGAGATCGCTTTATTTTGAAAACTGCCGTCAGGATTGCAGATTGTTTTGTTCTGATAATGTTCATGTACGTTTTTTGATCATTACAAAAATAAATCGCCTACTATTATGAAATGGTTGGTTAATGGAATTTTTATGTCAGCTACCTACATCCCAAATGGAAAGAATTCCCTCCATGTTGAGTCTTAGTTTTTCTTTATAGTTTTAATGTTAATAAGAATTTGATTTTTATTATATAATGACATAAACCAATTCATCACTTACCGCTATGAAAATTATTTTTTAATTAGTTTAGTTAACACTGATAAACATAATTTTTGTTTCGTAACAACATACATGATTTTAATCTGTTTTTTGATACTGAAAACGAATATGAATTCAGAATCTTTCTATCACCTACAATATTTGAAACATTTTTTAATTTAATTAAAGGAATTTTTTCATTTTTCAATGTATAGTTAGCATTTTATGCTCCTATATAGTATTTTTTTTTTTTTTTTTTTTGTATTTTGAGACTATTTATAAAAGAAATTCATCAACGAAATCATTCTAACACAGGTACGGCCATGTAAAATTATAATTTTTACAGATTTTAACTATATTTTCTCGTAATTTTTTTTTTAAAGCTTAATTTATTTAAAACTAAGATGGTAGAAAAATTGTATGTTTAGATCTGTAAAGTACGGAAGAAAGCAATTCAAGAAATGGTCTCATACTTAGAGAAACATTAAAAAAACTTGTTTTTGTCTATCAGTGTTATTTATTACGTTGTTCTCGTCTACAACAAAAATAAAAAATGAAGCCAATATAACAACGGACAAATTCATAAAAAAAATTGTTCCCCGCTTAATTTTTCTTTCTCGACGCTTTAAAAAATCGCAGAGTTTAAAAATAGGAAAACAGCTAGAAAATTATAGGATAAGTAAATGAATAATGTTACGTTTTTACTTTCCCGTCTAGCGCTATAGCAGAGCTATAGTTTTAGAAGTGAAAGTATTGTAATCGGTCCAATTTGGGCATATGTGGTTTTCACCGGATCTTCACGTTTTGACACCTAAGAAACCCAAAAACCGGATGAAAATTATCCGAATGTTTGTGTTTATCAGTACGTGTATGATTACTTCTATATATGGGGCATTGATGCCATTAAATATTCAATTAAAAAGGTCAAGGGTGTGAGAATCTACAGCAAGGTATCTCGAAATTATCTCTTATCAAGGCATCAGTATCTCGAAATTTCGCCTAACAAAGATCATATTTTTCTAAGGCATATTTAATATCAATTAAAACACAACAATAATTGCAAAAAAAAATTTTTCAAAAATCGCATCTCTACCCCAAAAAATGCTGTTGTAGTTATCCGCTATGTTGTGACGTAACAGGTGAGCGGTAGAATTAAAAAAATTATTAATATTTAAGGTGTAAAAAATAACTCGGTCTGGCTGGGTCTCGAACTCGATAGCCCGGTTGATTTGGTATCTGGTGCGTTAAGCCTCGCGGCTACACCAGTCTGCCGACCTTACAAGCGATATTTGTTATATGTAAGTTATTAAATTACATTAGTTTAGTTAGCCCGCACGAATTAAATACGATTAAATATCTAATGCTGAATAGCACGATGGAGAAAAATCCAATAAATTATTGATTTTTACCAGGTGAAATTTATGCGATGCCAACGAGTTTTAATTTATATTAGAAATTTAGGGGTTCTTTGATCCCTTCCCGATTTAAAATGGCTAAATCTTTGAGAAAATCAAGTATGAATTCGAATCATTGTGCACAATTAGCATCCACGCCCGTGCGAAACTGCTACTTGATTACTTGCGTTTCCCGTCGCGGCCTATTTTTTTTCTATTTTATGGTTTTTTTTTAGTCGAGTAACCGAAACAGGTGCAGCCATTCGCGTCGCACATACAATAACAGTGGGAGTGGCTATGTTGGTTGAGCCGCCGCGCCGTGCACCGTCGCACCCCTTAAAAAATCGAAATACAAAAAAAAACGAAAATGGTTTTTAGATAATTATCTGAAGAGAATTTGCAAATCTAAATCTACTGAATATCTTGTTTAATGTAGGCGGTAATGGGGAAAATTTGCAAATATTTTTCAAATTGTTTTTTACCTTTCTTTACCTCTTTCAAGGTCAAATTTTGGAAAATCTAGAGATTGATTTTTTAGATATTTACATGAACATTAGACACAAATAAAATCAAATTCATATCTTCATTTGTTACCGAGAAATAAAAAAAAAAAAAAAAAAAAAAAAAAATAGCCAGGTTTCAAACAAAATTCAAAATCTATTTTACCCTGTTAAACTTGGAATTTCAATAAAAATTAGAAATTCCTGTTTAAATATTTTCATGAAAATTTCACTTATTAAAAATTAAGCTGACATCTTCATTCCTTACCAAGAAATTAAAAAAATAGTAAATTTCATTATCACTCCACTTTAACTCTTTAAACTAAGAATTTCAAAAAATGTTTTCTTAATGTGTACTTACAATATAAGAAAAACGTGTGTACAAATTTTCATATATCTATCTTTAGTTATTTTTTCTGGGCGTAGAAGAATCAGTCAGCCAGTCAAGACAAATTGCATTAAAGGTACATACATATATGTTGCCGGTCTCCGTGGCGCGAATGGTAGCGTCTCGGCCTTTCACCGGAAGGTCTCGTGTGAAAATTGTATCACCCCTAGTGACCAATTTAAAAATTACATCACTAGAGGTTTAAAATTATAAGTTTTAAATTTTGAAAATACTGAATAAGTTCATTAACAAAATGTCAATTATTTGTAAACTTATTTGTTATATAAATCCACTACGCAATTCAAAAAAAGATATAAATTAACATAAAATACATTTTTTTAAATCTAATCTCGTTCACTACTCATAATTCATAAGTATTTGTGCTAAAATAAGTGCACAAGCACGTGTGTTTATGAACAGCTAAATATTTACTGTTTCATTCGAAGGTCCCGGGTTCGAATCCCGGTAAGGCACGGCATTTTCACACACGCTACAAATCATTCATCTCTTCCTCTGAAGCAATACCTAAAGGTGATCCCGGAGGTAACAAAAAAGGTGCATATATGTTATCTTACTCTATTGTAATATATAAATAAGATAATAAATTGTATTTATTTATTTTTATCTATTTTTTTCTTTAAATCTAAAGTTGTTTTTGAATAATTTTCAAGTCCGTTATCACAAAGTATTAGCTTTCAAATTGTTTTCAATAAATGAATTTCTTATTTAAAAAAACCTATAGTAATTTATTTGAGAATAGTTTGTAATTAAAGTTTTATGTAATTCAGAATATTCTAGCACTCCATTTAACTAAATGATTTTTTTTTTCAATTTTTCACAATCAGTTTAGAATTTTTTTTTTTTTTAAGTTTATTTTGAATATAATATCGTAAAGAAAAAATAATTTTTAAATGCCATCACTAGTGATTTAAAATTAGAAATTTAAAATGTTCAAAATACTGAATAGATATAAAACAAAACGCCACCTTATTTGTAAACTTAATTGTTATATAAATCCACTACGCATTTCAAAAAAAAGATATAAATTGACATAAAATATATTTTTTTTAAAATCTAATCTCGTTCACTAATCATAATTCACAAGTATTTGTACTAAAATAAGTACACAAGCACGTATATTTATGAACAGCTAAATATTTACTGTTTCATCCGGAGGTCCAGGGTTCGAATCCCGGTCAAGCATGGCATTTTCACACGCTAAAAATATTTTCATTCATTTCATCCTCTGAAGCAATACCTAACGTTGGTTCCAGATGTTTAAAAAAATATTTACTGTATTCCATTAATTAAATATTAAAACGTAAATAATGATGGATACCGTCTATGTATTACAATTATAATACAGAATATTATTATAATTTTAGTATATTATTCAAATTATAATTACAATATAAATTATTTAACTAATTCCATTTTACTTTCAAAATAGAAGGTATACAAAATGAAATATGAGAAAGGACAACAACGATTATGCTCCCTAAGATATTTCAAGCCATTCATACACTATAAAGACATAAGCGTAGACAAGCTGGCAAGTCCCTTATGCACATCGGTCAGATCACTATTATTAAAGTTTCTACTATAACATGAAAAACCAACAACACCAAAGGGAATTCGTCCCTAGACAGTAGTTCAGTATAAACTCAAATAAGAACTTTGTCGGTGTGCGATGAAAGAATTTATTTTCATAGCTTCTATAGGATAAAAAAATATCTTAAAACATATTTAATTAAGCATAAAAATACGTGTTAGACAATTTCTTACATTATTGAATTTATTTACAAATGAAGGAATTTTTACAATTTAAAAAAAAATGGCTAAGGTTTCGCTGAATTTTCCCAGAAAATATTCTCCTTTTTATTTAAACATAATTTTTATTCATATTTTTATGAAGATTTTAGGTTTAGAGAGTATAAAATTATTTTAATATTGCCTACCAGGAAATGGATATAAAAATTTCATAAATACAAATAATTTTTAATGAGTTAGAATGCAGTGAATATTAATTTAGAAAAATATATTAATGCAGTATTTAATATTAATGATGTAAAATGTAACATGTAATTTTAATTAAATCTAAATAATATGAAATATCTTACACGATCACTATCACAAAAATATATTTAATTCATATAGATATTAAAATAAACGTTATGCGATTATAATATTCACAAAATTTTCTATTACGAAAGTCTTAACCTATTTACACAATATTCTAGTACAGTATAGAGTATCTGTGCCTGTAACAAAATGGCAGTAAAGTAACGAACTGCTTTCTTCACAAAAATTTAAATAATTCTAATTTTATATTCTTTTGAGACAAAATTTAATAGTAAAATATCTTATGTAAATTATTATGTGTGCAAAATTTGAACGATAAACAAGAAATCTGTAGGAAATTTGAAAATACCAACAAAAACTTTTAACTAGATTATTTTAAGAAAAATTTATAAGATGAGATTATAATGTTTTTTTCAAAGTGTTGAAAACAAATAACATTTTCATTAAGTCCAGTCTTAACCGAGATAGAATTGTTGACACGTAATATAATAACACAACTGTTTTCACGATTCCAATCACAAACATTAATAGTATAAACGCTCAACATGTAAATAACTATACCAAATTGGTCTAGGCAATGTCGGGTTATTAAATGGATGTTAATAAACAAAACCAAATGCGCGTGCACACGTACACACACTCACATACACCCGAATATATCCATATAATATACGAGTAAATAGAATTCCCAACCCGAATTTTATTTTTCGACGTTTTATATATCCTTGGGTAAAAATGTGGAATGGTGATTTTTTGTCCTCATTAACAATAATGTACCCAATCGTATGATGTACATCATATTATAGTGTTAAATGCTAAGAAAGTTGTAGATTTAACGAACAAAAATTTTGTATTTATAATAAACAATTTATGAAAGATTCATAACAATAATTTTATTATTAATCACATCATCATTTTGTAGACAAATAGAATTTAAATTTTGTTATGTAACGATATTATTTAGGTTATGTGTACTTATAAAACCTTTCTTAGCAGAAATCTGTGGTTTAAGTTTTAAAAAACTGTTTTAAAACATCACACACAAATATAAACCGGCTAAAATTATTTCATTTTTGAAAATTATAATGTATTTTAATGATCAAATGTTTGAATAAATAATAAACGAGAAACTTACGTATCGATCGAGTCTGTTTAACAATTGTATATTACTGTAAATTAATGTTATAGACTAGTCCACTTGTTGATAATTATGTCTAGCATGTTTTAAATATTTGCGAAACGTACTAACAAAACGATATTAAAATAGAATACAATTATTTTTGTATTTTTAATTGTTTAAAATAATGTAATTTAATAAAAAATAAGCACTTACAATAATTAGACATCCAGAACAAACACACAATAGAAAACAACGTATACTACTGTAACAAACAACTCTTTATAGACAGTCGTAAGGTAGCTTTCATTATTCGGCAATCATCGGCAACGTTCGTCACATGCTACCCTCGATCAAGTTAGAGAAAACAGCCGTCTCTCTACATACACATGTATTAGTCATACACATCATAACGTCGTGCAGGTGTTCTTTTTATTGTTACAGTGAAACAGCAACGTCTTACAGTAAATGCGTAAAGATTCAACCGAACCAACACAGAGCTTCACTTAATAGTAAGATCTATCTACAACAGGTATTACTACAGTTGCTTTTATTAAATTAAAAATAATAGAAACAATGATATTTAATCTTTAATTTTAGAAAGACCCTTTCATCGATATTTATTTATTTATTTTTTATAACATTATTATAATTCAACAGAAAATTAACTTTTATTTAATACCCAATATGGAATTTCGTAATTTGTAAACTCATAAATTTAAAAAAAACAACAAAAAAACTAAAGAGTATTTATTTAGATACTCATGTTTTAATCATATTTTCAATCAATATTAATTGTTTGCGTTTTATATATCACTAACCTAAGTAAGCATGTTTATTTATTAATCTATTGCGAGTTATGGTATGACTCACAATAATATCAACACAGATAAAAAAAAGTTTTATGTTTCTCAAGTGTAATATATTTCTTGAATTTTTTTTGCATACATTACAAATCTGTAAATACAATTTTTTCTATCACCCTTAGTTTAAAATATATTACACTTCAAAAAAAATTATGGGAAAATATAGTTAATATCTGTAAAAATTATTTTTGCATACGTATACCTGTTAGAATGATTTTGCTGATTCTTTTCTTTTACAAATAGTCTCAGGCACGTCCCAAATTCATGTCCAACAATAATCAGCTAGCATTTTAGTATTCTATTTCTCTGTACAGTGGCTTTCCATCACCGAAATGTCTTACCACCACAGCGACAGCTTTATTTAAAAACAAAGTAGTCAATCGGATTTCGGTGGAAAATTAACAGTCTCTTTATTAATTTTAATAAATGGTTATTTATTTTATAAATATAATTTAACCAAACTTAACCTACATTCGCTAACCTTGACTAATTAACACCGTAATTTTTTGAGTATTTATTTAATAAATTCAGTAATTATTGCAATAATTTATTATTTAAATAATCAAAACACTCCTGTTAATTAGTCAAGGTTAGCGAGCGTAGGTTAAGTTTGGTTAAATTATATTTATAAAATAAATAAATATAAATAACCATTTATTAAAATTAATAAAGAGACTGTTTTGAATCTATGTTAAACTCTATATCGGCCCATTTTCCACCGAAATCCGATTGACTACTTTGTTTTTAAATAAACTGTAGCTGCGGTGGCGTTAATACGTTAGTACCAAAAACTTATATTTTAGGAACAGCTTGATATACTTAATTAAATTTGAATCACGCATAAAATTCTAAAATAAATAAATTTGAAAATTTTACCACTGAAAATTCCAAAATAGTTGGAATTAAATTTTTTTTAATCTTTAATAACTCCGTGAATATTAGTTTTGTCGAATTATGTTCTATAGAATAAAATGTTAAGTCTTTTATTTTGAACAAAATGACATCTTATTTGTTCAAATAATTTTATAAACAATTGAAATTGTTTAAGTGGATCGAAAAAATTATACAGCTGACAGGTTTATGTCTTCATTAAATTCACTTACTGAATTAAAAATAATTTATATTATTAACATTTCTAAAAAAATAAACCTTAGCCCAAATCATTCAATGACCTATTTTTGTCCATATTAACTATTTTAATAAACTTGATAAGTTCCTTAAGTTTGGTCAAATAATCCCGGGAGAATCTGTATTATTTATTACAGTGAAACCTCTAAAAAACGGAACCTCCAAAAAACGGAAACCTCTTCAAAACCTACGGTTTCTCAAGTCCCGATATATTTTTATAGAATTTAATCTATTCAAGACGGAAAGCTCCGTAATACGGAAATGGAAAGGAAACATAGATCTTAATTTTAATTTTACATATTAATCTTGTCTAGTAAGACGGAAAGGAGATTAAAAAAAAAAACATATTCTACGTTCCTACGATTTGCAAATTATAAATCCAGTAGATTAGGTTAATGTTCTCTATATGCAGTATAATTTCCGGAATATTCCAATTGTTTATCGTTTATTCATAGCACAGGACCTCACGATAAATTACCTCGATTTTTAAAAACTCTGCAAGACGGAAACCTCATCAAAATGGAATTCTTACTCGGTCCCGTCAGATTACGTTTTGAGGAGGTTTTACTGTATTATTATTATTACTTTTACAATTAAACTAAGAAAAACTATTTTGCATTGGCTTGTCCAATTAATTCCATTAATTAAAAATTCTATCTTCAAAGTTAGTGGATGAAATGAAAACAGGAACAAACGTTTCAAATTGAATTATTGTTGCTTAGGTTCACTAGTTTTCTTAGTTTTTGTTGGTTCTGTGGAAGTTCAAATTTATCATTTTTTGTTATTTTAACTTTTTATGAATCAATCTTTTACAAATCTTATGTTATTTTGTTTACAATAAAATAGTTAAAGGTTTATCTAAAAACATAATTCTATGAAAGAAATATCTACGATGTTATTATCAAGTTAAATAAAACTATGATTAACATTTTGAATTTTTTTTTTTTTTTTGTCTTCAGTCATTTGACTGGTTTGATGCAGCTCTCCAAGATTCCCTATCTAGTGCTAGTCGTTTCATTTCAGTATACCCTCTACATCCTACATCCCCAACAATTTGTTTTACATACTCCAAACGTGGCCTGCCTACACAATTTTTCCCTTCTACCTGTCCTTCCAATATTAAAGCGACTATTCCAGGATGCCTTAGTATGTGGCCTATAAGTCTGTCTCTTCTTTTAACTATATTTTTCCAAATGCTTCTTTCTTCATCTATTTGCCGCAATACCTCTTCATTTGTCACTTTATCCACCCATCTGATTTTTAACATTCTCCTTTAGCACCACATTTCAAAAGCTTCTAATCTTTTCTTCTCAGATACTCCGATTGTCCAAGTTTTACTTCCATATAAAGCGACACTCCAAACATACACTTTCAAAAATCTTTTCCTGACATTTAAATTAATTTTTGATGTAAACAAATTATATTTCTTACTGAAGGCTCGTTTAGCTTGTGCTATTCGGCATTTTATATCGCTCCTGCTTCGTCCATCTTTAGTAATTTTACTTCCCAAATAACAAAATTCTTCTACCTCCATAATCTTTTCTCCTTTGAATTTTAGAACGTATATATATATTTTGTAGTATATATTATTCGGTAAATTTAAAATGAATCTCATTAAAATAATTCATTGTAGTTACAATTTTTTATTAAAAAAAAAAAAAAAGGCAGACAAAATAAATTAAGTGATATAGGGGATTTGCCCTTAAAAACGGTTTTGTTTATTTTCATACCGAAAATCAGACTCTCAAATCTTCCAAACATTTTCTGGAAGTATATTAATATATAGGAAATAATATAACATCTAAAAAATAAATTGCCTATTCTCTCGAGCGCTAAAGGTATCCCCCTTGCGTTTTATATTATATAAAACTTACAGTGCTAATACGTTAATATTACATTACATTATTATTATTATCGCCTACAAATATTTTCTTGTTTGCCATTATCAAAAAATACAATAAATCGTTTCACAAGTTAAATTGAAATCTTACAATATGTGTATGCATTGGATTGTATCTAGATATATAATATTGAATCACAAATAGGGTAATTGTATGCCTGAACGTCCTCAACTTTAATCTTTTTCAAATTGAAGTATGTTGAAAAATATGTTATATAACTAATAAAAATACAAGTTTCAAAAGTCGAAAGATTGAAATGACCTTAATATTCTTCCTCAGAATCTGTAATGGCAGTAGCGTTGTTATCAACTCCATCATATAGTTAGGATACAGTGAAGCAAGACTGGACCGTAAATGATTACTCGGGTCTTGTTGTCCCTGTATTTTCTTTTGAAAAAGAACTCTGCAAGATGCCGATGCAAGTGGTGCTTACAATTTCCTACCGAAGAAGGATTGAACGCACTTCTCGCCACGGTCGATCGATTGTCTGTGTATTAGCTCCCGTGTCCGGATGTAAGAAATTATATTTGTGATTCATCGCTAAATGTTGGTAGCCCTCGTGTTACAAATAAATATATGTCTTCCAGAAATCGCTTCTGTATGATCGGCAATAAAGTTGGCGTGTGTGATAGCTGGTATAGCTAACTCTACAAGGTATTATATTGTTAAAAGTAAAAATAAAGAATGATCTGAAACAATAATTTCGATTTACAGGGTGTAAAAAAAAAAAAATATAGTTTATACGGGAACCGTACTAAAATCCAATTGTTTGCTTATATAAAAATAAAATCACCTATACGTATAACTTATTGTATATAATTTTTAATTTTAAAGTTAATCAGACGAGGTTAGCGAGCGTAGGTTATGTTTGATTAGATTATCTCGGTTCCGTGTGATGACGTGTCGCGCACTATTTCAATATAACCTAACCAAACATAATAAACTATGCTCGCTTCGCTCGATAACTTCGTCTAATTAACGTTGAATATACAAATTATATATATATTTTACCTATTTAGGTGGCAGCTTCATTTTTACCAGTAGACAGCTTCATTGTATCCTGCCCCTACTGCCATTTCAGATTCTGAGGAAGAATAATGAGGTAATTTCATTCTTTCGACTTTTGAAACTTGTATTTTTATTAATTATATAACATATTTTTCAATATACTTCAATTTGAAAAAAATATTAAGGTTGAGAACGTTCAGGTTCGCAATTACCGATATTTTTATTATTTTTACCGGATATCATAATAGTAATAATAATTCTCTGCATTGTGTTTGGTGAAAACTAATTGTTGTATGAATGGTTCTCAGTCTTTTTGTGATATAAAATGTAAAGCTCTGTGATTATATAGAATATAATAATAACAGCATTAGGGGCGGTACGTATTTTATCGGTTAAAATTTGTTGTATTCCTATTGGTTAATATTATTCAACGCTTATGATTCTTTAAAAAAAAACAGGGACTGGTAGGAAAGGTCAGTTCCTTTCAGAGTTATGATTAGTGAAAAGTAACCATATTTTTATTGATCAATCTTACTTGATTAATTTAGACAAATACGGTATTCTGATTCGTTAGCTATTGAAGATATCTGTGAGGGCGGGAAAATTTAAATGTAATCTGCAATATGCAAGGATAAACGTGTATTGTCATCGGTTTATCTATATCGGCTTTGTTTGCGAGGAGTAGAATTGTTTTTGGGTAATACTGAATAAATTTTATACTCGTTAGGTATAAAGAGAAATTCTTTATACCTTTCTTTCTCTTTCTCTATTTAAATTCTTTCTCTTTATACTAGTATAAAGAGAAACATTTAAATAAATGCTCACCAAATTATGTTATTTTTAAAAAGTAGTGAATGACGGTATCATAACCTTTTACATATTCCTTCATTAATTTAATGACACCACGGTCATTAAATCTCATACAAAAATTACAAACTTTTTACGCGTGTATTATTACGATGTAAAAATAAATTTATTGGATATATTGGCCTTTGAAAAATAAAATTATATAACTTATAGTGAAACGTTACCTGTTTGGAAATTTTAAAAGGATACAATTTCTCATTAATGTGGAATTTCATTAATTAATGAAAATTTTGTTAAAATATTACACCAACCTATATCAGATTATGGCTTTGAAAATATACCGCCCAATTCAATATCATGTTACCTATGCATATAAAAACATAACATTTTCAAAGTGACTGGTTGTTTTTAAATAGTAATTTATGATTTAGTATTTCTCTATTTACAAATAGACTATGTAGTAATGATTAATTGGTAACAAAACAATATTAGTCAGTATTAACATATAGATTTAATAACAGTTACATTCTTACATTTAATTACATACAGTTATGTTTGCGTGATGTTTTTTATGATGTCAGTAATTCTTTAAAGATAAAATCAATAAAACCTTTTTTATGCGTTTAGTCGTTAAATTATTTAAATTTCTGGTGTAAACGGGAATCAGAAAATAAACAGAGATTAAAATAAACAAATGTTAATCTAAAGCGTAAAATACCCGAGAAAAAAAAATTGCAATAAAGTTATTAAAGTAGATATAATATGTTCCTTCACGCGCAAACACAATACACATTAAAGAAGGGCCAATCAGAGAGCAGAACGCTACTTAAGACAATTGTAGACAAAATGTACATATTATGTAGCTTTTTACACACAAATTCACATATTTCGGAGTCTTTTGGAAGCTATAAATTTATAATGGTGTTGTGCATCTATCAGTCATCATTACTTTCAGCGAAAGCGAGTATTACATTTATTTAATTTTGTATATTTAAGATAGCTAACGATTGACAGCTGGTGTTATTTAATTTATATAAGAGGCCACATACTAAGGCATCCTGGAATAGTCGCCTTAATATTGGAAGGACAGGTAGAAGGGAAAAATTGTGTAGGCAGGCCACGTTTGGAGTATGTAAAACAAATTGTTGGGGATGTAGGATGTAGAGGGTATACTGAAATGAAACGACTAGCACTAGATAGGGAATCTTGGAGAGCTGCATCAAACCAGTCAAATGACTGAAGACAAAAAAAAAAAAAAAAATACATAAGAAACCGGATTTCTCAGACGTATTTTTCATTAAATAAAAAAGGGCGTATCTCGAAAACGGTGCATCCTTGGCCATTTATAACGCGATTTTGGAAAAGGGAACTTTGCGATCACCCGGAACGTTAAGTCCTAGTCCCATGCATCTAGATCTAACCGTTCCCGAGATACTAACGCGAGCGAAATTCGCATATGTCAATTCACCTCAAACTCACTTTTCACTATCAATTTTTCAATAAATCTACTCCTTCATCTTGTAAATTTAAGAAAAACTACGATGAGGTTCTGCAACAATCGGTCATCATTACTTTCAGTGAAAACGGGGTGAAAACATCTGATTGTTTATTGTATATGTTCCTTCAGATTTGTGAAACAAAAATAATTTCATATAAACCCGCAAAATACAGTAAATTTATCGATCAAACAAACAGATTCTGCATCACAATTCATAGTTTATTATAAATGTATAGCATGTCATACTATACACTGTCTATGACGTCACGGGATTCCCTATAGCAACTGTCAATCATTCATAATTAGTTGTTTTTTTTTATATATTGGTTTAGACAGATATTACAACAGCATTGATCTTTAATCTCTATTTAATATAAATTACAGTTTTTCTACGCATGCGCAGAAGTATATTAATCGATGTACGTTGCGAACAAATAAAAGATAACTATTCATACGGTATTATCACCGATATTAAGTTAATTATCAATAGCAATACGGATCTTTTTAACACTAAAAAATTATGTCAAACTGGTGGGAAACAATTTAAAGCATGGTATTGCAATAAAGAAAAGAAGTAAAGAATTAATTGAATTTTACAATAATAAAGCCGACGCGAGAATCTGCCCTCGGCTTTTTATGAGGTTAAAGATGATAACAAAGGCGAAACAACTAAAATTATTACCGGTACGTATGTTTGTAAGAAATTATTACTTATCTGCATTTCGTATACAATAAAGAATAAAAAAAAACAACTGGTTGGCTTTCGAATCAGTTGACTACGTGATGCGGGTGTTTGTCGTCTTAATCCGTTCGGCTACACCAGCTAAAAGACATGTTCAGTGACAATTTTATTATATCAGTTGAATGTTATCTATTCCGTATAATGAATGTTAACAGCAACACCAAATGATCATTATAATTGTTCACTTTATTTATATTAGATGTATTTCCATTCGATTCTAAGTACTTGGAATAAGTAAGCAAAAAAGAGTGCCTATTTAACACAACCTTTTAAAAAAGTAATTGCAGAAAAAAATAAAACTTTTTGTTATTTCAACTAGAGGTTATTTTATTTTTTCAATCGCAATGCAATTATGAGCTAATGTTATAAATCTATATTTATTACATATAGATCATCAATAACTTTATATAAAAAAAATAATTTATTAGGGATCGAATTCAAAACATCCCCTCTTCAAAGCCTATTAACAATGAAATCTATATAAATAAAAATGTAAATGTTCTTTGTTCAAAATCTTAAATCTCCGAAAGTTCTTCACCGATTGCTTTGAAATTGTGACAAAGCGTTGCATTCGAATACGCGCGTGTTTTTTTATACCTACTATTTATATACCTAAGAAGTCACACCTGTGACAGGTACAATTGTGCTTTTTTTTAAAAAACAGCGCTATCTGTTGGACGTAAAAAGCAACACACGCTATACTAAATATTTAACGATTTCATTTTGAATGTTTCCGATATGCGCGTCCGCTATAAACTAAAAAATACTTGACCGATTTACGCGTGGGGAAAAGGGAGAAAGGGAAAAATCGTAAAAGGTAAAAGGGAAGAAGGGGAAAATGGAAGAAAGAAAAAAAGAGGGAAACGGGAAAAAGGAAAAACGGGAAAAGGAAAGGAAATGGAAAGGGGAAAGGAGAAAAAAGAAACGGGAAAAGAGGGTATATATGAAGGGAAAAAGGAAATAAGGGAAAGATAATGGGGTGAAGGAAAGGGAAAGGGGGGAAACGGGGAAAGGGAATGCGGAAATGAAAAGGGAAGTGGTAAAAATAAAAATGGGAAAAAGGAAAGGGGGAAGGGAAAAGGATAAAAATGAGAAAGGAAAAAAGGGAAAGGTTAAATTTTCTGAATTATCATAATGTTCATTTTGCTAATGTTTTATCAAACTTTCAATTGTGTTCATTTAATATATTTATATAAATGTTGCTAGATTTGAGTATATATATAGATAAATATAGCAACAGCGCAGCATTGCCGGGTCTGCTAATTGTTTATAAAAATGTTCAAAATAAGTATTTTCATAACTGTAACAATGGATCAGTTGTTTTATTGTAACTAATCTAATTTGTAATAACTCAATAAATAATATGATTATTTGTTCTATTTAAGTAACAACAAGGTATTTAAACAAATTACAGTTACTGATAGCGGAAATGAATTTTTATCGTATGAATAAGTGTTAAACCTGATTGGGAATCGAACCCAGAACTTTCCTTATAAAAGTCAGAAACGATAACACTCCGCCACGGATATCAGCAGAGTGGTACAAAGTATAGCTAATCTTTATGGACGTAATTCGGTTTTTAAATAAATTGAACAAATTAATAAATGTTTGTTTAACATAAAGTAAATGTTAATTTTATCTTTTGATTTATCTTTTTTCTACCAGAACTTTATCCATCTTATTTTTCTGAAACTTAATAACAGTCATTATATTAAAGAATATTTTATTAACTAATGGTGGTACTTAAGTAACAAATCTACCTGAAATAATTTTTTTTATCCTAAGTAAGATTAATTCCATACATAATTCATTCGTTGATAAATAAAAGAAAAATAAAAAAAAGTAAAAAAATAAAAAGGAAAATAAAATAATTTCTGTAATAATAATAATAATAAAAATCGATAAAAAAGGTGTTTTTCATAAAAAAAATACAAGTATCCACATATGAAACATTTATGTATATTATT
Organism: Lycorma delicatula; assembly: GCF_047948215.1. Lineage (NCBI taxonomy): Eukaryota > Metazoa > Arthropoda > Insecta > Hemiptera > Fulgoridae > Lycorma > Lycorma delicatula. Next base: position 114,714,101 of record NC_134463.1, on the reverse strand, counting down.
TATTTTTTGTTATTAACTTAAGTATACTATTAAATAAAAGTTTGGATATAAAACATGGTTTAAATATTAATAAATTAATTATGCGGTATATAGAGTACAAAATATCAAAATGTTCTGAATTTTGGGTACGAAGTTTGATCAGGTTTTTACCTTAAAATGAACGAGTAGTAAAACTATACAATTGAGAAAAAAATAAAAATTTCGTAAGAAAATGTTGGCTCTTCTTCAACCCCTTAACCGAATGAAGTTTCAATCATCAAAATTATATTCTATTTAGAAGAGTATAATTTCTAACAAAACAAACTTTTATTAAAAAAATTGTGTCACATTTAAGCTATTGAATATAATATGTTTATAACAGTCACAACTTGCAAAACAGATGTAGTATCAGAAGTTATAAAAATGTAAGAAAATATTTTAAATTTTCTTAGGTCAGATCTCCGCCTTCCCATTTGATTTACACAAATACTGGTACATTTGGAATTTCAATCGTGGAAATTAAAGTTTTACATAATTGATACTTTAAGTTCGTTTCCTGTTTAGACCGTTTTTTGGTTCTTAATTATTTATTGCGGTAAATAATTCGACCCGATTCGGTGCATCCCAACCCCGTAGAGGAAGACACCCACATTGTGACGCTTCCGGACGCCACACCGCCTCCCGCCCCTGTTCATAGATGGTCTTTAACGGGAGTCGTATTTCGTCCTCCATCTTTTTACATCTCACAGTAATAAGAAAGGCCTCTTTGGGATGCCATCGATGTAAATGCCTCGGTAGACATTTACATCGGTGATTTGTGAACTCAGCTTTTGCCTTTGCTGTAGATCTCGTCTGAACATCTTGAATGTCCTACATCATTGTCCTCTGAACTAGGTAACCGAGTTTGCGGAACCACGAACCACGCGTCTAGTTCTACTTTTACTGAGCCACTTTATTGTAAATGTCTCATAGATTCGAGGCAAATTTAAAAATAATATACCACCAAAAATGTTGTTCGCAACAACGAAATTTAGTCCTTGTTCCCTTAGTGAACTAAAAACTTAGTTCATATCCCAGACTTAGGTTAATTTACAGACTCCGGTCTGGTCTATAACGAAGAGGCGGACAGACCACCTACTTCCATTCTGTTCGCAGAGTCCCACGTGACATTTACTTGCTTTCTATCATCGTCGAGATGCCGCTATACCTCACGGCTGCATGGTAACCCACACCCTCGGCAGTGCAGCGCCGTTCTACTGATAGCTAACATTCAACAAATAATCACCACAAATTTAATCTAACTGTGGCTCGATTCCAACGCGCGTACCTTCGGCCAATCAACTGCGCAGGCGGTCTCTAGCCACCCGGGGTGCTACACTATTATACCCCTTCAGCCGTCCTGCTCAGAGCGAGGAAACGGAAGAAGCCAACCACAATATTCTATTTTCTACGAGTCTTCCAGTCGACTTGCAGATCAAAGAAAAAATCAAAAGGAAAGAAAATCAAAACAAAGAAAAACTGAACAACTTCTTATGCATCCTCGACGGATCAAGATTTGGTGCAGTTTTTGATTTGGGTGGTTGATCAGACGATAGTTCTTCGAAAATGGAAATGGAGATGAGAAAATTACCGTCAATGGAGTTTCATATTGTGAGATGATTTCAAACTTTTTATGGCCTAAAATTAATGATACGGATGTGCAAGACATGTGGGTTTAATAAAACGGGTTGCAACATGCCACACTGCTAGTAAAATCATGCAGTTATTGCAAGAAAAATTTAACGGTCGTGATATCTCGCAACAAGCTGATGTGAATTGGCCGTCAAGATCATGTGACTTGACACTGTTGGATTTTTTCTTTGGGGTTACCTTAAGGATAAATTGTACATCAGTAAACCAAAAACAATTGAGGACCTCAAAAGAAGAAATTTGACACAACACTGCCGATATTTCCCAGCAATTATGTCAACAGGTTTTGGTAAATTACATAAAAACAGTGAACATGTGCAGCCAATGCCGAGGCGCTCATTTATCAAATTTTTTGTATCACACATAACATCCATGTCAATAATTTCTAAAAAAGCAAAAATGTCAGCTCATTTTGGGACATCCCTTTAATAAATTAAACGTTAATGTATTGTTATACTTATAGAATGCAATAAATTATAAAATTTTTGTTGTCAAATTATATGTATAGCATTAGTATGATTAAAGTAATGAATAAATGATACACAAAATACAGAAATACTGATCATTGAAATGGTAGACCGTTGTAAACTAATTGTAACAATGAATTACATATTTCACAAAATAAACCCAACTACGGTAGATAATGACGTAATTCAGGTAACGAATAATTTTTTCTCTTTTTGAAAATATTATTCAGGTTTTGAAGTAGGGTTAGATCCCGCATTTCAACCGACGGTAGTAGTTATCAAGAGATGAGAGACTGAATGTAACGTATTCTTCCTGATTAATTTTATGAAAAATTTTTAAAAAAACCTTTTTTTTGTTTTTGAAGATTGTAATAAAATGTAACAACTCAGAAAACCTTTTTTAGATTTTTTTACTAGTAACACAAGTGAAAAATCATAAGATTGGTGAATTAATGCTGTATGAATTGGCGACCACCCAACTAACAATGTTATAGGAAATGGCTACCGCCCAACTTACCTAGGCAGATCTTTGTGTGTTAATCTAATTTAAAAAGATTATCATCTATTGCTCAAAATCTATAGGCAATAATAGAGTAAAACGAATTTAGATAAATAATAAGATTTCCTATTTAACATTTTGATGTAGGTTTTACAAATATTCTTCCCAGTTATTTGTTATTATCAGTTTTATTATTATTATTTTTTTTTTTTGAAGTTTAGGGGCATCGACTACTGTGGTCATTAGCCCCTTCCACATCATAAGAAATAAATTTAAAAAAATAAATAAAAAAGTAAACTTAAATCGTGGCGTTTCGCACGAAACTAATTATTGTCACTTAAATCCTGATTTACACGAACTAATAAAGAAAAACTATTACGAAGAAGCTTGATTCTTGAATATTCTTGATATTCTTTTCGTTTACCTCGTAGGGTTTCCTTTCTGCCATCCTTTCTTCAGTTTTTTCTCCATCCTCCTTACAGCTTCTGCTTCAGATCAGAATGTGTCTGAAGCCTTGGATATGGCATCTTCCTCCCTTTCAGATACCAACGATGTTCTGCGGCTGACATCTGGTGATAATAATTTAGACGGAGCGGTCAGCATGGATGTTACTGGATTCCAAACTCGATTCAATCTTGCCAAGTGAAATACTTGGCCCGATTGAAGCACTCGTACTATCCTTTGATGCCCTCTGGACTTTTGGAGGTTCCGTAATTGCCTGTTCAATAACATCTAGATCTGGTACTTTCTCCATTGTTACTTATTATTATTATTCGAATATAAATTTTACTGTAAAACTATACTTCATTTAAGTGTTGAAGAATAGTGTACAAAAAGAAGAAATATTACTATCAGTACTACAAATATAACTGAAATTAAAGATTTCATGACACGCAAAACGACGAACATCTGACTACAACGCAAACTTTTCTATTATAGATAAATTCCTATAGATACTCTAAAAAACCGGTGACAATTACTCAAAAATTCTGTAAGAGTAAATCGATTATAATAAAGGACAGCCAGTAAGATACAATAAAATATTTCTCAATCTTTTCATAATACTAGACTAAGCAAGCCAACCTGCTATCAGGTTAAAGGGAATACGAGTATCACTCGCTACAAACTATTTGTTAGCATAAAACCTATTAAATTTGAAGGGAAACATTATTTGAGATGTACAGTAATAGGTTATAACAAATTAGAGAAGTAAATTTTTTTTCCTGAATATTTTTATAGGTAGTGTTTCTGAATTCAATAAAACACTTCAATTTCCAATTGGCATTACATAAAATTCCCTGATAATCCAGCAGACAGTCTAGAGGTTGTTCACCAAGCAAATTACTTGATATGTCACTGTGGTAGCATGGTGCTTCTTGGTTGTTATAATCTTCCCATTGGCTAATGGATCGTAATATTAGGTTTTTGATGGTAATTTACTTCACTTGGGAACAAGTTAGATCGTTTTATTTATTTATGGTTGTTCCTTTTTTCTATTTTTCTGTCTGCCCAATACCTCTTCATTCTTTCTGATATCTCATTCCTTCGTTCGTTAGAAAGTTCAGATCTGTTGTTCTTGCGTTTCAGCGCTTCTTGGAATCATTTATTTTCATCTTATATTATTCTCATTAAAATTTCTGTTTTTCTGATAATTTCTTCAGTTATCTTCAGTTCCTTTATAACTTCTTCGACTTGTTTGATCCCCATTTGCCTGTAGTTTTCTTTGCTTTTGAAAAAATAAATAATTGTTTAGTCAATCTACTGTTATCCATTCTAAATAAATGGGAGTAAAATTTAATTCGTCTTTTCTTTATCGTGTTTGACAGTTTTTCAGTTTCAGTATAAAATTTCTTATTTGGAATTAATATTACCTGATTATTTTGAGATTTAGGACCTACATTTTTTTTGCAATTTTCCTTTCTTTTTTTTAGATTTTCTAATAGACCTTTGTTACATAGTCTTAAGGTTTCTGCCATATAGAGTGCTTCCGGCTTCATCCCATATTTATAGTGTTGAAACTTTAGTTCCATGATAAAAACTGTTTGTTATACGTGTTTTTCGATAGCTGGAAAGCTAATTCAATTTTATTAGCTCTAACTGCTAACGCCTTTACTTCCTTGTGAGCAGTAAAGGAAGTATTGTGATCACGAAAAATTTAGGTTTCAATTTTTAACGGAAATATTCATTTTGACCATCCCTGAATCAATTTTGACTAGTTTCGGCGCGATATGTACGTACATATGTACTTATGTATCTCGCATAACTCAAAAACCATTAGTCTTAGGATGTTGAAAATTTTGAATTAGGACTGCTGTAACATCTAGTTGTGCACCTCCCATTTTGATTGACTTAACCAAAAACGCCCAAAATTTCCAAAAAATTGGATTTTGGATTTTTTCTTAACCGCAGTAATAAGCCCTCATTGAGAGCTTTACAACAATATATAAGTGGAACTTATTTTCATTAGTTCCAAGGTTATAGCCAAATAAAATTTTAATTAATGAAATATTTGGATCTTATAAGGGGAAGAAACATCGGTTCAAATTCGACATTTCCTTTTTTTAACTTTTCTATTTTCATTTTAAATATACTGATTTATTAATAATTATTTACCTCTGGTTGTAAAAACATTCTTACAATACGTAATATTTCAATAATAGAAATACAAATTTTAAAAAATATATGAAAAAAATTCAGAAGTTTATTAGTGAAATAAAATGTTATGTACATTTAAAATGTGTAAATGTAATTTAATAGGCGTACAAGGAAGTCATGTGATGTCCACATCAGGTTTTTTTTCTAAAGAATTCCAACTGATCCATTTTCCGAGGTATTTGAAATCATCTACTTTTTTTATTTTTTATGCTAAGGAAATTCGGGCAGTTTTTAACACTAGTCAAAATTTTTGTTTTTCTCAAACGCGATTTTTTATAAACGATTTAAGTAAAAGATTTAATTTTCGAATTCGTGTTGTAGATATATGTAAGGAATCGTCTTCCCACATAGTTATTTCTACCTTAATCCAATTTTAAAAATTACGTAGAATAATATTTATCTAACCGATAAAATTTTAAGAATATATTGTATATTGGTTTTGACAAGGGATTAGAAAAATCCTAACCCCATAGGATTTCATTATATTTAATCCTATTATTAGCATCGAGTGATTTAAACGATCATTCGTATATTTTACCTTATTTGAAAATGGATTTGTAATCTTTTTTACGGCAAAAGCTATGTTTTAAATCTCGAAATTTGCAGGAAAATTATATGGAAAATTTGTAGCGTATAAAGAATGTCTGATCGGAATTCAACCGTTATCGTCCGAATGAAAATTTTGGATAGTAACACTATACCATAGAGGTGGGTGTTATTTTAGAATATTTTAATATAAATATTATTTTTTAATAACGAAGGTTATACATAAGTCCTTCCTTAGTAATACATAATGATGAAATTTCTTTTTTTAATACATAAAAGGTTTCTCTTATTAATAACTGATTTTTTGTCGGAAAGTAGATAAATTTTTTCTTAACATAATATGTCCCCTCTTACTTATGAGTGTGATCCATTCGGAAATACAAAAGGCACCATTCACAATATTGGCTCTGACAGTGATAATGTTCACTAAAGAATAAGTCTCTGCTCTAAACAGAGTAAATGTGTCACTGTAGAGGAAAATATCACCTTAATTTCAGTGAGTGGTGTGTTGATATACCATTTAACTATATTTGTCCTAAAAAATTACTGGAACATATATTACTTGAACTATAATCTTCCCGATAGAGAAGATAACGGATCCACTTCACTCCTCACTTTTCTCAGTATGCCTGTCATGCAATCCTATTTTAGAATGCTTATGGTAATTTTAAGAATAACTTATAACTCTCATCAGGCTACAACTTTTGTAATTTTTCTTCTTATCGCACATACCCTAAATATATTTTTCAAAAATAATTTTTTTGGTAAACTCGTCGTCACAAATCCGGTTTTTGAACAGCTGATTTTTGAAGTCGAAGGTTCTGAGGTTTGAATCCTAGTTAAAATTAGTTGCTTTTATTCGCCGCCTCCGTGGCGCGAGTGGTAGCGTCTCGGCCTTTCATCCGGAGGTCCCGGGTTCGAATTACGGTCAGGCATGGCATATTCATACACGATACAAATCATTCATCTTCATCCTCTGAATAAATACCTAACGGTGGATCCGGAGATAAAAAAAAGGAAAAAAAGTTGCTTTTATACGAAGTTGAATACGAGACAGTAGATACCGGTGTACTTTGGTGGTTGGGGTTCAATTAACTACACCTGTCAGGAATGGTCGGCCTGAGTCTGTACAAGATTACACCTCATTTACACGTCATATATATATATATATATATATGATTGTCGTCATATATGATTGCTAATTCACTAATTGAACAGAATACACCTACACATTAGGAGGAATATATTCGTATTAATTAAACATATATATATTAAAAAAAAGATACAACAATATTGGCAACGATTGTTTATATTACTATTAATAAAACGAGTATTACTATTTAAAATTCAATAGTCTGGTCAGAAGTAAAAAATTTTTTCTTTTTATTATTTTTAATTTAACACTCCAAACATGTCTTTTGTATATGTATCCAAACTGTCTATGTATATAATACTACAAATGTATAGAGTTACTAAGAGAAGAAATATGAGAGTAAAAGGTGAATTCCCTAATGCAAAAACGACGGTTACCAAGTAATTTAATATTCTATCTAGCCGTATGGGATATTTTTCAACACTTTTATTTACAACCACGTAGCTAGTAGCAGATATAATATTTGCTTACAGGTACACGTATACGGTTGAACAAGAATTTTGAATTTATCTGGCTTTCTGAACTCTTTCATTTTTTCTGCTTTATATTACATTTTTTTCTTGTTGTTTCATCTTACTTTTTTATTTAATATTATTTTTCTTTTATTTATAATTAAATAATTAAAATCTTTTGGAAAATCATAATCGACACGTATCTGTAATAATTTAAGAGATATTTAAATTGAAAATAATTGGAATAACATTTTATATCGGAAAAAATGTTTTACTTAAAAGAAATGTTCTACTTTTATTTAAATTTAAAGAAATTTAAATTTAAATTTAGATTTAAAGAAATTTATTTTTAAGAATAGTGTTTAAAATAAAAATTGAAAATTTGTAGCAAATAATCCTATTATAAAATTGTAAAACACTTTCTGTCTGATGAAAAAGAAGCTCGTAAAAAAACTATAGAAATATTATGTAGCTAGGAAATTTTTGTATCTTCCTTCAACGTGCACCTGTACTTCGTATATCACTTAATGGCCTATACATTTAATTACGGAATAAGGGTTTTTACAGGTGATAATGAAGTATTATTTTAAATGAAAAAATAAAATCTTGGAATTGAGATTTTGAGGTTAACAAAAATATTTTCCTCTTGTTTTTTTATTTTATTATATCTTCTGTCATTTAATATTTTTCATTTTTTAAGACCTTTTTCATACTATTCAAATAAATAGAAGTTTTTTTTTTTTTTTATAAATCATACCACTTTAGGTGATAAACTTTGAACAAAGCAACATTTTACAAATTTTTAAAATTTTTTTTTTTTTTTTTTTTTGTCTTCAGTCATTTGACTGGTTTGATGCAGCTCTCCAAGATTCCCTATCTAGTGCTAGTCGTTTCATTTCAGTATACCCTCTACATCCTACATCCCTAACAATTTGTTTTACATATTCCAAACGTGGCCTGCCTACACAATTTTTCCCTTCTACCTGTCCCTCCAAAATTAAAGCGACTATTCCAGGATGCCTTAGTATGTGGCCTATAAGTCTGTCTCTTCTTTTAACTATATTTTTCCAAATGCTTCTTTCTTCATCTATTTGCCGCAATACCTCCTCATTTGTCACTTTATCCACCCATCTGATTTTTAACATTCTCCTATAGCACCACATTTCAAAAGCTTCTAACCTTTTCTTCTCAGATACTCCGATTGTCCAAGTTTCACTTCCATATAAAGCGACACTCCAAACATACACTTTCAAAAATCTTTTCCTGACATTTAAATTAATTTTTGATGTAAACAACTTATATTTCTTACTGAAGGCTCGTTTAGCTTGTGCTATTCGGCATTTTATATCGCTCCTGCTTCGTCCATCTTTAGTAATTCTACTTCCCAAATAACAAAATTCTTCTACCTCCATAATCTTTTCTCCTCCTATTTTCACATTCATTGGTCCATCTTTGTTATTTCTACTTCATTTCATTACTTTTGTTTTGTTCTTGTTTATTTTCATGCGATAGTTCTTGCGTAGGACTTCATCTATGCCGTTCATTGTTTCTTCTAAATCCTTTTTATTCTCGGCTAGAATTACTGTATCATCAGCAAATCGTAGCATCTTTATCTTTTCACCTTGTACTGTTACTCCGAATCTAAATTGTTCTTTAACACCATTAACTGCTAGTTCCGTGTAAAGATTAAAAAGTAACGGAGATAGGGAACATCCTTGTCGGACTCCCTTTCTTATTATGGCCTCTTTCTTATGTTCTTCAATTGCTACTGTTGCTGTTTGGTTCCTGTACATGTTAGCAATTGTTCTTCTATCTCTGTATTTGAACCCTAATTTTTTTAAAATGCTGAACATTTTATTCCAGTCTACGTTATCGAATGCCTTTTCTAGGTCTATAAACGCCAAGTATGTCGGTTTGTTTTTCTTTAATCTTCCTTCTACTATTAATCTGAGGCCTAAAATTGCTTCCCTTGTCCCTATACATTTCCTGAAACCAAATTGGTCTTCTCCTAACACTTCCTCCACTCTCCTCTCAATTCTTCCGTATAGAATTCTAGTTAAGATTTTTGATGCATGACTAGTTAAACTAATTGTTCTATATTTTAAAATTATTTTTATCAAAATAAAGAAAAACTTTCAAAAACTATGTACCTGACTGAAAGTATAATGGAAAATATTAAATGTATAATTAGAGATCTCTCTCAGATAGAAATACTAATGAAATGGAAAGCAGGACCCAAATGAGTCGATGAAATGTTATAAATTTTTGTAGACTTTCAAAAATCTACAACTATATCAATTCTGTAAACACTCATCTTCGATGTAATGAAATAATATTCTATTTTAATCAAAAGTCTTGTTTTCAAGTTATTATAAATGACGTTGGAGAAAATAGTTCTCAATCTGGGTTTATACTTAACAAATGAAGGATTATCAGGACAAAAGAAAGTAAAAGAGATTTTGGAGAGCGCAAAAAGTAAATTAAAAGCTCAAAAAAGCAAAATATGATCCAGATAGTCCATCCACGACCCGAAAATATTAATAGGTTTGTATGTTTTTTGGTTGATTTTCTCAAGATAAAATATTTTTTAATAACGTGGGTAAAAAATAATACCGGGTTCTTACTTTATTATAAAATCGCCTGATTGTGATGAACAGTGTTGATTTAAGACTAGAATCAAAGAGCATAAAGGGCAAATTTAATTGCTCGCATGGCCGTTGATTGATGATTACCTTCTCGCACGACAGCGCCACTAAAAAAGATGACGAATCTTGAACAGAAACCTATTTTTCTTTTGCAGTTTGCTAGTTGCGGTATTCCATTTTAATTCAGTAAATGATCAATGCATCACTATTTTTGATTTTGATGATATTTGGTATATGATAACTACCTACCTTGTAGCGGCAAAAAAATACTTTTTTGTATTTCAATTTTTTTTTCTTCACTAATAGACTATTTTCTAACTCGCCAACAGGAAAAACAGCTATTTTCTTCACTTTTTCTACGAGCTGTAGCATTCTTATTTTAGAATGTACAGAAATGAAAAAAAGAATTTAGAAAGGGTAAAGATGGAATTTCATCGTAATGTACTCAAAATTCATTTTGCTACTTAACCAAATTTTCTATTGTTTACTGAAGTTCTGCTTACATATTGTAGATTTTTCAAACTTTGTGCCCAAAATAATTAATAACAGGCAAGGGTAACTGGCCTGTTTTTTACCTTTTAACTCTTAGGTACAAGTAGTACCTATAAAAAAAATTGGACTCTTACCGAGTGTCCTTTAAAAAAGTGGCCGTCAAATCGTCAGCTTTTGAAAATGTCTCTTATTTGGAGCCCAACAATCACATGTAGGACAGATGGAAAAAATGTGAATTTATTACAGCATAAGTATTTTTTATGTAATTTAAAGCCATATAAAAATCTATTTGATACTCAAAGGGCTTGACGAGTATTGATGCCAACAAAACCGTTAAAATCATCGCTCCTTCTAATCGTAAACAACGTATTGACGAATGAATTTGTGTTATCATTGGTTTATTTTCCAATTCTAATTAAATAAATACGGAAGTAATCTGTGAGGTCGGTGAATTTTGTAATCTACGGTATTGAAGAGTGAATGTGTATTGTCATTGGATTATTTTGCTATTCTGATGAGATAGTTACTGAAGTAATCTGTGAGACCGATGAGGGGGTATTCCATTTAAATTAAAAAAAAAAATTATTATTATTATATCCCTATTTTTAATTTTGATGATATTTGGTTTACAATGATTACACAACATGTAGTGGCCAAAAAAAATTTTTTTTTATATTTAAAAAAAACTTTTTCTGATGTAATAGACTATTTTCTTATTTACTAACGAGTAAAAACCGCCGTTTTCGTTACTTTTTCCGTGAGCATTCTTACTTTACATCATACACGGATATAAAAGGACTTTCTGGACAGGGTAAAGATGGACCTTCTTCTTATTCTATCAAATTTAATTTTGTTACATAACCTAATCTTGTAATATTTATTGAAATTACGTCTACAATTGTTTTTTTTTTTTTTTTTTTTTTTTTTTTACTTTTGGGCTAAAATAAATAATGAAGGGCTACGGTTACAGGTCTTTTTACTTTTAAACTCTGAGCTGCTAGTAGTACTTTTAAGAAAAAATTGGACTGTTACCGATTGTCCTTCATTAAAAAAAATGACTGCCAAATCGTAAGAATTTGAAAATGTCTCATATTTGGAGTCTAAAAACCGCATGTGGGCTATATGGCAAAAATCTTAAGTTATTACAGCTGGAAATAATTTAAAACCATATAAAATTTATTTCGTTACTCAAAGGGCTTTGAAGTGTCATGACAACAACAAAACCGCTAGTAACATTGTTCCTTCTAACCGTAAACAAAATATTAAAGAGTGAATGTATGTTGTCTTTGGTTTATTTTCCTATTCAAATTACGTAGTTAGGGAAAATATCTGTGAGGGCGGTAAATGTTAAATTTAATCTGCGGTATTGAACAGTGAATGTTTGTTGCCATTGGTTTATTTATTAATTCTGATTAGATAGAGACGGAAGTAATCTGTGAGAGTGATGAATGTCATTCCATTTAAATTCAAAAAAAAATTTTATTGTATCACCATTTTTAATTTTCATGATTTTTGGTTTATAATAACTACCAACCATTTAGTGACCAAAAATATTTTTTTTTTTATATTTTTAAAAAACATTTTTCTGGTGTTATAGACTATTCTATTATTTACAAGCAAGTAAAAACGGCCATTTTCGTCACTTTTTCCGTGAGCGTTAGCATTTTTATTTTACATCATACTGAGATATAAAAGGGCTTTTTAGAAAGGGTAAAGATTGTCCTTCTTCTTAGTGTATCAAATTTCATTGTGTTACATAACCTAATCTTGTATTTTTACTGAAATTACGTTTACAAATTTTTAAAATTCAATATATATATATACACACTATATAACAAACACATTATATATATATATATATTTTAAGGCTGTTTTGAATGAAGGAATAACAATAATAGTTTAGCTTTAATACTTGGATAAAAATTAATATTAATTCTTACAAACCAGTTAACGTGTATTTAAGAAGTATAATGAGATTTGGTTTGTTTTTCTTTAATCTTGCTTCTACTATTAATGTGAGGCCTAAAATTGCTTCCCTTGTCCCTATACTTTTCCTGAAACCAAATCGGTCTTACACCGATCCTACACGGTCCTAACACTTCTTCCACTCTCCTCTCAATTCTTCTGTATAGAATTCTAGTTAAGATTTTTGATGCATGACTAGTTAAACTAATTGTTCTGTATTCTTCACATTTATCTGCCCCTGCTTTCTTTGGTATCATTACTATAACACTTTTTTTGAAGTCTGACGGAAATTCCCCTTTTTCATAAATATTACACACCAGTTTGTATAATCTATCAAAGGAAGTCCTACGCAAGAACTATCGCATGAAAATAAACAAGAAGAAAACAAAAATAATGAAATGAAGTAGAAATAACAAAGAGGGACCACTGAATGTGAAAATAGAAGGAGAAAAGATTATGGAGGTAGAAGAATTTTGTTATTTGGGAAGTAGAATTACTAAAGATGGACGAAGCAGGAGCGATATAAAATGCCGAATAGCACAAGCTAAACGACCCTTCAGTAAGAAATATAATTTGTTTACATCAAAAATTAATTTAAATGTCAAGAAAAGATTTTTGAAATTATATGTTTGGAGTGTCGCTTTATATGGAAGTGAAACTTGGACGACCGGAGTATCTGAGAAGCTAAGATTAGAAGCTTTTGAAATGCGGTGCTATAGGAGAATGTTAAAAATCAGACGGGTGGATAAAGTGACAAATGAAGAGGTATTGCGGCAAATAGATGAAGAAAGAAGCATTTGGAAAAATATAGTTAAAAGAAGAGACAGACTTATAGGCTACATACTAAGGCATCCTGGAATAGTCGCTTTAATATTGGAAGGACAGGTAGAAGGAAAAAATTGTGTAGGCAGGCCACGTTTGGAATATGTAAAACAAATTGTTAGGGATGTAGGATGTACTGTAGGGTATACTGAAATGAAACGACTAGCACTAGATTGGGAATCTTGGAGAGCTGCATCAAACCAGTCAAATGACTGAAGACAAAAAAAAAATGATATTTGTTTTTCTTTCTTCTGTTTTTTTATTTATTTTTTTAATAACTTTAAAACTTTATTTTTACCGTGTATTTTTGTTCACTATGTGTTCTTTTTTATTAATCTTCAACTCTGTATTTCATCACTTATAAGTTTATTCTTGAGACCTGGAATAAACGAATATGACTGAATCTTGGAAAAAATACATTATACCACAACTTAATTATAACAGTTCATTTAATTTATTAAAGTAGTATTCTTTAATAAGTTAAAAATTAGTATTAAGTTAGTAGTAGTAATTAGTATTTTTTTTTTTTAACATTATTAAATTATCAAATTACAAAACAAATATTCATCCTTCAAACAAAATTTAACTACGTCTTTAAATTAAATCCGTGTCTACATTAGATATTTTTGATTTAAGAATTTAAGAATGACCATCTTGTTATCTCATGTTTGTCTATGTCTATGTAGTGTATAGGTAAAATAATTTTCAAATGGCTAAAGGGATTTTAAGGAAAATTTGTTGAACTGTTGGTAAAACTTTGTGCAAGAAACTTTAACCGAAGTAGTGGAGTAAATTAAACCGACAAAGGTTAGTCTACTTTACGTACATGGCGGCTTAACCACTTAACTACGTTACAAGTAACAGTTACAGTTTCTATTCTCTTTCTTCTACCGCAGAATTCTAGTACGCATTATTTTAAAATAAAAATAAATCTTTTAAAAATAAAAAATCAATTTTGTCACACATACATTTAATTAAATTCTTTTCTTTTAAATTCATTAATTTTTTTTTCATAGCGAAGATTTGCTTTGAACTTTCAGATGTACAGTATTTTTTTTAGTAAATTGAATTAGTGTATTGTAACATATTATTTGTTTTACAAGATAAAATTATTATTGAAAGAATTTATCATTACTCGTCTGAGAGGCTTCAAATAATTAAACAAATATTAAAGTTTTCTAATATTTTTTTTATTTCATATTAGATAATTGAATTTTAGAACGAAATATTTTTTGATGAACTAAAAAAAATTAATTTATTAATTGGATTTATAATTTACGATTTTTACTTTTCCGGCGTAAATAGCTTGAATAAGGAGAAAGTATGATGGTCATATCAAAAATGGGGTATCGGGATTTTTGCAAATCTTTACATATTAGAGTCCAAATAATTGGTCTTTTTTTTATATCCCTACATCCCGGGCCGGACATCCAAGTAAGTATACTCGGTCCGGAGGCGTGTCCATTAACTCAAACGGGGCCTCCCCACCAACCGGCTAAAAATCCGGCACGGCAGGTTGGATCCCCTCTCACCCGGTTGGATCTTCTTTTGCCTGCCTAAAATCCCCAGCGAACGGTAACCAGGTCCGACTATGTCGTTCCCAGTACGTCCGCCAGAGACCGGGTCTCGGTCATTAGCATTGCCTGCCATTAACCAAGGGAAGGGGAAGAACCAGACCCGGCTATGCCGTTCCCAGCCACCCTCTCAGCCGGGTCTCGGTCTTAACTTTTTCCCCACCAACTGGTCTAATTAATAATTGGTCTAGACTCACTCATCCCTCGGGTTGGTTTCGTGGTGAACTCGTCATCGCAAATCAACTGATTTCGAAGCCGAGAGTTCTGAGGTTCAAATCCTAGTAAAGGCAGTTTACTTTTATACGGATTTGAATACTACACAAATACATGAACAATACACTGGATACCAGTGTTCTTTGATGGTTGGATTATTAACCACACATCTCAGGAATGTCGACCTGAGAATGTGCAAGACTACACTTGACTACATTCATACATACTACTCTTATTCATCCTCTTAATTAGAGTAGTACCTTATGGTACTACTAGGTAGAGTAACTACCTGGTAGTTACTACTACGGTAGTTCCGTAGGCTAAACAGAAAAAAAAGAAAGTTTGTCTAGAGTGAAAAAAACTATATGTATGGGTGCTGTACTGTTTTTGGCCTTATATTTTAGGATTGACCGAACGGATTTTCATCAATCTGGCTCGAATATTTCTTTATTTGAGATATTGATCATATTAATTTTTTCAAAAATCATTCCGGGGATTTATCACAAAAAAGCTAATTTTGATTCTCTTGAGAGGCAGTTTAGAAATAACAGCAATTTATAACCAATATTTGCATCTGTAAATATCCCAAAAATTTTTTTTCAAAAAATCAACCTCCACGTCTTAAAAATAAATTAGTTTTTTTTTTGTTTTCTGGTCTATCTCCCTTGGATTTTAATTCTTTAAAATTATTTTGGTATTTTATAAATGATATGTAGGGCTATCAAAAATGTCAATAATTTTCCTAAGTTATAAACCCCAGAGCTTAAACACAGAAAAAACACTCTGGAAATTTTTACGTACTTGTTTTAACTTTTCCTAGAGGGGGTTTTATATTTAGAGAGGATTTTATTTAAGCAAACTTGTTAATCTTTATCCATTTATGAATATTTTTAGAAAACTTTTTGTAAAATATATTCCTCAACTCTAAAGAATATACTATTTTATTTTTACTTCCTTGTAAGAAGTAAAGGAAGTATTGTGATCGCAAAAAGTTTCGGTTTTCAGATTTGAATGGAAATATCCATTTTGACCATCCCTGAATCCATTTTGACTAGTTTCAACGTGACGTCTGTACATATATATCTCGCATAACTCAAAAACGATTAGCCAGAGAATGTTGAAGTTTTGGATTTACGACTGTTGTAACATCTAGTTGTGCACCTCCCCTTTTGATTGCAATGGACTGACCAAAAATTCCCAAAATCCAAAAAATTTGGAATTTTAACATTTTCTTAACTGCAGTAATGAGCCCTTATTGAGAGCTTTTCAACAATGTATCGAAAGTAGTACTTATTTCCTTTGCTTCCAGAGTTACAGTCAAATAAAATTCTAATTAATGAAATATTTGAATCTTACAAGGGAAGGCACATCGTTTCGAATCCGACTTCATCTCTTTTTTTTAACCTTTTTATTTTTTTTTAATTTAAATATATTGATATATTAATCATTTCTGATATAAAAAAGATTTACAATAAATAATTCAATAATAACAATAAAAAAATCAATCAGAAATGATTAATGAAATAAAATTTTACCTACTTGTCATTTTAAAAAAATGTGAATGTAATTTAATAGGCGTTCAATTTTAGTTCTCTTTTTTTACTTAAAGGACGGTTAAAATATAAATAGTTTTGACCCATATAATATACCCCGGACGAAAAATAAGAAGCAATTCTTTTATTACTATCAAAAAGATTATGCTTTATGTTTTCAACAGTTTTAAATAATTTCGTTTTTATTATTTTATTTTTTGTCAAGGATCACTTCTTTATAATATATATATATATATATATATATGAGGTGTGCTCAAAAAGTAACGAAGATTTTTGTTTTCTGGAAATAATTTTATTTATTCGTCTACATTAAAGTTATCCCCTTCAAAATAGTTCCCATTACATATTAAAATACACTTATGCCAGCGCTTTTTCAATCCCTAAAACACTTCTTGAACTCGATCTTTGAAATAGTGTTTAGCTCTTTCAGCTATTCGTTTTTAAACGAATTGTTGTAACGACAGCCCTTTAAGGTTCTCTTTATTTTTGGGAATAGAAAAAGTCACACGGGGCCGTGTCCGGCAAATATGATGGCTGGGGCATCACAACATTGCAGTGTTGTTTTTGGCTAAAAATTGACAAAAAATAATGAAATGTGAGCAGGTGAATTATCGTGGTGCAAAAGCCACCACGAATTGTTTCGCCACAAATCCGGACGTTTCTTTCGGATTGCTTCACGCAAACGGCGTTGAACTTGTAGGAAATACTTCTTACTGATCGTTTGGCCTTGTGGCAAGAACTAATTATGCACTATGCCGTTAAAATCGAAGAACACGGTGAGCATAGCCTTTACATATTTCGACCGTACTTGTAGAGCTTTTTTCGATCTTGGTGATCCAGTTTGCCCCCACTGGGACGATTGAACCTTATTTTCGACATAATATCCGTAAACTCATGTTTCATCACCTGTTATGACACGTTTCAGTAGTTCTGTATCGTTGCTGACTTCATTTAGCGACTCTTGAGCAACTCCCATTCGCCGCTTTTTTTGTTCGAAATTAAAAAATTTTTGGAACAAAATTTGATATCACACGTTTTATACCCAAAACATCCGAAAAATTTCATGGCATGAGCCAATTGATATCCGAAGATCATAAGCGACTTCTCTGATTGTGATTCGGCGATCATTGATAATCATTTCTTTCATTTTTTCCACGTTTTCATCGGTTGTTGATGTGCTGGGGTGTTCGGGACGCTCGTCATCTTCAATGTCTTTAAGACCTTCTTGGAAACGCTTTTACCACTCGTAAACCCTTGTTTTACTCATATCAGACTTACCAAAAAGCAATATTTAAGATTTTTAAAACATTGCTACTCTATATTCCATTCTTATAGCAACATTTATTACGAATTCTGTCATCCATTATTTATACAAATAAAAAATCGCCGATCGTACCAAAACACGTGTTATCCTTTTGACAGCTGATAACAGATTAAACATCCAATATGGCTAAAAATGTACAGATACTGTTCAAACATGTTTACCAGTACAACAACGAAAAAATCCCGAGAATCAGACTAATACAAACCGTGAAATTTCAAAATTCTGGTTACTTTTTGAACACACCTCGTATACTAAATTTCCCCACAAAGTAAGGAAACTAACAAATCTCGTATACTAAATTTCCCCACAAAGTAAGGAAACTAACAAAAATCAAAATATTTTATTAGAAATTTTGAGATTTTTATGCTTACATCTTATTTTTAATAAATTATTTTTAATCATCTTTTTTAATTATAATCAATAAAAAATTCCCTTAAGGGGGCCTCAATTTTTAAAAAATTCTGATAGTTTTTTGTTATTTATATTAAAAAGTTTATTATGAAAATAAAAATAAGACTTTTAATGATTGAATTGCAAAACCTTGCTTAGGTTTTACATCGAAAAAGCTGTGCAAGGTACACTATGATTTGTTCGGTGTAGCCGAGAAAGTGATGCCAATACTTGGCTAGTTTTTCCTTTTTTTGTAAATTTTTGAGATTAATAACATAAAAGAAATAAATTACTTAGCATAAACCATTATAAATTACATACTTATTTCTTCAGTATTTCTATACATCTAAATTAAAAAGTTATAATTTGTTCTCTTCTTTTTTACTTGAAAAAATAATATTTCTTCAAACAAAAGAAGTAATTATACGGTAATCATGTTGCCTCCAGTCGTATAAAATTGTTTAAAAGCATCTATATTAATTCATTTTTTTATTTGTAGATGATTTACTGTAAAAGAATAAACAAATTAAAAGTTTATTTTAAGTTTAATTATATTTAAAGGAATTTTTAAATAGCTCTACCATCTTTTGTTAGAACGAAATCAAGAAATTTATTATATTGACTGACTGATGAATTAATTGACCACATAAGTTTAAAAAGAAGCTTGCACTTGGGAATATGCAAATAACGTATGAAAAATGCCTTTCTTGATCAGGATTCGAACTCGGAACCTCCTGAAGAAAGGCCAACACAAGGAAATACATATACGTACGTAGTACGTACAGACGTCACGCCAAAGCTAGTCAAAATAGATTCACGGATGTTCAAAATGGATATTTCCGTTGAAATCTGAAAACCGATATTTTTCGCGATCACAATACTTCCTTTACTTCGTAAAAGAAAGTAAAAAACATTGCTGACAAACATTGCTTTTATATAATATAATATAATATAATTTTATTTTTTATAATATAATATAATTACTAACGTAGGATAATTAAAGAGCATGCGGGTGACAATTTTGTATATAGTATAATTTTTTCAAATTTATTTATTTATTTAAACATATATATATATATATGTACAGCCTATGAGATTACCTGTAATGTAAGGATTCCAACGCAGGGTCATACACATAAATCGGTTCAGCCGTTGAGCTACTACAATGGAACAAACATACATACCTACACCACTAATACATTACATGTATTTTCGGCAGTCGTAAAATAATGAAATTACAGTATATAAATCAGAAATAATTTTATTAAACGTCAGTATTAGTATTTATGTCCGTATTCACGCTTGGTAGCAGTTAATCTACACCATCACTCTGCATCACTTTTTTTTATGTGATAACGGGCATCAACTGCTTTAGTCATTTAGCCCGATGGAATTTTGTAGCATCCGAAAAGTTCTATATTTGATTGAGATTCGAACCTGGAATTTCCGATGAAAGGCCGAGGACTACCACTCTACCACGGAAATCGGCATAAATTTTCTTATTGTTATTATTTCGCATGTTTCTAACTTCTTATGACCGAGATTTTTCATACGATCATTGTTTTTGTAGGATTATCCAATTTTAATTAAAAACAGAACTAAGATATAAAATGAATTTTTTAAAAATAAAAGTAAAACGCGACTTCAGAAACTGCACTAAAGCTAAAAAAAAAATTATTTTTTAAAATTTAAACTTTTAGAAGTGGGCGTCAAATAAATAATTAAAAACAAAATCGGGCCATGGAGTGGAAATGGGGTGGCTTTTATTAAAAAAAAAAAAATATCGCTATAACTTTCTTATTAAGTAACGTTTCGAATTCGTTTAAGGTTCATACTATTCTTTCGATAAGGGCCTAAAATTTACCTAAGTAAAGTTTTTTGATATCAAAACTTGGCCCAGGAGGTTGAAAAAATGGGGTTTTGAATATTAAAAAAATCATATCTCCCTTGATAGGCATAATATTGAATCGGTTTAAAATGGTTGTTAATCCTCTATACATTACCTAAAACTTTTGTATGAAACAATTTTTGATATGACCAACCCTTAGGACAAGGGATGACCAAAATATTTCTGGAATTGTAAGATGGGGCTCGTCGTATGCTAAACATGTGAAACATTTTTGCATATGCAACTATTGTCATATTGGGTAAATTTGAAGTTTTTCTTAACTTTAAGGTGGAAATCTTTTTTATTCCCTACTTTTTTTTTTGGTGTAATCTCCGGGTCCACCGTTAGGCATACTTCAGAGGATGAGATGAATGATTTGTAGCGTGTGTGAAAACGTGACCTGACTGGGAAATCCTCGTGTGTGCCTGACTGGGATTCGAACCCGGGACCAGCGGATGAAAGACCGAGACGCTACCACTTAGCATATTCGCTACTTATTCCCTACTTAGCACCGGTGAAATCTACCTCCGCCTTTAGGCGTGCCGGAAGGGATTTGTTTTTTTTTGGCGTCGAAATTTAAAAATCTTTAAAAAAATGAATTAATTTTTTTTTGTAGTATTTTTAAGTCTGTGTGGTTTTATTTAATGAAGTTTATGATATAAATAAACAATTATAAGTCGTTGATATAACTTAGTTATACCAACGTAAAATTAAATAATTATTATTATAAAAATGAAACACGTATAATATTTTCTAGAATCAAATTAAAAATAATATGACCATGGGTTACAAAATATTATGTAAACGATAATAAAACTTCTGTTTTTGTAAATTAAAATATTTTTCTCTAAAAATAATACTCCTAAAATAATCTTTCACTGAATTTCACCAATTTAATTAACAAATAATATGTTTAATAACGGTTGTAAGTATTTTTCTACCATCATTTAAAGTTAAAAAAAAATTAAAAAGATATTAAAAACTCTTTTACTGTATGTTTCTTCTGTTATCAAACTCATATTCATTTTCACTTACTTTCTCTGTTTTTCGTTCTCACACTACTCATTCTCTCGCTCTCTCCTTTTCACTCCCTATCTCATACCCGACCTCTTTTTTTTTCACATTTTATTTTCATATTTTTAAGTGTTTTTGTTGTTTTTATTTTTAATATTAATTTTTTTTAAATTGGATTAAAATACCTACAATATTTTTTTATATATGTTTCTTTTCCTGTTTAGCCTCAGAAACCACCGTAAGGAATTACTTCAGAGGATGAATGAGAATCATGTGTATGAATGTAAATGAAATGTAATCTCGTATGACCATTTCCAAAGATGTGTGATTAATTGAAGCCCAGCTACGAAAGAACACCGGTTTCCACGATGTAGTATTCAAATCCGTATAAAAAAATAAAATTAGCCTTTACTAGGATTTGAAACTTAGAACTCACGACTTCCAAATCAGCTGATTTGCGATGACGAGTTTACCGCTAGACCAACTCGGAGGGATTTCTTTTATATACGTCTATGTGAACGCAAGTGCGTATAAAGAATATATCACGAAGTTCTCCCGGGGGACATTCAAACCTATTCTTCTCGTGAGAATAATGGAAAAAGTTCATGTAAACATATGTTATAAAATGATTCGTTTGCGAGTTACGACTAGTGAAACATTTCGCTCGGATTTTAGTTACCCCGGTGAAATGAGATCGCACTGAAATTTTTAGGACGTTAATTAAGAAGTAGAATTAAAGAAGTTTTCTAAGTTTTGATTTGAAAAATTAAATAAAGTAAGCCCCAGAACCGTATCAGCAGTAGTTTTTGAGAAATCTGGGGTGAAAAGCAATAAAAATTAGGGTAAAAAGCCCTGTTTTTTATGTTTTATGTACAGTAACTTTATTAAATGGGTAATGAACACATAAAGTTTAAAACTAAGCTTGTAAATAATTTAAATCTGAACAAAATGGTGTTAGATAAATTTAATAATACAAAGAAAGTTAGGAAAATTCGAATTTTATTTTATTTTAATGTTGTACATTACAAAATTTGTCAGATAAGAACTTATTTAATTTTAAACAAATATCAAACTTTTTTGGAGATGTGAAACATTTTTAAAAACAAAATTTACTGTTAAAAATCTGATGTGGACACCACATGACTTTCTTTTATGCCTTTTTTTAAAGTGAAAAGTACATAAAATTTTATTTCATTAATAACATCTGATTTTTTCGTATTTTTTATTATTATTATTGTTATTTTTGAATTATTATTTATCGTAAAAGTTTTTTTTACAATTAGAGGTTATTGATTATTAATTAATCAATATATTTAAATTACAAAAAAAGTTAAGAGAAAAACGGAAATGAAGTTTGATTCAAAAACACATTTTCCTTCCCCTTGTACGATCTAGGTATTTCATTAATTAAAATTTCATTTGGCTATAACTCTGGAACCATTGAAAATAAGTACCTTTTATGATATATCGTTGAAAAGCTATCAATAATGGCTTACTAATACAGTTAAGAAAAAATAAAAAATCCAAATTCTTTTTGTATTTTGGGGATTTTCGGAACGTTTGGTTCAGTCGATTACAATTAAAAGGGGAGGTGCACAGCTAGATGTTACAACAGTCCAAAGTTCAAAATTTCAACATCCTACGGCTAATCGTTTTTGAGTGATGCGAGATACATACGTACGTACAGACAGACTTCACGCTGAAACTAATCAAAATAGATTCAGGGATGGTCAAAATTTATATTTCCGTTGAAATCTAAAAACCGAAATTTTTCGCGATAACAATACTTCCTTTACTTCGTACAAGGAAGTAAAAATTGATTGCCACTTCTGATAATTGTTTTTGTTTTATTTTTGAACAGTAGAAAACGTTAAAAAAAATGTAATCCACCATCTGAAGGATATTTCGGTTTTTGAGTTCCAACACTGCTATGAAGAGTGGAAAACCCGTTTGAAGTGTTGCATGGCTTCCCAAGGGAACTATTTCGAAGGTGATAGAGTCCATGTATAATTGAATTGTAAATAAAAGGTTTTTCTGAACCAGTAACATTACTTTATTTACAGACCTCGTGTGTTGATAATATCTATATTGTTATCTTTTATATTATCATATGATTCGCCAGCCGAAGCTCGCTAACGTACCCCTGTTTTGTGACCACCGTTTTTATGAATTCTATTTTATTTTGGCTATAGAACCATGTCCCGACAGATTGCCTTGCAATTTGGAATCACTCTGTGATATGATTAATTTTATTTTGTAGATAAACTTTATGTTTATTAATAAATAGTAATAGTGGTTAATTTTTACATAAAATTATTACATCAATTTTTCTGTATTTTATATTTTTTATGATTAAAATTCTTAGTTTATAAACTAATTAGAAAATAAACAATGAAAAATATAATGTAGTAATAAGTAATATCATCTTACTTTACTTACTTTAATTTACTTTATAGCCCCTGGCGGGCCTTGATATTTCTTGAGGTCATGTAACAACCGTTCTTATACAGGGTGGGGCTACTAACCCTACGCCCATTCCTAAAATTAGAGAACCACGGTTTTTCTGCCAGGAATTTCCAACCCTTAGCCAAAAATATCTCCGCTTTAAGGGGCAGCAAAACTATTTTTTCATCCTTTACCCTTATACATTATGTCTACGAACATTCCACTATATATTGCCCAAGGACTTGTCAAGGGTTCATGAAAGTAGGATTTGCTGGCAGAGCTGATCAATTATCCAAAAGTACTGTCGCGTTCGACATAAACAACAATTAATAAAACATATCTAATACCACTTTCCCAGCCAGTATCTTTTCCCAGCTTTTGACCAGTGCCAAAGTATCCCCCTAGTTAATTCTTAGAATTCAATTAATGAACATCATCAAATGTTTATCGGCCCTTAGGTAGGGCTCTTTCACCATAATTACTTTTAAGATCCTGCTAGCTTTTTTTTTTCTTTTTAGATCGTCTACAGTTTTTATTCTTTATCAGTTTTTTATTGTGTTTTCTCACTGCTCCTTAACCTTCTTCTAGCACTGTTTTAATCAATCCTTCTCCTTTCAAGGTGTGCTCCAGCAAGTTCCTTTCTTTAAATTATTTTATTCTCGTTAATTCTTTCCATCTAATCCATTCAATTTTCTCCGTGCTTGCATTTCGATTATCTTCATAATCTATTTTTACTTTTTTCTTAGTGACCATGTTTCTTTCACAGATATAAACGCCAAAAACATTTTACAAGATGATTCTTTAACTAACTCGTAACTAAATGTTACCAAATGATTGTTTCTTTCTATTCAAAATGCATTGTTATTTTTGGTTTTGTTTAAGTTGATTAAATAAATTTTTTTATAATCTGTTTAAATGTTTATTATTTGTAGTAATTTTATATTAAAGTAGTTGGTTGCACGAAATTTATGACATATTACAATACTTAAAAGCAAAATTTTTTATATTGATTGCTTTAATAATTATTCCACGAACATTAGACAATATATATTTGATTTTTGATAATTATATCAAAATAATTTATGCGTGTTCGTGTCTTGGTTATATAATGAAGTATCCTCCATATTCCACTACTATGCTTTGTGGAATTTCAACTGTGTTCGGGTCTATATTCACGTCCGATAATAATTTTAATTGCGTGAAAGTATATTTATTTATTTATTTATTTTTTGTTAATTAACAAAAGTTAAAATAAATTAATTAAATTATATATATATATATATATATATTTTATGAGAACAACAAAGAATAATTTTTCTACATTTCTCTTGATAATGATTTCGAATTTTTATTTTCATTAAATGTTAAATTAGAAAGACTTTGTATAGAATACATTACGTTAAATAATCTTATTAAAACAGTTTATATTGAACGTGCTAAAACGATGGTTTAAATTGTCATATCATTAAAATCCATCCGGCTTAGTTGTTTTATCACGTTTCCATATATATTAAGAGTAGACTGTACATGCTGAAATGAATATTTTTGCTATCTATGTTTAAAAATTATGTCTAGACTGGACATTATGACCGGAGTTTTAGAATTAATCTTTTAAATTTATTATATACATTAAAAAAAAAAACTTCTTACTTAAACATAAATTAATGTAATTAAACATAAATTTCCCTATAAAAAAAAATAATTGTAAGCAATTCTAGTAGTTGCTAATTTTAAATATTTTCAAACAGCCATTAAATATTTTCTAAATAATTAATTATAATTTTTAGTACATAAAGAAGAACAATAAAAATGTACCTTCTCTTCAGGTAAAATTATTATTTTAGTTTAATTTTGAAACACAAATTTTCACTGGTAATTAAAATATGTAAGAGATTTTCATATTTTACGCAATTTGCGTGATATGAAAATAATAGTTTTTTAATTAGCTGAAACTTGGTTCGATTACGCCTTACATTTTTCAGTTTTTCATTCAGTTAGATATTACAGTATGCTACACTTAAGGTAGATTTCACAAGAAAGCTACTTATTGCAATGGGTACCATGATTCGACTTCTGGAAAATTTTGAAATATCTTCACGTTTCACATCCCGCAGACCCCAAAACCACCGTCAGCTCAAACGTTTATATATATATATATATATATATATATATGTTGTCGCCGATTGTCTTCGACGACACATGGCATTTATTAACCTTATGGTTAAGGCCAGGCCTGCTGTTCTGGTGGGGATGTTGGCATCCGCCGTAAGGTCCCACGTTGAGCCGGCCAGGAAATTTCTTCTATCTTCTTCCATCTTCTTCTTGGTCTTCTCCAGGTAGTGGTCGACGATGAATTGCAAATTTGGAACGGAACGCAAGAATGGCGGGAGTTTCAATATTTCTCGCTACAGATCGCAGAGCCTGGACAATGTCCCTTGCTGCTGTATCTTTCTATAATCGGGCGTGTTTCATGGGTTTTATTTAGCGACGGTTATAAGTTTTAATTTAAGGGACGACCAAAACCAAAAAACAAAATATCGCTATAACTTTCTTATTAAATAAATATCAAATTCGTTTAAAGTTTTTACTATTCTTTGAATAAGGGCCTAAAACTTTTGTAATAAGTAAAGTTTTTTGATATAACCAACCATTGGCCCAAGGGGTGGAAGAAGTAAGGTTTCGAAAACAAAAAAAACCATACCTACCTTAATAGGCACAGTATCTTAAACGGTTTAAGGCGGTCGTTAGTCCTCTAAACATTACCTAAAACCTTCGTCTGAAACAATTTTTAATATGACCAAACCTTACGGCAAGTGATGACGAAACGTTTGCTGGAATTGTAAGATGGGACTTGTGTACTAAACATGTGAAACTTTTTTCCACATGCAACCATTGTCGTATTGAGTAAATTTGAAGTTTTTCTTAACTTTAAGGTGGACGTTTTCTTTATTTCCTACTTAGTACCGATGAAATCTACCTCCGTTTTCCGGCGTCCCAAAAGGGAATTTTTTCAGACATTGAGGGTTTTACTTTAAGAATTATGAACCTCTTCTATGAAGGCTTTGTAATCTCTAGAGGAAACCTAATTTTTTGTTACAGAATTGTATTAAGCTAATCGATGCAAAATCGTGGATCGGTAATGTACTAATTTTTAACAAGAGTGTATAAAAATCACTCCTTCCTCAAGGAATTGTGAACGATATTACAGTCTTTTTACTTTTTCATTTTTAAGTTTATTCGTCTATAGAGTGATTAAAATAATATAATAAACTTCCAGGTCATATTCTACTGGTGAAAATAAAGAAAACAATTTATATAAACATAAGTTTGGTATCAAAATGTGCCAGATTAAAACCTGCCACATTTTGGTAATTTTTTTAATTAACTTCAAATTTCTTACGTTTTTATTAATTTTATAGGGACTTTATTCATACCATTTTACTAGAAATCAAATTCTTTATAAATTTTACTTATTTCTGTTTATCACCTATTTAACAAACTTATTTTATGCCAAATACAAAATGGTTTATTTTCTGATCCTAATTTTTTATTTTATATCCCAGATTTCTCAAAAATTACTAAAAATAGAATTCTAGAACTTATATTTTTAAAACTTTTCAGGCCAGATTTTATATAAAATTACTAAATTTACCTCTTAATTTAAGTCCCGAGAATTATAGTCTAACTTAATTTTAAGGCATTGAAATCAGAGTGAAATCTTTCTTCAACCGACACTCGCTAACGAAACTGTTGTAACCTATGTTTATATGATCGCCCTTATTTTCACCAGTAGAAGTTGTCCTACAAGTTTGTGTTCCTTCTTTGTGAATCACATAGGATGATTCATGAATATATATCTATATTTTAACAATAGGTAAAATTCAGTTACAGTTACTTTTTTTTTCTGGAATAAAGAATTAACTTTACAGCGTATTACAAATGACGTGACGAATTTAAGCTCGGCTACATGAAATAGTATAAACATCAACTCTTCAAATAAAAAATCTAATTTCTACTATTTTGTCTCATAGAATCATAAAACTCTTCAGGCTTTAACAAAAAAAAAAAAAAAAAAAAAAAAAAAAAAATCACTTTTAAGTAAACTTATAAATATAAAATTGGATTTATTTGCAAGGAATGATCCACAAACAACATTTATAGTAGATTTAACTTGAACTGAACTTCATAACTTTCAACCTGAGTCGATTTGTTTCTCCA
Source organism: Lycorma delicatula (assembly GCF_047948215.1). Lineage (NCBI taxonomy): Eukaryota > Metazoa > Arthropoda > Insecta > Hemiptera > Fulgoridae > Lycorma > Lycorma delicatula. Next base: position 114,686,118 of record NC_134463.1, on the reverse strand, counting down.
TTCCTCCATAGAACTTTATTTTTTTAAAATTAAGATTGAGTAATTAATGGTACAAACAAATAAAAATTCTACAGAAAACCAACAGGACACCACAATATAACGCTAGTGAAGATACATAATTTTTTTATTTTGTATTGTTTGCTATTGCCATGACTGAAGATAAACTATGTATATACAGGATGGGGTAAGCTGACACATTTGAATTTTAGATTACATATTTATTTTTAAATTAAAACTTTACATACGAAATACAGTTTTTTAGAGAAAGTTCTTTTACTAAATGACATATTCAATGTAAACGCTGTTACGCATAAAAACGTCTTCAAGGCGAGTGTGTACGTTTCTAACGATTCTGCAACACAAGTTCTTTTGAATCTCTTGACACAACTGATCTATCCGCGCACGCATTTCCATAAGATTTACAGTCCTAACGGGAACAAGTTTTCTTTTAAATATCCGCATAGAAAGAAGTCGCAAGGATTTAAATCCGCCAAAAGAAACCTTCATTATGGTGACCCGGATAGCATTTTGAAATTACATGATTACCAAAAATTGAATTTACAAAATCCAACACAAAATTAACAGTGTGAAGGATTGTACCATCTTGTATAAACCATTGAGTATCTATAGACAACTCAATCGGCAGCAGTTTAGGTAGATAATCAGATAATCACATCTTAACATATCCAAATAGCGTTGAGAATTAATTATATCTTCGAAAAATACTGGTCCTAGCAATCCATGACTGGATAAAGCTGCCCAAACGGTTCGTTTTAGGTTCATGTTGTTTTTCACCCACGACTTGTAGTGCTGTTGTCTAACAAAAGCGGACATTTTATTTATTAAGAGTCCCATCAATATGAAAAGAGGGCTCGTCTAAAAACAAGGTATTGAATAGAATGTAATCTTTCCCTTTCGACGACTGTGCAAACTCCAGTCTTTTTGCTTTTTAGTGTTACATTGTGTTAACATACCCACTCCGTAGATGAAGACACCCGACTTGTAACATTTCCGGTCCTCACCCCCCCCCCTTCCAAGGAATGATGGAAGGTCTTTCGCCCTCTACCTTTTTATATCCCAGAGTAATGAGCCAGGGCTCGTTGAGATATCACCGATGTAAATGCCTCGGTAGACATTTACATCGGTGATTTTTAAATTCAGCTTTTGTCTTCGCTGTAGGCCTCGTCCAGACATCTTGAATGTCCTACGTCGTTGCCCTCTGAACTAGCTAACCTAGTTCGCGGAAACACGAACCCCGCGTCTAGTTCTACTTTTAAGTTTGTGTTAACAATCAATTTGTAAGGAAATAGCTTGAGATCACAGTGTAATATTGTTTTATTAGGGCGTGTGCGTGCGTGTGTATATGTTTGTTCGATGTTGACCTGAAAATCACTTTATATCTCCAGAACGACTGGACCGATGTTGAAAAAACTTGGTCATATTACTTCTATACATGAAACATTGATTGCGTTAAATTTTCAACTGAAAAGGTCAACGGGTTGAGGCTGTAGAGCAAGGTCCTTTAAATATCTCGAGATTTTGCATAATTAAGGTCATATTTTTCTTAGGCAATTTTTTAACGATAAGAAATGATAATATTAGGGAAAAAATATTTTGCGAAATCGTACTCCCATTCCAAAAAATGTTCTAAACGTCTGCTATGTTGTGACATTACAGGTAACGTAGAATTAAATAATTGAATAATATTTAAAGTGTAAAAAAATAATTCGGTCTGGCCGGGTGTCGAACTCAATCGCTCGGTTGATTCGGAATCTGGTGAGTTAAGCCTCGCGGCTACACCAGCGCCGACCGTACGAGCGAAATTTTCTTTATGTAAGTTGTGAAATTACATTGGTTTAGTTAGTACCAACCGTCTCCGCTATTACTGTCACAACTGCGCGATTTAAATACGGTGTGCGCGCGCGCTTTAGTTATAATCATTAAATTAAATAAACGAAAAATAGAATATTTAAATAAAATTATAAATATTTTAAATTAAGTTGTGTGTGTAAGAGCCGTGCGTGAGACACATCTGTGTTGTAAGCATTAATATATATATATATATATATAAAATATTCTGTATGTATTATAAGTAGTTATTGAAGCAAATTCACTTTAAAGTTAACTTAATTCGGACGCCGATTTATGTAAATTCAAAGATACTAAAATTTAACTTTATTAAATAAGGTAGAATGTATGCTGATGAAATTTTACATCATGCAAAGAAGGCGACGCTAGCACTAATTTCTTCTTTATACTCGTAATCAGCAATCACTAAACGTACTCAAGGCGTCTGTGTTAGAAAAAAAATCGGATAATAATTTTTTTTGATTAAATAATCTTTTTATTAAAAAAAAATTTTCTTCGCTATAACAGAATACGTGCATGTAAGATTAGGTTATGTTTTGAATGGAATATGAATAAATCAAGATATTTGTATAAAGAAATTAGTCAAAAAAAAAGTAAAACATTTCAAAAATCTTTATAAAAAAAAAGTTACGTTATTTTTTATCACATCCAAAATCCAAGTGGAATTTATAAGGAATTTTATAATTTATATATTTATCATTTAATAATTCACGTTAACGTAAATCAGATTACAGAAATGGAAAATTTTTTTTTTTTTTTTTTAAATTATTGGGTTTTTTTTTAATAGATTTGTTGTAGGATCGTGTTTGTTTTTAATAAATAAAAACCTTTAAAAGGGTAACCTCTTAATTGGGTCCCTCTTTTATTATCTGGAAAGTTCAGTGATCAGTGATAAGCTCCTTTCTTTTATTCATTTAACTATTTTATGAAGTTCTTAAATTATACATGTACCTTTTCTTTTCCTGTTAAGCTTCCGAGAATTACCGTTCAAGTATTACTTCAAAGGATGAATGAGGATGATATGTATGAGTGAAAATTAAGTGTACTCTTGTGAACAGTTTCAGTTCGACCATTCCTGAGAAGTGTGGTTAATTGAAACCTAACCAACAAAGAACACCGGTATCCACAATCTAGTATTTAAATCCGTATAAAAGTAACTGTCTTTACTAGGACTTGCATGCTGGAACTCTTGACTTCCAAATCAGCTGATTTGGAAAGACGCGTTCACCACTAAATCAACCCAGTGGGTTAATTATACCAGTACCAAATTTTTTTAATAATTGTTTTTTTATGGTACAATAAAAAATTTCATTTTTAGTGAAAGTACAAAAACTTATTAATTTTATCGCTAGATCCGTTAGATTTACAGTTGAAAATCAGACATAATAACAAAAATTAAACAATATTATTATTACTTATATGCTATTTAAATTACGATAAGAAGTTGTTTTATTTGACTGATGAATTAATTCAGCACAAAAACTTGAAAAGCTTATACGAATATGCAAAAGGGAAATTTATATCATATGAAAAATACCATGCATGACCGGGATTAGAACCTGGGACATTCAAATTAAAACCCCAGACGCTATCACTCCGCAACGGAAATTGGAAAAATTAAAAATTTTAATTTTAAAAATAAACATTATTTTAAAACTAAACCAAAATCAACACAAAAAAAATTATTAATTTTGATTTTTGAAGTCTGTTATTAATAAATGAAAAGAGATACTATCACTTCCATAAACCTTAATTTAATTCTTTTACAATTTCATATTAAACTTTTTATATATTTTACATTTTTACTTCCTTGTAGGAAGTAAAGGATGTACTGTGATCGCGAAAAATTTCGGTTTTCGGATTTCAATGGAAATGTACATTCTGACCTGTCCATCCCTGAATCCATTTTGACTAGTTTCGGCGTGACGACTGTACGCATAACTTAAAAACTATTAGCCGCAGAATGTTGAAATTTTAGATTTAGGACTGTTGTAACATCTATTTGTGCACCTTCCCTTTTGATTGCAATCGACTGAACCAAAAGTGTCCAAAAACGCCAAAATCCAAATTTTGTTGGATTTTGGAGTTTTTCTTAACTGCAGTAATAAGCCCTCATTGATAGCTTTTCAACGATTTTTTCCTAAGTAGTAATTATTTTCATTTGTTCCAGAGTTATAGCCAAATAAAATTTTCATTAATAAAATATTTGGATCTTATAATGGGAAGGCACATCGGTTCGAATCAGCATTCATCTCCTTTTTTTTTTTTCTTTAATTTAAATATATAGATTTATTAATAATTATTAACCTCTGATTGTAAATAAAATTAAATAAATAATACAATAAATAATAATTCAATAATAACATTAAAAAAAATATGAAAAAATATCAAAAGTAATTAATGAAATAAAATTTTATGTACTTTTAAAAATGTGTATATGTAATTTAATAGGCGTACAAGGAAGTCATGTTGTAGTGTTCACATCAGACTTTTTAATTTTATTTTTATTTAAAATTGGCCAACAAAAATTACATTTCATATGAAAAAAGCCTCATGGAAGAAACTCAAAGGTGATAAAATTATATTTTAATAAAAAAAAAAAACGGAAGCACAGAAACGATTCAATGGGATTGTTGCACAACCTGAATATAATGTTCTCAGAAATTTAGGTCATTGTATTTATTATAATAAGTTATTCAACTAATCTTCAAGAATTTTCCACGAAAACATTTTGAAAATTTTAAATTCTGACCTCCGGAAGCAGTGAATTAACTTCTTTTCTTTTTTAACCAGAAGATTCTGGGTTTAAATCTCCAGTAAGGCTTTGCATTTTTTCACAACTTACGAAAAATTAATTTCTCACGGAAAATAAAGCAGCTGTAATTGAGCAAATAAAGCTGTTTTTCAGATTGTAAATCATTACTTAAGAAATTATAACGCTAAACAATTAATGACCACAAAAAATTATTTTGACATCAACAAGCTTAAATGAATATAAAATAAAAGTAAAACATGGGTCGAATTCAAAACCTTCCCCTTTTTGTATATAGATTAAAAATTTAAAAAATCGATAATTTTTAATCAGATTTCGTATAAAAAAGATAAATTATTAAATTTTTCCATATTTAGCACCAAACCATCATAGTTAGATACCTTTTTAGTTTCTTTGCATCAGAGCTCTAGAACTATGCTGCAAGAAGGAAAGTGGTAATCAGTCAGAAACTGGGGTATGTATATTTTTGCATTTTTCGATGAATCATAACCCAGGTACCCCAAAAACCAAAAAAAAAATACGGGCATAATATTCGTATGTATGTGAGTTGGCGTGTTTGAGGCTCGATCACTTTTGAGTGGATAAAATGAATTTGATTAAATTTTGTACAGAGACTCGTGTGTATGGGATAATTTTTTGGTAAAATTTTAGGGTCAATATCTCCAACGGCGGAGAGGGTTTTTTAGGAGTTAATTTTTGTAAATGTGCCAACATAAACCCATGTTATATTAAGCTCAGTACATGTGTGTATGCTTATCTTACCATTTAAAAAAAAAAAAAAAAAAAAAACATTTTAACCCCAAATTCTTCCCTTCCACAAAAATAAAAAAAGGTAGGTTTTCATTTATTTCATATTTTTTAACCGAAATTTTTTTAAATTTTTAATGTCGTTCTAGGCATAGTAGTAATACAAGCGACCCATAAAAGAATACATTGGGGATAATGTTGATAGCGGTGAAGCCGATCAAAGATTAAAAATATTGATTTTTTGAATTTTTCAAAATATTTTTAGGTGTATTTAAACTTCTAATTGTAAAAAATTTCTTAAGAGTATTAAAAGTTCAAATTAACTTCTAGTAACAGTATTACAATACAATTTATCATAATTCACCCCTACCCCCAAAAAATAAGTCCTAGGTAATTCTTTGTACATTTTTTAATGGATTTTTTTTCTATTCTTCCATTTAACATAGTAAACGTAGAAAATCAAATCTGTTTTTGGAATGTGATTTTGAAGGTCGGGTACAGAAAAAATAAAAAAATAAAATTTTTTTAAAACCTTTTCTGATTTATTTAAACATTTAATGATAATTTTAAAATAAAACTTCATCATTAATTACCGCGACCCTAAAAAATAAATATTAAGTAATTTTTTACATGCCTAATTATTTTTCCCCATTATAAAATAAATAACCAATGTCAGGAATGTATTAGAACTTTGTTGTCCGATTTTTTTAAATTTAAGAACAAATAAAACAAATTCAAAAAATAGTTAATCACGGAGTTCGTTAGAACTTCATAGGTAAGAAGCGACAAAGTCAACTAACTACATTTACAGTTCTAAACATGATCAAATCTGACAGTGAAATGAAAATGGGGGAAAAAAAGTAAGCGTGAAAACATTATATTTCAGTTCAATTAGATTTGTAATAAAGAGTACTTTCAAAAAATACCTCGAATTTTGTTAGACAACGTTTTCTTTCCACTTGATGAACCGCGGGACTCGAATATGTCATTTTATTCATTTTGTTAATACCTTTACGAATCACGCCGCTAGATAGCAGTACTTGACAGTACTATTTAGCGTACAAAAACTTTATAATGTACTTGAAATTATAAAATTTAAAGGAAAATATACTACAGCTTGTTTTAATAGTAAATGCTCTTCTATAAATGTAAGTACTGAAGATGAAACAATTTTTTTTTTAAATCCCATAACTTCTTTAAAAAAATTAAAGTATTTGTTTACAACTACGTAGTTTTATTAAAAAAGGAATAAATAAAACAGAAATAAATTCTACTGGTAAAATCGAATTTAACGATAAAAATCGAGGGTTACACTTTCAAAGTAATTTTTTTTTTTGTTTAACCTCCGGGTTCGCCGTTAGGCATGCTTCAGAGGATGAGATAAATGATTTGTAGGGTATGTGACAATGCCATGCCTGACCAGGATTCGAACCCGGGACTTCCGGATGAAAAGCCGAGACGCTACCACTCAACTTACAATAGTAATTAGTGCAATATTACATCACGGATCTTCCATTCGTAATCAATAAAAAAAATTGGCCGTGAAATTCAAAAAAATATTTATTTGTTTGGTCTAGAAAGGCAATAAATTTTAATAATAAATCCATAACAATCAGTAATTTATAAAAAAAATATAAAAAGAATAATCTAACAAAACCCAGTGATATCCAAAAAAAAATTACAATGAAATTGTAAACCATACGGTAAGATTCGCAGATATCATTTCTTCCGCTCAAAAAACAAAAATTTCTGTAATATAAATAAAACAGTTTTTACCAAAACGATAATGATATCAAAAAAAGGGAAACACTACATTTCTATTATCAAAATCTGTTATTAATAACAGATAGATATGCAATAATAGATAATAAACAATGTTTAAGCGTTCCACATAATAAGAAAAAAATAAAAATTTGTTACAAAACTCTTACCGGCCGTAATTCATTTACATGTAATATATATATATATATATATATATATATATATATATATATATTTTATATTTTCAGAAATAATACAATTTTATGATTATTCGTTGTTTAATAAATGAAATCGGGCCGGTAAGAGTTTAGTAACAAATTTTTATTTTTTTTTTTGCTTATTTTATGGAACACTTAAACATTGTTTAATTATCTATTATTTTACATATATTGTCTATTTCATTTTTTTAACACGTATTTTTAGATTTAAATAATAGAAATTTTGTTCTTACTTTTTTTATATCAGTATCGTTTCGTTAAAAACAGTTTTATTTGTATTACAGACATTTTTGTTTTTTTGAGCGGAAGAAATAATATCTGCGAGACCCTTACCGTACAGTTTACAATTTCATTATAATTTTTTTGAATATGTACATTTAAAAATTACGGATAACTAGTTTAATTTTATTAAAATTTTACTTAAATAGTCTATTCATTATTTTATTATTATTATTAATTAACGAGAATAGTGAATATTTATTTAACATGAAATAATTAAAAAATAATAATATCTAATGTTCTGAATATATATTTATTATAATTATGTGAAATGAAAAGGTTAAAAATCTGCTGAACTCAACTGTCAGATTTCAATATTCCTGATTTTATGACTCATTTGTTAGTAAAATACATTACATTATATGGAAAATACTGATGTAAATGTCAGAAATTAATTTAATATAAATCTGCCAGTTAATAGGAAAAATTCTTTTAATATGATTTGATATTCAAATAACCATAATAATTATTATTTATAAATCAGTAATTTCACCTGCAATATATTTTATCATAATACAATATTTCTTTTAGTAAATTAATTAAAACAAAGTTTTATCAAAAAAATATTAATTATTTTTTTTTAATATTCTAATAATCAGTCAGTTTTATCCTCTTCTTACAAAAGGATTATTCTTTCCTGGGAAACGATCATTCGTAAAAAAAATTGTTTCTTTTATTCAGGTCTCGTGTTTATTACATTATCTGTTTGTACAGTTATAGTATTTGTCAGCGAAAAAAATTTATTGACAAAGACAACAGCCTGGTTGTACAGTTATTTTTTGTTTCATAAAAAAATATTTGATAAACTCACAATCAGCTAATTGTTAATTAAGACAAATTAACACTTCCATCTCCAACTGCTACATTTCTCTCGCTGTAAACTAAAGAATTCTGCTATCAATGCTTACCCGTAGATATATATATATATTGATTTCTCCAGCCAGTTTTCCAATCACTGCCGAGTCTGGGTGCGTGTATATAGGCAAAGTCGCATTGACCTATACCGGCCTGCCAGGTTTGACGTTGTTGCAGATGTAGTGCAACTAAAGTCTAAATGTACCGATAAATATGTAAGGTTGGTCGCTCCAGAGAACTGTGGTTAATTGAAACCCAATCGCCAAAGAAACACCGGTATCCAGTCTAATATTCAAATCCATTTAAAAGCAACCGCCTTTACAAGAAATCGAATTTTACAACACTCAGTTTCGAAAATCAGCTGATTTTGCGATGGGAGTTTAACCACTAGACTAACCCGGCAGGTTTTATATAGATATTTCTATATAAATAAAAGACAATCTTAATTTTGTATGAACCCTAATAACTCAAAAAATACTTAATCAATTTCGCTAAAAATTTCACAGTTTATTATTATTTGCTGTAGGAGTGTTTAAATTTTCTTAATTCCATAATATTTAATATTTTAATCAAATAAGTGTCTGAGGAACTCGATATTGACATACAAGCGATCGATTTAGACGATATGTCTCGATATATACAACCACATTATATTTAGTAAATAGGTTTTAGGTTATTGTGCCTTAAGTAGTAGTGAGATTAGTGAGATTTGAAGTGTGGTAAACATTCCTAAACACACCTGGTTGATCTAGTGGTGAACGCGTCTTCGCAGCTGATTTTGAAGTAGAGAGTTCCAACGTTCAAATCCTAGTAAAGGAAGTTACTTTAAATACGGATATGAATACTAGATCGTGGATACCGGTTTTCTTTGGTGGTTAAGTTTCAATTAACCACACATCTCAGGAATGGTCGATCTGAGACTGTACACGACTACACTTCACTTATACTCATACATATCATCCTTATTCATCCTCTGAAGTAATACCTTACGGTGGTTCCCGGAGGCTAAACTAAAAATAAAACCATTCCTGGGGTCATAAGAAGAAAGAAAAAAAAAATAATAGTGAATTAATTTTGTTATTTTCGTAATATAATTTGTCAAATATAATATAAAATTAATTTAATTCGTACACTCTAATTTAGCAATATCGAAACATTGCCGGTTCCATTAGTATATAAAAAATTATTACAAAATTTTAAATGTTATAATTTCAATAAAAAATACAAGATTATTAAATGATTAAGTGATATAAAATTTCTGTGATATAACGGGTGTTGTAAATTTCCAAATGTAGCTGTGAAGTTAAACAAAAGCATTTGAATCTTAATCGATCAATAAAATACGATTTAACTTCATATCTTTAACTGTCAACAGTGAAACCAACTTTCTTCTAAGCTGACTTTATTCACAGCTGATTTCCACGTTTCGTATTTGATATTACTTTTTTATTCCGATAACCATTCAGGTTTTTTACTCTTTGTTTCCATTAGGTGAAAATGATTATTTTAAAATTTGATGATCATATTTTGTTGATTGAAAATTTATTTTCTTGTAATGATATGTACACAGAATACATGAAAAAAAATCCATTACATTTTTCCAGTTATTAATGTTCTACGTAGCAATTCTGTACGAAACTTAATCGATAACTTCAAAAAAACTAGATCTCTCTAAGATGAATGCTAACCCAGAAGACCATCTATCTGATAGAAGAAAAGTTGAATAAAATTTTTGAAAGTCCAAAAAAAAAGCTGGCAACAGTTGTAAGACTTTCCCGTCACGCTGATAAAGTCCCGTTCCGGGAAAGTCCTACAACTGTGGGTTATTTCTGATGCACGGCTTACACACACAACTTAACACAAAACACAAAACATTTATCATTTTATTTACATTAATATTTTTATATGTCTGGCAGTACTAATGGTGACGGTTGCCACTGACTAAACTAATGTAATTACACAACATACGTAGAATATATTTCGTTTGTAGGGTTGGCAGAATGATATAGCCGCGAGGCATAACGCACCAGGTACCGATTCAACCAAGCGATCGACTTCGAGACCCGGCCAGACCGAATTACTTTTTACATTTTAAATATTATTAATTTATTTAATTCTACGTTCACCTGTGACGTTACAACATAGAAGTAGTTTCGAGTATTTTCGGGCGGGGGGTGGAGGGCGGATGCGATTTCGCAAAAAACTGTTTTTCACAAATATCGTTATTTTTCATGGTTAACAAATTCTCCTAAGAAAAATATGACCTTAATTAGTCGAAATCTCGAGATACTGAGGATGACCTTGCCCTACAGTCTCACTCCCTTGACCTTTTAAGTTGAAAATTTTATGGATTCAATGGATCCCATATACAGAAGTAATCTGACCATGTTTGGTAAAAATCGGTCTAATAGTTCTGGAGATGTAAGGTGATTTAGGGGCCAATACCGGACACATAGAAGTACAAACGAACATTAACATCCGGAAAATTCTCATCCGGTTTTTTTTGTTTACCTTAGGTGTCAAAACGTCAAGATCCGGTCAAAACTGCATATTCACAAATTGGACCAGTTACAATAAATTTCCTTTTAGAGTTATAGCTCTGCTACAGAGCTATCTAAACAGGAAAGTAAAAAAATGCATAAAACATTTTCACAAGCAATAATTTCAAGATTTATTCGCACAGAACACTGATTAATCATTTAAAAATACACCCGTACAAAATAACTGCTGAAAATCAGTTACATGATACTGATTGTTTAAACCTGTTGATTTGGATTTTATAAATGAAAAAAAGAAGAAATTTGCAAAGTAATATTCTTTCAGATTAAATGTAGTCTCATTTAACGGCTCAAGAGCTAGAATATCAAATATGGCCTGTGAATAATCCTAATGAGATTTTTGAACGACCATTGTATGGCTAAAAAAAGTAGGTTTTGTAACCAATAATCACGTCATAAGCAAGTAACTATTCAGTTTTTCTAGAATTTAGAAAACTCATAACGAAATAATATTATTTCATAATGATAAATAATATATTTCTTTCATGGGCCGATTAAATGACGATGAAAATGTTGGATCGTTCTTCCAAAAAGATGAAGCAACAACATACACTGGCCAAATGTTTTGCTAATTTTTCTGCGTGAAGTTATTGGGAAGAGGATCATTTCGAAAAACATCTGGTACAGAGATCCCCAGATCTTACGACTATAGATTTTTATTTATGGGGAACAATGAAAAGATCTGTTTACATGAAGAATCCTCGTATATTGAATGACCTGAAGAACAATTAAATTTTGTTCTTCAAAGTGTACTTTTGAACATGTTGAAACGTGTTCAAGGCGTGCCTGGAAGCAAATGGTATCCATATTGAGCATCTCTTATGAATAAATGTTGATTGTAATAAATATTATTCCTATTTTATTATTATTATTATTATTTAGATAAAATAAGTGATTGCCAACATTATTGCACAGTTTCATTTGAGGCACTCGTTATATGCTCATAAAAATTAAATCAAGGAAATGTCATTATTTTGCCTACAATTAGAATAACAACATTTTATTTTTATTAATTAGCAATAAATACTACGTTTTATCTGCATTTTTATTATTTTTAATTTGTTAACCCGAGTACAATATACCGTAAATTCTATATTTTACAAAAACAAACGTATTTTAGACTAACATAAGTATTGTTTTTATGTGAATTACTTGTTTGGGTAACACAGTAGTAAAAGGTTTCCTTTTTCCAAGTTTATAGTCGACTGATTGGATCGAAAGGCAAGATTTACTAGTTAAACTGTAATCTTATTAGTTCCTTGTTTCTGTCTCTTGACTATTTCTTCTTGTTTATTTCTTAATAAGCAATACATCTTTAAGGAAACACAGATATTTCAAGGGTAAAAAAAAAGAAAATTAGCTATAAATCCTGTCTAAATAAATCTGTATCGGATATTTTACAAAATTATAACTTCGTAAAAATATTAAAAATCAATTAAAAGTAAATTAAAATGTTTATTACATTTCACCGTTTTTCAAGTTAGAAGTATAGATTAGGTTAGTAGCCTTTCTTATCGCTAGACAAAAATAATTAATAATAAATTAATTTTAGTTTTTAATTATCGTTTAAACCTATTGTTTTTCATTTAATTATGTGCGTATATAAAGTGCATAACAAAATGTAAATGTTTGTAAGCCTAAAAAATAACACAGATAACTATGAAAAATTATAATAGCAAATTTTAAGTGTAACAAGTATGCCACGATAGACATCGATGAGGGATGAACTGGTTATCCGTTGGTTTTTATAATGTGCTGAATATAATGATTATATCAACACGTAGTGATGAAATAATTTCCGCCCTAGCGAAGAACCTCGGTTAAGTTTAATATTAAATATGCATAAAAATGAATGTTTGTTATCTGTCTGTTTGTCCCGTATGCGTTCGTACATCATTCATCCGATTGCGATGAAAGTTTGGTGAGTTGTTGAATGCACGCCCGCGAAGGTTTCTAAATTAGTTTGGATCCGATAGGTGGTGCTGGGATCGAGATATTATGAAAAATTGTATTTATGGGCCAATTTGGTTCATATTCAGAATATATATTAGTTACGTGAAAAGAAATATTTTTTTTTAAAAAGGGGAAAAGGGAAGAAGAGAAGAAGGAAAAAAGGGAAGATGGGAAGAAATGGAAAAGGAAAAGGTTAAATTTTGTGAAGTTCGGTAATGTTCAGTTTTTAATGTTTTATCAAACTAAATACAAATGAACACATTTGTGTTCATTTAATCTGTACATATATATATATATAATCTGTATATATATATATATATATATATATATATATCTGTATTTATTCGAGTACCCCCCGCCCTTTTTTTCTTGGCATTGGAGAGAAAAAATAAGGGTGCGGGGTTTACTTGAAACATCGATTTTAACCAGGATAATTTATGTAAAATAAACGTTTTCTTAGAAGTATCTAAATTAAATCACATAAATATAGTTACATTAGGCTTTCGTATATCAAAACAGGATGCCGCTTATACAGAATACATCCTTCATTATTACCATCCTCTTTTATTATCGATAGGAATGAAGTTACGGTATTTTTATAAAACTGATTCATTCTGTATAGACAGCACCCGGTTCTAATGCACTATAGTTACAGTCTCAGTTACCTATCGTCGTCTTGTCTATTCGCCATAGTCATTGTACTGTTTGTGTATGTGGACGGTTATGGACATTTTATTTGTTTAGTATATCTTGTAACGTTTAATACGGTAATATTTTATTTACAGCATTAGAAAAAGTACAAAAGGACAGCGTCTACGATCTTTTAAAGTAAATAAAAAACTGCGCATTATAGAAGAGGCTAAAAAAATAGGAAATCGGGCGGCAGGAAGAAAATTTGACGTAGATGAAAGCTGCATTCGAGACTGGCGTAAGAAGAAACAACTTCTGGTGAAAGGCACTGATAATAAAAGGGCTTTTCGTGGCTTAAAACCAAAATACACAGACATAGAAAATAAATTGTATGACTTTGTTATGGAAAAAAAAAGTCGGTTATGCTTCCATCACAGAACTGAATCATATGCTCGTGTAATCGCTAAATCATTGAATAAAGTTGATTTTAAAGCAAGCCGTGGGTGGATAACACGATTTTTTGCTCGACATGATTTGTCAATAAGACGAAAAACGATCATTTCTCAACGACTTCCAGACTCTTATGAACAAAAAATATTACATTTTCACAAATAAATCTTAGGAAAGATAAAGGCTATTTGCCTTCTCAAATATCAAACACTGATCAAACCCCTTTATATTTTGAAATGCCATTTGACAAAATCGTAAACAAAAAGATGAAAAAAGTGTTACGGTTCGCACTGGTAATAATAAAAAACAAAGATGTAGTGTTATGCTTTGCATTACTTTGTTGAAAATTATTTCCGTACATTATTTTTTTTTTTTTTAAAGAAAAACTCATCTTACCGTACAGGTAAATGGAGACATTATTAGAGCACAAGAATCTGGTTGGATGGACAAAACCTTAATTTTAGATTGGATCAGGTGTGTTTGGCAAAAGCGATCAGGAGATATATTAATAAAAAAAAAATACCGGTATGCTAGTAATGGATAGTTATCCGGGGCGTACGACTGATAAAGTGAAAGACATTTTAAAAAATGGTATGGCAGACAAAAAATTAATTCCAGGTGGATTGACATCTCTATTGCAACCACTAGATGTCTGCATTAATAAACCGTTCAAGTCTGCAATAAAACCACTGTACAGTAAAGCGAAGGCTGATGAAAATTTCTTTCTCACGCCTACAGGAAGAATCAAACTCCCAGATTTTAACCGGATTTGTGTTTGGATAAAAGATGCTTGGGAAGGTATTTCCACGGAAATAGTAAGGAAAAGTTTTAAAAAATCCGGAATATCTAATTAACTTGATGGTAGTGAAGACCTTTGAAGACCTTTGAAGACCTTTGGCAAAGCGACGTGGAGACTACCGGTAACTCTTCTACAGACGTTGACAGTGACAGTGATTACTTAAAAATAAAACCCCATATTAAAATTGTATTGAATTACAATTTACTTTATTTGATTTACAACATAAATTATTTTTATTATAGTCCTTATTATGTAATTTACATGTAAATAATGTGATAAATAAAAATGTGGTTTGCTGAAATTGATGTTCTAATTTGAAAGCCGCCATTTGTTTCTATAAATCCTAGAAGGTTTAAATTTTCACAGAACATTTTTAGAACTTTAATTAATAAGTTTTTAAAGTTTCACTTGAATCAATGGGGGAATGGGTGTGTGATACTAAATGAAAATCGTATGCCTCTTCTTGGAATACACGGTATATACATACACACAATCATATATATATATATATATATATAGATTCTATTATTTGTTTACTAGTTATAAAGCCCGTAACTGCAGTTATAGGCTTTATAGTGGACATCACAACTCTCACAGAAAGTAACTTTTATATATATTACTCTATCTCTCTAATAATAAAGCATGGTGCGTTAGTTTGTTGTATTCACTCACATTTTTATTTTGATTGAACCGCACGAACGATTTATAAATCTTGATACGAACGACTTATCTAAAATTATATTTGTGTTTTTGGGATAAAACAAGGAAATAAATGGGGTTAGAGCTGTGTTAAAATATCATAACTTAAGAAACATCTAA
Organism: Lycorma delicatula; assembly: GCF_047948215.1. Classification (NCBI taxonomy): domain Eukaryota; kingdom Metazoa; phylum Arthropoda; class Insecta; order Hemiptera; family Fulgoridae; genus Lycorma; species Lycorma delicatula. Next base: position 114,670,407 of record NC_134463.1, on the reverse strand, counting down.
AAATGTTCACGTTTTTGTAGCTTTACGTTGTAAAATTTTTTTAAATTTTTTAGTACGCTAAATTCATGAATTTATTCATGAAATTCATTCGTTATTTAGTTACAATTGGCAAAAACATTTAACAAAATCAATTGTAATGAAATATAAACCGTGTAACATTTTCGCCTTTTTTTTAGTATAATATAAAAACTACCATTAGATGTTTTCAAATTTATTTAGATCATTAATTAGTTCGGAATTTATATTTCATTACCTAATAAATATGTTTTATTTATTGAATTAATATATTTATTAAATGATTGAAATATATTTAAATTAAAAAAAAAATAATAATAAATTTAATAAAATTTAGAAAACAGAATAAATTTCAATAAGTTGAGAAGAGATCGTTTTTACACCAAAAGTGTAAATATCTTGAAAAGGTTGTAGAACACCTTTGGCGAGTTTCATGACCAGAAATGTAGAAATCTTTAATTTATTAAATAAAGTATAAAGTAAATTAAAGGCATAATATAAATATATTATGATATGTGCCCAACCATTTGGATGGTTAGTCGTATACACTGAATAACCTTAAATATTCAAACAGTTGCGGTCAGTAAAATGAATTTCGGAGACGAGGATAACATTTATATCCGATCAAGATTAACTCCCCAGTTCTTCTCTTCGGTGATATTATGAGCTGAAATTTTGAAATACTTCATTAATAGATCTTAGATGTCACTTCGTGAGGAGAACTTTTGGTTCCCGATCTGTTGCACTAGAATTAGATTTTAATCGTCAGTTTCTCAAATTTATCTTCAGTTATAGTTTTTACATTACTGCCTCAGCAATTGTCCGGGAGTGAAAATTTGAACGAATATTTAAATGTTTATCGGAACGGTCATTTAAATTCCTAGATGTCCTGGAGATATGGGAAATTAGTACGGTCTGGTTCAAAGTACCTGTCCTGCGTACCTTGAGACTCTTTAGGATTAATTTTCTGTGCCTAATTCATTCTCTATTTCTCCTTTTTTCGGAGAACTTTTTTTATTTACCCTACACGCTTTGTAGTTGGTGTGAAGATCCAGTTGGCATAACGCACAAGTAGCCGAGTGCTTTCTCTGTTTTATTATAATCAGCGATTCTGTGGCAGCTCGCGCATTTTACGCAGCGGTATGGTCGCGTTCAGTTGTTCTTAGTACGTTCGTATTGTTGACAACGCATATATTGCACTATCCGGGAACTCTTTCTTTCTTTTCCTGTTTAGCCTCCGGTAACTACCGTTCAGATAATCCTTCAGAGGATGAATGAGGATGATATGTATGAGTGTAAATGAAGTGTAGTCTTGTACATTCTCAGTTCGACCATTCCTGAGTTGTGTGGTTAATTGAAACCCAACCACCAAAGAACACCGGTATCCACGATCTAGTATTCAAGCCCGTGTAAAAATAGCTGGCTTTACTAGGACTTGAACGCTGGAACTCTCGACTTCCAAATCAGCTGATTTGGGAAGACGCGTTCACCACTAGACCAACTAGGTGGGTACTATCCCAGAACTCGGACGTTACAAACCTAGCACTAGTCGGCAATACATGCTAGATCAGCAACTGGGTTCTTCTCGTCATGCTTTTCATTAGTGTACAATTTTCTATGTACTTTCAGCAGTCCCTACACCAGTTCTGATGCCCTTAATAGAACTATTGAACATTTATGTACGAGTACTTACGCTTTTTGAACATTGATCATTAATATGTTTGTTGTACATTCCTTGGTAATGGCCAAATCAGTGTATTGGTTTTTTAAATGCTCTGTGAACGTTAATATTTTCAAACGCAAAAATTAAGTTAACTATGTTTGATTTCTTAGTTAATTTATCAGTAAGACAAAAATTTAATGATTTTTTCTTAAAACATGAAACTTTTTATTTGAAATTATAAATGTTCTGAGTTTGATCTCAACTGACCTCCATGGCGGAGTGTTAGCGTTTTCATTTTTTATCCGGATGTAAATGTAGGTCAGACATGGTTTTTCTTTATTCACACTAAACATTTTTATACTATATTTCCTCTAACGGGTTGGGAATATAAAGATCATCCATCCGTAAAAATTGTCCTAAATCCTACTCGCCTAATCTCGGAAAAAGAACAAAATAAACAGTAGTTAAACGGCCAAACTGCAAATATATATTCTCTATATTTCTTTCATTAGATTACATTTTTATGAAACAACTTAAAGACTAATTTGAATTTACTAGTTTTTACGCGATTTTCTTTATAAGAATACTAAAATACTGGCGTATTTCTTAGTTAAATTTTATTCAGAAATTAAACTACAGTATTGAGTTATTTTAAAAAAGAAATGATGTAAGTAGTAGCATTTTATTTATTTTTGTCATATTTTAATGATTAATTATATTTTATATTTAAATGAATTACATATGGAAGAAAGTTAGATATGTATAGAAATGTATATTACACATACATATGTATAAAAATTTTACAATTTGGAAAACTCAGTTATTATACTTCAAAATATTAATTTTTATGTAATGAAGTTCAGCTAAAGAAACTTACAAATTATGAAACAAGACTGTTTGAATAAATGATTATAAAAATATAGGTGCCACAATGATTCTTGAACCTTGGTCTACGACGGCTAGTACAGTGCCTGTTATCCAAGCCGAAAACATTCAATTTAGTTTTCACGCGCAGAAAAAATTTGCTTTTTGTAAATATAACTTATTATTTTATGTTACTGAATGGTATTACAGATTACATCTAATATTTTCTAATTCTGTTGTTTGTACTTAATAAATGATTCAGTATTTTGCCATAAAAAGAAATGTTAAGATATACTTTAAATGATATAAAAATATAGCCCTGTTCTCAAAAAAAATGTTATAATTACGTCGGCAAACAAAGGTTAAATGATAAATTAATGAACATTATAATCGTCTAAAATGTATAAACATACTTTATAATCAATCCTTATTTTATTTATTAAAAATAAACACGGACTAACCAAGTATTATAACTCATAAAATGAGTCACCTTTCTTAGAATCAATAAGAAACAATATTGCTATATTGTCAGCTAGGGGTTCATAGTTTTCAAATACAGCCAGGCCAGTGTAGAATAAATAATTACCCATGAGCCTACGTTATTGAATTCTTCAGTATAATCAATTAACTAGTGGTCGTATATTGATTGATCCTCTAAGAGCATCTGTGCAAATACCATTTCCTTTTATTCGAGTTTTGACTGTGAATCGGTAGTTACGTTTTATAATCGATTGTGTATTTTTATTATTTTATAAATATGATTGAACTTAAATCTTTTGTAAAAAACAAAAAACTAAACTGGCAGCCGCAAGAAATAATAAATAGCGTATGAATTTATGAAACAAAAAGGTAGTCGATTACCGAAGTCAGAAAAAAAGATAAATACCGATTCACGTTAAAAAATGTGAAGAATTGCAACTGCAAGTGGGGTGTTGTGATCCCAAGTCAAAAGTGAGAGTATCTTCGGTTCGTCCAACTTATGGTGCAACGCAGAACGCCACCGTTGTGACTGCGTACGGTTATGGGAGGAAACAGATTGAACACCGGGTTAAGGTTAACCGGGTGAGTTGTCGGACCTCCACTAAAAAATTTATTTTTAATAGTTAAATGAATTAAAGAATAAAATAATATATGTAATTATTTTTATAAATTAAACCTTAAAATAAAGTCTAGAGCATGAGGATTTAAAAAAATCATATATTTTTAAATAAACATATAATTATATAATTATTTTTCTTAGGTTTATTAATACACAAAAATTATTTTTTAATATACCTTATTTTAAATTAAATTTTATTTAATTTAATCAAAATTATATTTTAATTAACTCATTAACTGAGATCCTGATGACAAATGTTATCGCTGTCGGGGCCGGGACCACATGTCCTCGACCTGTAGCGGGACTAATCGCTCGGCGTTGTGTTATAATTGCGGGCAACCGAGTCATCAGCGGGCAACTTATGGGAATCCGCGGGTTTGCGTTATTTGTGGAAAGACGGTTCACCGGACGGATAACTGTGCTGCTCACGACTGAGTTGATGTCCTAGTGTTTACAGACTTTGTGGAAGGTGACTGTTGCCCGGTGTCTGGCTTTTCAGTTTCTCCTACGCGGGGACATTCCGGTTTATTGCAGTACCGTGAACGGTCGGGTAATGGGGTGGTGGACAGCCCTTTTGGAGTCGGTGTCTGTCCACGCTTAGGTGGATGGCTGTCAATGATAAAACACGGGGATTCTGGTGCCCCGGAGCTGATAACATGGAGTCCCGGCAGATGAGACCTGTAGGTCGCGCTTGTTAGAGGCATTCGCTTAAATGACCGAGCCCCGGCGGAGGTGACCTTCGTTCGGGTTGGCTCCGTTTGAAGCAGGCAATGCAAGATCGAGTCCCGGCTTCCAGGGTGGGGTCGCTGGACCCGATTTTGCCGCACCTGGTGGCTTTGCAGTAGGGTTAGATGCAGGACAAGGAAATTAAGATCCTATCGGCGGGTCTGCCTGTCATGCCGGACTTACAGCCGGTAGGCGGGTAGGCTCGTTAGAGTAATGGACACTCCCCCGGTCTGTATTTATGCTTTACGTTGATCCAGCCCGGGGGAGAAGATGAAAAAAAGTCAAAAGTGAGAAAATAAAAAAGTGATAGCTAGAAAAATTAACCGAAATTCTGGAGGAGTTTTCTTTCTTTGATTCTGTATAATACAAGCCCCGAGAAATGCCTGCAACGGGACTAGATGAGTTTAACAAGTGTGTGATGAGACGGACCCCAAAATTTTATTTTATAAAATTGGAAGGTGTATTGTGAAAAGGTGTCTTAAAAAAGACACCATTTTTAAGACACCTTTTTAAAAAAAAAATATATATATATTTTTTTTTTTTTCATCTCATTATGATTTGTATTCATTATTTGCGACAAGAACACGTTACTAACAATACTATGGAATCATTTATTGTTTATTTACAAGAAGACATTGAAAGTAACAATGATGTTACAGTAATCTCGGAAATTTTAATACTTCTTTTGAAGTGGATGGCATTCACCCTCTTTAATTAAAATAGTTTTATTTTGTTGTAATATTTAAAAATAATTAGTTTCTGCTGTAATTTTCGATTCCACTTTTTAATCGAATGTAATACAATTTCCATTACACAATGAAGGTTAATTTGATTTTCACGTATACAATTTTATGTTTTGGATTACTATTGTACAATTCCCATTTTCATATAAGCGCTTCTGTAATTGTCACATTTATCATTTTGAAAAATGCATAGTAACATATTTTTTCTCAGAAAAAGACGGGATATTAATTTAAAACTTTTCAGTGAGCCATTTAAATTTGATTAACTTATATATCTATTCTATTATATAAAGAAAAAAGGATTTGTTCGGGATAAAGAAAAATCTACTTGATCAATCGCAGCGAAATTTTTATCCATGTTTCTTGGCATGACTAAGAAAGTTTTTATATATATTTCATCTCGAAAAAAAAAATATATGTATATATGTAGTAGTGGAGATTTGCCGGTTGAAGCAGAAACCGTAATGAAATGAATTAATGAACTGTGAACTGCGAGTCTCTACCACTGTGTGTGCTGGGTTTGAACTAAATGAGTCGAATCAATCGAATGAATAATACAACAAAAATAATAAATTAAATTTATGTTAAATAAGAAACGCTAAATAATTTTTAAAACATTCTGTTTAATAATAATAGGCTTCCTGTGGGGACTGCGGTGTGAGGCTAGAATGATGAAGTATGCGAGCACCTCGTGGAAGGCTAGATCAACCATCAATTGGTAACAAACGAGGAGCCCCTGATCGCTGTTTTGGGAGATGTAATGGGTAGTTCTTATAATATTTCTGCATACAATCGTCCGATTTTCAAAATTCAAACTGGGAATTTTTTAGTAAGTTGAAGACTAATCTTTGCGTGCACGAGGTACACTCTTGATGTAATAGATCATGGTTATTTGGAAATGTATATCATAAATAATGTATAATAATATTATCAATTTTTTAACGCATCACTCGAGAACCAACCGACCGATTACTTTCAAATTTTCAGGATACATTTATGTTATTCCAGGGAAGGTTTTAAGTCATTGACTGAGTCCCTAGCTCCCTTGAAGGTTAAGGTATTAAACATTCATTATTTCTTTGCCCCCCAAGAACGGTGAAGTTGTTAATTAAAGATATTCATTAAGGAAAAAAAATAGATTAATTCTTTTACTTCATTATTATATTTCTGCCACCATGGTAAAGATATAAGATAAGAATTTTTTTGTCGTCAAAGGTTTGTGTACTTAGTTACCACAGTTACTATTATTCTATCTTTTGTAATATAGTTTCTTGTTCAGGTTTCTGTAAAGCCAGATTTCTATAAATATTGTTTATCATTATTATCACAACCATGAGGATAACGTACAGTGTGTGGGTACAGCGGGTGAAGCCCTCTGGGTAGATAGAAATGGCAGCCAAACCAAGCTCTGCGGGTTTCCAGGCGGCCGATCCCCTTGGAAAGTTGGGAATGGCGAGTGAAGGCGCGATCTCCGGTCATAGAGTAGATCCCTTGGCCCTGGGAGACCCGGAGGAGCCCTCGATTTGGTTCCGGGATTCACCTGGGCTAACCTGAGCCCCGAGGGTCTAAGTACTGGCTAGACCAGTTGGTTAATATATTAAATATAATTAAATTTTAAAATGAAATGTTCAAAATATTATCCGAGGTGAATAAAATTTCCAAAAATTTTGTTCTGTGATCCAAAACCAACATCACAATACATCTTAGGAAGATCCATTAACTGTTAGGTAATGAAACAAATGTTATGCTAAAAGGGTAGTACAGTAGAATGATTCGAATTGCGGCTGTCGCTGCTTGTGGCACCAAGCATCAAGATTCGTTGCGCCACCAATAAGTAAATAATGGAAACAGATTTGATTTACAAAAACACCATTAGTTTGAGTGTTAGAAAAACAATAGCAGTGGTAGCTTTATATTTTGTATACAAAATAAGAAATTACTTAGTACTAGATTATTTCATTAAAAATATTAATTTTTCAGAGATGTTAACAAGTATATTTAGATAAATTATGATTTTTTTTAAAAAATAGTTGAGAAATCTAGTATTAAAAATTAATTTTTCTAAAAAGGTTTTAAATATATAATAATTTATCAAGATGTTGAAAGAAGGAACAAATTTTCTTAAATTGAAAAAAAAAATGCTAAGAAAGGTATTTTATGAGGCGTAGATACGTACGAGTAAACACGCAGATAAAAGTTAATAAGAATTTGATTGAACCATTTTTATTGATAATAAATATTTATTTAATTCAACTGAATTTCATTTACTTTGTTCTGTTATTATTTATTTTCAAACTTAATTTCTTTTTTAGAGATAAATCAGTGATATTAAAACATCTTTCTAACTCTGTATTTTGTTCTACCAAAATAAAATTGTATTGAAAATAAAAATTTCATCATATTTGTATTTTCCCCTTGGGTAGCAACTCAGCTCCAAAATTGTTCTTTAGATCTTGAACTGTCTCTTCTATAAATAAATTGAAAAGCAACTGGAAAAGCTACATTATTGTCTCACACCCTTCTGAATTAGAGATTACCTATTTTTTAATCTTCTATTCTTACAACAGATATCTAATTCTTGTACCGAATTTATTTGTCTTCTCTCCTAATATCAATTCATTTTATCTTAGAATATTAAAAATTCTATTCTATTCTACATTATCAAATGCTTTTGTAAATTTAAATATTCCCAATAGGAATCTTTCATTTTAAGAACCAACATCGTCTTCATTATTTCCATTCTCCTTCTGAAACCAAACTGTATTCATCTAATATATTATCGCGTGTTCGCGGTACGATCAGAATATTAAGAGACAAACAAACTAAAAATTTCTTATAAATACAATTTATTAACTCTATAGACATATAAATAAAATAAATAAGAATTAAATAAAAAATAATTAAGATAATAATAATAATAATGACAATACGTTTTAACAGGCAAAATAGTAAAATAAAAAGGACTATTATAAAAAGGATTATTTGTTTAATGACAGTTAAATTATAAAAACCAGAATACAGTCCAATTTACCTATAAACGTTAAAATGACTGACAGAGACTAATATTGCATTAAGATAACAATGGACATTCTAAAGTTAATACAATTCACTTTCTGAAAATATTATAACTTCTGCTGTTTACAATAGAACTACCCTACACTTTATTATGAGTAAAAGGCTGTCACTTTCACTACTGTTTACCAATAATTCACCGAACATCTCTTTGTATTCACCCACTGTCCCCACATTTTTTTTTTTTTTTTAACCTTCGGGACGACGGTTAGATATTGCTTTAGAGGATGAGATGAACGATTTGTAGCGCGAAAATACCATGCCTGACCGAGATTCGAACCAGGGAGCTCCGGATGAAAGGCCGAGACGCTACCACTCGCGCCAAGGAGGCCGGCACTGTCCACTCTTGACTTAATCTTTACTCGTTATTACCACACGCTTACTGATATCGCTGCAACCTCAGCTTCGTCAAACTCGGGCTTGCAAAACTACTCACTGTTATCGCTTGTTACCACGATTTCGCTGAATACGGTCTCCGCAGAATTACTCACTATCTTCGCTGATCCCTTGCAGTATTTATATTCCCTGGCCTACATAAACTTATATAATTCGCCTTTTTCCTTTAATAGTTAAAGCGTAATAAATTTTTAATCGTTCGCACCCTTAACGTTTTTCTATAAATTTTTATCTCGGTTTAGTAACAGCTTTTGTTGTTGCCATTGTCTCTATTACAAAGAAAAGATTGTTAAACGGATACGTTACTCTAAGAAAAGAGTCCCTTTTAGTTCCTTCTGGATTCTTCTTTTCATTATTATTTTCTCTTTCTTTGTTCTTAATTGGAAGAAATCCGTTACCTTGGTCCTGTTACTATATCTTTATTACATGTTCTAATTTAATTAAAGTAAAAATATAACATCTAAAAAATACATATAACTAATAAATTCATTCGTACGACTTGAATTCCAAAATATTGTATACTGTTATTTGAAAGCAATCAGCGTGAATGTATCATTGTCACCAAATAAATTCAACTAGGTAGAAATAGATAATTATTTATCGCAGTGCGCCCTATCGCTACTTACTGTGTTACTTATATTCTCGCTAAATCTCAGAGTAAGAAATTACTGATCTATTAATCATTTATAGAGGTATTCATTTATTATTTATATATCTACTCAAAGAAGATTGTGAAATAAATTATTATTACCTTTGGTAGTCGGGTAATTAGATTATAAGAAAGAATTAATAAAAAGAATTCACGTACTGAAATCTAATAGTCTAATAAAAAAAAATGAATACGACATAAAACTAACAGACAGAAAAAGTAAAAAAGGCTGCTGACATCACCGTTTAATATCGTTCGATGTAGCGAACCGTAAAAGACAAATTACAAAAGCCAACACTTTATTCTATTTTATTTTTACTTATAATTTACTCTCAATTACCGTGAAAATTAGGTCACAATTTATTTTTAAGATAGAAATTACTCTATATTCTTAATGACAATGAGTTTATAAAATAAAATAAACGTTTTTCTTTTTTTATGTAAAATTCAAATAGGATTAAATGAAATTTAATTAGACTAGAATAAATCAAGAAAATCTTGAAATAAATATTTATAAAATAAAACTACACAATTATTGGCCAATGTTTAGGTTATGATTTATATAATTTATCATACAAACTCAAACTTTGTGCTTGGAAATATTGAATGAAAATTTTGTAGTATATAAAAATGTCGTTAATTCAAGTGCCTGATTGGTATTCGAACCCGAGACGTTCTGGATGAAAGACTAAGAAATCTCATTGAGGTCGGCATAAAAAATACGTCATAGTTATAACACTATCTATAATGGAAGAATTTTTTTTTGTCAAATTTACTTCATTTTTTTTTTTTATAGTAAAGTATCAGGAAGGACATTTCCAATAATTGTTGAATTCCTTTATTAGATAATTAATTTGTTATTAGATAAAACAAAACAAAATATCATCAATGTAACGTTTATAAAATGTTACCATCCTGACACCCTTAGGGGAAGACAACCGCCTTGGGACGATGCTGGGCACCACACCCCTCCCTCCGTTTGTAGCTTTGCTGTGCTTGATAACAAAAAAACAGTCATCAGTTTGGACTCTGTAAGGATACCACCGATGCAAATGCCTCGGCAGACACTTCCATCAGTGAATTTACACAATCTACTATCGCCTTGGTATGGTCTCGTCCATCCACAACCAGGTAGCATACCTTACAACCCTCAACTGTCAAATTAACCCGATTCCCGGAAACGCGATCCCCGCGCCTTCCTCGGTGTGTCGGTGTGTGATACCGAAGGTTACACACAAAAACTCTTCATATTAGACTTCAATTAGGCTATACACTCATATCATGCTTGATTGAGTCTTTAAACACCAAAAATACTATCCTCAAACCAACAAAACAAGTGTTGATCGCAACGACAATTTTGTCCTACAATTCAGCTCACTCAAATTCCTCTTAACTTACTTAAAAATCAAGAAACAAATCCACAAATTTAATAAACCTCTAATGAAAACATTATCTTTCTCTGCTCTGGACCGTTTTCATGAGCGAGGTCAATGCCTACACTCTCCCACACTGCAGCGCCATCACAGAGTTCTCCACAGATCATCTCATACTAACACCGAATATGCTCTTGCCAAGGTGGAAAGCGCCGACTGTAAGTATGTTTTTGCAATTTTTATTGATATATAGGCAGCATTTCCTTTCTTGTGTTGGAGTTCTATCCATTATGAGTTGGAACGCCGCAATGTTCCCGTAGTACGTGACTACTTATCGCATCGCACGGCTCTGTTTAAGGATGCGCACCTAGTTGTGGAATCCGTCAACAGGGGAAGCCCGCAGGGCTCCGTTCTCGGTCTCTTGCTATGGAACCTGGTATTCCACTGATTTTTGGGACTGACATTCCCGGAAGGGGTCAAGGCTCATGCTTTCGCCGATGACTGTCTCCTGTTAGTTCGTGGTAATTCAAGACCGCAACTACAAAAACGAGCTCAGGCGGCTTTGTCAACCGCAGAGGGCTGGATGGACATTCAAAATTTAAGGATTTCTGTGCCAAAGACGAAGTTTATGCTTCTCAAGGGTGCAGACAAATTATCATACAGTCGTAACTCCCGTATTAAGTATAAAGGCTGTGTAATCAGTCGAGTTCGAGTTCACAAGTACCTAGTGTTTTGTTTGATGAGAAGTTGCTGTTTAGCAACCACATTAGGCAAGTAGCGGCAAACGCCATCTCTGTGATGCACAAGCTTAGGAAAGGATTGCTGGAAAGGATTACGGACTGTCGCGCTGTCATTTATACGTGGTGTACCGAGGTGTTTTTGAAAGTATGACCTCTTACAAGACGTCCGTTTGGGAGCATAGATTGGAAAGAAATCGAGCACTTATTCAAAATTAAAGGAGTGCCCAGCACAGAGTGCCCGGCCTTAATTGTATGCACTGGTGTTTTTAAAACAACCTCCTACGAGGCTACTACTGTATTGGAAAAAGCTCTCCCAATCGATTTAGTAGTGAAAGTTCGGGCAGCCATGTGGAAATTGCAAAGAGACGGGGAGGCCGAGGTATTTGGGATGCGGTTTCCAGCCGGGCCTGTACCGGAGCGGAGCGATCTCAATGCACCGGTTCTAAATTTCGAACAGTTGCCTATCTCCCGCCTGCGGAGGTGGCTTGGGATGGAAGCATGGCAGCAAGAATGGCACGCCACGACTAAGGGAAGGTCCTTTTATAGATTTATACAGAATCTGGTGGGATGGTATGCCTCTTCCTCGTTTTTAAGGGCAACGGAAGCCTGAGTGCTCTCCAACCATTTGTTTCGGTTCCACCTAGCAGCTGATGAGTTGTGCGTCTGTGGGAAAGTCCAATCGAACGAACACATGATGTTCGACTGCACAGTTCTTGGAGGGGCCAGGGCTCAGGCCACCCTGGAACTTAGAGGTCAAGGAGAAAATTGGCCACTCACAACCGGCGAGTCAATGTGTTGAGAGCCGCATTGTCGGACCGTGTGGGAGTTCCTTGATGCGGTTGCTTTGTTCAACCGACATCAGTAGTTTACCTTTTTTTTTGATATTCCCACCTACTCCTCTGGAACGGATCTACAATCAAGTTTGACTCGCGCCAGAGGAGTGTCCTTTACTCTAGCTCGCCTCCCCGCCCGCCGGCTGTATGTCCGGCACGGCAGGTCAGTTCACCGGTTAGCTCTTTTATTTCGTAGGTGGAAATTCCACCTACGACAAGCCGTCATCAGCGAGCGGTTTCTTCTTGACGAGCTTCCTCATCTTTCTTCTTTATAACTGCGCTTATAAACGACGAGATCACATTAAAGTTATCCTCGTTAAGTAGCATTTTATCCACCACATTCTCCGTAGATAATGGCCCTATACGTCTTACACAGGATTGCCTGCTTTCAGTCCAACGGTTACATTCAAATACTACATGTTCAGGGGAATCATATGCCCCACAGTAAGGACAGTTGTTGTTATCTACCCTTAATCTTGCACATAAATAGGACCTGAACGACCCATGCCCTGTAAAAAATTGCGTTATCCAGTAATTTATGTCCCCGAACTTCCTTTCTATCCATGGTCGGATCAAAGGTATCAAACGATGTGTCCATCGTCCCGTGTTGGCTACATCCCAACGATGTTGCCAATTACGCAGCATCTCTTCATATGCTTGTTTAGAAGGTTGTCCACATGCTATACTCACTCGCATCTCCGCCAGTTGTTTAAGCGGAGGAGTTGTTTAAGTTGTTTAAGTTTACCGCCAGTTGTTTAAGTTTACCTAGTTGTTTAAGTTTACCTTGTTTATGTTTACTCCGCCAGTTGTTTAAGTTTACCTAAGGGAAAAGACTCCTACCGCGCTGCTGTAGGAAGTTAACCGGGAGATGTAGCTGGCTACTAGCCAGATTAAGGCTCCAGCGCTTTAATGGTGGACAGGTACTTGCTGGCATTCAGCGGCCTAGGCGTGGCAGCGAATTGCTGTCTTTGACAAGATAAATTAATTATTGATAGTCATATATGTTTTAGTAGTTGATGGGGTGCTCCTACCCATTTCAGTGATATATGACAAGTGGCGGTGGGACACGCAAGCGAGTGGTGTATGGTACCACGCTTATTCCGCTCACGCTTTTAGATTAGCTCTAGGAGCTAGTTAGGAGCTTTTGTGGCTCAGTATCCGTTTGTGGCACAGACATTCGGTCTTATGCTTTAGGGCGGCCGAATGGGGTGGTGGAGGAATAAATGCCAAGCAAATCAATCACCAACAGCAAACATCTCAACTAACAAGACAGTCTTCGCCAAGACAGTCGTTTTGGCATTGAGCCCCTGCTCGATGCCACAACGACTGTCTTGGCGAAGTAAGCACCCAGGCGGACTCCTAGCTACCCGGGTTGCTATTCTACCTATACATCTATAATTGCAAGCATACGCTGGGCTAAGAATCTGAGGAAGACAGCAACTATATTCCATTCCCTTCTGGTTTTCCAATTAACTTGTAGATCAAAACCAGAATTGATCCTCGAAAGCTCTCTAGCTACTTTGGTATATTCATACTGAACCTTATTTATTCTGTTAGTTATTCTTATAAGCCAAATATATTAACTAAACTTACATAAATTAGAAATTGGATTGGAGAGAATATATATATGAATAGTTATATGAATTTAAACGTAAAAGAGAACAATTTTACCATTATACGTATAATTATTATTATTATTCTGACTGTCAAATGCCACCGCTTTGTATGTATATTAACTAATGAATGAAATAAAAGAAATTAATTAAATAAATATTCATGAATCGAATTAATTTTACGCAACTACAGTTTTGTTTAAAGTTATGTGGTAATTTATTTACTTTTACTTCGAAAATATATCTCATAAATTATTATTCTACTGTTCTGTTTGTCAAGAAAAATTAAAATAATAAGACAAAAGACATGCAACTTAGCCTACTCTTGAGGTATATAGAATATATGCATCAATTTTAAACTGAATGAAATTATCATAAACTATTGTTTAATAAATAAAGAGCAAGGCATGAAAATTACCATTTTATTTAAATTAAAAACGAATTATATAAAAAAAAATATTAAAAAGATATTAATTCCAATTTAATCTTTTTATTTTTTAAATTGAGTACAGTTTAACGAAGTTATTTTTTGCATGTTATCGTAATATCGTAATTCGTTAGCTTTCATTGTCGATTTACTTTTTCTTGGGATTTTAATTTAACGTAAATTTCTTTTGCGATGTTTGTGTTTAAGCTGCATTTTTTACTTCCCATTACCAATACCAACTTTCTAAAACTTAATTACTTCATTTCTATAAGGATTTTTTTAATTTTTTTCGTTGCTGATTCTTTAAAAAAAGAAAAAACCACCAAAAACATTTTACAGTGAAACTATTTTATTTTTTATTAACTTTTTTTCTTCCGTACCATACAATTCATATATTAATACAATTTTGATAATAACATTTTATATTATTTTTGATAAGTTATACAGATTTTTTTATAATATTGCATAGATTCTAATATTCCTAAATTAAGAAATATTTTTGCACCCTAAGTTTTTCTAGAATCGACTTACGGTAGACGACAAGGTCAATAAATTATTTATTAAAACATCCTGTGATATAACAAATGCATTTGGATATAGAGCCATGTTCGACGTTGACACAAAAATTATAAAAATAAAGTTGATAAATATATATTTAATATCATGATAAATTTGTATTTTTCCCCCCTGCCAGCCGGAACCAGATCCCCAATTACGCATGAATATGGTTCCGGAAGGTGCCTTTGCCTTTGCCAGATGAGGAAAACGCCAGGCCCGGCTATGCCGTTCCCGTCATTTTTGCTTCATCTCTAACGGGGTCACCCCCGGAGGGGCGTTCACCCGTGCTTGCACGGGTGAACTGCAGCTCCATACGGAGCTGTCCCTCACTCCCTCGCGTCCCGATATTTCATTTGCAGTTTTCCGACACACACCCCGTCAAAGTGTCGAATTCTACCAAACTGACATACTGACTAACATCGTTCCAACGATCTCGAGATGCCCAGTTACGGCAGTACAGTCGCGGCATTCCTTGTCCCACCGCGGGCACTTGAATATCACGTTTTCCAGCGTGTCTAACTCCCGACAATAGGGGCAGAAGAGGTCTTCAGCTCTTCTTCGTCCACACAGGTATAAACGAAAGACCCCCATGGGCGGTCAGGAATTGTATCAGCCAGAATCCCAGTTCACCGAACTTCCTTCCGGCCCACGGCTCAATGTGCGCGATCAAATGATGCGTCCACCTCCCTTTCGTGGTCGTATCCCACCTGGCTTGCCAATCCCTTTAGAAAGTAGCGTTGGCATCGTTCTTAAACACACTCTCATATACTTGCGCACGAGCAGCCACCAGCTGCTGAAGTGGCGGCATCCCAGTCACCACCAGCACCGCCTCAGTCGAGACAGAGGCGAATGCCGACGCCATCTTATGATATGTATTGAGTTGAAAAAGGTTCCCCATCTACAACAAGCGGTGATAATTCTTTTCCGGTCGGACAAATTATATTTTAACGATATCGAATATTTAATTTTGTCTCCTGACCACCATTTTATCAATAAATTTGATTAAAAGCAAATCTTAATGTAAGAAACTTTAGATATGTAACAAACTATCCGGTACTTACTTTATATAAACCTAGGAATACTATTTACAGGCTCTGATTTAATAAAACTATGTAATATAAATAAGGATAACTTAGATATCCATCCGAAAAATCATATTAATCAACCAATA
Source organism: Lycorma delicatula (assembly GCF_047948215.1). Lineage (NCBI taxonomy): Eukaryota > Metazoa > Arthropoda > Insecta > Hemiptera > Fulgoridae > Lycorma > Lycorma delicatula. The sequence goes on along the minus strand of NC_134463.1, from coordinate 114,654,465 downwards.
TGTTATTCCATATGACTGTATATCTTATAAGTACTTTAAGTAAATGTTTGTAAAAGATTAGCTGTATGATATTCGGTGCCATTATTAATAAGGAAAGTAAGGAATGAAGTGGTTTCTCAAAGTACTTTTTTCATTGAGCCGATTATATAGTAATACACATTAATATGACGAGCTTACCGAAATCCACCCGCATAATACAAATAATCTTACAAGTGAAACATTTACTCTATTCATAATTGGGACTGGCTATAAAATGAGCATTATTACAGTAGATAAAGTAAATCGTGCCTTTTGAACCTTAGGTATAAGAGGCATTAGGTTACGGCTCGGCTGATAAATTTTGCACATATATGCGTAGGATGGGAATAAAAAGAGATATTGGAATTAAATAAAAAATGAATAGAAGTAAAATATCTTAGCTACAAAATGGAGTATTATTTTTCATTATAATCCCCGTTTACAGTGATACTTTTTTGTGACAGGTTTTTGCATTCCGTCACTGAAAAATCCTGGCGGTCTTTCTCGGATCCAAGCGGCCACAACTTCCTTCACCTCATCGTCGGTGGTGTAATGATTATCTTGAGTTGTAATGAGTGATGTAATGAGTTCCCTCTTGTGATGATGGAAGAAGTGAAAGTCGCAGGGAGCCAAATCCGGCAAGTGTGGCGGATACGGAATAGGTTCAAACTTGCGGAGATCAATCAGAGAATTTTTGCGCTATCTATTGTGCACAGATTTTACGGTAGCTCAATTGCTCAATAATATGGCCCATTCGTTCTTTAGATATGCCTAACTGAATAGTGATGCGTTGCTGGGTGATTTGCCGGTCACTTTGAAGCAAATCCTCCGCCTCCTTTCGATGTTTCTCGTTATTCACAGAAACTAGTCGTCCGCTGCTAGATGTGTCCTCAATTGTAGCTTTACCACTTTCAAATTCGCTTAATTTCAACGCCCACCTATTCACAGTACTCCTATCAGCAGTTTCACTGCCGTAAACCGCTTTTAAACAATGAAAAATATTCGTTGAGTTCACAATTTCTGCTGTTAAAAAGTCGATCAGTGTGCGCTGTTTTAAACGTGTTGATATATTGGCCGTACTCGACTCCATTTTAACTGCTACTGAATACAAACCGGTAAACGGATTTCAACGCATTATCACAGGTTTGTAGAGGGAATTTTAGCTAACAAGTGCTGCCACGTCCAACTTGTTAGTACTTTTTGTCTCCGTGTAACACGTTAGTATACAAAATTCATCAGCCGAGTGTAGTATATTCATAAAAAGGATCAGGAAGATATAATATATACCAGTATATATACTAGGTCAGTAAAATAAAACCGAACTTTGGTTTTTAAATTTTATTAATACAGATTAAAATACGAAATATATTTGTGGTTTTTCGACGTACTTTCCCGAACCTCTGCATATTTTTTCCAACGTACCTTGTGAATTCCTTATCCATGGTTTTTTTTGTTTTGGGCTATTGAAGGAGCCGGTGCTTCCTTCAAAGACGCATACATAAAATAAGTCACAGAAGGGATAAATTTGTGATTATACAGTGGATGTTTAAGATTTTCTAGTAAATTTCATTTAGTTTATCCCAAATAGTAACAACTTAGTAAGGGCTGGCTATGACCTGAGGGAGAATCACATCTTTAATTGCCTGACATCTTTTTTTCTGTAAGCGGCCTTAATATTCCCAAGAATTGACATTAATATGTATGATCCACGCCTTTTCAGTTCCAAAAGTCAGATTCAAGAACTTTTCCAGCTGAGATGTGTACATCTTAGTTGAAAGAAAGATGAAAGTCTTGCACTATAACAGTGCAAGGGCTTTCCACACCTTCGCCGATTTCCACTCGAGATGTATTTACGTATTCATGTCTCCCCACATATGAATATTCAATCAAACAAATTATTTCCGTTTCGTTGAAATCGATTCACAGAAGCATTTTGAAAATTTTGTCGATCCTGTTTCTAATTTTCGATCAAGCATCTTGAACCCACCTCCACAGAATTCGCAAAACTCAAGATGTTTGCGATAGTGAAATGAGCACTTCTATGATTGAAAATTATTTCCGAAGCGATTTCTTTGACCGTAAGGTGTTGATCCTTTTTAATAAGATCACAGATTGATTGAATGTTGTCATCCGTCATATTTATCCTTGAACGCCTATTGTTACTCTCATATTTTACAGCTTTACTCCCTCCTTTAGTATATTATTTCATTCATGGCCTTATGTACGTGACAACGTCATATCTTCAAACTGCAAATTCAACCTAGTAAAGATTTCGGAAAGTTTGACCCCCGCATTAGTGAGAAACTTATATTTATTCTACATTCCTCCACGTCAGCCCAGTCATACGCTACCCGTGAAGACAAACGTCCGGTTTAAACTTGATTGACCATTCTATTTCTTAAATATTTTTAGATAAATTATTTAAAAAAAGATTGCTTTTTGTTTTATTTTATTGTCTTCAGTCGTTTTCTGATTTGATACGATTCTCCACTCCTTTCTGTTTTACTAACCTTTTAACTTTTAACATATTTATTACATTCTTCATCCTTAATTATCTATTTTATGTATTCCAGTCCTTGTTTTCCTCTACAGTTTCTATCGCCTACAAATAAATTCTCCATTAACTAAACCGGAATATTTTAATACATGACTTATTAAATTAGTTGATTTCTTTACAAAATTGTGTCACAAATGCTCTCTTGCTTTTATTCATCTTAAGATCTTATATATAGTTTTATCGACAATTCCATTTTTCAGTACTATAAAGCACTAAATTTCACGTACATATTATTTTCAAGAATTTCTTTTTAATTTTTACATCTTCGTATGATATTGAGAAACTTCTTTTTAGTATTAGAATTCTCCTTGGTTGTTCCAGGCAGCTTTTGATGTCTACTTTACTTCGTTACTTCTTAATTTTACTTACTTTAGAGAAGAAATTTTTAACTTCTGGTTTATTTACTTCCACCTATATTAAATAGTTTTAATTTTTGTAAATCTGTAAAAATTATCTATTTATTTTTTCTTTCTCGGAGAACTAACAAGCCTATTCCCAATTATAACTACCCCAATCTCTCTCTGATTATCTCTTCTGATAACCTCAATTATAGTATTTAAAATTTATTTTAATTTATATTTAATAATTTAAAAAAATATTTATTTAATCACTTAATTTATAATTACGAATATTAAAATAATTTTCCAATAGAAATAAAAAGTATGTATACGGTAAAATATGTTTTATAAAGCAAGTAACTGGAAAATATTAGTCTTACTATATTGTAAATTTATGTAATATTTAAAAAATGCCCTAGAGTGATTTAATGTAGAAAATAAATAGTTAAAGGAGGAACCATTATAGCATTGCAAGAGCACGTATTTTCCCAAACGTTAGATATAATTTGTTTCTTGTACTGGTATCATATAAATGCATTAATATAATATTTTCAATAAAACTTTTTATATAGATAACAAACAAATTGAGATTCTTTAAATTTATTATTTTATAATAGTAACCGATTTAGGATACGAAAAATAGAATTTTTAATAACAATTGATTTTAAATATTTATGATATTTGTAATAAATAATTTAAAAAAATTATTAACTAGAAAAACCAGTTTGAAGAATTAGAAGAAAACAATTTTTTCATAAATATTTTACGATTTATTATATCCGATTTATAATCTAGTAGGTAATTTAAAAATATCTTGGAAAAATAGAGTAAAATTGAATTTAAAATTTGTATGCAAAAAGGAGATCACAACTGAAATAATTAATGAATAAATAATTGATTACAGAAAGTTCTTATGTAACTATAAAATTAAAAAAAAAAAAAAAATTAATTTAAATATGCTTTTAAAAAATCTAAAAAAAAAAAATGGATTACTCAGTAAACATAAATAGTAGATAATTTGTTTTCAACAAAATAATATGTATAAAGTTGCCTATTTTCGCAAGACCACAATGAAAAGCACGGGGGGCGATCGCAGTTTTATTTTGTACCTTAACTTTAGTTCATCCATGGAGATTACTAGATATTGAATATTGAAGCTATTATTTCTATACTGCATCAAAATCTTTGTCATAATTAATGAATTTTGATTAGATTGGTATTAATAGACCCAATATATAACTTCTAATCACAATTGAATTACAAAATTAAATAAAACTAAAAAAATCTAAAGAAAACAAAAGTATAAAAATCCATCCTTCACAATTTAAAGGGTTGTGCGTCATTGTAATCCTGATGTACACTAGGCTCAGTATTCATACTGCACCCTGCTTTAAGGATTGGAAACCAAGTTGTGGCCAACAGAACGCATCTCCGGGTTGCAAATAGAAGGCCACCAGGTTTTCTAAATAAGCTGTCCTGAATAGGCAATGGTTGTGTTTAAGGTGGAGAGGAATTTTGACAATGAGGATGGGAAATCCATTTATAAAATATCACAAACAAAACAAAATATCCCTAAAAAAAAAATTACAAAATGTAGACTCTCTATAAAAGAGAGTCTACAGAGATGTTATAGATGATTATAGAGAGATAGAGTGAGCCGATAATAGATCACTGAAGTGCACGAGCGGACTAATCAAGGAACGGCAGTTGCCAAGTATTTAGATGGAAGTACCTAACGAGATATCACCTCTATTATTTCCTAATAGAACTACATTAGGAGGGCAGAGTTCAATACAGTAAGAAATCGGTTGAACATTGTGGTGTAATCGAGAATATTCATTGTAGATTCGCAAACAAAAAAGAAGAGAGAAAAATTCAAGATGTGTTTTCAAATAACGTTAGATTGAAATTCAATAACCTTAGGTTGTTAATATATGGTGAATATCTAGCTCTTATTACATGTTCAAAAAATGTTTAAGATTTATTAATACAATTTTTAATTGCAATTAATTTACTTTGCGATGGTTTGAAAAGTAATTAATGTAAAAACTTAGAATAAATATTCCTGAAGAAGCAAGATATTCTGATTCCCTAAGGTTGTAAACGGCTCTTTTTATGTCGTTAGGGTTAAATGAGGAAAATATTTATTTTTTCCTTTCTATCTAAGGGACTCCACTCGTCAGCCATCCTGTCTTGAAGACATCAATTACAGATTTGAAGTTTCTAGTTTTGAAGAGGTTTCAGCACTCCGTTTTAATTTTATCTCTACCTTAAGAGTTGTTGAAAAAACTGCAAAAAGTTTTACTGTGTTCAAAATTTTCTTTTAGTTGTTCTTCTTCTTGATTAATCAATCTTATCTTTATACAGATTTCATTTAAACGTTCATTTTTCCTTTATTTTCTTATAACCTTTTCCGTTATTCAGAGTAACTGCATCTAAATTCTTCTTTTTTCTTCCTTTGCATTTTTCATCTTCTCTCTCTAAAATCCTTCTCTAAAAATTCTAAGTAGGGTATGCCCTAACCAAGATGTTAAATGTTTCTTATCATTTTCAAAAAATCCTTTTCCCCTTTTATTTTTCTCACTACCTTCTTGCACACTCCATTTTCTCCATTCTTCTGAGGAATAACTATGCCAAATTAAATAAAAATGAATTTAAAAATGAGTATATGATAATAGAATTTTTTAACACAGTTCCAGAACAAATTTTAATTACTAATGGCAGAAATTCATTCAGGGTCTATATCAAAGTGAATTTTATTTGGAAAACAAATTATGAAAATTATGAAAAATGTAAATTAACGCAAAAAAGGTTAGAATTTAATTTTGTTTTGTTGAGAGGATGTAATTAAAAGATTAAATTCATCTATTACTAGTTAAAAAAATGTAACTTTTTTATAACAATTTATTACAATAACATTATATTTCGTAATTAAAGTTAATTTTCATGTTTCGAACTGCAGGGAATGTTTATAATTAATTAACTTTTGTCATTATGTTCTATTATACTATTATTAATTAGTTTGAATTATAATTGCTTGATTGTTAAACCCATTTAATAATATGTAGATGACTAAATAATTCCTAAAATAAATTAAATACGAACGCACTAAACTGCAACTGAAGTATTAAAATAATCTGGTAGTAATTTTTATTTCTGTAACTTCTGAATTTAATTTTGATCAAGAAATAAAAATCTTATTTATATACAATTCTGGATTATGCTGTACCATATAAAATTGTTACCAAATTACTTATATAACAGCTTTACTATGATAAAGCAAGACCCGATTCGGGCCAAGTTAAATTATAATCTCGAATGAATGGCATCTGAAACCGCTGTCCCATACGTGTTAAAGGGTTTAAGGGAATTACTAAAAATGGAGAAGCTGATTCCAGACATCCTAAAAAAGAAAGAAAAGGATTACAGAGAATGGGAAGCAGACTGAAGCCTGGGTGGAAGACGTGAGGAGAAGGACAGCCTCCTGCTTAGTTGCCGCCGTTCGTCCGTGCTTGCACGGGTGGGCGGCATTGAGGAGGCATGGGGACTCTCAACCCGAAGGTCAAAAAAAAAAAAAATATTGGAGAAAAGACCGGGTCCCGGCGGATAAGGCGGAATCCCGGAAACGGCATAACCGGTCCTGTTACCCCCCACACTAAAGTTAGAGGCAAGCGAATTAAAATAAGAAGATACAGAACAGGCGGGCCGACCTGCCATACCGGACCTACTTCCGGCAGGCGGGAAGGTTCGTTAGAATCGCAACGACACGTCTCAGGACTGAGTCATGCTTGACTGCAGATCCGGTAGACTAAAGATTATTTTTATTTAAATTTGCAAATATTTGATTGCTATTGTACAAAGAGCGCCCGACATTCACGAGCTTGGAAGATTAATCAACTTTTCAATTATACTACTATTCTGGAAAAAATGGAGAGTAAACAATTATTCTTCAACTACCAAAACTCGGTCAAAAAAATAAATATTCGTAAGTTATTTATAATTATATTAAATAACTAGCATCGGCCTCGTGGCTTCGCCCGCACCTTTACTTTTTCTCCGCGGTCAAGGGTTGTTTAGGCGGTCAGGACTCACTTCGCTACTCCTTCTCATCTAGAGAGGGGTTCTGTTCCCTGGACCTATCTGTGTTCATTAAACCCATGCCTGCGAGAATAATAATGATAAATAAAAATTAAAGTCTGTTCATTTTATAAAAACTATCAGTGTAACGTAATTTCTTCAGAGCAACAGTTTGGTCAGTACAGGTCCCACTAATTAGATTTTAGATTTCCCATCGCGGCATCTCTCGCGAAATACATAATAATAACAAAATATCATAATACCATCACAATGTTACCAAATCTCATAAAGATTGATTCAGTCTTTAGGAGTAAATATCTCGTTTAAATTGTCGGAAATAGGGAAAATTTGCAATAATTTTTCGAAAGTTTTACTTTTCTTTACCCCTTTAAAAAAATTTAGAAATTGGTTTTTAGATATTTACATGAAGATTAAATATATCAAAAACCAAGTTGATATCTTCATTTCTTACCGAGAAATTAAAAAAAAAAAAAATTGTAAATTTCTTTTTTACTTCAGTTAACCCCTTTAAATTCGGGATTTCAAAAAATCCTCTCTTAGTGCCCACTTACACCGTAACAAAAACGCGTATACAAATTTTCATCAATTTATCTTCAGTAGTTTCCATTGGGCATTATGAATCACTCACGACAAGTTCTTTGATCTCTCTCTCTCTCTATCTCTCCCTCCACGCGCGCGTGGAGGGAGAGAGAGATTACGTCTACACCCTCGGATGAGGGTGTAGACGTAATCTCGAGTTGTTTATTCATACCTTCTAGTACCTTGATGTTTGACACCTTATCCTTCCAAGATATCCTTAGGATGCGTCTACATTTCAAAGGCCGCCAACTTTTTCATGTGTAGTTTTTTTCAATGAAAATGCATGTATTGCATATAGGAGCACAGGAAACACATAACATTTTACCATTCTAGCCCGCAGATATAATCTGACCTGCCGATCACATAAGAAAGTATTTATTTTGGGAAATGCGCTTCTAGCCATTTCTGTCCGGGTTTTAATTTTCAGTGTTTGATCCATGTTGTAGGTTATCCAAGTACCAAGATATTTGTTCTTTGTTGTTTTTTTCAATTATCGCATTGTCGATGTATAACTCTGGACTCGCCATTTGATATCTAGTTATCACCATGTACTTTGACATTCTAAGGCCGTACTGTATAACATCTTTAATCTTTTGAACTGCTCTCTTTAGATCGCTGAAAGTCACCGCTATGACGAAAGTGTCGTCCGCCTAGAATTACTACTTGGCTGACCATTGACTATAACTCCAGCTTCATCTTCATTTAGAGCCTCCTTGAATATCGCTTTGGAATACAGATTAAATAGCGTGGAAGACAGAATGCATCCTTGCCTTACTCCCCTTTGTATTTGTATTTCCTCAGTAACGTCATTATCTACTTTAATGAATTTACTAGCTGTTTGATACCAGTAAAACGATTCAATAATCTGTATATCTCGTGAGTCGATATTCCGCTGTCTAAGTAAGCTTATTTGAGTATCATGGCGAACTGTATGAAAAGCCTTCTCGTAATCTATGAAACAGATGTGAATATCTGAGTTCACATCTAGGCACCTCTGAGCTAATACATTAAAACTAAATTTTCCTTCAGTTAATTTCTTCTTCCAGTTTGTTTTTCTGTCGATGACTTTTCAAGAATGCTTTTCATATATGACTCATTAAGCTAATAATTCGGTAACCACTGCATTCTCTCACATTTGGTTTCTTTAATAAAATTATAAAAATTTTGTTTAAAACTTATTAATTTAGTAGAAAATGTTGTTGAGTAAATGTAAACAAAATTTCATTAAAATATCACAAACGGTACCCAACACATATATTTATTAAAGGAACATAAAATATTGAGGATATGCAATCCTTAAGGGCAAGATAAGCATGTGGCATATAAGACATTTTTTCATAAAAGTTTTTTTTTTGCGTATTTGACTCATTTAATTAATCCCTCAGGTTTTTCTAACACTTCCTTGATCCCCCTCTATGTAAATTCATAAATACTTATCATAGTCGTTAAATTAAAAATTACAACTCAAGTAGAGTAGATCTAAATTTAAAACTTAATTAATCTATTTAGTATTCAAAATTGTCAGTTCAAATGAAATAGTGTCAAATTTAATAAAATAACTTTTTTTTTTATTCTGTTAATGAAAAAAGTTTGAAATTTCATTCCGCAAGAAGCAAGTAACATAAATTGGAACTATTGAATTTATTGATAATTAATCCAGTAGCAAAAAGACATCGCTAATGTTTTTTATTCGATTTGTTGCGGGCAACCTCTAAATTTTCTTATTTCTCTCTTTTTCATTACCTATATCAACTGAAGGATATCGACCGACGTATTTCAAAGGTTAGGGATTTTCCTTTCCATAATGAAAATTGACAGATTGACATTTAACCCAAGTATAAGGTTTTTAGTGTTACTTTGTTTCGGAGAGTTTCTCTTCTCAGTAATCTTACTAGAGAAAGCAGTCTATCTAAGAAAGTTATTGGTACAACGCCTGCATCTCAGACAGCATACATCTTACGTGTAATCAATTTTCCTTTACGCAATTTCGTACTTTACGAACTTACGATATAGTGGTTAAACGAAGCGGAAAAATAAAATTATTTTGCGGTATTCGTTTTAAATAACTCTTTGTGTGAAGGGTTTCACTCGTGCTGAGTATAATTAAAGTGTTAAATATTGGAGAAGTAATCAATCTATATATTTATTTTATTGGATTAGATTATTTTAAACACGTTAAATCTTTATCGATAACTTTGATTCCTAAAATCCCGCTTCTTGATGACAATTTTATTTTTCATTTACTTTTTTTTTTAATGTATGTCATTTCATTTTATTAATAAAATTTGAACTTCAAAAGTATTAAATTAAACTAGTTTCTTGATTAAACTTTTATCTGAAACGACAGTATTCTCGAATGAATCATACAAAAATAAAATTGAAAAACTATGACTTATTTCACCATCTGCAAAATATTAGTCTCTCCTCACCTAATTTAAGCATTTTTTCAATAAGGTTTTTAGTTGTTTTTTTATTTTCCTAACGAATACCGCTATAATAGCTGTATTAAAGGGGAAAGTAAGGTGATCATATTAAAAATGGGGTATCGGTTTTTTTTCCAAATCTTTACGTAAAATTATCCAACTAGTTCAATGTAGAAAAAATATATGTACATCAATGTCTCTCACTGATTTTGGCCTTATACCTCATAATTAATCAACCTGATTTTTTTTTCAAAATTAGTTCAAATATTATATTATATATGGGGAGCTTTAATTATATTTTTATTTTTATTCGTTAAGGTGGATATTGTAGAAAAAAACGAATTTCGATTTTCTTCCGAAGAATTTTAGAGAAAATTTTATTAAAGCAAATTTTTCCCTACAATGGATAAATAATCCTCAAAAAATCAACCTCCATCTCATAAAATTGAAAATCAGGAATTGATAAAATTTTTTAAAATGATAGAACCCGAATCTAACACGTAGAAAAGTATTTTAAATTTTTTTTTTCTTATTTTAGCCTTTATTGAAAGGTATGTGTTGGATTTAGAGAAAATAATACTGAAGCAAATTTGATAAGCTTATTTAACTTTTACATGAATCTTTTTAGCATCTTCTTAAAATTTATTTTCCACCTCTAAAAATATATATTCTGCTTTTTTGTCGTTTTCTTTTTTTCATTGTAAGACTTTTAATTTTTATTGCTAAATTTTTTTTTCTTCATCATTTAAAAGATATTAAATTAGAATTTAATGTAGCTTTGATATTTGCATTATGTTGAAATTGAAAAAATCCCTTTCCCCACGTCGGAAGGCGGAATTAGATTTCACCGGTGCTAAGTAGGGGATAAACTCTTAATGAGGGCTTATTACTGTAGTTAAGAAGTCCAAAATCCAATTTTTTTTTGATTTTGGCCTTTTTTATCTCGCGCTGAAACTAAAATTTTAAATTCTGTAGAAAAATAAATAACCAATAAAACAATTTATCGGGCATCTTTAAAGCTAAATAAAAATTAATTTTATTTAAATTTGTTTGAAATAATTTATTTCATAAGTTGGCAATACTAACATCTGATTCTACTAAGTTTTTTGTGTTGTAATTGAACAGCGTCAGAAAACGAACAGTTTCCGAATTTATGTTTATTAAGAACTTTCTTCTATATTTTCACCAGTAGAGTATGTCTTGAAAGTTTTTGTTCTTCTTGAATCACTTTGAACGATGTAAATATATTTATAAATTTTTAGTTTGCATATTTTACAAAAAGAATATATATTTTACAAAAACAATATAAAAATATTTTTTTGTTAAATTACTCAGAAATGATAACACTCATTACCAGATATTGAAATCAAAGCACGATTGAAATATTTTATTTTATATATATATAGATATGTTTTTACTGAATTTGTTTATTTACAATCAGGCTTCTTTATTGAAGCTATAAGTCGTATGAAAAACTATCAGTTGAAATAGGATCATTCAGTGATAATCTAAACGAGTACAAAAACAATAATTAATATGAATAAAGACAAGATAATACTATGAATAAATACTGTTAGCTGTGAAATAACTTGATAATATTTGATAGTGTCTGAAAATATATTTAAATATCTTCCCACCATTAGTCAAGTTGGATACGTGTGTTCAAGTATTGCTAGAACAGTAATACAAGAAACATTAACTTATCTACGATTAAGATAATCGTAGATTATGTAGCTTACGTTTATTATTTATCCACGATTAAAATAATCGTAGATAAATAATAAACGAAAGCATCTATAAATTTTAAAACCGAAAATAAAACAGTCAATTATAGAAAGTGGATCTCCAAAACTTATTTTTGTTTGTTTCATTTTTCTTCTGCTCCCCTGGGCCGGCTCACCTAAGCCAGCCACAATTTTATGAGCAGGGTTGCCCTCAGAAATCTCTACCCGAATCCTTACGCCCCTGGCATCCTTCTCTTTTGTGTCAATTATTCCGGTCGCCAAAGTCACAACCAGATTCCATTCGCGTCTGCCCGTCAGCATGAGTGGCATCGTCTCTTCTAGCGTGAGGCTTTATAGCCTGAGGTTTCTCCGAGTCTCATCGCACCTATGACAGTAGTACATAATGTGTTCATCTGCATATGACGCAACTGTAACACTGTCTGGATTAGGCAGGTCAGCAGTGTAGATCAAGAATAGAACAAGTCTCAGAACTGAACTCTGTTGAACTTCTGAGTTATTGTCGAAAAACTTAGACATATCTTCATTGTAGTTAACTCTAGAGAAGCAACCATCAAGATAGCTTCGTAGGATTAAATAATAAGGTTACAGAAGGCCGGGGTTTGATTTGAAAAGAAGACCCGGCAACCAAATTAAAACTTAAAAACGAAAACCATTTCTCACTCTAAATTTTAATTATTGAAAGTAAAACCGTTTACAATTGTACTAAATAAATTTAATTATTTAATTTATTTATTATGTAAATATATATATATACACACACACACACACACACACACACACACAAAACAGTTATTACTACTAAATTAAATTAGATAGATTATTTTTGTTTGTAATTAAATTTATTTAATATAATTATAAACATTTTTAATTTCAGTAATTATCATTTAGAGCGAGAAACGGTATTAAACAATAGAAGATTTACGAAAAAAGTATACTATTTAATTATATATTTACTAACGTATTATCTTTTTAATCTATTTTGAATATTCATGAGGAAAGTTTGCAATAACATAAAAACTTGTAGTTGTTTGGCGTTTTAAAAAATAAAATACTTGAACATTTTAATTGACAAGAATATTAAATGGATCGACTATAATACTAATTTAAATTGTTGGCTTAGAAAGATAATATACACATTTGAGGCAGTAAAGAGGATTTTTAATTTGAAAATAATGGAATTTATATATCTTTCCTTGGTACAGTCTCATCTTTAGAATGTTGTGGTATTTAGAGCTGCTTTTAATACCAGACCTTTATGTGCTGCATAAAATTTATATAAGAATAATATGTACGAAAATGAAAATTAACTCACCAAAACCGTTATTTAAAATATTAGAAATATTATATATTGCTAGATTGTATAAAAGTAAATTATTATTAATGATTAAAAAATATATAAATTATTTTCCATTTAAAGAACATCACCATGGTATAAGACAATAAGTGGGTTAATTATAACAAATTAAACAAACTTGTCTCATTACAAGAATGAAACAGTGTACAATAATGAGACCAGGTTTTATAATTAATTTCCTGTTCATGTTATGGATATAGCAAATGATTTTGTAAATCTAAGGGAAAGAATTTATTTGTAAATTTTAATTATATTTTTATACAGCTGAATAGTAATATAATTTTGATGTCGCTAAGAAATTAACATTATTTTATTGAAAAATACCTTTTATTTTTAATACATTTGTTTTTTTACTTTATCGTTACATTTATTTTGAATTTATAGGAAGTTAATTTTTTTTAATCTTTTTTTTGTCTTCACTGCGCTCATATTTGGGGGAGTAGGATTATTTAGTTTTATACACAAATGATTATCATTATTGTATATAGTATTTTACTAATTACATATACAGAGTGTTTAAAAACGAAACCCAAAAAAGAAAACCAATTTTTAAAAAAATAATGCGATTAGTTATAAATATTTCAGTTATTTATGCAAAACAATAATGAGATCAAGTCTTTTTATAACAAATGTTGAAAGTGTCCACTATTTTCATCAATACAAACCTTTTCCCTATTTTTCATATTCCGTGCAAACTTTCGAAGTTAACCTCTTCAGTTTCTTGTAATTTTTGAGTTATGTTGTCTTACAGTTCTTCAATATTGTGTGAATTATTTTCGAATATACAACCTTTTAGATAATCCCAGAAAAAATATCTGCAAGAGAAAGATCAGATGATCTGTCTGGTCGTAAGCAATCGATATTACATTTTCACGTAGAAATTTCCCAAATGGTCCGTTGTTACTCTTGCAGTGTAACATGCGGCCCCGTTTTGTTGAAACCACAAATCTGTTTCATTTAATTCTAAATTTGTAATAAATTACGTTACAATTTATTGGTAGAGGTGTGGATTAAGAGTGTTTTTAATAACACACACACACACACACACACCAATTTTCTGTTGTTGTAGAGGTCGTGAAAACGTGAGGTTGTTAAAACTCCAGTAGCGATCTTTCCGACTATTAAAAACCTTTCAAATGAAATCAATTCTCAACTGTAAAAAGAAAAAAATTATAAAAAAATAACATTATTTAACACTTTAATGCTTTACCGAATAAAATTATTAAACCACTGTTGTCGAGCCTAGCAGCATGATCACGTGGGTGTAATTCATATGGCTTTAAATTAAGTAGCCTTTCTTTCTTTTTCCTGTTTAGCCTCCGGTAATTACCTTTCAGATAATACTTCAGAGGATGAATGAGGATGATATGTAAGAGTGTAAATGAAGTGTAATCTTGTACAGTCTCAGTTCGACCATTCCTGAGATGTGTAGTTAATTGAAACCCGACCACCAAAGAACACCGTTATCAACGATCTAGTATTCAAATCCTTGTAAAAATAACTGACTTTATTAGGACTTAAATTAAGTAGCCGTATACCTTTAATGGCACTATACAGAGATACTCATTTTTGTCGTGCAAGTTTTCATAAGGATTTGTTAGATGAGTTTTAATAGCTCTTATCGTCTTACAATTTTTTGTCGTTAAGTACTGAACGTTTTCGGCTATATCTATGATTGCAAAAAGAACCAGTCCTATATTTCTTTAAAAAACGATGAACTGAAGATTTGTTTTATTACATTCTTACCCGGGAACTGCAATTGAAAAACTTCTTGGCGCGAAACAAAAGATTTAATTGTTAAATAATTTTCCACAATATATCCTTTCTCCCTTTCTTGGAAGGAATCCTTTTGGACAAGGAAGAAATTCTTTCTTCCTTGTTCAAAACCATTTCTTCTTAATAAAAAACACAACCGAAAATATCTAACTTTTCACAAATAAAGAAATAGAAAATTATATTAGCTGATTATAAAACAACAATAATAGGTACTGCTGCCAACCTCTTCATCCAAAATTATTGTATTAATTTTTCTAAAAATTATTTTGCTTGTTGCGTTTTAAAACACCCAGGAAAATTGGATTTTTTATCCAATTAAAAAATAAATAAATAAAATATTAACGGCAACGATATATTGGCTCATTACAATTTTTTAGATCCTATCAGTTATGGAACCACTACTTTTAATCATTTTTACCAACAAAGTTTTTAAGTCCTTCTTGGTCAGTAAAAAATTAAACCTAATCTTTAACTATATTTTTATTAACAAGTTATTTATTGATTAATTTGACTAAAAAATCTAAAATGAATGTAAGGTAATTTTTTTTTTTAGTGGAACCTGACATAATAAAGAAATTTTTAAAGAATTAACATAGAAAAGAATTATTTTTCTTATTTAAATAATTAAATAAATAAAAGAGATAAGTAAGAAAAAACAATTTTTTGTTAAAACAGGCAGAAAAATTACTTAAAAGAGAAAAAAATACGAGAAAACCTATTTTAATCTAAAGATATGTTGTTGTTTTTTTTGTGGTAGACAATTTATTTTAATTATATTTTTTTATGTTCTTAAAAATACAAAAGTAACGTATTAAAAAAAATATGAAAAGTCATTTTGACTTAATTCTTTTTTTTAATAAAAAAAAGATGATCTTTAGTAATTTATGTAATGGTACTTTTGGTGTGGATCTATCATTGCGTATTAAAAAAAAATCAAAGGGCCTCTAAAAAAACAATTTATTTGTTCCGTTTCAAGTTTCGTTTTTATGGCTATAAAGGATTATTCTAGTAAAAATTATTACAGTTAAATTTCATTTATTCCGGTCTATGTATTCAACTATTCGTTTATCAAAGATACCATTATATTGTAATATATACAGAAGCTTCCCCAATGTCACATTAATTATTGCACTGTTAATGAAAAAAATAATCAAATATTTTTTCTAAATAGCACGTAAAAATTTTAATAAATTCATATATTTTCATTTCTTAAAATAGATAACTAATAAAACATGCAAATTTCAAAACCTTTCATAAAAGCATTTAATACTCAAAGCCTGATATTATTTTTAATTGAAAAATTATATTCATTTTATTAGATTAGAATTCTTGAAATCTAAGTAAATTTTCATTCAAAAAATTTATCATTAGACCAAGATAAAGAGAGGATATACCACCAAAGAAGAAGCTCTTTGGCATAATAAATAATTTTAAAAAGTTCAAATATAATAACGATTTTTTTAATAAATGTAAAAAATTGTATAAGATATATAATAGAAATTGGCATTATTTCTCCCAGGATGAATTTTAAAAATAAATGTGAGAGTATTTCAAGAGTTTAGGTGTATTTTACAGTCTTCTAATTAAATAATGAAAAAAAATTTCACAAAAACCTAGGTTTGCTAATGCATTATTTACGAATTACAGCTAACAAAAGTTTTTTATCTATCTACTTCCATTTTTCTTCTGGGGTCTACCATTTTTTTTTTAAATTAAAGAAATCTTTTGATTGCTGTATGTATGAAATATAAACTTTCAGAACGTTTTGATAAATATTTGAGACAAATTTAAAGAGAATCGCTTCGGTTAATTCTGGGATATAAGGCCAAAAACAGTGCGGCACACACACACACACACACACACTCACACGTATGCATATAAAAACATGTTTTTGGTCTAGATGAACTGGTGGGTTCCAAAAATGTAAAAAACCCGATAACCAATTTTTTATATGATCACCATTTTTCGATTTTAATACAGCTATTCAAGCTGTAAATTCACCGGGAAACTAAAATAGATGTGTTTAAAATCTATATTAATTATTTAAATACAAACCCACGAACTAATTTTAAGGTAAATACATTTAATGTAAAAAAATTATTACAAAACAATTTGTAATTCAGAAGGTACTATTGAAAAATATTTTGAACATACACAACAACTTAACGTTGGACGTGATGCAGAAAATTATTCTTTAAAAACAATTTTTTAATAAGTAATTGAAAAAATCATTAAAACAGACATGTTTTTGCAAAAAAAAAAATGTTTAAAAAGAATTTTATATAAATTTGTGGAAAGAAAGTTTTTTTATTAAAAATGGCAACTGTACAATAATAAGGCCTTTTCTTGTAAGTCGAAACATTGTGTTACTCGTAAACATTTCCGTTGTCTAGTTCACTAAAGGTGGATATTGTTCCTTTTCAAGAATAAGTGATTACTACTTTTAGCAAAGATTGAAAGTTTATCTATGAACAAACATAAACTTAGCTTAATAATCAAGAGGAGAAAGATTTAAACAACAGATAAATATTAGAAATTAAAAAACAGGACTGCCAAAAAGAAATTACACTTTAATATAGGATAATTACTAATGTGGGATAATAAAAGATAGAATATTTAACATAGAATAATTAAAGAGCGGGTAATAATTTTGTATATAGTATAATTTTTTTACAGATTTAAAAAAAATTTATTTAAACATATACATATATATTTGCTAGTAGACCTGGAAATGCTTTGCTATTGCTAGATTTGAGTATATATATATATATATATATATATATAATTAGATTAAATGAACGCAAATGAAATTTTGATGAAACATTTACAAAATGAACATTACGTAACTTCACAAAATTTAACCTTTCCCTTTTACCCTTTCTTCTTTTCCCCTTTCTCCACTTTCCTTTTCCTGTTTTAATTTTTTACCATATCCCCTTTCTCCTTTCCTTTCCACGTGTTGCCCCTTCATTTTTTCAATTTACCCATCTCCTCTCCTTTCCATTTCCTTCCCCCATTTCTCTTTCACCTCTTTCTTTCCCCCGTTTCACCCTTTCACATTTTCCCCTTCTTCCTTTTACCTTTTTCCCTTTACCAATTTTTCCTTATTTCCTTTTCTCCCTTTTTTCCCCGCTCGTAAAACGGTCCAGTACTTTTTTAGTCTATAGCGGACACACATTCGGAAACATTGAAATGAATCGTAAAATATTTAGTATAGAGTGTTGCTTTTACATCCAACAGATTGCGCTGTTTTTTAAAAAAAAGCATGTTTTTACCTGTCACAGGTGTGACATCTTAGATATATAAATAGTAGGTATTATATAAAAAACACGCGCGTATTTGAATACAACATTGTGTCAAAATTTCAAAGCAATCGGTGAAGTACTTTCGGATATTTAAAATTTTGAACAATTTACTTTTTTATTTATATAGATTTGTTTAGCCTATGACGTTCCCGGCAACGTAAGGATCCCAACCCGAGATTATGCATCTAAATCGGTTCAGCCGTAACTGCTACGTGGAACAAACATATAAAAATACATACACCCTAAATACATTACACTCATTTTCGAGCAGTCGTGTAATAAACCAGATCAATAAATTAAATAAATTTCTTTTTACTTCCTTGTACCAAGTAAAGGAAGTATTGTAATCGCGAAAAATTTTTGTTTCCAGATTTCAACGGAAATATCCATTTTGACTATCCCTGAATTCATTTTGATTAGTTTCGGCGTGACGTACGTACGTATCTCGTATAACTCAAAAACGGTTAGCCATAGGATGCTGAAATTTTGGATTTAGAACTGTTGTAACATGTGCACTACCCCTTTTGATTGCAATCGATTGAACCAAAAGTGTCCAAAAAAACCAAAATCCAAAAATTTTGGATTTTGGACTTTTTCTTAACTACAGTAATAAGCCCTCATTGAGAGCTTTTCAACAATGTATAAGTGGTATTTATTTTCATTGATTCCAGTGTTATAGCGAAATAAAATTTTAATTAATGAAATATTTAGATCTTAGAGGTAGGCACATCAGTTCGAATCAGACTTCATCTCCTTTTTTTAACTTTTTTTTTCTTTAATTTAAATATATTGATTTTTTAATAATTGTTAACCTCTCATTGAAAAAACAAATTGCAATAAATCATAATTCAACAATGACAAAAAAAAGAAAAAATATCAAAAGTTTTTAATGAAATAAAATTTTATGTACTTTAATAGGCGTACAAGGAAGTCATGTGTTGTCCACATCAAATTTTTTTAAATATTTTAAACTATATTTTAAGTAAATTATTTATATAGCTTTAATATTTTTTTCAGTATTAGATTTTTGTAACAACCCCTATATCCTTCAAATTTAAAAATACAAAGATAGACAAAAACACTTTCAGTTTTCTTCTCTAAGCCTTATTATTTTAGTATTTCAATTAGAATTATCCATTAATTATAATAGCCTATGTACAAACTGCCTAATAGACAAAGCATGAAACTAAAGTAATTTGTTTTAATTGTAATTACCTTAAGGTTACCTGATTTCTCATAAAATTTACCCAAATTTTGTAATCAGTTCCAAGTATATAATACTCTACGTGTTTGAACATACACGTTTCATATTAACTTTACTTACAGTATAAATTGGTAAATTAAACTTAGACTCATCCCTAGACCTTCCCGTAATTACTACTTTAATAATTCTACTTCAAATTTTTAATTTTCATAAGTCGTAAAGAAATAATACTCATATGATTTGTATGAAAAAAGTCAGTTGCAAAAAATCCTTTAAGAATCATGCGTTTAGAAAAAAAAAAGAAGAAAAATACATATGTTACTTTCCCGTCTAGATAGCGCTATAGCTCTAGAAGGGAAAGTATTGTAATCGGCCCAATTTGGGCATATTCACCGGATCTTGACTTTTTGAGACCGTAGGGAAAACATCAAAAGACCGGATGGAAATTTTCCGGATGTTATTGTTCGTACGTACGTATGTGTGTTCGATGCCACACTCTAAATCTCCTTGTATCTCCAGAACTACCGAACCGATTTTGACCAAACATGGTCAGATTACTTCTTTAATTGGCCATTGATGCCATTAAATGTTCAACTTAAAAGGTCAATGGTGAGGCGGTAAAGGAAGGTCATCCTCAGTATCTCGAGATTTTGTCTAATTATGGTAATATTATTCGTAAGTATATTGTTAAAAATTTAAAAGTGACAATATCTGCCAAAAAAGGTTTTGTAAAATCTCACCCCCGCCCAAAAAATGCTGCAAACTAGTGGCTAGGTGGGCATTCTGCGTCAATAGTACCCCCTGCTGCTACAATAAGCGCTACTAGCGCAGTCCGCCTTCTTGGAATTTCCATTTTTTCCTGTGGGAAATTCCACTTTCACTCGTCTTCTTGGACCGACGAAATTTTAAATTCCACAGAGTTGCCAAACAAATTATTTTTTACACTTTAAATATTAGCTATTTATTTTATTTAATTTAGTTAATATTTCAAAGTTTGATAGCACTTACGTACAGTGTTGTATATTGGGACGTCACAAGTGAGCGGCAGAATTAAATAACTGAACAATACGCGTATTTAAAATTTAAAAAAGTAAGTTGGTCTGGCTGGGTCTCGAACTCGATGGCGTTGTTGTCGGTACGTGATGCGTTATAACTGGCTATACCAGTATGCCGAACGGACAAGTGAAATATATTCTATGTAAGTTGTGAAATTACATCAGTTTAGTTAGTGTCGACCGTCGCCGTTAGTACCGTTACACTCGTGCGAATTAAATACGGTATGTGCGCGCGCTTTAGTTAGAATCATTAAATTAAATAAACGAATAAGTATTATTTTTAAATTATAAATATTTTAAATTAAGTTGCGTGTGTAAGCTGCGCATCAGAAACAACTGTGTCAGCTTTTATATATATATAAAAGCTATATACAAATAGATTCCAAACTGCACGGCAATCTCACGGGAGATGATTCTACAACCAAAAATAGGAAAAAAGTTTATATATAAACATAAGTCAGTAAACGGTTCGTTAGCGAGTTTCAGCTCGCGAAACATTTAGCCCCCTGCTTTCTGCTCCCTTTGTGAAATTAATCGTACTAAAAGTCTCGGAGTATAAATCGAGAGATAAATTTGATGCTTCCTTATGATTTTTGATCTAAGAAATTGAATAAAAGTGGTCCCAGACCTCCATCTTACTTAGATTTTAAGAAAAAATTTTATAAATACAATTTTATTACTAAGTCTGTAAAAAAAAAGATTTTTTTTTTATTTTAAATTACATTAAGTTATTCTAATAAAAAAAGAACAAAAACATTACATTCCAGAAGAATTTTTTTCATTTAAATTATGATGAATACATCACTTTAAATAAATAAATTTAAAGACACTCTGAATCAAGGTCACATTTTTTCATCGTTGCTAAAAAATATTTAATTTGTTTTAATAACTTTTTAAAAAATTCATCAAAAAATGGGATTTATCTTTTTTTTTAGTTTTCTCATGATGAACCTACATATTTAGAATATAAAAAAATCAATAACATTTTGATTTAATAAAATTAACTTTTTATAAACGAATCAGAAATTTTCATTACGGATGTGTATTGTGAGAAATAATTTATTATGGAATATCAATAAGAAAAATTAAAAAAAGTAAATAAAACTTTACAAAGAGTAATTAATTTTTGGGTAAAATACATTTCTTTTAAATCTATTTTTTATTTATTTATTTTGTTTTTGTTATTGATAAGTTTTCTATTTGTTTTCATTTACATCATGTTCTTCAAACATTAATGATTTGATGAAAACTGTTCTGTTTAAAATCGTATCACTTTTCCAATCCAGTTTGTGTGTTTTGTTTTTAATTAAAGTTGAACTTCACAATTTTGTGTTTAACTTGAATAAACTTTATTTACACCAATTATTTCAGTATTAAATTCTCTAGAAATTTAACTAGAAATTTTTGTTTGTTTATTGGTAAATTAACAAAACGAATTTACTTCTAAACCTAAAAATGAACGGCATAGATGAAGTCCTACGCAAGAACTATCGCATGAAAATAAACAAGAAGAAAACAAAAGTAATGAAATGTAGTAGAAATAACAAAGATGGACCACTGAATGTGAAAATAGGAGGAGAAAAGATTACGGAGGTAGAAGAATTTTGTTATTTGGGAAGTAGAATTACTAAAGATGGACGAAGCAGGAGCGATATAAAATGCCGAATAGCACAAGCTAAACGAGCCACACAATTATAAAGAAATATAATTTGTTTACATCAAAAATTAATTTAAATGTCAGGAAAAGATTTTTGAACGTATATGTTTGGAGTGTCGCTTTATATGGAAGTGAAACTTGGACGATCGGAGTATCTGAGAAGAAAAGATTGGAAACTTTTGAAATGCGGTGCTATAGGAGAATGTTAAAAATCAGATGGGTGGATAAAGTGACAAATGAAGAGATATTGCGGCAAATAGATGAAGAAAGAAGCATTTGGAAAATTATAGCTAAAAGAAGAGACAGACTTATAGGCCACATACTAAGGCATCCTGGAATAGTCGCTTTAATATGGAAGGACAGGTAGAAGGAAAAAATTGTGTAGGCAGGCCACGTTTGGAATATGTAAAACAAATTGTTAGGGATGTAGGATGTAGAGGGTATACTGAAATGAAACGACTAGCACTAGATAGGGAATCTTGGAGAGCTGCATCAAACCAGTCAAATAACTGAAGACAAAAAAAAACCTAAAAAAGTGTATTTTCTGACAAAATATTTTCGTGTTTTAGCCCCTTTTTTTAAAACCTAAGTAAGGTAGAAGTCTGGGACCAGACTTCTACCTTATTATTCAGTTTCTTAAATCAAAGGTCATAAGGAAGCGCAAATTTATCCCTCGATTTGTATTCCAAGAATTTTAGTACCGTTTAATTTCACAGAGAGAGCAGAAAGCAGGGCTAAATTTTTTGTGAGCCGAAACTCTCTAATGAACCGTTTTCTGACTTATGTTTATTTGAACTTCTTTCTGATTTTTCGCTATAGAAATATCTACCGAGAGATTGCCGTGTAATTTGGAATCGCTCTCAGTATAAGATATACAGAAAAACAAAAAGGTTCGGTAGGAAAGAGATTACTACCAAACAAGAAAAATGAGAATGCGTATTACTTCCATTAGCTACTCAAAACAGTTTCTTCTTTTAAATTGTTTTTACATCAACTCTATTAGATTTTGAGTCTTTCTAGAATTTTTCATAGTCTCACTTCAAAGTGCAAATATAATAAAATTATACCTAGCTATAGTATATAGTTATCCTGTAGTAATCATATACTAAGAGATAATAACAACAAATCTTTCATTCAAATCTTCTGGGCAGACCACAAAAAATTCTGATTAAAATAAATCTCTTTTTGATTTCATCAAAGCTAAATTATCTGTAAGAAATTATTAATTTCTGGATAACTAAACTTCTTTTTCTACAAAAAGGAAAAATTATAATAATATATATATTTAAGAAAAATTAATATTTGAATCCAGAAATATCTATATAACATCCTGTCTTAACAGGTCAAAATATTACGTAAAAAAATTATTCTACTCTTCCAGTAAAATTTTTAAATACGGGACTCACGGTGACCTTATCTCACCATCTTCTTCGCCGGTTATAATTAAACTTAAATTCCATTAATGATTTGTATTTAGAAAACACTGTACAATATTTATGAATTTTTTTTTAACCTCCGGGACAATTGTTAAGGTATTGCTTCAGAGAATAAGGTGAATGACAAGTAACGCATGAAAAATGTCATGCCTGATCGGGATTTGAACCCAGGACCTCCGGATAAATGGCCGAGACTTTATCACTTGCGCCACGGAAACTGGCAGTTTATCCAATTTGAAGTTATCAAACATAACGAAAATTTCCAAAAAAAATTAGGTTTATTACCATTCATCCCTGGATGAAATTGCGTAACACATAAAGAAACTGACATGATACAATCTTAATTCGTACAGAAATATGACTTTGAGCCCAGAAACAACAAAAAAAATTTAAAAAAGAAGTTTCTCCCTATATGGGAATTTAAATAAAATCAAACATTATCATAATATATTTCAGTTGCCCAAGAAGCATTAAATTACGTGAAAAATTGATCTACCATTGTGTAAAAATTTTGAGATATGGGACTCACAAATTCCATATTTCCCTGCCTCCTTCACCGATTGCATCAATTCCCTACATTTGAAAATCATCATACCAAACTTTATATAAAATGTTATATGGTTATTAAGCAGAAACTCCCTACTATCCCTATCTCTTCTTTTCCCTGTTTAGCCTCCGGTAATTACCGTTCAGATAATACTTAACAGGATGAATGAGGATGATATGTATGAGTGTAAATGAAGTGTAGTCTTGTACACTCTCAGTTCGACCATTCCTGAGATGTGTGGTTAATTGAAACCCAACCACCAAAGAACAACGGTATCCACGATCTAGTATTCAAATCCATGTAAAAAGGCTTTACTAGGACTTGAACGCTGGAACTCTCGGTTTCCAAATCAGCTGCTTTGGGAAGACGCGTTCACCACTAGACCAACCCGCTGGGTCGACTATCCCTATCTAATAAGTTACATTTGTACGAAGTGATTTTAAAACCGGTTTGGAGATACGGAATCCAACTGTGGGGTATGGCGAGTACAAGCAATTTAGAGATTATTCAGCATTATCAGAATAAATTTGCGAACTGCAGTACAAAGGCGCCACGGTTCGTACGGAACAACGAAATTAACGAATATTTAGGGTTACCGTATGTTCAAGAGGAAGTCGATCGATTTGCAACGAAATATAAAATAAGATTTAACGACCGTGTAAACTGTCGAGCTGTTAACCTCTTAGACAATGGGAAAGATGTAGGACGTCTAAAGAGGATACATGTACTGGGAGCTAGGAACCTAATACTGATTCTCAGGACGACGCTTCCGGTTTAAGTTATGTGCATCATCAAAGTATTTATGTTTATGTTTATGATCATTTTATGTCTAATGTTATTTTTTCCTATGTTACTATTTTTCTTTTTATGTTGTGGTTTTATTTGTAGTACTTTTCTTTTTCCTATTTAGTCTCCGGTAATTACCATTCAGATAATACTTCAGAGGATGAATGAGGATGATATGTAGGAGTGTAAATGAAGTGTAGTTTTGTACAGTCGGAGTTCGACCATTCCTGAGATGTGTGGTTAATTGAAACCCAACCACCAAAGAACACCGGTATTCACAATCTAGTATTCAAATCCATGTAAAAATAACTGACTACTAAGACTTGAACGCTGGAACTCTCCACTTCCAAATCAGTTGATTTGGGAAGACGCGTTCACCACTAGACCACCCCGGTGGGTTTTATTTATAGTACTGGACATTCTGATCTCTACTTCATTACTGGCTGGACTTTATCAGTGCTTATGCTACCTTTAATTTACTATTGATGTCTAGAATGTATTTCATTAAGTCGTGCCAAGGGAAACTTCTTTATAGTATGATTATTGTGATGAAATTAACTTATGGTTTCTAATCTACGAAAAATCGATTGTAAATATAATTTGAGGTACAAAAAAAATTAACGAAATCGGTTCATCCAGTTTGGAGATATCAAGCAAGAAATAGTACAACATAAATACAAATATATACGTACGAAGTAAATACACCCCTGATCGTAAATTTATACATTATTATAGAAATTTTAATACAAATTTTATTTTTTTGGTTTTAGAGGGATCAAAAAATATCAAAATCTGAAAAAATCATTACAGGCAAAATTTGACTCGATTAGGAAACTTTTCCTTACGTAGTACGCTATATAGATAAACATTATAACTATATTGTCAGGGAAGTGAAATTAATACGGGGTGATTTTTAGATTAGATAGAAAATTATCTTAAATATTTCAATGTAAATATTTCTTTCTTTTCTCATCTATCTCCTAATTTGTTTTATACTATTCTCCATTTTTTCTTGTTCTTCACTAATCTTCTCACTTCACCACATTATATTAAATTAGTTTATTTGTATATTCTTAACTATAGTCGTTCCTAATTATTGTTTTAAGTTCTATATTTTCTTCCATTACAAAATCAACTAACTACAGAAGCCTTAAATGTATGATATAACTAACTACTGTAGTTATTTTTTTTTTAAAGTAACATTTTTTTCGCTTAATAGAATTTTTTTTTTTTTAAATTCTATTAAGTATTCTATTAAACACCAGATTTCATAAAATTCTAGTCTTTCTCTCTCTGGCTACTTTCCATATATCGGTCCCATAAAATACTAAAATTCACTAATTTATCATATTTATATCCAAAATAAATAGAAAAAATATTACTCTTACTGTATTTTATTATTTACTCAAACCTACATTTATTTATTTTTAAGTCTAAATCTTTTTTTAAGTAAAAAAAAAAAAGTTGATACTAATCCAAAAAAAAATTGCAATGAAATTGTAAACCGTACAATAAGACTCGCAGATATTATTTCTTCTGCTCAAAAGACAAATATTTCTGTAATAAAAATAAAACTTTTTTTAACAAAATCATACTGATATCAAAAAAGGTAAGACACTACTACATTTCTGTTATCAAAATCTGTTATTAATTTAGAATTTTCTTTTAAAAAAATACATCTTAAATATATATAATACACAATAGATATACAATAAACAACGTTTAAGCGTTCCATATAATAAGCAAAAAATAAATAAAAATTTGTTACAAAACTCTTACCGGCCCGATTTGATTTATATGTAATACATATCACATTTACAGAAATAATAAGACTCTGATGATTATTTGTTGTTTAATAAATGAAATCGGGCCGTTAAGAGATTTTGTAACAAATCTTCCGTTTTCTGCTTATTATATGGAACGCTTAAACATTGTTTATTATCTATTGTCTATTGCATATATTTTCCATGTATTTTTCTTAAAGAAAATTCTAAATTAATAACAGATTTTTATAATAGAAATATAGTGTCTTAACTTTTTTAATATCACTATTGTTTTTTTAAAAACAGTTTTATTTATATTACAGAAATTTTTGTTTTTTGAGCAGAAGAAATTATATCTGCGAGACTCTTATTGTACGGTTTACAGTTTCATTGTAATTTGTTGGATATTACCGCGTTTTGTTAGATTATTCTTTTATGTTTTTATGAATTACTGCTTGTTATCTTATGGATTTATTATTGAAATTTATTGCCTTTCTACAACAAACTGAATTTTTACGGCCATTTTTTTTTTTTTTTTTTTTTGTTTATAGTCATATCATTCATTTCATACCATATTTTTCCTTTTTTAATAAAACTAGTACCTTTACGAATCGAAAATCCGTGATGTAATATTGCACTTATAACTTTGTAAGTGTAACCCTCGATTTTTATCGTTAATTTCGACTTACCAATCAAGTTTATTTCTGTTTTATATATTCCTTTTTTAAATAAAACTAGTATAAACTCTTGTAAACTAATATTTTCATTTTTTTTTTTAAAGAAGTGACGGTAATTAAACAATTAAACATCTTCAGTACTTTCATTTACATAACAGCATTTACTATTAAAACAAGCTGTAGTATATTTTCTTTTAAATTTTATTATTTCAAGTACATTAAACATTTTTATTACGCTACCTAGTACTATCAAGTACTGCTATCTAGCGGCGCGATCCGTAAAGGTACATTAAAAAATGAATAAAATGATGTATTCGAGTCCCGCGGTTCATCAAATGGAAAAATAATATTGTCAAACAAAATTCCAGTTAGTTTTTGAAAGTATTTTATATTACTAACCTAATTGAACTGAAATGTAATTTTTTTCACGCTTATTTTATTTTTTCCCATTTTCATTTCACCGTTAGGTTAGGTCATGTTTAGAACTGTAAACATAGTTTATTGACTTCGTCGCCTCTTACCTACGAAGTTCTAACAAACTCTGTGATTAAAATATATATATGTTAAATACTTATATTATGTTATATTACTTATGTAATTTATTGTATTTAAAATGCTTTATTTCGATCAATTACTATCACTAAATATAGTCTGCTACGGGTCACCACTCCATTGATCTCCGTGGTGACCTGTAGCGGATCTCCATTGAACTCCGTGGTGGAGTAGAAGTTTCTGAGTTAAAATCCCGGTTAAGTTTGGCATTCTTTATTCCGCGAAACTCACCTATCATATAGTTTTCTAAGTGAGCTGAAGGGCAGCCCCTGTCTTTGTCAACCGAACTGTCGGCTAGCTTATGGATGGACGGGCGAGTGGAGATTTTTTTTACTTTCTAGCCAGATATAATCATCCGACATCCAATTACTAATAACATGACACACATTTATATATAAAATACGAACACATTAAGAATGCCGCGTAAAGTTAATATTTTTATACTCGTCCGTATTTTACAAGACTAGTACAGAAGACACAGCAGTTAGCGATGAGCTAACTTTCACCTCGCGTATTGTAACTGTAATTAGGAATAAGCCTAGTTGTTGCTTTAAAAATAAATAAACTATTAACCTGAAAATTGTTTGCTGTAATATTATTCGTAATACATCAGTCTACTCAAGGTTTTCTTTTTCTCAGATAGGTTAAGTGCAGGTCAATCTACCGGGCTGATCTAATGGTGAACGCGTCTTCGCAAATCTGCAGATTTCGAAGTAGAGCGTTCCAACGTTCAAATTCTAGTAAAGGCAGTTACATTTATACGGATTTGAATACTAGAACGCGAATACTGGTGTTCTTTGGTGGTTGGATTTCAATTAACCACCATCTCAGAAATGGCCGACCTGAGACTCTACAAGACTACACTTCACTTACACTCATACATTTCATCCTCATTTATCCTCTGAAGTAATAACTGACCTGTGATTCCCGGAGGCTAAACAGGAAAAAGAAGTTAAGTGCAGGTTAAGTGGGGTAATAATAATGAAATTTTGCATTGTAATTAAGGAAAGAGAAAATATAACAAACAACGTAAATTTCAAAACTATGATCTAAAATTTAAGAAATAAATGTTTAAATCTTTTAAAAAATTAAATAATCGTTCGTAAATTTTAAAACAATTGTTTATATTTACCTTAAAATGAATTAAATAAAACTTCTTTCTATTCATTAAATGTAATTAATTTTTATTTTAAAATAAAAAAAAATGTATAGAATAGAAATAAATTATTACATCAGTTTAATTTTTCTACTTCTTTCTTTTGAATAAAGAATAAATCCCCCAGATTGGAAAACAGGACCACCTGAGTCCCTTTTGGGGAGGACAGCAATAAAAATTTCTAGTAACATTTCAGGCAATTAAGTTAATTGGGTGGACAAATGCAATTCCTAAAAAAAAACTGCCTCTTTACTTCTTTTTTTTTTTTTATCTTCTCTTTCACTGTAAACGGTTATATTCCAACCTACCATTAGGTGAAGTAACATTTTTATAAATCTATTCAATATCCCTTTAACATAAGCACACATATACACACATTCGCATCCGTACACACACAATTATATAAAATATTGCAACTGTTTAGACAATATAATTTTCTCAGTTGTGTAATAAAGCATGTACAACAATTTAATTAATCTACGTAAACTAACATAAAAAACAATTTTTCCTTTTTACAAAATGAAAAATTATCCTGTAAATTAATATGGTTAATTTTAAGGGGGGTAGTCAACCTAAATATTGATAAGAAAAAATATAATATTTTGTTTTTCATTTATTGATTCTTTAATTTCTGCTGTTTAATGTGATACAAACATTACTTCCTTGTACGAAGTAAAGGAAGTATTGTGATCAGAGAAAAAGTTCTATTTCAAGATTTCAACAGAAATATCCATTTTCACTGTCCATGAATCCATTTTGACTATTTTCGACGTGACGTCTGTATGTACGTATATATCTCGCATAACTCAGAAACGATTAGTAGTAGAATGTTGAAATTTTGGATTTAGAACTGCTATAACATCTAGTTGTGCACCTCCCATTTTGATTGCAATCGACTTAACCAAAAGTGTTCAAGAAACCCTAAAATTCAAACTAAATTTGGATTTTTCCGCATTAAGCCCTAATTGAGACCTTTTCAACGATATATCATAACTGGTACTTATATTCATTAGATCTAAAGTTATAGCCAAATAAAATGTTAATTAAATATTCTTATCTTATTAAATATCTTTCAAGGGGAAGGCACATCAGTTCGAATCCGATTTCATGTTTTTTTTTTTTTTTATTTAAATATATTGATTTGTTAATAATTATTAACCTCTGATTGTAAAAAAAGGTTATTTACCATAGAAAATAATTCAATAAAGAAAAAATTTGAGAAGTTATAATTAAATAAAATAAAATTTTATGTATTTTTCATTTTAAAAGAATGTGTATATGTATTTTAATAGCCGTACAAGTAAGTCATTTGGTGTCCACATCAAATTATTTTTCTACATTTTAAATATTAAAAAATATATATATATTATAGATTGTTGCTAGATGAAATTACTTTTTTTTAAACAAAAAAAAAATCGTTAATTTTAAGATTTAATTTCTCGGGTTTTAATGGTGATAAGTTAGAACATTTAGTTAGATGTTCTAACATTAAAGTTAGTCAATCATGACTCATTTTAAAGGTTATTTTGTCTTTTAGTACAATTTTTTTTTGCACCTGATAGTATCATTACACTTTGAGTAGCATAGTTATTTGTTTGTTTCGTGCACTTTTGTTTACTTGTAATATTTTTACAAGTACTTATGGATTTTTCATTTTTTTGGAATTGTGACGTAAATTATTTACATTTTATCATTAATTACTATTTTTTTTTTTTTTTCACTTTCTGTAGTTATTTGGGATAAATAAGGTACCGTTTTTAAAACAGAGTTCACATGTTATGTAGAATGTAGGTCACTATTTGGCCGCAGGGTTATATATTGGTTATAGGTACATTTGATTTCCTTTTTCTTTTTTTTTTTTTTGTTTACTATTTATTATTATTTTTATTTTTACTTGGTTAGTTTATTAGTGCATAATGTAAATTATAATATGGGACTGTCAAACAACGTGCTTCACAAAAACAAAATATAAGAGAACGAAAATAAAAAAATTTAAATTATGAACGATAAAGGTTTGGCAAAAAATCTAGATGCCCTGGTAGCTCCTGAGATTCAAGATAATAAATCAAAGGCTCGCCCTTCTCGTGTAAGTACAGGTGACATTAGCACAGTAAATGTTAGTATACGGCTGTTTGATTTTCAAAACTCAAAACGTTCAGAAATTCAGATGACCAGACCTGAATTTATCAATTAATTATGTTCTAAAAATGTTTTTTATAATTTCCGTAAACTTTTTTCCAGGATTTTAAAATGCTAGAAACGTTTTAATTATAGATTTGTATGCGCATGATATTCTGATTAATCTATTATTTAAATTGCATATAAATTCTTGATCTGTGTTGTGTAGAGTGATCGTAATATAATTCACATGAAATTAAATAAAAAATAAAATATCAAGGAAACGTCATCAATTTTGTTAATTTTCCCAAAAACATTTTTCTGACATAGTGAAAACAGGCAAATAAAAACTCTCTCACATCACAGAGAAAAACATTCTTTTTATTTTGGTTAAAGAAATAATTTTCTAGGGTAAATCATACCTGATATAAAGGGTTTCTCGTAAATGACAATTATTTACCCCAACCCTCAATTTTAGGGGTTGTAAATCAAATATGGATATGAGTTTATGTAACATAATTTCCAATTAGGTATTAGTACATTTTCATACCAGAATAGCAAAAAAATCCCCCCCAAAAAAAGAAATTGGGTTGACTACCCCCTTAAATTCCTTAGTCCGATCCACTATGTTAATTAGTATAGGATTGTATGTCACGAATTTATTCTCGTTATATACTTATGATATCATGACATATTACGAATGATTAAATTACTCATCTTTATATTAAAAAAAAATACGGGGGTTGGCAAAAAAATAAAATCGCCTGGGGATCGAAGCGTAGACCCGTATAAGGCCAGTGAGACAGTCTGTTTGCTGAGGGCGTCTAGGCCTAGCCGCATGCAAGATTGGCTTGGTCGGTAGGTTTTGATGACGCATTGAGTATCCTTGAGGTGTGCTGGGAGGGCGCGTTAGTTGGGAGGTATGCGTAGGGTGCACACCCGGTCACCACATAAGGCAAGGAACATGAATAGTATCCCTTCTGGGGAGGGGCATCACGGCATCCACAAGCGTTCGAGATGCCCTGGTGAACCAGAAGGGACCCGTATGGAAGGTCAGGTTAACGACCAAAAACAGGGAGGGCTACTCAACGCCACGTCACTTGGGGCTAACCGAAGAGCAACGTCTTTTAGACGGTTACCTATTTCCCCTGAGTGGTTAAAAAAGAATTTAAAAAAAAATCACTCATATTTATCAAAGTCTTTACGTATTATCGGTGCATACCGACAATTATTGCGGTTAGTAATTGTTTGAAGTCTGTTGTTGGCACTAAGTAAAACATTTTACCTTATAGGTGTAAAAGCATAAATTAGTTACAATTTTGCTTTCTTCTCTTTTTTATATTTCACAGGAATAAACTGTTCCTCCCCTTAAAAATAATATAACATTTTAAATCATGCAAAAATAAGATCTCGGTGGTTCTCCACCGATCTCTGTGGCGGAGTGATAGCATCTTGGCCTTTCATCCGGAGGTCCCGGGTCCGAATCCCAGTTAGGCATGGCATTTTTCATACGCTACAAATTTACATTTTCACATTTCTACGTAGAATCTTCTTTGCAAGCTTCTGTGATTCTTTATAATTCTACATTTAAAATATATATATATAGAAATATAAATAATGAGTTGCGCAGAATGGTTATTGAAATAAACTGGAAAACAAGATTACGCTCTTCAAAAACTGTTTACAGAAAATTAATTTACAATTTAAACAAACGTGGCCATTTTAATTGTAAAACATTTTCAATAGAGCCCAAGGAAAATACACATACGTAAATAATTTCATAAGTAGAACAAGTAAATGAAAAAACTATGAAATAATAAAAATATACAATTAATATTTACAATGAAATATTACAGAAAAAATATTTAATCCGAGGTTTTAGAATAAGACAAAAAATAATAAAAACAACTTTTATTGTTCTTTACAATCCCGATAGAAAGTGTAAATTTAGTTTAAAAACCTCTAAGACATTTAAACCTCAATTCAGTCGGTTCTCCTAGACTTATTGCACCCCTGTTTTATAGGTTGGTAGATAAAACTTACATCAATATAAAATAAAGTCAACAAGAAACTTAAACAATCAAAAAGATATTTTCAAATGTAAACAAAGTACATTATTAAACTGTTATCTTTGCGTTAAAACTTTGTTTAACCTACGTTTAATTCTGATATTTATCGGTAAACTTATTGTCACCTATACAAACTGTTCTTACTTCCCAATAGTTTAAAATTACAAATGTATAAACTCCATGCAGGTGTAATAGATGAAAAATAATTTTGCAATTCATTTTATATATATATATATATACTAGTATATACGAGAGGTGGATCTAAAAGTAAGTTACACCCTTGCCGTGTTCTTGAACTGAAAGGGATATATTAAATCTTCTGGTGGCAGCACTGGTTGCGTTGTTGTCTTCACGCTCGCCAAGTAGCAATTCTGTATGACATTCAGTACATGTGCAGTATCTTTGTCAATATGGCGTGTCCTCTAGAAGTTTCGTCTAGTGTAGATGTGCATTCAGTAGCCCGATTTTTGTGGGCAAAAAATTACAATTGTTGGGAAATTGATCGCCACATTGTTGAGATATACGGTGCGAATGCAATGTCACGTCTGATAACCACAAAACCGTGCCAAACGTTCAGAAACTGAAGAAAAAATGTGAGTGACAAACTGCGTACTGGGATTCCGTTAACTGCAAAACGACGGATAACGCGGAACGTATGAATGAAATGGTCTTGAGTGACCGGCTCATTAAAATTAGAGAGATTGCAAGACAACTTAACATCAGTGATGGTAATGTGTTTACAATTATTCAGGATCAGCTGGATTACCGTAAGATGTGTGCATGATGGGTGCCACATCTGTTGACCGACAACCACAAACATCAACGTTTTGCGTCTGCTCTTTCTTTTCTTCAACGATATTCCAGGACTGGTCCACAGTTTTTGGAACAAATCATCACAGGGGATGAGAGCCGTGTTCTTCGTTACATAACTGAGACTAAACGAGCATCATATGAATGGAGAAGTAAAAATTCACCGCAACCAAAAAAAGTGAAAAATCCCCACATGTTCGAAAGATTATGCTGACAGTCTTTTTCGAAGGGAGTTGTTTACAGTGAATTTATGCCTCGAAGAGCAACAATCAATGCCAACTCTTACTATGAAACTAAAAAAATTGCGAAAAGCCATTAAAGATCGAAGACCCGGAAGATTGAGCGATGGGGTCATTTTTCTTCACGACAACGCTACTCCTCATTCAGCTCATGTGACAAAGGTGTTACTTCTAAAATTCAAGTGAGAAGTGTGATCTCATCCGCCTTGCAGCCCTCACCTAGACCCTGCAACCTGTTTGGTCCTCTCAAGCGAGACCTGGGAGGGAAGCGTTTCGCTAATGATGATGAACTTAAGGAAGCGATCCTTAAATGGTTGAAGGAAATTGGACGAAATTTTTATGAGAGTGGAATTGAAAAACTTGTAACAAAGTATGAAAAGTGTTTTGACAAAAACTTGGTGATTCTGTCGAAAAATAGATAAAGTTATGTAGTTTTTGTTCAATAAAAAAAAAAATTGTCTTATAAATTTATGTTTGTTTCATAGAGGGAGTGTAAGTTACTTTCTGAACATTCCTTATTATATATATATATATAGATAATCAAGGCTCGCTTCGCTCGTCCTTCCCGTTTAGTCAGGAAGCTCCGCTCCCTGAACTCCTCTAAGTTCGTCAACCTCATGGTTATAACATGTTATTAAGCTCTCTGAAAAGCTCTCTTTCCTTCAACGTTTCCCTCATTCTTAACATAGAAGCTTTGGTACGTTCCTGCTGTAGATAAATGTATTCTCTTCGGTTTTCCATTCCTTTACACTAGAATACCCAATATCACGGGAAGGGATCGAGGTATAGAACTAAAAATCAGATATGCTATAAAATGCGTAGTATTACTTTTACATGAAAAAACGAAATAAAAACGGTATTAGGTCGTCTTCCAAGAGAATAAATTTACGATTTCCCCTCCAAGGGAGGTGAAGGCCTTGATCTATGGCTTAAAACTTTTCCTGAGATATTAAGAATGTATCATGAAAATTTTAAAACAAGCGGTCGGTTTGTTCTCGCGTGATTCTGTTGTAAACGGACAGATCCGCCAACAACTTTCGCATTTATACATTAGATAAAGAAATAAATATGTATAAATATAATTTTTTTTCTGATGAATTAATTCACCACAGAAACTTATGAGAAGTTCATACGTAAAAATATGGGAATTTTTAGCGTATGAAAGATTCAATTGCATCTAAAAATTTTTATTCTCAAAATTCATATGTTACCGATTTTAAATCGGGAACTTCTGAACTTTGTCTCTATCAATTTGGTGTTTTATATCAGAAAGAAAGTAGTTCTTTCACCTGTTTTGTTGTCTCATTTTAAAGCTCTTGTAATTTTAAATCTCTAATTATAACAAAAAAACAAAAATTTCTGTAATGTAAATAAAAATGTTTTTAACAAAACGATACTGATATCAAAAAATGTAAGACATTACGTTTCTATTATCAAAATCTGTTATTAATTTAGAATTTTCTTTAAAAAAACACATGTTAATATATGTAATAGACAATAGATATACAGCAATAAATAATAAACAATGTTTGAGGGTTCCATATAATAATCAAAAAATAGAAAAATTTGTTACAAAACTCTTACCGGCCCGATTTAATTTATATGTAATACATATCACATTTACAGAAGTAATATAATTCTTTTGATTATTCGTTGCTTAATAAATGAAATCGAGCGGGTAAGAGTTCTGTAACAAGATTTTCTTTCTTATGCTTATTCAATGAAACGTTTAAATATTGTTTTTATATCTTTTGTCTATTGCATATATTTAACATGTATTTCTTTTTAAAGAAAATTCTAAATTGATTACAGATTTTGATAATAGAAATGTAGTATCTTATCTGTTTTCGTTTCGTTACAAACAGTTTCATTTTTATTACAGAAATTGTTGTTTTTTGAGCGGAAGAAATTATATCGGCTAGACTCTTACCATACGGTTTACAATTTCATTGTAATTTTTTTTGGATATCACTCCATTTTTTAGATTCTTCTTCTTTTTTTATAACTGATGTTCTTACGGATTTATTATTAAAATTTATTGCCTTAGAACAAAAAAATTGAATTTCATTGCCAATTTTTTTTTGTTGGCAGTCATATCATTCACTTCATACCATATTTTTCCTTTTTTGATAAAACTAGTGTAATCTCTTGTAAACTAATATTTTATTTTTTCTTAAAGGATGGGAATTAAAAAAATTGTTTCATCTTCAGTACTTTCATTTACATAACAGCATTTGTTATTAAAAGAAGCTGTAGTATATTTTCTTTTAAATTTAATTATTTCTAGTATATTATTAAGTTTTTTACGCTACCTAGTACTATCAAGTACTGCTATCTAGCGGCGCGATTCGTAAAGATACATTAAAAAAATGAATAAAATGATGTATTCGAGTCCCGCGGTTCATCAAATGGAAAAAAAAAAGTCTAACAAAATTCGAGGTATTTTTTGAAAGTAT
Source organism: Lycorma delicatula (assembly GCF_047948215.1). Classification (NCBI taxonomy): domain Eukaryota; kingdom Metazoa; phylum Arthropoda; class Insecta; order Hemiptera; family Fulgoridae; genus Lycorma; species Lycorma delicatula. The sequence goes on along the minus strand of NC_134463.1, from coordinate 114,617,747 downwards.
TCTTTATTACAAATCTAATTGAACTGAAATATAATGTTTTCTCGTTTATTTTTTCCCCATTTTCATTTCACTGTTAGGTTAGGACATGTTTAGTACTGTAAACTCCGTGATCTCCACCCTCTCTCCCTTAAGAAGCTAAACTTTATTATTAATGTTTATTTATTATTAACAAAGGTTATAGTGGTAATTGACCCATAAAATCCCTGAAATATTAAAATATCCATCTAAATTAGCTTCAAAATCAAAAAGGAATAGAAATTTTTTTGACAGTACAATTTTTTTTCCAAACTGGTATCTATGTAGACAATATATTTATTACATTCTACATTACTCTATTTTAGATGGATGTTACGTTTTGCAATTATATACGAGCAAGTCTGTGAAGTAAATGTTTGATAAGTCAATTATACTTCACTTAACGTAATCAGTGTGGCGTCATTCGTACACTGTAGTATCACATCCGTGCATTAACAGAACAGCAAATTGAGGATTCGACGACATGCGTTATTTATAATTAATTTAACAGAAGACAGATTTACCCAGCTTATGGATAATAATATTTTCAACGCTACTGATAAAGGAAAAATTATTCTGTAATTTTTTGAAAACAACAAAGTAATAATGTTTTTATATATATGATATGAATAATACATTTTTAATTTCTTAGTCCGATATGTTTTGGTAATTAAGGTAGGGTTGTATGTCACGAATTTGTTGTCGTCATATATTTATGACATGATGACATGTTACGTATGATTAAATTATTCGTCTTTACTATTGCATAGTCTTTGTACATCCAATATATTATATCTTAATATAAATTATACTTATAAATAAATAATATAATTTTATTATGATAATGCAATATATTTGAGAATATTTTTCGAAAAAAATTTAAAGAAAGATGAAACAAAATAAAAAAAACGGAAAAAAACATATATTTTATTTATTCTTCCATTTCCTTTATGATACATCCGTACAGATGTCGACAATGGGTCGTAAAAAGGCCACCCACTGTGTGTATTTTCTACCATATTAAAAATACAAGGAAAAAAGGGAGCAGTAAACAAATGTGATGTACCAGGATTCAATTGTATATCTCTCACGGAATTGTCGCTACTATGCATTGAAATAATAAAAATCTTGAATAAAATTTAAAAAAAAATGGTGGGGGGAAAGGATAATGAAATTGTATAAATATAATAAAAATTCTTTTTATAAATACAATTTTATGGCTAAAGCTATAAAAAAATAATCATTTTAGTTTATTGTTTTACGTTTTTAAATTACATTAAGTTATTCTATAAAAAAAAAAAAAAAAAAAAAAAAAAAGATTCAAAAAGTATGTTTTATGCATTTAAATTATAATGAATAAATCTCTTTAAATGAATAAATTTGTAAGAAACTGAATCAAGGTCACACTTTTTTATCGACGTAATCTAATAAATGTTTACGTTTTCCCATTAACCTTTTAAAAAGTTCATCAAAAAATGAATTTATTTTTTTTAGTTTTCTCATTATGAACTTATATTTTTTTTAAAAATCAATAACATTTTATTTATTAAAATTAACTTTATGTAAACGGATTAAATTTTTAATTATGGATATGTACTGTGTGAAAAGATTTATTCTGGAATACCAGCAACAAAAATTAAAAAATAAATAAATATTTTCAAATAATTAACTTCTGGATAAAAAACGGTGGTTCAGTGAAATGTGAAATTTTGAAAATGAAATATTCTTGTAAAGAAATTGTATTTAAGAGTTAATTCTATTAACAAGAGTTAATTCTATAAAAGAGTTAATTCTATTTAAGAGTTAAATAGATAAAAACATGCCATTTATGAATACATACACAAAATCTATTTTTGAAGATCAAATCTTACAAGTGAGCTCGTCTCTGCATAGACAATCCTGCAATCTTGTAGTGAAGTTCTCTATGGTTCGACGCAATATTTCAACAGGAATTTCAACAAATACTGTTCGGATCTGGGCGTTTAGTTCTTCTGTCTTAGCAGGTCGAATACGTTGCTTTAAGGCGACCCCCACAAAAAGAAATCGCACATCGACAAATCAAAAGACACGGAAGGCTATGGAGTGTCACATTTCTCGAAATTATACGATTGTCAAACAATTGATGTACATCCCAACCCCGTAGGGGGAAGAGACCCACCTTGTGACGTTATCGGTCGCCACACTACCCCCTCCGTTCCAAGCTTCGAGGGGCTTTATCGGAGGTCGTCTTTAGATCCTCTAAGTGATTACATCTCACAGTCATCAGCTAGGTCTCGGTCGGGATGCCACCGATGTAAATACTTCGGTAGTCAATTGGATCAGTAAATTACAAATCAAATTTCGCCTTCATGTAGACCTCAAACGGAAATCTTCACATCCAACCTAGCATGATTCCCTCAAATTAACTTACCGAGACCGTTCAAGCGAGGACCCCGCGTCTAGTCCAAATTTGACAACACCGTTGGTGTCTGTGGATGCCTCAGAAAGCAAAAGAGTTGTAAGTTAAATCAGTGCTACAGTCATACCAATCAAAATTATTTTTTACGCAACATACAAATTAAGACCTACACCCAAATTAGGTCACCTAACAAGGGAAACGTATCATCATTCCGGTCCGCGCAGGAGTTGACGGCAAACCCCGTACTCCCTCCCGGTCCCATCATGGAGTCTCGGATGGTATAACACAACTGATGTACAGCAGTCATCGATATTCGTGCTGTGTGTGTAATGTTGATCCACCATGTGTAAACTAAGCGTCATCAATAATTTTTTGAAATATCTATAGCTTTGGCGCAACATTTTTCATGGTGACGTATCGATGTGCGCTGTGTATCGTGTCATGATACCATCCTCGCTTTCAAAATAAAAGGGCCTGTAATCCCATACGATGATACAGCACACCAACATACGGTATTCTTGTTGCTGTGAAGGATTCTCTTTTGCTCGAAAATAAAAATTTTGTTTATCAACTAATCCAATAAGTTGGAAATGGGATTCGTCTGACATCCACTGTTTGTTAAAAAATCGTTGTCCTCGTTTATCTTTACGACCATCAGTTCAAGTATTAATAGCGCATTATGTGATTCGGTTTCAGTTTTTCAACGATCAGCAATTTGTACGGACGGTAAAGTAAAGAAACAGTTTTTTTCAAACACTTCAAGTATACATCTGTATGCATGACGACAAACTAAACGGTATGGTCTTCTAATAATAGCAGCTCGAACAGTCTCGAATTGTCCGACAAACAAACGGTCCACGCACCACCTAGAGATTTATTTTCATTACTGTACCTGTTTTCTCAAAATTACTTATATGTTAATCGCATGTCCTGACGATACACTACCACGGCTCCTAATTTAAACTGCGGTGAATTCTCTACACACTGTCTCTCCACTGTCATTATTTTTATAAAAAAGCTTTGTTGGCAAAAGGACGTTACGAACCAATCCAAGTGTCCATGATAGCTAAATGGTGAAATATCAGAATGGTATAAAAAACTAAATTAACTGGCTTCTAAAAGTTATACAGTGCTGACAGTCGTCCAGGGCTACCAACACAGAATTCAAAACTTTCCGTTTCCCAGAATTAGTCTAATTATTAAAATCTTTAACAATATGTATATACTATCCTACTAAAGAGCATTTGTATGTGTGTCTGTCTGTATGAGCGCGCGCGTAGCCCTTACCTGAGAACATGCTTACATGATCGAACATACTGCCCGTCAAAATATCATAAGATTTTTTTTTAAATGATTATAAACAGTAAATAACAACAGTAATAATAATTATAAAATAAATTAATAAATTAGACTAGCGTAATTCTTTCATTCAATATCATAGCGGTAGTGTTTGATAAAAAAAATATTTTTCATAAAAATAAATCGATACTGAAAATACTATCGATTATCCATTTAGAATCCATTTATATTTTGTCTGAAAGTTAGTTTCGTATTACAATAATTTGTTTCGATAATTGAATATAATATAGAAAAAATTAATTAATTGATTTTGATGGTCTACATTATAAGTGGAACAGTGATTTTTGTTTACTGAAGAGAAGAGTATAAAAATCAAGTAAATATTCTGTTTTGAAGTTACTTTGGTTTCAGAAAGCGCGATGATGGTAACCCAATTTATTTCCCAATGAGAAAGGGTGATTAACTGAACGATGACGAACGCTTTTATCGATTTCCTTGATCAATTTTCATCATTCAAAAAAAAAAACGTTTTTATTCAAAAGGTTATCAATTTTGGACACCTAATAATACGAGTAGCATTCGTAGACGCCGCCCGGGCAACCCGCCCGGGGGGCCTAGCTGTGGAGGCGTACTTACGGCACGCCCTGAAGCTAGTATATATATAATATATATATATACTATATATATATATATATCTATATATATATATATATATATATATATATATATAGAGAGAGAGAGAGAGAGAGAGAGAGAGAGAGAGAGAGTGAGAGAGAGAAGGGATTAAAAAAATAATAATAAATCAATGAAAATTCTCAGAACCTAACAACGTGCATGATAAACAAAAAAAAAAGAAACTTACAAAAAAAGCAAGGATTTATATTCTATAAATAAGAAAATCATATCAGTTTTATCACATTCTTAAATGGCGTTCAGTCATCGGTTTTGTTGTAGAAAATTTGAATAATATCTATACTATTCAGTATTTTTTTTCTTTTGCTTGATGAATTAATTCATGAGAGAAACTTACAGAGAAGCTTGTTTTAGGTGGAAATATGAAAATGGAATTTTGTATCGTATGAAAAATGCCATGCCTGACCGGAATTCGAATCCGGCACCCCCGAATGAAAGGCGAAGGCACTACTACTACGCCACCGAGATCGCCAAATTTACTATTCATTTTTTTTTTAACACAATCTAAAACATTTCTATTACATTATGCAAGGCGTTAAGTTGTGTTACTAAGAGCTGTCGATGTATTTATATATTTTATTTCACAAGAATCAGTGTGTCATGTATTTGGTTTTAATTCGGAGTTTGGAGGTATGTGATATTGTTAAAGAAAATCGTTAAATTTAAAATTTAAATTGTTAATCGTACTTCCTAACGTTGAGACCTGAATGTATTTCTTAGATGCTACTTAAATTTTGTTATTTTATCTTATTAAGAAAACAAATTAACTGCCATTTTTCATTTGTAGACATTGAAAATCTATTTGTAATCTATTTAATCCTTCTAAAGTGCATTAAACGTACTTCTTTTAATGTAAAACAACCCTTTTCTTATCAACGGGCTTTCTTGCGGCACAATCGGCCCGAATATTTATCATATAAAACTTGGAAATTGCGGTTTTGCATATTCCAACACTAAAGAATTCATAACAAATGACGAGGTGTGATTAATGAGTATACAGCATCCATTTACATTCAAAGAGAAAGATTAATTGCAAGCTATTTTAAATAAAATATGTTTGTTTTTTTAACAAATATTTTCTATTGTTAGAAAATATTAATTTATAAAAAATTTTAACATCTAAAAATGTATTTCATAATATTTCAAATGAATAGATTTTTAAAATATTTTTTACTTGTACATTTCTATATTTTTAGACAATTACATAAACCCAAAAAAAGTTTTACTACTAAAGAGAATTAAATATTTTACTGTTTTTAAGTTGCATAACCAAACAATTTGTAGTAAATATAACATAATATACAATTCTCTAATGAGAAATGTTGAATATCAGTTTCAAAAATAACAATATCAATCTCGTCGAAAAAAAATTCCCGGAAACATTAAATTCAAAAAATTAATATATGTAATTTTTTTAAACAAGGATAAAAATTAATAAAAAAAGGGATGTGGATACCACGTGACTTCGTTTTACGCCTATTAAATTACATGTACACATTTTATTTTAAAATGAAAACTAAAAATTTTACTTCTTTAGTAACTTCTGATATTTTTACTTCCTTGTACGAAGTAATGGAAGTATTCTGATCATGAAAAATTTCGGTTTTCAGATTTCAACAGAAATATCCATTTTGATCATCCCTGAATCCATTTTAAGTAGTTCTGCGTGACGTCTGTACGTATGTATCTAGCATAACTGAAAAACAATTAGCCGTAGGAAGTTGAAATTTTGGATTTAGGACTTTTGTAACATGTAGTTGAGCACCACCCCTTTTCATTGCAATCGAGTGGACCAAAAGTGTCCAAAAAAGCCCAAAATCCAAACAATTAGGATTTTGGACTTTTTCTTAACTGTAGTAATTAGCCCTCATTGAGAGCTTTTCAACGATATATCATAAGTAGTACATATTTTCGTTGGGTCCAGAGTTATAGCCAAATAAAATTTTAATTAATTAAATATTTCGATTCTACAAGGGGAAGGCACATCGGTTCGAATACGAGTTCATCTCCTTTTTTTAATTTGTTTTTTTCAATTTAAATATATTGTTTCATTTCTTTTTTTATTTATTTCTTTTTATTTTGTAGTTATTTTTAACCTCCGGATCCACCGTCAGATCCATTCTTCAGAGAATAAAGCTGAATGATTTGTAGTGTGTCTGAAAATGCCATACCTGAGCGGGATTCGAAGCCGGGACCTCCAGATGAAAGGTCGAGAAGCTACCACTCGCGCCACGGAAGCCGGCCAAATATATTGATTTATTAATAATTATCTACCGCTGTTTGCATAAAATCCTTTACAATAAATAATAATAACAATAAAAAAATATATATGAAAAAATATCAGAAGTTATTGATGGAATAAGATTTTATTTACTTTTCATTTTAAAAAAATTTGTATATGTAATTTAATAGGCATACAAGGAAGTCATGTGGTGTCCACATTTGATTTCATTTTTTTTATTACTATCATTGAATAACTACTTATTGTATTTTTTTTTTATAATTAGAGGTTAATAATTAATAATAAATCAATATATATTTAAATGAAAAAAAAGTTAAAAAAAAAGGAGATGAAGTAGGATTCGAACCGATGTACCTTCCCCTTGTAAGATCCAACTAATTCATTAATTAAATTTAATTTGGCTATAACTCTGGAACCAATGAAAATAAGTACCACTTATGATATATCGCTGAAAATCTCTCAATCAGGGCTTATTACTGCAGTTAAAAAAAAGTCCAAAGTTCAATTTTGTTTTGGATTTTGGGCTTTTTTGAAGAGTTTTGATCCAATCAGTTGCAGTCAAAAGGGGAGATGCACAACTGGATGTTATAACAGTCCTAAATCCAAAATTTTTCGGCTAACCGTTTTTGAGTTATGAGAGATACGTATGTACGCACAGACGTCACGCCGAAACTAGTAAAAATGGATAGTGGGATGATAAGAAAATGGATATTTCCGTTGAAATCTGAAATTATTATTTTTCGCGATCACAATGCTTCGTTTATTTTGTACAAGGAAGTAAAAAATAAACAAGATAATTGAAAATTTTACTTTAAGAAAACTTTATAAAAAGTAAGAATTTCCCCCACCTTTCTTGCAAACCTGCATCTTTAATCCTCTCTTCTCTCGATTGAGAAAAGGTTCAAATCCTAGTAAAGGCAGTTACTTTTATACGAATTTGAATATTAGATTACGGATAACGGTGTTCTTTGGTTGTTGAGTTTCATTTAACCACACTCCTCAGTAACTATCGACCTGAGACTTAACAAGACTATTCTTCATTTACATTCACATATAATATATATCATTCTTATTCATCTTCTGAAGTAATACCTTACTGTGGTTCCGGAGGCTAAAATGGAAAAAATAAAGTTATGTATAGATACAAAATTATAAATAATACAAGTATATTACATTAACCACTTAATAATGTATTTACGCTTAACCACTTAATGCATTTTTACACGCCAGTGGACTTCTTAGAAGTCTATAAAAGTGAAAAATTTTAAAGCTGTGTTAAAGAATCTCTAAGAGGTAGTTTCATTTAAATGTAGAATTTTCGAAGCGTGGCATGTGTAGTGACGGGAGGTAGCCCTCTTGCCTAGGCCACCCTGGCTCGTCGGCATTCAAGAGCAGTGAGTCGGGGTGTTCCGATGATGGCATGGGGGACCCTCAAGGATGTATTGAGGGCGCGAGGGTATGGGTGTGCGTGGTGCATGCCTGTAGTCTATTTATTTATAAGGAGGAGTCAACTGCCACGGCGCCCTGGCGTGACTGATATACTGCTCAACGGCGGTTCTGGTTGCCCCAAGGGTGCTTAAACAAACTATAAACGAGACACGTAGAAGAAGGAAATGGTATTGATATCTTGTATTTTTAATTTCATGGTCTTTTGAGAACCTTATCTCAAATTTTAATAACGGGGCCCTTTACACCCCATAAGTGTTGTTTTGTCTTGTTGTTGTGATTAATGTTTCTGTGTAGACTGTACTTTTAAATAAAATGTAAGGGCCCTTTACACCCTTACATATGACGATCCTGATGGTGATATTAATTTATTTCTAAGAACGTGACGAGGAACCTTAGTAGTCGATGCCCGTAAAAATTCAAAAAAAAAAATAATGTAATAATAATTCTTTAGTATATCTGTCGACAGACTTAGATCTGACGGATGATCATGTAAGTTTTAAATTGTAAATAAAATAAATAAATAAAATATATCTTTAGTAGAAAAACTTTTATTAGAAAAGTTAAAAAACATATTAAATATAATTAAAATTTTATTTAAGTCCTGTCCTTTGAGATTCTTTTTTAACAGAACCTATTCTTAGCAAATAAATAAAAGGTAATAAAATAAATAAGGTAATAAAAAAAAAATCTTTTTTTTAGTAAAGCAAGATTGAATTATCCATTTAAAATTTTTAATAAAATTGTTACAAAAGTGATTGCAAATTTAAAAAACATTATTTTTGCTTGATGAATTAATTCACCAAAGAAGTTTACAAAAAGAGCTAGTACATTGAAATACGGAAACAGAATTTTGCAGCGAATGAAAAATGCCACCGGGATTCAAACTTGGGAGGGTTTACGTTTTAATATTTATTCTATTTTTGTTAATTACTTATTCATGAATTAAGTAATTTTGTAAACTATAAATTTTTAAAATGTAAATATAAAAAAACTAAATCTAAGTTAAAAATATATTTATTTTTTTAAATTTAAACAAGAAGTCTAAGAAATTTTTATATAAACATTTTGAGAGCCTTTAAGAAATTTTTAAATTCTGAATGTTATTTTTTCAAAATTTTCTGTATTAAGCATTTTGTAGCAGGTAGTATTTTTCGCACAGCTCTAAATATTTCCATCATTTAACGACCGATTTTCATAAAATAAAAATGGTTTTGTAAAGAGATGATTATCTTATTAGATTTGCTTTGTAAAATTTGATTAACTGTCGAAATTATTAATTTAATTTTCTTAACATTTGGCACCGTTGGTATTATAAAATTTATATAAAAATAGAATATCCACTTACCAACAATTGTTGAGTATTAATTATGTATCCAAGCTCTTTCGGATTATTCCTCCAACATCAGGGAATACTGATTAATTATGAATTTTATAGTTGTGCAAATAAATTCTTATAAATAGAAATTAAAATGATAATGAATTTAAAATTATTATGTTCAAAACGATTGTCATAGTTAAAATCAGTCAACTCTAAAAAAAATCGTCTTCTCAGTAAGGTGTTTACAGCTGTTATGCCTTTAAGGTCGGTAAATTTAATTTATATGTGTTTAATAATATTAATATCTTTATCGCTGAATTTGATGTCTGTAGTATTTACTAGATATCTCCAAATTTATGTTTATTATCAATTATATTATTCGATGTTATTGCGATAACATATTTTATCTTTTTAATTATTAAATTATTTATTGTACATGTTAATATACTTAATATAGGTACAATAATTGTGAATATCTTACTGACAAGACGTTTTTATTTTAACGTTGAGTTATTTTAACTATTAACAATCAACTGTTATGAACATAGTAATTTAAAATTTTATTTTTATTTTAATTCCTATTTATAAAAATTTATACACAACTATAAAATTCATAATTAATTAGTAATCCCTAATGATGGAAAAATAATCCAAAAGCGCTTATAATTAATATTCACAATTGTTGTTAATTGGATACTCTATTTTTATATATATTTGTTTATTATAACGTGACCTGGTAAACGCTTCAAAAAAAAACTTTTCAACTAGTTTAAGTATGATTCATAATACTTAGTCCTGTAGGGATTTACGCAAAATATACTCATTCATCGCTTTAGTATGCATTATTAATATTTAAAATCTGCACTAGTTTATCATTTGTATATTAGTTCCAGAAGAAGGAAGGAACACTAAACGGCGCCCTACGTGACATACATAGCAAAACGTTCGGAAACTACTTTGAATTTAGCGGAGGATGTTTATAATTAAGTGCGGATTACGGTATCCAACGTACTTCGGTATTTTGCCGCTGCGCTTGCAGGAATAAGAAAATTCTTTAGGTGCAGAAGCATTTTGTTGGTATTTCTTATGATAATAGTAGTTTGGTAAAAAGAGTAAACTTAACTTATTTTCTATTGAATATAAAACGAAATGAACTCTTCAACGTAATTAAATTAATAAAGTGAAAATTACAATACAGTAAAACCAGAATCAAAATCGGAATTGATTTTGATTTGGACGGTATAGTCAGTGCCAAAAATAATCTTGTACTAATAACATATCATAAGCTCATATTCTAATAATATATCATATTTACATACTTTTTGTTTGTATTGTTTAATGACTTTTTTTATTTCATTTTAATAAGGTGTTCAATGGAGGAAGATAAAAAAATACTTTTATCGAAAACCAATGTAAGTTAAGTATTTAAATAGTGTACTGAGAGAAACATTAAGCTGTACAGTAATAGGAAATCGGTCTCAAAGACATACATTAGTCTTAAATATGGAGTAAAATACCGTGGAAGAGGGATATATATATATATATATATTTCTCATCAAAGTTTAAAAAGCTTAGTTGACACATTTTATCGGGTTGAATTAATGGACTACCGATTGACTTCTGTTACCTATAACGTTCTGTCACAGTACACTACCCCCTCCATTGTACTATTTGAACTGCTAAAACTATTTTAGACATCCCAGGTAACTGCACAATTACATATTTACGCTTTATTAACTTTCCCGAATAATAATATTGAGAAAGTAACTAAACATGATGTGTGACGTTAAGAGTAGAAGGAATAATATGAAATACTTTTTATAGCACAAAAATATAGCTTCCTTGATTTTGAAACGGGAAATTTTATGAGGAGTTTTACCCATATTCTACCAAATAGAAAGAATTACTAGAAAATTTGGTAAAAATCTGGTGTGTACACCATATGACATCCTTGTACGCCTATTAAATTACATATTCACATTTTTTTTAAATGATAAGAATATAAAATTTTACTTCATTAATAACTGATATTTTTTCAATATTTTTTTTTCTTTTTTTTGTTATTGAATTATTATTCATCATATTTTTTTTTTTACAAGGGAGGTTAATAATTATTAATAAATGAATATATTTAAATTGAAAAAGAAAAAAAATTAAAAGAAAGGATATCAAGTCTTATCCAAACCTATGTGCCCTCCCCTAAGATCCAATTATTTCATTATTAAAATTTTATTTGGCTATATCTCTTGAACCGATGAAAATAAGTACCACTTATCATATAGCGTTAAAAAGCTCTTAATCAAGGCTTGTTACTGCAGTTAAGAAAAAGTCCAAAATCCATGTTTGGAGTTTGGCTTTTTTGGACACTTTTGGTCCACTCAATTGCAATCAAAACGGAAAGTGCACGACTAGATGTTAAAATAGTCCTAAATCCAAAATTTCAACGTTCTACGGCTAACCGTTTTTGAATTATGCGAGATACGTACAGACGTCACACCGAAACTAGTCAAAATGGATTCAGGGATCGTCAAAATGGACATTTCCGTTGAAACCTGAAAATCAAAATTTTTCACGATCACAAAACTTCCTTTACTTTCTACAAGGAACTAAAAATCGGAAAACGATTTGACCGTAATCGTGTGATTAACACAGAATTCAAACAGGACTTGCTTCTCGTGAGTAAAATTTTCTCGTGAGTAAAAATCCGTCCTCTTTGAGGTATCAGTAACTCCTTTTTTATTTAAAAATAAATTAATGAACATATACATTCTATTCAAAAGTATGGAGAATTATAAAATTCTACAAAGAAATTTTTTTTGACCTTAAAAATTTTTTTATCGGGTACATACACCGATAAGAAAATTTTTTCAATGTATGCACTTCTGTTTTATAAAATAATATAATATTAAATTACAATTGTATTAAGAAATTTCATCTTGTAATTTTCTTATTAATGATTTTTTTCTTATTATTAATTATTTTAATGCGATACTCGAATAAATAAACCGAACCAAAAAAAGTACAAATTTTTAAAATAAGAAAGAATTTCTGAGAAATTTAAAGGTAATAAAATTTCTATTCACACAATGTCATATCAAGAATGAATTTGGAGTTTCGCTATTGCCATTATCTTGTTCAAATTTATAAATTTAAACATTTAAATATTGCTGCTAATTTTTCTTCAAAAATGTTATTTTTTTAGTGTTATTAAAGTATCAAATATAATAAATAATCATTAAGAATATATAAATATAAGAAGCTTAGTAAAAAGTAGTAATATCTAACGTTAGATGGAGTTTCATCCAATTCTAGTAAGCAAACTATAGAATAGGAAACCCCTACACTTATACGGGTGTGCCTAACCGCAAGATTATCTACCCTTTTCCGTATCATAGTAGATTATCTCCGACAATATGAACAAATAGTATAAACTTAAGTTTAACAATATTATATAGTACGTTTCGAAATGAATATCGGGGCTTTGAAGTTATGTAATATTTCTCAAGTTTCACGTTCATTGATTATTTATACATGAAGTGAAAGATCAACTCAAACAGTATTTGCTCTGCACAGGCTTTAAAGCCTACAGATTATGGTTTGCGTGCTAGCTTTGGACTTGAAATGATGAACCGTAATGATGAAGACTTTATTTATCTTGTATTCAGTGACGAATCAACATTTCATGTTAATGGAAAAGTAAACACTCATAATGTGCGTATCTAGGGATCAGAAAATCCTAACGAAATATTCCATTGTGAACGAGACCCCCAAAACTGAATGTTTTTTGTACCGTACCCCGTCGTTTTTTTCGCGGAACCAAGTGTGTATGGAATAAACTATCTTAATATGCTATAACTGTGGCTCTTTTCTCAATTGCAATACGGATCATAGAACTTTTTTGGCAACAAGATGGTGCGCCTTCTCACTGGGATCACGCAGTACGTGATCAGTCGAATGAAATTCTTCCCGACCGTTGGATCGTTCGCTGGGGGACCAGATGACAGAGCTTGTTTGCCGTGGCCTCCACTTTTGCCCGATCTGACCACGTGCGATTTTTTTATTTGGGAGTTTATAAAGGATCAAGTTTACGTGACACCGTTATAAGTTGACATACGAGGTATGTGAGAAAAGTAATGAGACTGACTGTTTACTTACCAAAGTTTTTATTTTTTTCAAACAACAATATTATCCCCTTCAAAGTAGTTCTCTTGGGCAGCTATACACCGGCAGAGTCGTTGTTCCCACTCCTGGTAGCAGCGCTAGAAGGCTTCAACTGGTAGGGCTTTTAACTGGTCAGTCACAGTCTTTTGAATGTTCTTCAGAGTTCCAAAATGACGTCCTTTTAAGACACGTTTCAATTTCGGTAAGAGGAAAAAGTCACAAGGACTCAAATCAGGTGAATAGGGGAGTTGATGAATCGTAGGAATGCGTTTGAGGTAAAAAATTCCGTGATGGAATTGGCCGTGTGACACGGGGCATTGTCATGATAAAGCATCCACTTGTCTGCAATGTCTCGTCTAACGCGAATCACTTTTTTCCTGAGCCTTTCAAGGACATCTTTGTAAAACAGTTGGTTGACAGTTTGTCCTGGAGGAACAAATTCTTTATGCACGATACCCCTACTGTCAAAAACGCAAATCAGCATGGTTTTGATCTTTGATTTGTTCATTCGACATTTTTTCGGTCGAGGAGATAACGGAGTGTGCCACTCTTCGCTTTGCCGCTTTGTTTCAGGATCGTACTCAGATATCCAGGATTCATCACCTGTGATCACATAATTGAAGAATTCTTGATCATTGTCGATCCTCTCAAGAAGATCAACGTACACGTTTCTTCGATTGTCCTTCTGTTTCGTTGTGAGGTTTTTCGGCACCGATTTCGCACAAACCTTTCGCATGTCCAAATCGTCTGTCAAAATTTGATGTACGATGAAAATGTTTAAATTTTACTGTTCACTCATCATCCTTATTGTTAAACAACGATCTGATCTCACAAGAACCCTCACACGCTCAACGTTTTCGTCATATTTTGAAGTTGAAGGTCTCCCTAAGCGAGGTTGATCTTCAACGTGTTCCCGGCCTTCCAAAAGTGATTTGTACCAGCGGAAAACTTTTGCTCTTGATAAGCAATGTTCCCCATAGGCCTGTTTCAACTTTTCGAAGGTCATACTCGCGGATTCCCAAGTTTAACACAAAACTTGATTGCAAAACATTACTCTAAATTCCGATGCTCCATTTTCGTAACGCTTAACAAAAAACAACTTCACTGATGGCGCTGTCAAAAATAATGTGTTGACTGAACGGAGTTGAAATTCGTACTGAGCATGTGGAAGGGATGAACAAACCGGTCTAGCACAGACCGGTAGACACAGCATTGCCAGATCGTTCGCAGTGTTACCAATCTCATTACTTTTCTTACACAGATTGTCCCCGACACAGGATTGAAGCAGCTCTCTAATCAATTATTCCAAACTTGCTGATTAAAATGTAGGATGAACTTTCCTAACGGCCGGATGTGTGCGTGTGACAAATGGTGCTCACAATGAACACTTATAGTTAAAATTGTTTGTTTTTTCATTTCATGTATAATTTATCAATGTAAGTAAAACTTAATAAATATTACATAATTTTACAACATCGATATTCATGTTGATATACACGGTATATTATTATATTACGTTTTTATAAATTTAGTAAAATATTAATTAAGAAAAAAAATGAATTTCAGTGAAAAGATATTTTCATATTAAAATTATGAATAAAATAATAAATGGTATTACAAAACAAGAAATTAAGACCGTGATATTATTTTTTTTAAATTAAAATACACATATTTTTTTATAATATTGTTTTAACAAAATTTAATGGGATTACATATTTATTTTACTAGTATGTACACATTACAACGTTTTAATTTTTAACCAGAACGAACCTGTACGGGGCAAATGACGCACGGTGATAAACCCTAAAGCTTTAAAATCAAATATTAACTTTAAAATTGAATTTTCTTTTTGTTTAAACGTAACTATTTTTTTCGCGATCAACCATCTGGGCGTAGAGATTAAGTGGTTTAGACTGTATTTACGGCTAATTTTTATTTGGACTACCTAAATTGACATTATACGATTTTTACATTATTTTTTTTTCATATTCTTTACAAAAATACTCTTTTTACAATTTTTTTTAAAAACGTTATTCACTCTTTATTTGGTAAAATAGAATCAGTTTTACTTCATACCAACTTTTTAGATTTTGTTTAATATTTATCAAGTTAATTAAACAATCTAGAAAACCGAAGTTTTACGTAGATAAATGACATATATATTCGAAGTGTTCAGTTTAGTTTTACAATATTTGTTGTATTTATTCAGAACAGCATAATAACCACAAAAAAAATCTTTATAGATAAATTCTCTATATCGCTTAATTTTCCGTAATCCAACATTTTGTCTTTCAAAAAACAATTACTCGTACATCTTAGGAATAAATTAAGATATTTTAATGAAATTTATTATGAAAATAAAATAAAAATTTAATTTATGACACTAAATTAGTTATGAATATTTTACTTTCGAAAATTTCAAAATGGCAACCACTTAGTGTTTAATCATTAATAGCGTAAATATTATTTTACTCGGATTATACATTATTATGTAAATACATTTAAATTTAAAAAAATGAATGTCCTCCTTTTTGAAGTCTTCGAATATAAAACTATTTTTTGTAAAAAACATTGTTGGGTGAATGTTCACTAAATTGATTAAAATAATTTAATTCGTTTTTATGACATAAATTTTTATTGAAAGTACACAAAATATTTGACTGACGGAAAAGTAACTAAATCAAGGCATTTCTTCAAATTATTCTTTGTATTTATTTTGATAAGCTGAATAAATTTCAGAAGTTTTATAAACCCCTCCCGAGAGACATTCAGTATCTGTCCTATGTGTATTTTTTTGTTACCTTCTCCTCCGGCCGGATTCTGCAGTTAAGTATTACACACATCAGGGGAGTGTCCTTTACTCTAACTGCTATGCCGTCCCTGGGTCCCCACTTTGGAAGCCGGGACTCGGTCTTTATGCCCATAATTGGTACCTAATCATTATAGAATTTTTAATTAATATAGAATCCTAATCAATGTAGAATTGGTATCTAATAATTATAAACTGGTACGTATAATGCACTTTGGTCTAGTAAACAAATGTGTAATTTCCATTTTTTTTTAACTTTTCATCAGCAATTTTTAACAGTTAGTTGTTTTTACAAGTTTTTCACATCATCAAAAAAGAATTTTGGTTTTTGTTTACATTAAATGAAAGTACTTTTCTGACTGATATTGTTATGTACTATTTCTAAATAAAATAAAAGGATTGATATCTTGGTTTATTACTGAGCAATGAACCTTCAGGCACCCAACCTAACGCCTAAAGAACAGAATGCACCAAATAATTCTAAAGCATACTGCACAATGACTTTCAATAATGGCGACTAAAATGAGGGGGGGATTGGGTCAACGGGTTTTAGAATGTCATCCCATCTCCATAGGGGAAGATACCTGCCTAGTGGCGTTCTGTTCGCCACCCCACCCCCTGTTCGTGGTCCTGTTGGGCTTTAGAATATCATCCCAACCCCGTAGAGGAAGACACCCGCCCAGTGACGTTTCGGTTGCCACACCCCCCTCCCATCGTTCCTTGCCCTGTCGGGCTTTTACGGGAGGCTTAGAATATCAGTAGTAATTTAATGAAACTATAAGATCACCTGTCGTTTTGTGCGACATTTTATTTTCCTATTTCGTTCCAGTGTGCATTATATAAGCGTTTCTCGTATCTATAGAAGTGATGTGGTATCGTCACTTCATGGGATAAAAGTCTGGATACAAAATTTTGAAAAAGTGATCCAGCATCTAAAAAGAAGACCGATTATAAATAAAGAAATTTACGATTATTTGAAAGCAAGTCATTGTAAGACCTCCAAATCTTCAAAGCCATAAACGATTAACTGTATTATTCACTTCCACTCAGCTTATTGAGCACCGTTATTCCAAAGACTTATACAGAGTATCATAAAGTTCTCCCGGGATCTTTATAATCTATTCTACTCGTGAAAACAATGGATAAAACATATGAACATATGTCATAAAATGCTTCATTTGCGAGTTACGATTAGTGAAAGATTTCGCTCGGATTTCAGTTACCCCGGTAAATGAGTTCGTACTGAAATTTTTAGGATGTTAATTATGGGACATCATTAATGGTTTCTTATGGTTTTTGACTTGAAAAATTGAATAATATAGGTCCCAGAACCGTAGTAGATTTTGAGAAATTTTGGGTGAAAACCAATGACTTGGAAAAAAACCCTTTTTTATGTTTTTCGTAGAACAGCTTTGTTAAATGGGTAATGGACATATAAATCTTAAACATTACTTATTCTCTATAAGAGAATTTAGTACTGAACAAAATGTTGTAAGATAATTTGAATAAACAACATACAATTTGTACAAACAATATTTGTCAGAAAAGTACTTTCATTTAATGTAAACCAAAAATCTTTTTTGATGATGTGAAAAATGTGTAAAAACAAAACTTACTGTTAAAAATTTCTCATGAAAAGTTAAAAAAAAACCTGGAAATTACACATTTGTATGCTAGACCAAAGTGCATTATACGTACCAGTTTAAAATGAATCTTCAAAATGACCCCGCCATTTTCAACACATTTCTTGCCACGCTTCTGTACTGTTTTTTTCTATTTTTAAATCTTCAGGGCTGTCCTTAACTTGTTCAGTCTCATCCATAATGCAGACAATTAATTCCTCATAAGAATGTATTTTTGTTTTGTATACAATATTTTTCATCCTTAGCCGCAAAATATTTTTTCTCCTCCTCAGCCGCAAAAATCTAAACTTTTAAATTAGGCGATTTTGGTGGTTAGGAATGTATTCCTTCACGATCGATCCATTTTTCAGGAAAATGGTAATTTAAGTAAGTGGAAACGGCACAAGAGAAGTGGGCAGGTGCGCCATCGTGCTAGAAGTATACTTGCGTCTCAGTGCTAGAGGAACACATTCAAGCAGCTGCAGTAATTCTTTTAGAAGAAAGAGCATAATTCAACATTTAAGCGTTTTCCGTTATTTTTACGAGTAAAATATATTATAATAGTCCCGGTAGAACTTTTTAATACACTTTATATATGTATCCATTTACAATTGTGGTAGTGAAAGGACTGACAAACTTACTACTTTTTCTTTCTTTACTGTTTAGCCTCCGGTAACTACCGTTTAGATAATTCTTTAGAGGATGAATGAGGATGATATGCATGAGTGTAAATGAAGTGTAGTCTTGCACATTCTCAGTTCAACCATTCCTGAGATGTGTGATTAATTGAAACCCAACCACCAAAGAACACCGGTATTCACGATCTAGTATTCAAATCCGTGTAAAAATAACTGGCTTTACTAGGACTTGAACGCTGGAACTCTCGACTTCCAAATCAGCTGATTTGGGAAGACGCGTTCACCACTAGACCACCCCGGTGGGTTTTATTTATAGTACTGGACAGTCTGATCTCTACTTCATTACTGGCTGGACTTTATCAGTGCTTATGCTACCTTTAATTTACTCACAGTATGTTAATAATAAGTGAGTAATAAAACTTTTGGTATTATAAAGGCCATTTATCGATTATTTCCAGACATATTCTTTAGTTCGAGTGATATCACAGTCAATTTGAATAGAAAAATATTCAGTAATTTAACTAAAAGTACTTAAACCTCAAAAAAAAAACTTTGTCATTGTTACCGAATTCTATGAATATCTTACGTTATATGATGAATTTATGAAACTAAAAGATAGCCACATTAAAAAAATGTAGTTTTCAGAACATAAAATCCTTTAGAATAAAATTTAATAAATGAACTGGCAATTTGGCAATTTGAAAAAAGAAAGTTCTTTATTAATTTATAACACACACACACATAAATATATAAGATTACATTGATAAACATAATTTTTATTTCCTAACACGCGATACATGATTTTAATCTATTTTTTGATGCTGAAAACGATTATCAACTCAGAATCTTTCTATCACCCACCATTTTTATAAATAAACAATATTATAAATAAATAAACAATATTTGGTAGCTGTAATTAAACAATCTGTAAGCTATAAATAAACATTACTAGACAAAGAATTAATCGTACCATAGTCACATATTGTGACATCACATCTAATACTGAAGAGTGTACGAGCTACGAGCCTTCATGGACAAGATTAATCATGTCTATCCAGGTCAAAATACGTAGCTGAAAACACAGTTGTGTTGTTTGTGTTAAGCATTGGATTTAGGAATGAATTAATTTTGTTCTTATTGCTTTCTTAAGTTTGTTAACAGTGCAGTGTTATAATGCCTCGAAATTGTGTAAATAATGTGGATTCCTTTTGTTATGTATGTGGTGAGTTTACTGTAAAATAAAATAGAAAAAAACATTACACCTTTAATTAGAGAATCATATCATTTGTACTTTCAGAGTAAAATTCGTTATCAGGATAAGACGTGGGCTCCTCATATAGTAGTGAAGAAAAAATTAAAGAAGGAATATTTGTTGGTCCTCAAATAAGAAAGGTGGTTAAAGATGATGTATTTAACTCGATGTTAAATAATGTAGAATGTCCAGCTTGGGCTTCATTTAAAGAAGTTTGCAAAACTTTTCTCGGAAAACAAAAATCCGACAATTACCACGATATTGTTAATCAACTTCTTACTTCATACAGAGCTATGGGATGTAATATGTCTTTGAACACGTTTCCTCCACTCATGTCTGAATTTTTTCCCGGACAACCTCGGAGACGTAAATGACGAACAAGGTGAACGTTTGCACCAAGACATTTCGGTGATGGAAAACCGCTATAAATGGAAATCCAATACTGAAATGCTAGCCGATTATTGTTGGACATTAATTCGGGATGCGCCTAAGGTTATTTGTAAAAGAAAAGCATCAGCGAAATCATTCTAACAAAGGAATGGCCATACAAAATTATAAATTTTACAGATTTTAACTATATTTTCCCTTAATTTTTTTTTTTACGTGTAATTTATTTAAAACTAAGAGTGGTAGAAAAATTGTATTTACAGATCTGTAATGTACGCAAAAAAACAATTCAGGAAATGGTATCTCACTTAGAGAAACATTAAAAATATTTTTTTTTGTCTATCAGTGTTATTTAAAACAAATTGTTAGGGATGTAGGATGTAGGGGGTATACTGAAATGAAACGACTAGCACTAGATAGGGAATCTTGGAGAGCTGCTTCAAACCAGTCAAATGACTGAAGACAAAAAAAAAAAACAATGTTATTTCTAATATCGTATTTTTTTAATTTGTTTTCATGTATGATTTCGTTTAGATTGATAAAATTATTTTCCTTTTCTTTACATATTTTTACCTTTTATTATTATTATAATTAGGTATTAAAACTAAAGATATAATAAATCTAATTTAATTTAAGATAGACAAATTCTGTATTCGTTGTTAGAGAGAATGTTGAAAAAGTTTATTGTTAATAAATCTATTTATTTTATATTTACATAAATACGATAGATATGTAAGCATTATGAATTTTAAACGAGAATTATTATTGAAAAAATACTAAAATCATCACATAGACCCGTTATTTTTGTAGATGACAAACGTTCTGATATTTTAATTTTTTTTTAAAACCAACTGTCACATAAAAGGCAAACACAGGAGTCTGTTACAGCGAGCAAGCTGTACAAACAAGATGTTACAAGTTGCGTTTTTATTCATATAATATTGTTTATTTAGTCTGATAATATTTATCTGTATTTCCATATAAGAATAATAAATAAAATCATTAATAAAACAGTTTATTACTGTATTACACTTGGTGCTCTTCCTGTTTATTTAGTGCACTTATATCACTATAAGAGATAAAATTTTTACCTATGTCGAGATACAAAAAGAAAGTAATAACACAGCTTATATTAAATGTTATGAAAACATATATTCCAAGAAAAAAGTTAAAATTTAAGAAAATAAAACAGAATAAACTTAATGAATTGTAACAGAAACAAAGACAATTAGTAGTTGTGCATCAAATTATAATAGAAATAGAAGCAGTAATTCAAAGTATTTTATAATTTAGATTATAAAACTACAAACCCACCGGATTGGTCTAGTGGTGAACGCGTCTTCCCAAATCAGCTGATTTGGAAGTCGAGAGTTCCAGCGTTCAAGTTCTAATAGTCAGTTATTTTTACGGATTTGAATACTAGATCGTGGTTACCGGTGTTCTTTGGTGGTTGGGTCTCAATTAACCACACGTCTCAGAAACGGTCGACCTTTCTTTTCCTGTTTAGCCTTCGGTAATTACCTTTAAGATAATAGTTCAGAGAATGAATGAGGGTGATATATATGAGTGTAAATGAAGTGTAGTCTTGTACAGTCTCAGTTGGACCATTCCTGCGATGTGTGGTTAATTGAAACCCAACCACCAAAAAACACCGGTATCTACGATCTAGTATTCAAATCCCTGTAAAAATAACTGCCTTTACCAGGACTTCAATGCTGGAACTCTCGACTTCCAAACCAGCTGATTTGGGAAGACGCGTTCACCACTAGACCAACCCGGTGGGTTAGAAATGGTCGACTTGAGACTGTACAAGACTACACACATCACTTACACTCATACATATTATCTTCATTCATCCTCTGAAGTAATACCTGACGGTAATTCCTGGAGGCTAAATAGGAAAAAGGAAGAGGATTTACAGGAGATGCTTCTGAATCGGCCGCCTGAACACTCACTCGTACGCGCAGTTTGGTTACTTGAACCCTATAAGCTAACTGAATAAGATATATAGTTTCCTTTTATAAACATTAGAAGAAAATAATCCTTGGATAAAGTTAATTATTGATTGTTTAATTTATCTCACAGTTACAATTACTGGTTTATTTTGGTTTAGCTATTGAAATGTTCATAGTAAAATCAGAATTATATTTGCGATTCATAATTTACTCATTTTGTATAAAGTAAATGTATTGGGCGATGTTTCTCAATATCGCCTCAAATCGATAACACGCGATAATATTTACTGTAAACATTTTTATTACCTAACAAGCAATGTAATTATTTTTTTTTTTTTTGCTTGATATCGCCACATAATCTTGAAGCTTGTGCATGGGATAGGGAAATATAGCGTATGAAAAATGCCGTGCCTGACCGGGACTCGAACCCAGGACCTCAAGATGAAATAAAAATTTAATTTATTTAATTTTCATTGTGCCAATTTTGTTCAAAATCATTGTGGTATTACAATTATGAGTGTTAATATAATGATTATTCAGTTTATTTGTAAGGTGCATGTTGTTGGGTCAATCGGTGAAAATAGTCTTACCATTTTCAAATTATTATTTTTTTCTTTATTTTTTTAATTTCTTTGTGTTATAAACAATAACACAAATGTTTTTTTATAACATAAGATATCTTAATTTAACATACTGTAAATGTTGAATTTACTCCTGCAAATACGAGTATAATAGAAAATTGAATTTTTAAAGATTTTATTTTCCTGTCTAAATAGCACTATAGCAGAGCTATAGCTCTAGAAGGAGAAGTATTATAATCGATCCAATTTGGGCACATGCTGTTTTCACTGAATCTTGACGTTTTGACACCGAAGGAACCAAAAAAAAATCAGACGAAAATTTTCCGGATATTAATATTCTTATGTACGTGTGTACGGTGTTGGCCCCTAAATCTCGAAAACTACTGAACCGATTTTGACCAACCTTGGTCAGATTACCTCTATACATGAGCCATTTATGCCATTAAATTTTCAACTTAAAAGGTCAAGGGAGTGAGGCTGTAGAGCAAGTTCACCCTCAGTATCTCGAGATTTCGCCTAATTAAGGTCATATCTTTCTTAGGCACATTTAGCCATGAAAAAAATAATATTTGCAAAAAACAATTTTTTGAAAAATCGCACCCCCACCCCAAAAAATTTTGTTGTAGTCTTTTGTTATGTTCTGACGTCAAAAGTGAGCGGCATCATTAAATAACAGAACATTAGGCGTAATTAAAAATTAATAAAGTAATTCGGTCTGGCTGGGTCTGGAACTCGATCTCCCAGTTGTCGGTACCTGGTTTGACGAGGGCAGTTTTTGAATGAGTAAGCATCACTGTCGACTGCACTACCGAGGACTGCATCTCATGCAGTCGTGCAGTCGACTCATGCAGTCGACTGCATCTCATGCAGCCGTGAGGTGTAGCGGCATCTCGATAATGGTAGTAAGTGAAATTAAATGTCACGCCGGACTCTGCGACGAAGCTGAGTGGGAGTAGAAGGTCTGTCCGCCTCTCCCTGGTAGACCAGACGGGAGTCCATAATGAAGTCAGGGGTTTAAACTAAAGTCGAGTTCACTAAGGGAACTAGGAATAAATTTTGATATTTTTGGTGGTATTTTATTATTCATTTGCCTCGAATTTATGAGACATTTACATACGAATTGTGTAAATGTAGAACTTGGCGCGGGGTTCGTGCTTCCACGAACTCGGTTAGCTAGTTTAGTGGGGAACGATGTAGGACATTCAAGATGTTCAGATGAGGCCAGCAGCGAAGGCAAAAGCTGAGTTTATAAAACATTGATATAAATGTCTATCAAGGCATTTACATCAGGGGCATCCCAACGAGGTCTGGCGTATTACTACGAGATGTAAAAAGTTAAAGGGCGAAAGATGACTCCCATTTTAAAGCTAATCAGGGCTAGGAACGGAGGGGTGGTAGAATGCAAGGATTTGAGGATGCAAGGAAGGAAATATTGGACACCATAGATAAAAGGGAAATGTTCCTCCCAGAGGAACTGCATCAGACCATGTTAGAAAGCGCGGAAAATTGGACGGCAGTAGCAAGGTTTGCTAGGAAAATCATGGAGGAGCTGTACGACTGGGAGGAGTCTCGCATAGGTAGAAGAAGGGGGCGTCGGAGAGTGCCTGGGGTCAGGCATGCGGCTGAGAGCCTAGGGGGTTTCCCGTACGTGTGGAGATCGCCTAGTTACGATGAGGTCGTGGGCATTCCGTTCCCGCGTCCGATGGTGACCCGTCAGGTTCGTATACTATAGTGTTCGATTGTCTGTGAGGTGTTTGTTTATGTGATTGGATGTGGCTGACTTTGACGTGATGTGTGTATTGTGCGACGTGAGGTATGTTTTCTGAATGATGATTGGGTGTTGTGGAGGGCGTGGTGAGATTTAGTCTGATTTTTGGTATTTTGTGGGTGTGAGATCCGTGTCTGTTGACTGTGGTGTCTGAATGTGTGTGAGGCGTATTCCCCCTTTGCATAAATAATGCACACCGGCTGTACCAGGAAGGGTGGGTAGCCAGGGGTGGAGGTTTAGTCGGTAGTGCGCAGGAACACATACGCATTTAATAATATCTTGCGGAATCTGTTAACGAGCCCGACACTGTTCAGGCGCCCGTAAATGGGGTTCCTCCACCTCTTAAAAAAAAGGAACGGTTAGGTGGTTGGCGACCGGAAGCGTCACAAGGCGGGGGTCTTCCCCTACAGGGTTGGGATGTCGGTACCTGATGCGTTAAGTCTCGCGGTTACACCAGTTTGCCGACCGTACAAGGGAAAGTTGTTTTATATAAATTGTGAAATTACATCAGTTTACTTAGCGCCGACTGTCACCGCTAGTACCACCACACCGGCGCGAATTAAATATGGTACGCGCGCGCGATTTAATTAGAGTCATTGAATTAGATAAACGGAAAGATACTATATTTAAATAAATCGATAAATATTTTAAATTAAGTTGTGTGTAAGCCGTGCGAAAAGTCCTATAACTGTTTTGTCAGCCTTTTTTATTTATTGCTGCTCCTTCATTAATGAAAATCAGTGAATGATTCTTCCTATAATTGCAAATACTGCTCTTATTGATAAAACATAGTGAGTGTGCACCCACATAATGTGTATCGTGTAAAATTACTACTCGTATGTATAGTGTAATTGATGAATTTGCTAGGATTATTCCTGCCTTCAGTTTTCATATTAAATTCAAATATTTCATATTGTGAGCTTTTAATTCAGTTGATTTATATTATATTCAACTCGATGTTACATTTTTTCATTTCCTTCATTTTTTTTTTTTTATTTTTTTGTAATTTAATTGAGATTAATCGTTCCCCTTTTGATTTTTCTGAAGGTGAGTATGAATTTGTTTCTGAGTTTAAATTTCAGGTATTATAGATTTTAAAATACAACAAATAATAATGATTGATTAAAAAAATAACTCCCTCCAAAAAAAAAGATTTACGTACTTACTTTGTTGGGGGATTAAATAAAAATTACTTATAAGAAAAAATTAAATTGAAAATTACTTTTATCTTGTTTTTTGTAATATTGATTATTATTCTACGGCAATTGTTATTTTTTATGACAATATTAATTAATTTTGCAATATGAAATCATCACCTTTCATCACGTGATCATTGCAAGATCATTCATTATTCATCAGCAGTTAAAAGAAAAACGTCATCCTTATATTAGGATATTAAAATAACTTTACAAGGCAAATTTTTATAAAATTAAAAAAAGAATTCAATTACTAAATTGATATACTATTGCATGAATAGTTATTTCAAAGGCTTAGGAGCCAATCGAGTAAACGTTAGGAACCTGAAGCATTTTATGCGATAGCAACCCATTATATGATTGAGTTCTTTCTAAGCATTACGTTATAAAAATTACCCTACCATATGGGACCTACATATTATATTCTTTCGTTAGAGCGTCATTTAAAAAAGGTAATATTTATCTTCTTATTTATTTATAATAAAGGAAGATTATACGTAAATTTTATTCATCTCATAAATAAATATATTTTATTTAATTATCCAGATGAAATCATTTATTGAAGATTTATTAATTAAAAAAAAATAAAAAAACAGACATTTATACGAGAAATGTCTTATAAAAAGAAACTTTTACTCTTTTAAGTTATAAAAAAAAAACATCTAAGTAATCAATTTACTGAGCTGGAAAATTACCCTAACAAATTTCTTTAAACTTTATCATTTCATGCTATCAAATACATTTTAAAATACAAATTTCAATTACAAAAGTTTTATTGCAAAATAATATTAGAGCTCCTTTTCTGGAGTCATAATTTCTTTAATATCTATATCTCTGTTTTTCATTTTACATTTTTACTTTTTGTTAATTAATAAAAAGGATGAAATTTTTCTTTGCAAGTAAAAATTTATTCTTTATCTTAACTTCAAATAAGAATTAAAGACCTTCACAAAAAGGAAATGTTAATTCATTAATTTTATTTATAAACATTAATTTATTTTAATTACTATCCATAATATATATATACTGGGTAATCTGTCTGATTGATTCTTATACTACTGTATTTATTGAATTCTGAGGAAGAAGGTTTTAACCGGAAATTTATACTATTGTATAAAGGGGAAGAGGGTTTTTGTTTCTTCGGGGTAAACAAAAAACTGCTCGAACAGTCGCAACTAAAATTTTTCCTTGGTATAACTGAGAAGGTTTTTAGATATATTTCATCTCGAAAAATTTGAAAAAAAATATGTAGTAGAAAAGATTTGCCAGTTGAAGCACAAACTTTATTGAATTGAATTAATGAACTGTGAATTGTGAGTCACTAACACTGTGTGAGCTGGGTTTGACCTGAATGATTCGAATCAATTGAGTGAATAATACTACAAAAATAATAAATTTAAATTTACGTTAAATGAAATCTATACTATTATATAAAGAGGAAGAGGGTTTTTGTGTGTACGTAATAAACAAAAAAGCTACTCGATCAATCGCAACCAAATTTTTACCCGTGTTTCTTGCCGTGGATAAAACTGAGAAGGTTTTGAGATATATTTCATTTCGAACAATCTCGAAGATCGATTGCTTTCAAATTTTTAGAGTACATTCGTGGGAACCATGAAAGGTTTTAAGCTACTGACCGAGGCCCTAGCACCCTTGAAGAATAAAATATTCATTATTTCTTTTTCTATATTTCTTCTTAAGGAGGGTGGAATTGTAAATTAAAGATCTTCATTAAGGGAAAAGAGATAATTCCTTTTACTTCATTATTATATTTCTGCCACCACGGCAAAGTAATCAATTTTCCGTCGTCAAAGGTGTGTGTACTAAAATCAAATACCATAGTTACTGTTATTCTATCTTTTGTAGTTTAGTTTCTTTTTCAGGTTTCTATAAAGCCTGAATACTATAATTGTTATTTATAAGTAATACTCTCACAAACATAAAGATAACGAACAATGCGGTGATCCGGGGGACCGAGTCCTCTGGGTAGAGGGGTAGCCCTCTGGAATGGTGACCAAAGCGAGCTCTACGGGTGTCCAAGGTGCCGGTTCCCTGCAACACGAGAATGCGAGTGAAGCAAGTTCTGGGATAGGCCTTTGGTCCCGGGAAGCCCCGAGGAGCTCCTGAGTCTGCTCCGGGGTTCGCCTGGGCTCTGAGGGTCCAGGTTCTAGCTTGACGGGCCGGCTAGTCTTAGATAATTTTATTATTGAGTGAGCAGTAAAGTTTAAAAAAAAAAGGATATAACATTTTATAAAATAATTTTTCGTGTAAAAATATTATGAATCGCTGAGAAAATTATTTTTTGTAAAACGAAATTATCTTTCCTCCCGAGATGAAGCAGTGTAAATAACATACTATAAAAAAGGGTACGGTTACAGGGTAATCTTACCTGTAAAAAAAAAGGGTACCTTACATTATATGTTGCCTTATGGCTCTGATGCATATAAACCACCTGAGATAAAAAAGGTTTCAATCTGAGTTGCTTTCTATGAAATTAATGATGTTCATTATATTGCCAGTGTCCGTGGTTTTCAAATCGTTCTCTAAATGGTTCTCAAAATTTTAATTTTCAGATTTTAACTATTTCTTTATATTTCACAAAACACAATAACATATTATTACAACAATTATTACTGATACTCAGTAAAATGGCAAAGGTCAAAAAAACGAGGACTGTACTTTATTCTCCAGTCAATTGACGCGACTATACTCTTTTTAGGTAGATTTTGTAAGAAAGCTACCTGTTGTAATAAAGTACCATGATTCGACTTCCAAAAAATTTCGACATATCTTCGCGTATCACATCCCCCAGACCCCAAAACCACCGTCAGCTCAAAGGTTTATATATATATTTCACTTTTTGTATACACGATAACTGCCATAATTTTGCGCCAATCATTTTCAAATTGTTCCTTAAAAATAACTTATCCCAAAATCTTGGATAAGTTGATTAACGGCAAAAATCGGACCATACGGGTGGTCATAGGGGGGGTGGGAGCTTTTTCGAAAAAAACAAAACATCGCTATAACTTTCTTATTAAGTAAAATATCGAATTCGTTTAAAGTTTATACTATTATTTGAATAAGGACCAAAAACTTATCAAACGTTTTTCATATTACCAACCATTGATCCAGGAGGTGGAAAAAATGGGATTTTGAAGACAAAAATTCATACCTCCCTTAATAGACACATCATCGAATCGGTTTAAAGTGGTCGTTATTCCTTTAAAAATTACCTAAAACTTTTGTGTGAAACGAGTTTGATATGAACAACCCTTACGTCATTACGTCAAGGAATGACCAAAATAAAAAACCAAAAAAAAGAAAAAATATAGTTATAACTTTGTTATTAAGTAAAATATCAAATTCGTTTAAAGTTACAACTTTTAGAAAAGGATCTAAAATTTATGTAAGCAAAGTTTTTTGATATCATCAATCATTGGCCGGGGTTGAAAAAATTGGGTTTGAAGACAAAAAATAATCATATCTTCCTTAATGGGCACAGTATCCAATCGGTTTAACGTAGTCGTTAATCCTCTAAACATTACCTAAACCCTTTGTCTGAAACAATTTTTGATGTGACCAACCTTACGGCAGGATGACCAAAATTTTGCTGGAGTTGTAAGAAGATGGGGCTTATCGTATGCTAAACACGTGAAACTTTTTTTCACATGCAACCATTGTAATATTGAATTAATTTGAAGTTTTTCTTAAGTTAAAAGTGAAAATCTGTTTTATCCCCTTACTTAGCACCGGTGAAATGTAATTATTTCGTGACTACGTGTATACGTTCTTTGTTTACGTTTTCAGCGAAGTCAAAAAATATGTTTATTGGGGATCATAAAAAAAAAAAAAAAACGATGGACCGCAAGGCTTATCTCACTGGTCAGTTCGTGGACAAAGCGGCGGCATGAAAAGTTGGATTACTACATGATCCAATTTTAACGGGTCACGGATTCTTCCGCGCTTATCTCCATGCCATAGGGAAAGCACCGTCCCCCGAATGCCTCTATTCCTCCGATGTAAGGGACGACGCCGAGCACAACTTCTTCAAATGTGCGTGGTGGGCGGCAGATCGACGGACACTAGAGGCAGATTTCGGAGCATGAGCCCCTAAAACGTGGTTGCGATGATTCTCCGTGACCTGAGCAGCCGGAAGAGTGTGGCCCGATTTGTCGGGAGTTTTTTCAGAACCAAGAAGGGCGACCTGAATAATCCTCAGCCAGATGAAAATTAGATACGACCTTCTCAGGCTAGGATAGGAGGACTCGGCCTTAGGTAATGTGTAAAACGCTTCTGTTTTACACATTACCTGGTAAAAAGAGAAGTCCTGGTAAAAAGAGGAATGGTTTTAGTCGGTAGTCTGCTGATGGTGGTTGGATAAGACCACCAGTGGGACCCCGAAACTCTGTGCGTAAAAGCATTCCACCTCCAATTAAAAAAAAAAAATACATATATTATTATTATTACTATTGCACAAGTACAATTTTATTTCGTTAAATATTTGCGATTGAAAAATTTTGCAAAATATTTACTAACTAAAATATTTTACTAAAATATTTACTAATATTTTACCAATTACAGTATTACCTTTACAGTACTATTTACCTTTTACAGTATTATTTCTGCCCGTATAATTTACCCCTGTCTCTTTTAAACATCATTTTAGATTGCTAAAAACGCTCTTACTATTCGGAACATAACAGTTCTGGTTAATTTATTTTTTCAGATATTTGGATTTTTTTCCTACAATCTCTTTTCATGTCTTTGTTAGCAAACAACTTCGACAACAATAGTGTCACTTCACCACCACTGTTATTCATTTCGTATATTATCAGTGAATGCAACAGTTTATTTTGTTGCTGTTAATCATATCCTGAAATCTATCGGTCAAGCGATGCAACACAACTAATTAATTACTTGCTTTGTATTACATCTAGTATTGGTATTCAGCGTAGCTTCGTCCATGTCTTAGTTGGCAATGGTCTTCTGCTATCAAAATTCAATAAGGGCTTGGTTAGTGACCATCTATTCAAAAATTCTTTTTTTCTTTTTTTCAATCGAATATTTCCGGTCTTTTTTATCGATGATAACACACTTTCGTTAAAACTGCGACTAAATTTAACAGGATTTTCTTTTTTTAGGATAAGATTAATGAAAATTGAGTGCTGCTCCCAGTTAGATGATCTATCAAGGGTTCAATTTTTCATTACGGTTCCATTTCGGTTATGTTTCCTACTATCGTTTGACGTGATAACAACTCAAGAACTATTTACGAGTTCCGTAATTTAAAACCAAATGAAATTCCACTTACTTTTCCTTACCGACCAGAGAATTTTATTCTAGAATACATTTTAGGATTTTTTTTTTTATTTTTTTTATTGCTTTTACTACAAAGTTTATTGATAATATAAATATTTTTAAAGTGTAATCTTGTTTTGTAGTTTATATAAATATCCTTTAATATAGATTTATTTTAAGATCTGCATGTGTGCTAGAGATGTATGTATGTGCATAGATGGTTTAAATGAATAAAAAAAGATAAGTTTTTTTCACTTTAAAAAGTTTATTTTCAACCCTCTGGATATTTAAGAAATAAATGAAATGCAAAGAAGATGAATTACAAAGAAGATAATGTTGTGTTTATGTTCAAAGAACATAAAATAATACTGCTTTGGGCTACAATATTATTTTTTTCTGATTTACTATACTTTACACACACACACACACACACACACACACACACACACACACACACACACACACACACACACACACACACACACACACACACACACACACACACACACACACACACACACACACACACACACACATATATATATATATATATATATATAAAACTCATACTGGTGAAAGAACAAAGAACAAACTTCTGTTTTCTCAAGTAATAAATCCCTTAAACTTTATATATATATATATATATATATATATATATATATGTATACGAATATAACTGTACTTAACTAAGTGCAGGATTATATAATAATAGAATATGGCAGCACCACCACCGTTCCTTTCATTCTTTTGATAGTGGCGATAAAATGGCCTGTTGTAATAGGGGTTTAAAATCCAAGCCTCCCTTAATCCCGTTTGTATGAATAGTTGTAACTTCAAATTCTGTTTAAAGGTAATATACGAGTAATAATACATATCCCGTAAAGAAGTGGTGGAAAGCTGTTATTTGTATATTCATCGTAAAAAGTACTTGTAATAGACAATTTTTATTATACGTTATTATGATTTTGATATTACCTTACTTTCTTTTCTTTTTCCTGTTTAGCCTCTGGTAATTACAGTTCAGATAATACTTCAGAGGATGAATAAGGATGATATGTGTGAGTGTAAATGAAGTGTAGTCATGTACAGTCTCAGTTCGACCATCCCTGAGATGTTTAGTTAATTGAAACCCAACCACCAAACAATACCGGTATCCACGATCTAGTATTCAAATCTATGTAAAAATAACTGACTTTACTAGGACTTGAACGCTGGAATCCTCGACTTCCAAATCAGCTGATTTGGGAAGACGCGTTCACCACTAGAACAACCCAGTAGGTTTGATATTAGCTTTCTACCAACAGTTTAGAAAAAACATTTGCCTCTTCCGGTATCAGTTTTAATTTTTTTTATTATTTTTACTTCCTTTTACGAAGTAAAGAAAGTATTGTGATTGCTAAAAATTTCGGTTTTCAGATATCAACGGAAATATCCATTTTGACTATCCCTGAATCATTTTGACTCTTTTTCCTGTTTAGCCTCCGGTAACTACCGTTTAGATAATTCTTCAGAGGATGAATGAAGATGATATGTATGAGTGTAAATGTAGTGTAGTCTTGTAAAGTCTCAGTTCGACCATTCCTGAGATGTGTGGTTAATTGAAACCCAACCACCAAAGAACACTGGTATCCACGATCTAGTATTCAAATCCATGTAAAAATATTTGAATCATTTTGACTAGATTCGGCGTGATGTCTGTACGTACGTATGTATCTCGCATAACTAAAAAACTATTAGCCGTAGGATAATTGGAGTTTTGATTTAAGACTGTTGTAACATGTAGTTGTAATCTTCCCTTTTGAACCAAAAATGTCCAAAAAAGCCCAAAATCCAAAAAAATTGGATTTTGCACTTTTATTTAACTGCAGTAGTAAGCCGTCATTGAAAGATTTTTAACGATAAGTGGTACTTATCTTCATTGTTCTAGAGTTATAGCCAAATAAAATATTAATTAATGAATTATTTGGATTTTACAAAGGAAATATTGGCTCGAATCAGACTTCATCTCCTTTTTTTAAATTTTTTTTAATTTAAATATATTGATTTATTATTAATTATTAACTTCTTATTGTAAAAAAATTTACGATAAATAATAATTTAATAATAACAATAAAAATTAAAAAAATTAAAAAATATCAAAAGTTATTAATGAAATAAAATTGTATGTACTTTTCGTCTTAAAAAATG
Organism: Lycorma delicatula; assembly: GCF_047948215.1. Lineage (NCBI taxonomy): Eukaryota > Metazoa > Arthropoda > Insecta > Hemiptera > Fulgoridae > Lycorma > Lycorma delicatula. Next base: position 114,584,476 of record NC_134463.1, on the reverse strand, counting down.
TGTATAAGTAATTTAATAGGCATACAAGGAAGTCATGTGGTGTCCACGTTAGGAAAAAAAAACTTTTTTTGCAAAAGGGTGGAGTATTCATTGTGGATCACGACCACTCATCCTCATCAACGCAACACTCGTGGAGGTCACGACCCCCAGGTTGAAAAACGCTGCTGTAGATGGTATTGAGTCGTTTAATTTACTTATCTCGCACGGTAAAATACTTTTGATTGTAGTTCATTCCTCTACCCTTAGATAATTCTTTTTTACCATCTATCTGTGTTTCTTATTCTTGAGCTTTTTTCCACATTTTGGGCGCTGTAGATTAATTTTCTTGGAATTAAATCTAATTCCGTAGAGGATACCGGGATCTAGTATTTCAATTTATTCTTGGTGTTATCTAATTGAGAATTATTAATGGATCAACCCTGCGACATAAAAATGAAGATGTTTTATGTCGAATAGATATACTATTATACCAATAAATACTTCATTTATTAGATAAAGCCGTTAAAAAATGCATACAAAACATTACTACATTTGATATAAAGGAAGACAGTAAAATCAATAAAATAGAACGTTTAAATTGAAAAGTAAATCATATAAAACGGGGAATTCTTCAAAGATTTCTTTCATAGATTAATGTGTAGTATCGTAAGTCAATGTATTTTTTCTTATTCTTGACTGTATGGGAGAAATTAGACATTAATGAAAGAATAAATTTGTATTTAATATTCTGTATTACGCATAAACAGCGTGAAGGTAGAAATGACAACAATTTTATCTTTTATTTGTATGCATTTCTTTTTTTTATAAACAAATATTTAATTACTTTTCCGGAAAACTAATTATTAACATTAACTTTAGGTTAATGATTCTATCTTGTAGGACCATCTTGTATGTTCTGTTTACGGTTGACTTGCCAGTTACGGCAGATACCACAGTTGCAACGTTTGCTGACGATACTGCAATTCTTGGTGTCCACGAAACTCCGACTACTGCGTCTCGTTTTATTCAAGATTATATCATTCTCCTCGAATCGTGGCTTACATGTTGGAAAATGAAAATAAACGAAACAAAATCAAAGCACGACACGTTCACCCTTCCTAAGGAACACTGTCCTCCTGTTTCTATCTTCAATGTTCTGATTCCGAGATCTCAAGACTGTAAATATTTGGGTTTCATCTTGATCGACAAATTACTTGGGCGAAACATATCATTTCTTAGCGGAAACAGTTGGATTTCTAGTTTAAACACATGTAATGTCTAATAGGACATAGAGCTCGGCTTTCAGCAAGAAGTAAATTATTGATTTATAAATCCGTTTTGAAGCCTGTTTGGACTTACGGGCTTGAATTGTGGGGTACAACGTGCAATTCCAGTATCGACATACTTGAACGGAACATACTTGAACTGCGGAAAATGCTCAACATATCCTGGTACATAAGTAATAGCCTTATATATAATGAATGATCTTAATTTGCGAACCGTTCGACAGGAAATCTCTCTGAGCCTACGGTATCAAAATCGTTTGGATCGGCACCCGAATTATTTGGCGGTCAATTTATTAGATAATACGATCAGTGATTTTTCAAGATTGCTGAGGAACATTATTCTTGGTTTGCCTTATCATTTCAATTAGGTGAATTTATTGTCTGGCTGTACGGAATGCTCTTCTATTTCATTATTAAGTCACAAGCCGCTGGATCTATGGCAAGTTAATGTACGCTTCATACGTCTCATTTAATTATTGTTCATTTATGTTGATGAACATATTGTAAAGTTGCTGTGTCGTTCTAATAAAAAAAAAATTATTCTAAACAAAAGTATCATGATTTAATTATTTTAAGCAACATTAATTCATTACATAAATGTTTAAATTAAACAGATTAATATTGTTGTAAAACAAAACAATAAATACAATATAACGAATTTAGTATCGTGTAAAAATATTTAAAGAGAAGTTACGACTTAATTACCAGACCAGTAATAATTAGTGTCCATTAACCTATTGACACCAGAGTTAAATATCGATTAATGTAGTGCGCCGCAAAATCAAAATAAACCAGACTACAATATTCAACTATTTTTATACGTAAATTACTCTCAATAATCATTAAACATGAAATAATCTGAAATAACAAACTATTTTTAAGATTTTATTATTAATTAGTAAACTCTTAATTTTACTGACATTGAATTTGTAGGATATTATTCGTCTATATTAAATCGACTGAGATATTTTATTTTATTTTTATTTTTTATTTTTTAACCTCCGGGACCACCGTTAGGTATTGCTTGGATGAGATGAATGATTTTTAGTGTGTGTAAAAATACCATGGCTGACCGGGATTCGAACCCGGGGACCTTCGGATGAAAGGCCAAGACGCTACCTCTCCCGCTACGGAGGCTGGCCGTATTTTTCGTTAACAATTATATATGTATACTTAAGTCTATTCCCTTTACGTTTGAAAGAAATCTAAACAACACTCTATAAGATTTTGGTGATTTGTGTTCTTCAACTCATTGAATTTTTAAAATATACCTAAAATTTTAAAATTCTTTACATTATTATTAAAAAACAGTGATAACATGGTTGTAGGACTTTCCCGTCACACGGCTAAAGCCGCATTCCGGTAAATTTCTACAACTGCGGTTCTAATGCGCGGCATTAGAAACATCTCTCTCTCTGTCTCTCTCACTCATTCTCTCTCTCTTTCTATATATTTTTTTTCTAATCGACTGAGATAATAATATTTTATGGTTAATATATACATATTAACCATCTCTCGCTCTCTCTCTCTCTCTCTCTCTCTCTCTCTCTCTATTGATTGAGATTGAGAGTGAGTAGAAAGAGGAGGTGAGTGAGGAGATTGGTGTAAAAGATATTACTGTTAATGCATTAGCAGGCTATAGAATGCATATAACTACAAATTAATGTTATCTGTTGCATCATATTAAATGTGTTTATTTATATTTAAAATATATTTTAAAATAAGATTTGATATTATTTCAACTTTTATCGATAAAATTTTCTTGTATAATATATATTATTCTATGTTGTTGCATACACTTCATCGTATTGGAAATGTAAATCACAGATTTCCATTAGCGCACACTTTTTCAACCACTCATTCAAAAATACATTGATATATCGGTAAAAATAAAGAAAAGAGAATTGTAAAGAAAAGAAAAAACCTTTTTATTAGTTAAGTAATAAGTTTTTCCCCAAATATTATTCAAAAATTCATTATTTAAAACAAATTTAGTTATTAAATTATTAATAATTAATTAACTTTGAAAGTTAACTTATTACTTTTATACTCATTAATAACTTTTAAATATTCTGTTTCATTTAAATTAATTATACATAACATTGATATAATTATAATAATAATAATAATAATAATATCCAAACAGATTAAATGTAATCATTAACCTTTGTGTTATTAAAAATTCACACAAATAAATTAATTATTTTAATCAATCATTCATTTACCTTTTACAGAACATTAAGTTTTAATTGATACAATAGTGCAAAATTCAACTTTATTTGGTTATTTAAAACTTCTTTTTTTAATAATATTTTACGATCAGTAAAAGCACATATGTAGAAAAATATGAATTATTAACTGAAATAAACTGGAAAAACATTAGATATGGATATATATATATATATTTTTTTTTTATCCGTAGGGGAGGAAAAAGCTGTGCCAGCCGCATCAGGCTCGCACTGACGGCAGTGCGGGGCTCCTCTCTAAAAAGCCTCCCCTCCTATCATGCAGGGGCCGGATCTAACCCATTTGCTATGTACAGCCCCTGCATGATCGACCAGGCACTCCTACTATCCGAATCCGTATGACCGGAAGACCGGATGACGAGCGACGACTCCGAGGATCCCCCGCCGCCAACCCACTGAAGCTGGCCTCCCTTGATCACCCGTCATCGAACTCCACGGCTCTATAGATCCGCATCTGCTCAGCCTGTCGTCGCCTCTCTTCATTGGCCTTCTCTCCTATCATTGATGTGATCTACCATCAATGGCTACTAGCCAATGTACTGACTAGTTAAGACATAAATCTCGGCTTTCAGCAGAAAGTAAATTATTGATTTACAAATCCGTTTGAAGCCTGTTTGGACTTACGGGCTTGAATTGTGGGGTACAGCGTGTAATTCCATATTGACATACTTAAACGGTTCCAAAAAAAAAAAACACTGCAGAAAATGCTCAACACACCCTGGTACATAAGTAATAGCCTTATATATAATGAATGATCTTAATTTGGGAACCGTTCGGCAGGAAATCTTCTGATCAGCCTACGGTATCAAAATCGTTTGGATCGGCACCCGAATTATCTGGCGGGCAATTTATTAAATAACACGATGAGTAATTTTTCAAAAATGCTGAGGAACAATCTTCTTGGTTTGCCTTATCATTTCAATTAGGTGACTTTATGGTCTGGCCATTAAGGAGTGCTCTTCTATTTCATTAAGTCACAAGCCGCTTACACGGATTTGAATACTAGATCGTGAATACCGGTTTTCTTTGGTGGTTGGGTTTCAATTAACCACACATCTCAGGAATGGTCGAACTGAGACTGTACAAGACTACACTTCATTTACACTCATACATATCATTCTCTGAAGTATTATCTAAACGGTAGTTACCGGAGGCTAAACAGGAAAAAGAAAGAAAGAAAGAAAGTCACAAGCAGCTTAACCACCGGGTTGGTCTAGTGGTGAACGCGTCTTCCCAAATCAACTGATTTGGAAGTCGAGAGTTCAAGCGTTCAAGTCCTAGTAAAGCCAGTTATTTTTAAACGGATTTGAATACTAGATCGTAGATACCGGTGTTCTTTGGTGGTTGGATTTCAATTAACCACACTTCTCAGGAATGATCGAACTAAGAATGTACAAGACTACACTTCACTTACACTCATACATATCATCCTCATTCATCCTCTGAAGTATTTTCTGAACGGTGGTTACCGGAGGCTGAACAGGAAAAAGCAAGTCACAAGCCGCTGTGTTTGTGGCAACTTAATGTTAATTCAAATACATCTTATTTATTTGTTGTTCTATGAACAGATTGTAAAGTCGCTGTGTCGTTATAATAAAAAATAAATAATTTTTTTTTTTTTAATTTTGCCAATAATATGTCAAAATAAATTTTCCAAAAATTTCAATTTAATTTATAAACAAATTTCTTTATACTATAATATTACTATTTTTACGATATTTTCATCCAATAAACATTGATTATTTAATTAAACTTAATTGATAACTAAGTCGTATTTGTATAGAATAATAATAATAATAATACGTTGATAAACAAACAGTTTATGCTATGACTATGTTATTAAATTTGTATATACTACAAGTAATTGTTATTATAACAGAATTATCTTTTCCTTGTAATGCTCACAATGTGTACAAATAACAATAGAATTGCTATGACCACGTTGACAATACATCCCACGGGATCTAAAATAATCCCATATATCTTGTTAAAGGATCAACTGTATCTCGAAATTACATTATCGAAAGTACAGCGACATTAAACTGCATTTCAATAATGTTCAATTGAAATGAAAATCTAATCTAGTTTATGAATAAAATTCAAGTAATTAACTTAAGACTAAATTGTTCTGTTCATCAGTTTTCTGTTTCATTAGTTAATAATAATTTATTTTTACAGGAAAAATATTTACATTAATTTTTTTACAAGGAAATTTTATTTTCTCAGACATATAAAAGATAATGAAGAAAAACCCAATATTATTACTACTTTTCTCGATATTAAATTAGTTTATTACTGCACAAACGTTGAAAAAGTTCATTTAACAACGCATAGCTGTTAGCCTAACTAAAATTCGTAAAATTTTACTCTATAAAAAAATTCTTTTATTAAAAAATCTTTTCTTTCTATACTTATTAAAAAATCTTTTTATAAAAAAAAAAATTACTCTAGAATATTATTTAATTTTTGTCAATTATTGTTTTATTCATACATTCACACACACATTCACACACACACACACACACACACACACACACACACACACACACACACACACACACACACACACACACACACACACACACACACACACACACACACACACACACACACACACACACACACACACACACACACACACACACACACACATTAAACATCAATTAAAATGATAACTACATGCCTTCTTATATTATAATAATAAGCCTTCTTATAATAAGATAAAGAGCCACACGGATAAGAAAACCCGTCATTCATTAAACCAATCAAAATTGGTTTTTTAATATTTTTTTTTAATGGTGTGTCACAAGAAAATAAAAATTTTATTCTGATTCCCTTCATGGGTGCTTGGTGGTGTGATGTTCACAAAAAAAAAAAAAACATTATTTTGAGGTAGAAACATTTGCTAAATTCCATTTTTTTAATATTTCTTTGTTGAGTAGCAGGTTAAGATATACTGTAAATCACTTTAGAAAACTAACAATGAAAAACATTAACTGGCCGTCATTTTGGTTAGAGTACTCATAACCCGATATTTTTCTTTCAATAGATTCAAAAACATATGTCACAACCCTACTACTCTTTCCATTTAAAAAATACATTTCATTCCGCAATGTTTAACAGTTGAAACGTTATTTAAGGTTGCTATAATGCAGCGTTTCTCAACCTTGACGTCACGGTGATATGAAAGAGGGGTCGTGAAATTAGCTTAAAAGTTTGCACGAAAACAATAATGAAATCATTTATTAGAAAAAAGTTTATTTATTACAATTGGTTTACTTTACAATCAGTTTATTTGTAAGAACATATGAAGAAAAAAAATTAATAAGATGGTTGCGTTTGTGTTGCATTTAAAAGTTTCTCCATACGTGGATTTATTCTAGAAACATACAAAAACTAATTGTTTTCAAATGATAAAAGACGGTTTTTATAATTCGTTTTTAACGCAACGATAGACAAAAAACAATTTTCACAGAGGTAAGACATGGCAAAAGGGATTAATATTTTCAATGGTTACGTGACTAAATTTCCATAATCACTTTAACGAGCAAGCCAAAACCTATCTAAATCTTCAGATGTGAATTGTAGCTGTAACTTTTTTCGATAGTTATTTCGATGAGCCGGTCGTGAATCTCAACCGTTAACTTAGCAGCTACAAAAACGTTTTCACAATGGATTCTGTTCCTATCTTTTCGAGAAATAATTTTATCTTCCGGGAAATACTCTGTCTGCCAACTGAATTCTTAGCTCATGAAAATGCATCTTTATGCTATTTTAACTGTGGTGTATGATAATGTGTCTTCTTCATCCAAATCATCTTAATTCATCTCAGTATAATCGGAAGTGAGTGGAAGCATATCAACATTTTTAGGCGAATAATCCAGATATCAAACTTCATAATGAAAACATTAATTTTTGCTGTCATTAATAAAATATTTTTATTACGTCCTTTAAGTTCACATTTAAGCGTTTAAATGAGAAAATATTTCACCTAAGTTAACCAAATGCGTAACCAAATGCTGTTAACCAAAAGTAAAATATACTCTAAAAACATTGATAATGGCGTTTGTTTATTCGAAAAAATATTATTAATTCATCTCGCAACACCAATAACCGGGATAACACTTTCCCTCGCGATAACCATCTAACAATTTCTGCGTGGAAAAGATAAGATATTTTCTTTTCTCCCATTTCATCGCATAGTTTAGCAAACTGCGTATTCTGTAATGGTCGACTTTTAATCAAATTAACAATTTTTACAGCTTTACAAAGAATTTTTTTTATATTTTCCGGCATATATTTGTGGCAAGAGCATGTCTGTAAAGGAAGCAGTGCGTTCATTCCGTCCTTAGTATAAGATCTTCTTTTAATTTTTTCAGAAATCCACTGTTCTTTTTTCTTATCGACTTTGTACCATCTCTACATATAGTAATATATTTTGTCCAGTCTATGTTATAGTTTTTGATAGCTTCATAAAAAAACAACAAAAAGATATTGTCCTGTTACAAAACAACATATTTTCGTTGATTGATCTGTCCTTATTGCATTCATATCTTGCATAACATAAGAAATGAAAAATATTTGCCACATCTGTTGATTCATCAAATTGATAATTAAAAGATTTACTAACACTCACTTGCTGAATTATCTGATCGGAAATAATATAATTTATGTATTACTACTACTATATTATTATTTTTTTTTTCTTTCCGTAGCAGAGGAAAAAGCTCTGCCAGCCGCAGACGGCATGGCCCGCACTGACGGCTCTGTCAGGCCCGCACTGAGGCAGTGCGGGCTCTCACCCGCTAAAAAACCTCCCCTTCTACCATGCAGGAGCCGGATCTAAGCCATGTGGTACGTACAGCCCCTGCATTATCACCCAGGCACTCCACTATCCGAATCCGTGTGACCGGAAGGCGTCCCCAGGGGGCGATCGACGAGCGACGACTCCGAGGAGCCCCCGCCGCCAAACCCCAGAAGCTGGTCTCCCTTGATCACCCGTCATCGAACTCCAAGCCTCCGTACATTCGCATCAACTCAGCCTGCCGTCGCCTCTCTTCATTGGCCTTCTCTCGTATCATTGATGCGATCGTAGTCGAGACACACTCCCACTTGTTGCCATTGCTGAGCATTACCTCGATTATATTGTTGGCCCCCTCCACACCCTGACCCTCGAGCACTACGCGGAAGTTGCGCCATCTAGGGCAAAAAAATACTACATGCTCTGCTGTATCCAGTCCGCCGCAATCGTGACAGCGACTTGTATGGCATCTGCCCATCCTGTACAGGTAGTCTCGAAAACATCCATGTCCAGACAGGACCTGGGTGAATTCATAGCCTGTATTACCGTGCTTTCGCTCCACCCAGTTCCTGACGTCTCGTATGAGCCCATAGGTCCATCTTCCTTTGTCCGAATCTCGCCATCTGTCTCATGTAGAGACCGTCAATTGCCTCCTTTCTGTCCCCTCTATTCACTATTGCAGCTCTCATTTCTCTCCACCACGAATCTGTCTTTAAAATACTCGTGCAACACCCTTCGATGGTATGCCGGAATTCTTCTTACTTCTAGTTCACGAAATAATTATTATTATTAATTATTACATTACAATAGTAATAATAATAACAATAAAACATTTATTAAACTTTTTAAATTGATTAAAATATTATAATTTATAAAATATTATAAATATATTTTAATAAATACATATTTATTAAATTTATTAAGATATAACGATACGCAGCTTACGTTTATTGTAGTTGCTTACGGCAATTTCATTTCCTTGAAGTAGAACTATATGAAAGGTAATAACAAGCTTTCTCAAGAATAAGTTTAAACGTGCGGGTTGACAAAAGATAAATGATGAACATTTCATATTGTATTTTATAAACAAATATATAATAATAAAGAGTTTATATTGCAGAAGTTATATTTTACCTCTAAAGATTTCCCAATTGTATCGGTGCTGTTAAAGAAAATGTATTTATAAACAGTTAATATTTAATTAAAGAAAGTAATTTCTGATTAACCTTCAGACAATTTCGGAATAAGTATCAAATAACTAAGGGCTACATCATTTTCCCGATGTAATCAAAAGATTCAATGTTTTGATTTGTCCCCTTGATTAAATGATGTTTTTCTCTTAAAGATTACGCAGTATTAAAAGTACAATTGAGAGAAAAAAAAAACAAAATTTAAAAAAAAAGGTTGAGTATCATTTGACCTCCTTGTTTATCAGGGACCTCATATAACATTTTTAACTTGAAAAAAGATAAAGTATCAGAATTTATAAAAACAAAGACCTTTACAAAAAAAATTTAAAAAACTTTATTAAAAATAAAATGAAGGTACCATGATACCCCTTTGTTCAATGAGGTCGAAAATCAATGATATCAAAGCTGGGAAATATATAGCGAAATATTTGTGACAAATTTCAATTATTTTGGTAGATAGGTATTCCAGATATGACGCAAAACCTGTTTAGAAATAATATTGAATAGCTGCCAATTCCTAAATTCCATTAAAACTTTGGAATTTATCAAAGTTATATACCGCTATATATATATATATATATATATATATATATATATATATATATTTATTTATTTATTACAACCGCTATATAAAAAGTAAAATATTAAAAATGTCGAAAATTACCCTTCCTCTACTTTATTCTTTTTCCAAAATTTAATATCGTCAATATCCAACAGTTGGCAATTTTTATGCAATTTTCGAGGAATTTAGAGTCAGTACGGAGATATTAATCAAAATACAGGCCAACACAAGTACATACATCTTTCGAAAATTTCTATATATATATATATATATATATATATATATACGAGGGTAAGTCAATTATTATCCGAAATTTGGTTATATTTTTAAGTTGGTAGTACTGTCGTGTTGCGTAGATAACACATGCGTGGTTTAATTGTTGTTATGTCTGTGCAGGTTTGATGCTGCTAGGTTAGTTCCATTATCACTGCCCTGCCGTTAACCATGGCTGCTTCGCTTTCTGATTGTAATAAAGAAGAGACCCGTTTTCAACGATCTGTTTTCCGTTTTCGGATCAACGATCCGGTTTTTGTGATCGGAAGGTGTATCAGAGACCGAAATTCATCGACGAATTTTGGTACAGTAGGGGAACAGTGTGTTGCCACAACGGAGTGTCTACGATCGGATTGAAAAATTAAAAAACGGTCGCGCAAGTGTTACGCACGACGAAGGAGCCGGACGACCGTTTACCGCCACAAATGAAAAAAACATTGAGCGCGCACGTGACACGGTTTTCTTAGACAGATGAGTAACTATCGATGAAGAGGCACATCGTCTACAAATTAGTCACGGTTCTGCCTACGAAATTATCCAAAATAGACTTCGGTTTCATAAAGTCTGTGCAAGACGGGTCCCAAAACAACTCACACAGTTGCATAAACAAACGCGCTTGGACATCTGCCATATCTAAACATTGGGATCGCTACGGTAACGAACGGGATATCTTCTTAGACAGAATCATCACCGGTGACGAAACACGGATCCATCATTACGAGCCGTAGAGACAACGGCAGAGTATGGAATGGAAACATCCAAATTCGCCCTGCAAAAAAAATTCAAGACCCAACTGTCCGCAGGAAAAGCTAATGGTAACGGTTTTTTGGGACTCACAAGGCTCACTCAGTACTGGAACATTATGAGGAAAGGGACGCGACAATAAACAGTGCGCGTTACAGTGAGATGCTTAATGCCAAGCTGAAGCCTGCAATTCGAAGCAAACGCCAATGACTGCTGTCGAAAGGTGTTGTGTTGTTGCACGACAACTCCCGTCCACATACTGCTGCCCGCATTGCTGAAACTCAACTTTGAAGTACTGGCTCGTCCTCCGTATAGTCCTGATCTTGCCCTTTCTTACTACCACTTGTTTGGTCCACTCAAAGAGGCATCAAGGGGCCGTCGATTTACCTCGGACGAAAGAGTAAAAGAAGCGGTGCATTCCAGGCTCGCAGCTCAACCAAAAACCTTCTTTTATGAGGGCATCAGGAAGCTTGTGCAACGCTAGACCAAGTGTGTTGAAGAAATGCAAGGGGACTAGTTAAAAAATTATGTACATGTAAATTTCCTATTTGTATTGCAATAAAATTTATAACTAGATTCCGAATAATAATTGACTTTCCCTCGTGTATATATATATATATATATATATATATATATTTGGACCCTTGTAATGTCAAAATTTCCAAAGACCTTGGTACCCAGGTTTTGGTCAATATTTATATTTTACCTTTATAGCTGTCTCTATTCGGCTACTCTATTTACAACTCGACTGTAGCTCTATTTTTGCTGCGGCAGCAATAGTTAGGGAATTTAAAAATAAACAATACGCAAACAAAAAATTTTAAAGATTTAATAAAAAGGTGCAAAATAAATTAATGTGGCTAAAAAATGTTTCTCCATATTTTTTTTGTATTTTGAATGAAGTACAATTATTCCGTTTAACTTTTAAAATAAGTTCAAATAGCCACTTAAAACAGTTAATTTACTTAATACAGAATGGTTAATATTTGCACAGAAACTAAAGTATTTTTTACACATTCCTTCAGTTTATTATATCCTGGATTTTATTTAATCTGATTTAACTCTCTCTTCATCGGATATATTTAATTTCTCAAACCTTTTCGATGTTCCCGAAGTGGGAACCCAGGGAAGGCATAACCGGGCGTGGTAGATTCTACTCTGGGGATTTAAGGCGGTTGCAAAGTGAGATCCGACCGGTGGGCCAAGATGTGTAGGCCCGTTAGAGTAAAGGACACTCCCCTGGGCTGTGTAATACTTAACTGTAGGATCCGGCTCGGGGAAGAAGAAGAAAAAAAACCTCTTCGATGTAAACTTATAAACATTCAAATTTTTTAAATTATCGAGACATTATATCGATGTATGTTTAGTAGCTACGTAACTTATTCGTATCGAATCCTTTTCGTAACTTTGAATCTCAATTTATTCCGCTCCTTGTATAACTTGTTATCGATTATAAAAACACTTTTCAAGAGATTTCAAATTTATCTTTGCAATTGTCATTATAAATTTCTCGCTTCAATCGCACAATACAATAAAATTTTAGAAACGTTTTTTTTTTTTTTTATTATATTTCTTTGTTAAGTTCTAATTTAGGGGATTAAGAGTAAATCTTTAATTTTATCATGAATATTTATTTATTTCAATTAGAATATTCTATAGGCTAAAAATCTGAACGGAGAAATCCCTTGTTAAATAACGATCTTGCAATTCAAACAGAATCCTCTCTTTTAAAAGACTTTTAAATTTTATTCATATAAAATACGTAGATATATTTTTTGCCACTTGTAATTATTCAAAAAGGAACAGTTGACCCATACCATTACTATTATGACTCAGTTATTTGCTAATATAATTGTCAGAATCATATATTTTTCCGTGTCATATTAATAAAAAAATAATAATTAATCCATAATCTAATATATTTATTTGTATAAATTTTAAAGAAAATAAAAATAAGTAATTGATCCGTGATTAAAACTATGTTTATTTTAAATATTTGTTAAAATTATTCGGCCAGATAATATTATTTTAATGAAAAATTAGCTTAAACAATTTTCTATTTGCTTTATAAAAAAATATTGATTTTATATTTTACTTTATTATAACAGGAAAAATGGGAATGACATTAGAGGAATAACTACCCTTTAAAATAAAGTTTTTTTTTTTACTTTAAAGTTCTTAGAGTGACATTTAAAGTAAATTAATTTTACATCTACAGTAATTTATTTTCCTTAAAATAATAACTTAATAATATTTAATATTTATTTTCATTAACTTAACTTAATTAGTATTGATGTAGCTTGACTTAATAATTTTAATTAATATTTTAATTTAAACCTTAAAAAAACCGATTTAAAAATCAAGGTAGTAACAGATATCCCATCAGAAAAGTTGTTTATTTTTCAATTAGTTTGCTTCTGAAATTTTTTTTTTTTAAATATGTGTGTGTGTGTGTGTGTATGTGTGTATATATGTATATGTATGTGTGATGTGTGTGTGTGTGTGTGTGTGTGTGTGTGCTACAGTTAACAAAAAAAATTATTTTTATTTTAATTTTTGAAGACCCCCAATAATCATATCTTTTAACTTCACTGAGAACATAAACAAAGAAAATATAGACAGGTAGTCACGAAACGATTTTTGGTTTCTTTAACAAAACAAAAGAGAAATCTGAAAACAAAATATGGAGATAATATATTTGTTTAACAGACTGAATGAAATTTTTTTTTTTGATGAGTCAGAAGAACCCCATTTATGTGCAGAGTGCCTGGCTCGCTAACAGGTTCCGCAAGGTGTTAATAAAAGTGCGTAAGTATGCCTGTGCCATACCGACTAAACGTCCTATCACACCGGACTATTCCCCCGGGGTTGGACCGGCAATTAAGCATTAAACAGCACTGGGAGGTGCCTTCGAGCTGGTGGGGTTGGGGGTCAGGAGTCCCCGTGCCGCATCACCGACGCCCATCCTTGCAAGCATGAATGAACGGAAGCTCAGCAGAGGGCGTCACCCCTTCGCCCTGTGGCTTGAACTTCTAAGGATTGCCTTCAAGGTCGTGTCGATCAGACTTATATTCCCTGAGGTTCTGCTCTTTGGCTCTTAAAACTTCCTCGATGTATTTCTCGACCTCTTCTCTCTATCGGACAGCATATAGCTCACAGTTGTCTCTGGTAATAACCTGCCTAGTCCCAGTCTTTCCTTGATTGTAGTCATCCTGGGCATTTAAAAAAATGTGTGGTCGGAGCATGTGTGGTCTTCTTCCTCAAAATAAAAACATTTCGGTAGGTCTCTTCTCCCAAATCTATGGAAACACGTGCAGAATACTCCGTGCCCGAAGAGGAACTAGGTTAGGTAAAATTTCACTTCCCCAAACCCCCGTCTGAGCTAGGGGCCCTATCCGAAGCATCAACACCTTAGTCTATCTACCGTAGCTAACAGCGCCCCATTCCGTTTGCTACTCCTGGATTTGCTGGGATCTGGCTTCTTCGGTGCTCATACCTGTATGCACCTTCAGTAGTTGGGCAGCCCTCAGTTGGACCGTTGGGGTCCTGGCAATCACGTGTACGGCATCCGCCGAGATGGTCCTATACGCCGCAGAAATCTTGATGGCCATCCGTCTCGACAAGGCCACCCTTCTCCTGTTGTTCCTTTTATTTCTAAAAGCATCAGTTCACGCTGGTACCGCGTATAATAGAACAGATGTGGCCGCAGCAAAGATATTTCCTTCTCCTACTGCACTCGGCACCCGTCTAGATTCCATCAGCCTGCCTGAATGAAATTATATACGTGAAAAATCTAACGGTAGTTAATGAATTATGATGAATAAAAAAATTGTTAAAATGATTAAATTTTACTTTATCTGGCAGTTTGATATTATTTACAGCAACTTAGGTTTTTTTTCTTTTTTAACCTCCGGGACCACCGTTAGGTATTGCTTTACAGGATGAGATTAATGATTTGTAACGTGTGTGAAAATGCCATGTCTGACCGGGATTTGAACCCGGGATCACCGGATGAAAGGCTAAGACGCTACCACTCGCGCCACGGAGGCTGGCACCTTTGGATTTGATAATCAAAATGTTAACTAAATTTAAATTTGCGACCTCCAGGATCATAAAATAGTGGTATTAAAAATTTATTGTAAGTAATGCTATTAACTAAAATTATAATTAACTAGGGGGCTAGCATTTTTCAACATTTTTCTTACCATGTTATAATATTGGAACTAACTGAGAGTTGAGGAGAAAGTTTTGCCTCATTAGGTGTGGCTTGATTTTTCGAGTGTTTAAAGCCATTTCCCGTTTTCAATAGATCAATTAGGTCTCGAGTTATTAAATTTTTTCCTGTTTTCAGAATTTTTCTTATCATTTTATAATGCAGGGTGGATTGATGATAATTTATATGATTTCATTGATTAATTCCTTTAAGATAAATTATAGATGGTGAGAAAAAAAATTTTTTATTCACTTTCTTTAAGTAAGATTAATGTAAAAGCTGTTAATAATATGTAATTTTAACTAATTTTACAAAGAATGTAATTTTTAAAAATAGGTTAGATAAATATATTTTACAAAAAAAGAAATATAAATAATTTGATTTTAATATATTAATGAAAACGTCACCAAAGATTTAAAAAAAAATTAACTACCATGAAACCTGAAATAAATTTCAGACGCAAAATTAGAAAGACTAAAGTAACTTTCTGATATTGTAATAAATTTTAATAAAAATTAATTAAAAAACAGAGTAAAGTAGTTTCTTTACTAGAAAAAGCGATTAAATTTGAACATAAATAAAAATAAAAATGAGGTAATGAAATAGTAAGAAACGTTCCAGAGAAACGTAGAGAAATTAATGACACATTAAAGTAGAAGAGGACGGTAAAATTTAGATTTAAGTATAATGCTTTAAACAATAAAATAACAAATAATGGATAAAATAAAAAAGGATATAAAACGAACATTAACAAGGAAATAGTGCATTTCTAGAGAAAAGAAATGTTTTTTTAGTGGAAAACATAAACTTAAAAATAAGGAAGACATTTTTAATGATACTTATTTAAAATGTTACACCTCATGGTGATAAAACATAACAAAAGAAAAATCACAAGAGAAAAAATTACCAAATAAACGCAGCGTTCTTATATTAAAAATTATTATTTATGTTGAAATTTATAAAAAAGGAAGGGTTTAAAATAAAATATAAGTAAAAATCGTCTTAAAAACCTTTAAAAAGCAACAAAAATAATTCTTTAAATTTTAACTTTATGTAGTCGGCGTACGATAATTATTTGTATAAAAACAATTATATTATTTTTATTTAATTAAATGGTTTACAAATTATTTAACACACAATTTGGTGCCAACAAAATTATATGCAAAATCTTGAAGGGCCGTATAAAAAACCTACAAGAAACGAAAAGGCTAGAAACCTCTGGATAAATACAAGATTAGAGATACTGAAAGACGTCATCTTTCAGTAACTTTGAAAAAAAATATATACATATATTAATTTTTATAATTTAAATTTAGCAACTAAAAAAATATTACTTTGTAAGCATATATTTATATTTGGTTAGTCTGGCACTTCTCACCCCACTACACCATTCGGTCGCCCTAAAGCATAAGACCGAATGTCCGTACCACAAACGGCTACTGTGCCTCAAAACGGTTTAGCGACCAGTATCCTAATTAGCTGCTAAAGCTTACGTAACTACGTGAGCGGAATAAGCGTGGTGCCCTATAACACTCGTTTGCGTGTCCCACCTCTCACTTGTCATATATTACTAAAATGGTTAGGCGTACCCAGTCTACATATTAAAATATATGACTTGTCAATAAATTAAAATTTATTCCGTCAAGGACAGCAATTTTCTGTCACGCCTAGGTCGCTGAATGCCAGCAAGTACCTGTTCACCATATTATAGCGGCGTTAGGAGCTACATTTGACCGATGGCCAGCCATTTCTCGAGGATAGCTTCTACAGCAAGCGATAGGAGTCATACCCCTTAAACTACTGATGCCGGTTGATCAAAGCAACGGAATCAAAGAACTCCCACACGGTCCGACAATGCGGCTCACGCCATATTGACGTGCCGCTTATGAGTGGCTAATTTTCCCCTTGATCTCTAAGTTCCAGGGTTGCCTGAGTTCTAGCCCCCCAAGAACTGGGCGGTTGAACATCATGTGTTCGTTCGACTGGACCACCCCGCAGACGTACAGCTCATCAGCTGCCAGGTCGAACCGAAATAAATATTGATATTGGTTCAAATTCGCGTGGTTGGAGAGCACTTGGGTTCCCGGTGCTCTTAAAAACGAACTAGAGCCGTACCAACCCCCCAAGTCTTGCGTACATCTATACAAGGACCTATCCTTAGTCGTGGCGTGCCATGCTTCCATCTCGAGGCTGTAAAGCCTCCTCCGCAGGCGTATTTACTGCATATATTTACATATATACATAGTATTAACATATGTAGTATGAGGGAAACTTTGTATAATTTTTCAACCGTTAAAAGTAGAATTTAATTTAATAAATGCACTTCCTTCAGACCTATATATTTATTTATTTATTTATCGTATGGTACATGGATGTATTGTGTTCAAAATATCAAAACTAAACATTCTACAGTTATAGTAGGAAAGCATATGTGTATACAGAGTGTATCCCGAAGTTCTCCCGGAACTATTATAACCTATTCTACTCGTGTGGAAATAATGCAAAAAGTTCATATACATATATGTTCTAGAATTCTTCGTTTGCGAGATAGAGCTAGAAAAAAGATTTCGATTGGATTTCAGCTACCCCGGTGAAATAGGTTACCAATTAATTGAGGTAAAAAACCCTGTTTTCATGTTTGACGTACTATATTTTTTTTAATTGGTTAATGAACACAAAACTTTTAAATTCACTACAAAATAGATGTTTTTAGAGATTTATTTCTAAACAAAATTGTGTAAGATAAGTTGAATAAAACAAAGAAAAGTTTAAAAAATTCGAATTTTATTAAGAAACATTCCACTAGATCAAATTGCATTATACGTACCAGTTTATAATATATATTCAAAAAAGAGCCCCCCATTTTCAACGCATTTTTTGGCACGCTTCTGTACTGCTTCATACTGGCCTGGCCAGTAGAGCTTGGTGGCCTGGCCACCAAACTCGCCAGGCCACTAAGCTCAACCACCGATCCACTTCTCCACGACCGATCCATTTCTCAGGGAAATGATGATTTATGTGAGTAGAAACGGTAAAAAAGAAATGGGAGGCGCGGCGTCGTGCTGGAAGTATACTTTGCGTCTTAGCGCTAGGGGAATATGTATGTTAAGTAGCGGCGGCAATTCTTCTTGAAGTGCAAGTAGACCTCAGCATTTAAGCGGCCAGGTAATATGAACGGTCCAAACAGCGGATGATGAATGCTGCAGTGGATGATGAATCGGTGTAGTAAACTGCCTTCCACCGTTTCATGAGATTTTATTTCTGTCCATGTATGCTCGTTGCTAGAACTCGCAATCGAAGCATTTTAGGACATATTTTTATATGATTTTTTTCTATTTTTTCACAAGTATTTATAGGAGTATAATTAATTACAGATTTCAGTATAACTACAAACGGACATCTAGGTTTTTTCAGCCATTCAACTTCAGATGTGGTAGCATGAAAAACATCCTGTGGATCTTCCTTGTATACTCGTTATGGACAGTACTGATTTAAGTGTTCAACAGTTTGGAGTGGCTTACACAATCACAACCAGCCATAGGTGACACACTTCGTTTGTATAAAGTAATTACACCTACCGTGTCCAGTTCTTAGGCAGTTAAGTCTGCATCACAACTGTCTTGCTAGACTAAATTTCGGCACTTGCGCATGGACCGCCTCTATCCATTGAAAACCGTTTTCATCCCACGAGATCTGCCATTTTTTTTTTTTTTTTACACTAAAATTCTCCTCTATAAGCTTTTGGGTCAGTTTTCTCATGCAGATTTTTGAGATTTCAAACACTGATTAGTTAATCCATTGCTGTCCATGTTGACTGGCGACACTGCATTAGTAATCTTTTTCAAGAATAGTACGATGGTATTCTGGCTAATATTGGGAGCTATCCAATTGTGATAGAAGAAATAGCGTCTAATTATAATTTTATATGAGACCCGTTCAAACACCCATGGAGCTATGGAAGTATAACTCAAAATTTTAAATTGAAAGTTAGTATTATGATAAATCATTTTAAAGGGAAAAAAAACAAAATTTTGTCCGTAAACTCTTCGAGCTACGACAACATTTACCGTATGGTGCCAATTTAGTGTTTTTCACAGCTAATTTCCAAAGTTATTTACAATGCATCTCAAGTAATTTCTCAACAGTTAAACGCAAAATATTAAATACATTTTATCCTTATTTCAAAATCCTTTTTCGGCTTGAGATATTTTGGGGATGTACGTATTATAGATCACGTGTTTTTTGGAAAGAAAAACATTCCTGTAGTTCCTCAACTACCTTATTCACCTGACTTGAGTCCCTACGAATTTTTCCTCTTTCCGACTTTAAAAACAGCTCAAAGGACACCATTCTGGAACAGTAGAAAACATAATAAAAAAACTTAACAGAACATCTGAAGGATATTCCAATTTCTGAGTTCCAAGACCGCAATGAAGAGTGGGAAAACCGTTTGAAGCCTTGCGTGACTTCCCGTGGGAACTATTTCGAAAGTGGTAGAGTTCATATATAATTAGATTGTAAATAGAATGTTTTTCTGAACCGGTCTCATTACTTTTTTATTTATAGACCTCGTATTTTTTAGGTTATAATTATTCAATATTATAATACTAAGCGATGAAAATATTATAAAACAAATATGAAAATATGAAATTATGAGGGAAATATTCATAACGGGACAATAAAAGAAAGTTACTTTACTATATTCGTGTAAGAAGAGAATCATTGAAAATGGACTATTTAGTCATAAATAAGGCTTGAATGTATATAAAAAACTGAATAAAAATATATACGCGTTGAATTAAAACCTCCACTACTTATTGTTGTCTAGTAAAAAATAAATCATGGAAAACGCTGCACAAAAAGTGAAACTAGGTTAAATAAACACGCTATATACACCACGCGCTAATTTATTCAGTAACAGAATAATGTGTTCAATATTAAAAATAAATTAAGGAAGCATCTAGATTATATATTTATTTTCCTGGCTGTCATCGTGTAGCACAATACCCTATCGAACAAACAAATGACCCTCGAATTTTTTACCGCGTCTTATTTATGTTTCTTGTTTTATGCTTTGTTCCTGTCAGTTAAAAATTATAAAATTCTTTGGTATAAACATGCGTTTTGACTTGTGTGTTTTTTTTTTTAATTTTGAATTCCACAGATTTGTCGTACTTGTTTCCTGAACCTCACTACTTATTAAATCATTCTTTAAACTAGAGTGCTAAAGAAGGCTAAATCAACAGAAAAAAAAAAGTAAAACATAGGATTTATTTTCAAAATAAGTGATTATTCTTTTTTTTATAAAAAGATTATTTATAAGCAATTATGACTTTATGGTCCGCATTACTTTGTGGATTAACTTTCATTTGATAATTTTCCTACTACATAAAGTTGTTTTTTCATTCCAGTATAATATACTGCTGTTTTTATTAATTCTACACGAAAAACTACGGACAATTTTATCTTCAACTCAACAACTATCTTCAACATGAAATTATAAACACATCTTACCATTTAATGATTTATTTAATATTTATACTGGACACTGTTTACGCACACAATCACGCTTTTTCAAAACAGAAATTTGTCTCCGAATCTATTTTCAAAATTAGTAAACTTTTTTTTTTTCAAAAAAGATGAGCTTTTTACCAAAAAGCTTGTATTTATTCTTATATCGGTTTTAATTAAAAGAATGTTTTTTTTCTATTACTCTTACGCAAAGTAAATTTAACAAAAAAGAAGAAACTGCTATCTATTAGTAGGTTAACCAGTCGTTCGCAACCGGTGTCTCGCGACACATTGATGTGTCCCGATTGTGACATGTGGACTGATTCAGTCCCGTGGGGTGGACCGCGAAATTTTAGAATTTAAAAATAAATTTCATGCCACTCAGATAGTCTATAAACACGTAATTTATACTTACCATGAAACCTTTATGATAAAATTTATTTTGAGACAGACTGTACCAGTCAATACATGCAACAATATCGAGTTTAATTTTGCTTTCCCTCTATAATTATGAGTGATGGTGAACAACTAAGAATGCTTGGTTTATTATTTCCACTTGGTTATAAACCGAGTGTTCATTGTTGATATATTGAGGAATTTATCCCTCGGCGTAGGGATGTTTCAGGATTGAAGGAAAGTTATGAAAATCAGCTTATACAAAATAGAAAAGAATGCCTGAAGAAGTTAATAAAACAATGCCTCAATGAATTACAAATATCAATAACAAAATACTACTACTCTTTCTTATCCATTTCAAACTTAGAATAGGTAATTTCTCCTTTTGGTTTATCTTGTAATATCATCATAAAAATGCTACTAACCTAACTGTTAATGAATAAAATGAACTGTTAAATTTTCCATGCGATTCTACCATGAAAACAAAATTTCTAAGCACTTCAGTACACAGTACAATCCTTTTGGATTTATGGGCGATGTCAATACCCCAGAATCGCAAAGATAGCCATAAACGTTTTGTTATAGTTTTCATACTTTTGCGAATCAGAATTTTCTACAATTTAAATAGTGAAATATATAGAGAAGAATAGGCTAATACATCTTGAAAATAATTTGCGTTCTGGCCTGCCAACCATTAGGCCAGGTGTTGACAAATTCTGTGGAACAACCTAACGCAGACTTCACATTAATTTCACTGATAAATTTAAAAAAAAACCAATAATATATATTCTTTTTAATCGGACATTCTGGCATAGATACGTCGTTATTCCAAGCACTTACCTTTGTGTTTTTCTGATGCCGCTCTGCAGGCTGCTTCTATTTAGAGGAATCCACATGTTTGCGTGTTAACATCGGTCTTTGTACAATGGATGTCTGATGCTTAGAATTAGATGCTACCTATTATTATTATTAATCTTCGCCTGTCCGGGGGCAGGCGAAGACCGGATGACCATTGCCAACAAGGAACGCACTCGCATGGCAAGAGACCTGGGACCACGAGACCACAGGACGATGGACCGCAAGACTTATCCCTCTGGTCAGACCGTGGACGGAGCGACGGCATGGAGAGGTGGAGTACTATATGACCCAATTTTTAACGGGTCACGGGTACTTCCTCGCTTACCTCCATGTCATATGAAAAGCGCCGTCCCCCCGACTGCCTGTATTGCCCCGGTGTACGGGACGACGCTGGGCACACCTTTTTCAAATGTGCTCGGTGGGCGGCAGATCGAGGGACACTAGAAGCGGATCTCGGAGCACTGAGTCCCCACAACTTGGTTATGATGATGCTCCGTGACCTGAGCAGCTGGGAAAGTGTAGCCCGATTCGTCGGCAATATTCTCAGGACCAAAAAGGTTGACCTGGATAGTCCTGAAAATAAGGTAGCACGTAATCAGGCTAGTATAGGACTCGACCGGAAGTAATGTGTTAAACGGTTCCGGGTCGATTCCTGGTAGAAAGGTGGTTTTAGTCGGTAGTCTGCTGATAGTGATTGGATAATACCATCAGCGGGAGCCCGACACTCCGTGCGTAAATGCATTTCCACCTTCCTCCGCAAAAAAAAAAAAAAAATAATAATAATATTATTATTATTATAATAATATTATTATTAGAGATTTAATCTCAACACTTCGTGAGAAACGAAAGGCCCATGCATCTCACAAAAAATATGGTCTTTCCACCTATTACGACGAATTTAAAAGGTTGAGTGCCAAATCGAAACGGTTGTTAAAACGCGACAGGCAAAGACACGTCATTTTGATTGAAAGTTATTTAAGGTATCAACCTAATGTATTTTTGTAAACTTTTTGTAAATAGTGACTTAAGCATTAATTATTATTTCCAATGTTGTAAATTTATAATTTATTTTTATTATTGTATACTGATATTTATGTATTTAAATATTGTATTTTCAACTTATATATTAATTGTTACTTATTACTCTTTATAGATATTGTAACTATTGTATATATTTTCATGTAATACTGTGCAACATATGAAGGCTTTGTTAAGCTGTTCTGTTGCAAAAAAAACAAAATAAATAAAAAATAAATAAAATAATCAAAAATAAGCGTGTCGCGATATCATAAGGATTCATTGCAGTGTATCATCAGTCAAAAAACCACTGGGCTACAGAATTAAAGAGTTTCAAGTGTGTTTTAATATTTACATTAAAATGTAGCATTCTCCAATTGGTAGAATGTATTGATTTTATTAGCTGGAAATTGATGTAAACTGATTTGTTTGAATAATTTTATACTGGATTATTCGAATTCCTATCGCGTTGGAGGTAATAACAATTTAGGGGGATCTGAAATACAATATTATAATGTGCTATGATTGTTTAATATGTATTTATGAACACATAAAATATTTGCTGTAATAACTAAAAATTAGAAATAAAAATTGCAAATTATCCGTTAAGTGATCTTCGAAATTCATTTAAGTTTTTATCGTAAATTCATGTCTCAATTCGTTTAATTTAGTTAGAGAAGTAGGTAAAAAAGTTTGTTGAAGTTTTTCGCGTTAAAGGAAGGAGAGATTTTTTGTAATTTTCTTTTTTTATTTATATTCAAATTTATTAGATTCTAGTTTAAATTAAACAATCTTGTAGAAACTTCTTTATTAAGTTTTAAATTTAATAAATAAACAGGATAATCAAAACGTAGTGTTCTTATTAGTCTATTTTTTTACTTCCTTTTATATACTTCCAACATTTAATTCTGTTATAAACATTCTCCGCGCATTCATTTACAACACGAAATAAAGCAACAAAAAACTGAAATTAAAGGTAGAACATTAGGTACTATTTTAAAGGCCTAAACAATAAAATGAAAACAGAACAATGAGAACGTGCGTGTGTATATATTCCAGTTTAATTTTCTATGCAATATACACGGTACTTCATATTTTATCGTTACCCAAGTATTAAATGTAATTCCCTATTGCAATTTCCACAAGAGAAACTGCTTTAGTAATCGTATTTGAATAGTTTCAACAACGTACAATAAACAGTTGTAATACAAATTACAAACAATAAACTTAAGGAACTTTTATATGAACAACTGGATTTTATCGATTGCTATCTTTATAAAATATAATAAAATGTATTCAAACCAAGGAACATTTTCAAAATTAAAATACTAAGCAGGATTACCGAATAAATATTATCATTTTTTTTTTTTTACCACTTTAGTCATCCATATTTAAGTTCTTCCTGAATGTTTCATATTAGTCTGGCCTTTCGGTTTTCACAATATTTCTTCATTCTATGGGATCATAGCTTTCTGATCTCGTCTGTGACCTCCACTTGTTATGCCTTTCTAATTTTTTAACACTTAATCTATTGTTTTGAAGTGCGTAGTTAATTTTCATTTTATCATAGGCGTCCTTAACCCTCAAGCCAATTTCATGAAGATGTCTTTGGATTTCTCCAACGTATTTTCTACAGGTTTTTTTGTTAATATTCCTTGAGACCAGTCGTTTTAAAAATCGGTTCTCAGGCATTCTTAATACGTGGAGAAAATGGGAAATCCTTTGTTTTTTCATTGTACTGAGAATCGGGTCGACTTGTTTATAAACTGTTTCATTTTGTCAATTCGCCAGACTCCATCCTTTTCATAACATTTATTCAAACAAGTTCTGATAATTCGTTTTTCTGTTTTAAGTAATTAGTCCGTTTTACTTTCCTTCTTATTCTCAAAAGCATAAAGCGCCACCGGAAGAACTACTTTGCAATAATGGTGAATTTTTTATTTTATCGAGAGACATATTTTTATTGTATGTTTGCCAAGTGTGCCCGTTTAATTTTAGGTATTCTGTTTGCTTTTTCCTTCAATCTGCAGTGAATGATTTCAACTAAGTATTTAAATTTTTCAACTTTTTTTTTTTCTTTATCGTTAACTTTGATTTTGCTTATACAGAGGGAATCCATCGTTACTGTTTAATATATAAAGAAAATAAGTTCAAACTAATAAAAAAACAATTTTATCAATGACAGGTGTTTAAAGATGTAATTTTTTTTCTTAATAAGTAAAAATTGCAACAGCCTCCGTGCGGAAGGTTAGTATTTAATTCTTTCATTATGATGTCCCAAATTTCAATTCCGGTTATGTATGTCATTCAAAGTTGACTTTCAAACCAGGATGTTAACTTATATTCATGAAAGGCGTCCACGTTCAGATCAATCCGGGATTATTAATTTTTAATAAATGTAGGACGCACTTACGATAGTAAAAAGAAATACTTTTATTTCTCGATGTAATCTCCTGCTACATTTATCCCAGTGTTCACTAGGGTCTGGATACCCGCTGTGTAGAAAGATTTGACGTTACGTCGAAACCAAGATAGGATTGATTGCTTCACCTCATAGTTACTGTTGAACTACTGGCCTTCCAGGAGCAATTTCAAGGAGCCGAACAGGTTCGCTGGTAACCAGATCCAGACTGAACGGTGGGGGGTGGCAATAACTCCCAGTCAAGATCTTTTATCGTGCATGTCGTGTGGTGGGCTGTATGCGGTCGTGCATTATCATGCAGATACACTTTTAGTGATCGCAACAGGCCGTTTTTTTTTTTTTTTTAAGAACATTGTGTACATCTTGATGAACTTTGCAGTAGTACTCACTGTTAATATTGACTCCACCGGATAAAAAATCTAAGTGAATTATTCCATTTTTATCCCTGAATGGCTCAGTACCGCCTCGACCGGGATCGTCACTTATTGAAATACGGCCTTCTTAAAACATTTGAAAAATGTTTTACTGTAACTAAGAGTCTACTAACCGTACTGTGAAAGGAGTTTTGAATAAATTTCACCGGGTTTTACGCCTTCATTAATGAGAAATTTCATTAAAACGCGCTATTCTACGTATACGTTCACTTCATTGGACGCCATGTTCTTTACGACTGACTGTTGTTGTTATTTAACGTTACTTTAACGTTGCCAGCGTGCCATGCGGTAATGGCTGATACACTTGTATCTTATGCGTAAAACCAACAGAATGCGCCGGAATCTCCAATTAATCCCTAATATAACAAAAATCCCGGATGACGTGAACGTCCCTTGTATGGTTTATCTTTATAAATATTCAATCTGTTTAAAATATTTGAAATAAAATAACAATATCCACTTTCTATCAAACCAGAAAACACAATTGTTTTTTGTGTAACAACACAATATGTCGGCTTAGAGAAAGGACCTTATTCTACATATGTTGCCATTTCAACATACTACCGTTCAGAAAATCTTCCCACCAATTTATTTAAAATGCAGTTAGAATGTTCTCTTTTACGTAAATAATATTACTTTATCATTGAAATTTTACATAATACTAATTTAAAAATAATTTTTTTTCTAGAATTTTATGCATCCTGATAAATATATAAATAAATAAGTTGTCAAATAATTTTTATTAACTTCTTTTGAACTATGATTTATTTTGTAATTAGTATTTTCATAAATTTACTTCAGTATTATTTCATGTTATATTTTAAGTAGTATAAAACTTTAATCCCATCTATTTATATAATTATGTATTTTGTTATGATGTTCTGATCAAGGTTTTATCACGGTTTCCCTTGATCCATTCACGCAAATATCGAGGCATTTACTTTTTTATTTGTAGCGTTGAAATTGTATCCATTTCTGACTTTATTTGTATGATGTATTATTAAATACCGATCAAAATAAAAGATTTATTTATATTTCACGATTAAAAATGTCATATTTTTTTCACGGCAATTTCTTTTCCTTAACGACCAAAATAAAAAAAAAGGAAAATGAGCATTTAAAATACATAATTTTTGCGCACTTCTGCTCAAGAAGACAAACTTTTTGTAATTTCATTTTTTTGAAAATATATCCTCATTCTAATTTAAAATTTTACAAAAAATGAGAAAACTAAATGAAGTACAATTATTTTTTTAAAAGCTTTTATTTAACTCGCTTTAGGAATAATAAAATCTTGCAACTGCTATATCTTTTGATCTATCGTATGAAAATCAATGAAATTTGGTACACGTTTGTAACTTCGATGACAATACAGCACTACGGAGTCGGAATTTGATATGACCCACCCCCACGCCACCATTCATTACCGCTACGCTAAATTCATGCTTTTAGTCGAAGATTTTCATTTTTCATGAACTATCGTACGAAAATGATTGAAATTTGTACACGTATGTAACTTCGATGTGTAAAAATAAATATTTTTATTTTTTTTTTTTAGTTTTAAAAAAATTACAAAAAAACAAAAAAATTACAAAAACATATTTGATTACATATAAAAAATTGTTTTTTAAAAAACTTTTATTTAACTAATATTAATATTAACATTAATAAAAAAAGGAAACAAATTAGAAAAATCCTCTAAAAAGTAAAAAATAAGAATTAAATCAAATTGAGAATTTTAAACAAAAATATATAATATATTAACAAATATAAAAATGCACTGAAAAGTAAAAAATAAATTATATAAATATCTAATAAATAACCAATAAATAAATTAATAATTATTAAATTTTAAAATTAAAAGTAATGAAAATATTTAGTTAAATAAAAGTGTGGCGCAGTTTTTATAACAATCTTTTCGAATAAATATTTATAGACAGACATTTTTTGTATTTTAAAATACATTTTTTCTTTAGTATATGTATGTCGGAGAATAAAGTACAGTGGAGTATCTTCCGACAAAACGATGAGAATATTCTTTAGAATATCGGTATTTTTAGTAGTTTTAAGAAATGTACTATTACTTGTAATATTTTGTAAAATAGGTTTAAATTGTTTTATTGCGGTAGGCTTAGGCCTAGGTAGGCACATGGTTGTCAACGTAGTCGGGATCCCAGGACGATAGGGGTATCATAAAATTAATAAGGAAAAGGAAATATGCAGTAGGTATATTATTTGAGAATATGGAGAAAGGGTAGTCTTGCTTTGGAACCCAGATCGAACAGACGTCCTGGTGATCGCGAATTCGTTATTTCCCTGAGCCTCGGTCTATCGCAAGTTGTTTTAATATTATTTGAATTCTAAATTAAATTAATCTTATATTATAATTCGTGTACTACTGAGTTATTGATAAGTGATAATTATCATTTGTAATTATTTCATTGCACGAGTTATCTATTCATTTTTATTCATTGAACTTTATTATAATCTTATATATTCTCCACTTGTAATAATAAAAATGAGTGAAACACAAAACGTTGAATCCCTGGCAAATCTCCTCGCCTCCCCGACATGTATATAATTTTTTTATCTGTAATAAAATAACTTAAGTTTTAATTGTTTGATGGTTCAAATTTGCACCGAGATGACCTTTAAGGGTTAATAAGATTAAAAATAAAAATTAAGTTTAGAAATCTTACACAAATTTATTACATTTTGACGGTAATTTGATTAATTATAATTGTAATCGTAATTATGAATTCGTTAAATAAAAATTCATAATTAATTAAAATGAAACTTTTAGCGGAAAGAGTGCGTTCAATTTTGCTTAGATCAGAAGCAGAATTCGAAGATGAACTTCAACTATGTGAGAAGACGTACAAAGAAAGCGATTGGGTGGATTTTCGCAGATTGTTACTTATAGATAGTCAGTTTCAACTGGAGAGGTTCCAGCAGACCTTTCCGCCTCCTCGCGTCGTTATTGAAAATGAAAGTGAAGATTAATTGTTGTAAAAATAAATATTCTGTTGTTTTTAATAAATTATAAAAACTGCGCCACGCTTTTATTTAACTAAATATTTTCATTACTTTTAATTTTAAAATTTAATAATTATTACATTTATTTATTGGTTATTTATTAGATATCTATATAATTTATTTTTTACTTTTTAGAGGGTTTTTCTAATTTGTTTCCTTTTTTTATTAATGTTAATATTAATAGTTAAATAAAAGCTTTTTTAAAAAATTATTTTTTATATGTAATCAAATATATTTTTGTAATTTTTTTATTTTTATATTAAGCTATATTTCCTGTTATAACAAAATTAAATTATTATAACCTTAATTTAATTTTTTTTTTTTTTCATTTAATTTCCTTACATAAAATAATTACGTTGTTTAAAATGATTTATTCAGAAGTTTTTATTCAAATTTTGTATTAGTAAATTAATAATTTTATGCTACTATATATTGGTAAATACTTAAATCATTTATAAAAAAAACCTTTCACACCTTAAGAAATCTGAATTTTCATTTCCGACACCCTCACTATTTCGCATTTAAAAATGCACTAACTTTCAGAGTAAAATACGTACGTTAGATTAACGAGTTGATTCTACATACAAGCATGAAATTTATACTCAATCATCACCGTGATACACTGTATAAGTGCGTGTATGCATAACCTCAAAATGATGTTACGTTGTTTGTTGTCGACATTAAATAAGCATAACTGAACTCAATCAATTTTCATCGAATTTTCACATGCACAACTTCAGATACACTGCTACACTATATATAAATTTCAATGAAATTGATGTAGCAGTTTTGGAGATTTTCAAACCACAAACTTTTATACATAGGCTTATATATATACTTCAAAACGTAAAGAAGATTCAATATAACCCCCCCTCCCACAAATCTCACCGTTCGGAAAGTAATACCGTACTTTTCTTCAAAATTTTGGACGTTCAACGTTCAAACTTGCAGCATTACAACAACCCACGTTTCTAACTTTCCCCCACTCGAATTTGTTGCACCTTAAATTGAGTTTAACTTAAGAATGACTATATGAATTTTTTACACGCACAACTTCAGATACGCTATTACAGCATATATAAATTTCATGGAAATTGATCCAATAGTTCTGGAGATTTTCGAGCTACAAAATTTTATACATAGGCCTGTATATATAAGGAAACCCCAATTTAAATGAATGTTATTTTTTACTCCTCGCATCTCAAAAAAACAAAGAAAATACAATTTTCACCCCTCCCCTAACTCGCCACCATGTGTGATCGAACGAAATAGTGTTTTTCTTCGAAAAATGGAATTCGACTATACTAAAATAGATGACTTTAACTACATTAAATGTCCTGTATAAAAATGACGGGAGGGTATAGGCTAAAATTAAATATAAATGGAAACCGAAGTATAATATATATTTGATTTATATTTATTTTTAATATTTCAACTGTTAGACTGAATTTTACTAGATTTAAAGGTAGCGTGAGGCATTAAAGAGTATAGACCTAGTCCCGGTCTCCGGGGAGGAGCCCGGGAACGACATAATCGAGTCCGGTACACTTCTTCTCGGAGATTAGAGGCAGGCGATAAAAAAGATCCACTGGGGGAGCTGAAATGCCATGCCCGATGTACTGCCGGTAGGTGGGGAGGCCCTCATAGTGGTGATGGACGCTTTCCTGGGCTGAACTTTATTTGATTGTATGTCCGCCCCAGGGGTGTAAGGGATAATGAAAAAAAAAAATTTTTTTATGTAATTTAACCAAAAAGCAAGTTAAAGTTATCGATGTTATAATTATATTTTTTAGAGTTGATTATTATTAACTTGAACGTCCTCTATAATACGTACAGTCCGAGATATAAAAAAATAGACATTAATATTGATGACTGTATATAAAGCTACTCAAAAGGAAAACTGTACCTTTTCTGATTGTATAAAACGAATAAAGAGAAATCAAAAGTGATGGCAAAGGGAAAGGAACTAACCTCTACATTTTAGCGTAGATAACCCTTAAGGTTTCTATTACTGGCTAAACTAAATTTAAAGTTGCAACTATTTTCATTTAAAAATAAAATAATGTCTATTTATTGGAGTTCAATTAACTTTCCTATAAACTATAGCATTTAAAGATAAATTTAGACCAATATTTCTAACTACACTTCAGACCATTATCTACGTATCAATTTTTTTTTAATATTATACATTTTTTTAAAATAAAAACGAAATTAATTTTAAATAAAAGTGTAATAATTTATTATTTATTTTATTGCAGTGTATTCCCTGCCAGGACCTCAAAGTGGAGCCCACGGTCAACCTCAGGCAGGTTCACCGAGTACTCCAAATCCAGGCGGAGGAGTTATTAGAAGAGGTTTAACGTGGAGGGAATGGAGAAGAGGAGATCCAGCGCTTATAAATTCCCTATGGAAGAGTAAAACTCCTTTAGGTAAAATATTATTTTAATTGTTTAAACAGATAATATGAATCTTATAAAATATGTACTTATTTGTGTTAATTAAACGTATTTAATATTCATTAATACTAAAAGGGATTTTAGATAAATCATGTACGATCGTTTATGCAATAAGATATTAACCAAATCTTCCTAATTGATAGCAGAGATGTTCGAAGTAATTAATGGAATAAAATATAAATTGATGATAATAATCAGTTATAGGTTTAGATAAAATGTATGTATGTATAAAATGTAATAGTTTGGGTTTTGAATACATAAACTGATATTTATTTTTAAATAAAAGTTATTCAATCGAGAATGTGATACGGTCCATATGTATTACAAAAATTGTAATTAATTACGCATTATTTATTTAAGTGAAATTTTCATACAAAATAACCAGCTAAATTGAATACGAATGCTTTCGATGTTTTACAATTATTATGACCAATATATTTCAAAATATTAAAATTAAATTTTTCAAAATAATTTTATGCAATTTTGATATAACGTTAATACGTTTATTTTAATTTAGAATAAATGTTTACTACCTATCAAAATTTTAATATTGATCAATAAAATAACAAATACTAAACAAGGTCCAGTATTAATTAACGTTTAGGCAATTTGTTTGTATGTTACAGCCAAACATGTTTTTCATTTTTCATGGAATTTTATAGAAAAGCTCATTGTTAAGAGATGTTAAGAGAGTACTTGTATAAATTTTTCATAAAACAGTACAGCTGTGTTTTCCAAAACAGCTCTAGATTATAATTTAAATCGTAACAGTTTAAAAAGCTTTATTTCTGGCGCACAGCTTACAAATACATATATATACAGCTTAATTAAAATATTGATCACTTTATTTGAATATAGCATTCTTTCGTTTATTTTATTCAACAATTATAACTAAAGCGCTCTCGTATTTAATTCACGCGGGGGTGGTGGTACACTAGCGGCGATGGTCGGCTGAATCTAAATTTCACAACTGACATAGAACAAATTTCAGTTGTAGGGTTGGCAGACTGGTGTAACCGCGAGGATTAACGCACCAGGTACTCAGTCAACCAAGCGATCGAGTTCAAGACCCAACCAAACTCAGTTCGGCTGGGTCAACTTTTTTGCACTTTAAATATTATCCATTTATTTAATTCTACCGCTAACTTGTGCCGTCAAAACATAGTAGACGACTACAACAGTTTTTTTTGGGATGGATATGAGATTTTGCAAAACGTTTTTTGCAAATATTGTTGTTTTTTAATTGTTAACAAATGTGTCTAAGAAAAATGTGATTTGCTCTATAGCCTCAGCCCCTTCATCTTTTAAGTTGAAAATTTAATGGCATCAATGTTCCGTATATAGAGATAATGTGACCAAGTGTAGTGAAAATCGGTCCAGTAGTTCCGGAGATATAAGGTGATTTAGAGGTAACACCGAACACACATACTTACATACATTTTGTACATAATATTAACATCTGGAAAATTTCCATCCGGTTTTTTTGGGTTCCTTAGGTGTCAAAACGTTAAGATCCGGTGAAAACAGCATATACTCAAATTGGATCAATTACAATACTTTCCCTTCTAGAGCTACGCTCTGCTATTGCGCTTTCTAGACGGGAAAATAAAAATAATATGAAATTTTAGAGTACATCTTCAATCCAATTTCAGATAAAATTTTATAAAAAATCTTCTATAAACTGTTTATCTGAGATCCTGTATCTTTAATAGTATAAAATTTCTTAAAAAAAGTGACATCTAATTTTAAAAACCCATTTCTAATCTGTAAAATTAAGGTAGTAACTGAAATTAGAAATGATGTTCATAAATCATTGTGTAGAAAATATTTTTTACGCAGTTTGAAGTCGAGTCAGAGTTTGAAGTTAAATGCTTTACTAGATAACTGTAATAAATTAGATCAAATAAATTACAAGCGATGAAATGTTGTTGAGCGGTGTAAGGGAATATTCTGTCCCATAGCCACCACTGCTACTGGCAAATTGTGGTCTCCCATCTATTCCTTACACGACCTAACTGTATTCAGTTAGCTTATAAAATGAAGAATAAATAAACGTACCGTTTGTATGAGTGAGTTCGTCGTGATTCTACGAGTAACTTCCTGTGTTTCAGCGCCGATTCATAACGCGGCCATATCTATATACAAATAATCATACCCGTACCTTAGCCCACCGTATAATTTAGTCATATAGTAGTCATGTAATCCCACCTTATATAATGATTTGTCTTCTCAGTTTTAAGACAATAACCCTTGATCTTTTCATATGATCACCAGCAGGAATGGAAAAACTGTACAAAACATGTAACGGATACCCAATTATTAGGAATTGGATAATATAATAGAAAAAAAAGTTTAGCCTCTCATTGTATCTCTTAATACTGACAGCACTACGAGTTTTTCGCAATCAGTTGACGAAAACTGAATTGAATTTAATAGCTGTTTATTATCATAGAAATTTAATGCAAAATATTAGTGAACTTTTACTGTTATTGGACAATTGAAAATTTCATAACTCTTAAAAAACTGAAGGAAATTACGTAACAATAAACAATTTTAATGAATAAAATAGAAAATAAAATACATTTTTTTAACAAATAAGCTGTATTAATTTATTTAAAATTGAAATATATGTATAATGTTAGCGCGTGGTTCTTTTTTTCTGTTTAGCCTCCAGAACCACCGTAAGGGATTAATTCAGAAGATATGTTTGCATGTAAATGAACTGTAGTCTTGTACAATCTCAGGTCGACCATTCCTGAAATGTGTGGTTAATTGAAACCCAACCACCAAAGAACACGATCTAGTATTCAAATCCGTAAAAAGTTAACTGCCTTTACTAGGATTTGAACTTTAGAAACGCACGACTTCGAAATCAGTTGATTTGCGATGACGAGTTCACCACTAGACCAACCCGGTTGATTAATAGCACGTGGTTACTGAATATTAATCCATCGGGTTGGTGTAGTGGTGAACGCGTCTTTCCAAATCAGCTGATTTGTAAGTCGAGAGTTCCAGCGTTCAAGTCCTAGTAAAGGCAGTTACTTTTATACCGATTTGAATATTAAGTCGTGGATACCGGTGTTCTTTGATGGTTGGATTTCTATTAACCACACATCTCAGGAATGGTCGAACCTAGACTGTACAAGACTACACTCATACATATCATCTTAATTCATCCTCTGAAGTAATACCTGACCGGTAATTCCCGGAGGCTAAATATAAAAAAGAAATAAAAGGTTACTGAATATGAATATCACGTAGTTTCTTTTATATACAGTATTTACAGGAGATGCTTGTGAATCGGCCGCCTGAACGCTCGTGCACGCAGTCTGTTTACTTGACCTATATAAGCTAACTGAATTAGGCATAGGCTATTGGGTACCTTCCTTGAGCAGATATCACTTGGCACTTCATAATGCTCATACTGCAACTAAATCGAGAACGTTGTTTCAAGTTTTAATCGTCGTAGTGTTATCAAAGTAGTACTGATAATTCTACTAGCTTTCTGTTTCCAACTTCAGCAATTAAATTTCTTTGTAGATTTTTCCTCGGCCTCAACGAATTGTCGGCCCAGACACAATATTACCATCGTAAGCAATTAAAAAGTAACTTAAAAATTAGGCTGTTGTAAATCGTCTATTTCGTATGCTAAAAGCTAAATAAAATCATAATAAAAAAAACAATATTAAAAATTAACTTAAACAACAAAACTGGATTAAAGACATTATAATAGTAATCAAATATTTGAATACAGATGCCTTAAGAAATAGTAACATCTATTAATTTATATTTTAAATATATTTTTTAAGAGGTAAAAAATTAAAATTACCTGCACGTAATTTTAAAATATGTGCACAAATGTAATTTTTACATAAAATATACATTAAAATTACATCAAAATCAATAACGATTAAGAAAAAAAATCTAATTTTGAAGAAAAAAAAGAAATCTAATTTTGATAATATATCGTCGTTATAATGTTTCCTAAAATACTTCTGATGCAAGCCCAAAATTTAAATTTCTGACGTAATGCCGCACAACAGACACAGTTCACAAGGATGTGGTGCACCGTTAGTTGGCAATCACAGCCAAATTTGTAAAGTTGAATTTGTTAAAAGCAACTGTCATTTTCTTTATATTTAGAAAAACTAATCTATTTAAAAATTAGATATTGTTTTAATAGTTAAATGATTTTGATTAATTTTAATGTATACTTTGCTAGAAATTACATTTCTGCACAAATTTCAAAAATTACATGCAGGTAATTTTAATTTTTTATCTCTTAAAAAATATATTTAAAAAATGAATTAATAAACTTTTTTTTTATTATAATAAATATTGTATTAAAATTGTAGTTTTTATTTTAAAATAAATATTGTACCGCTGTTATTTAATCACATTTAATAAATATTTCCAAAATGTTATTAACAGAGTCGATTAAAAAATATAAATAATAAATACAAAAATATTTAAATTCTATCTTCACACGAATGACATACATTCACTTACAAATAATAGACCCTCATATTTTTATAAAATTTTCAAAATGTTTAAGTACTGATTCTCCAACAAAAATCCAAAAGAGTTTCTCGATAAAACTAGTTATTTTTTAAAAAATTGACGATGTTCAAGAAAATTCCATATTTGATTATTCTAAGATTATTATTATTAGTACTTATTTCAAACGTATTTTCCATTGTTATTAAATTTTATAGTAAAGTTTTTTGCTAAATTATGATCGATTTTTTTACATTTTATTTTCCCTACCTTCAATTTTTTTTGTAGAACTCAATTTATTAATTAACCCAAAAAAAACGACGAATTAATAATACTCACATAACTAGTATAATATTTAATTAAATAAATTTGTATAGAATTATTTACAATTAAAATAATAAGAACGTATGCCACAAACAGATGTGATAAAATAATTGAAAAAAAGTTAAGACCTATTGTAGTGGGTACCATAATTCGACTTCCAGAAAATTTCGACATATCTTCGCGTTTCACATCTCCCAAACCTCAAAACCACCGTCAGTTCAAATTTATATATATATATATATATATATATATATATATTTCACTTTCTTGTGGATGCGATAACTGCCGTAATTTTATGCCAATCACTTTCAAATTTATTCATAAAATATAACTAACCAAAACCTCGGTCGAGTTCGTAAATGTGTAAATCGGATGATGTAGATGGAAATGGGGACTTTTTCGGAAAAACAATATCGTTATAACATTCTTATTGAGTAAAATATCGAATTAGATTAAAGTTGCTACTATTCTTTGGATAAGAGCCTAAAACTTATCTAAGTAAAGTTTTTTAATATTACCAATCATTAGCCCAGGGGTGAAAAAAATGGGATTACGAAGAAAATAAATTATACCTTCGTTAATAGGCACAGTATCGAATCATTATAAAGTAGTCATTAGTCCTCTAAACATTATCTGAAACTTTTGTCTGAACCAATTTTTGATATAACCAACCCTTACGGCAAGGGATGACTAAAATGTTGCTGGAATTGTAAGATGGAGCTTGTCGTATGCTAAAGATGTGAAACTTTTTTCACGTACAACCATTGTCGTATTGAGTAAATTTGAAGTTTTTCTTAATTTTAAGGTGGAAATCATTTTTATCCCCTACTTTTTTTTTTTTTTTTTTTTTTTTTGACTGCTCCCCTGGGCCGGTCCGACTGGTTGGTATTACGCCACCCAGGGGAGTGCCTGTTATACTCTAATGGGCCTCCCCACCTACCGGCTGTATGTCCGGCAAGGCAGGTCGGCCCACCGGTCAGGTCTTTTGAGTCTCATTTACCCTTCTGTATCGCTACGCCATACCTTGGAAAGTCGCGACGCATCGATGGGTCTTTTACACTTGTATAGACCTATTCTCCCTCGGAGTCCCCAGTGGATCCTTGGAACTGACACACCTAAGCATGCCAGCCCTCACCACTGGGGCTATCCACCCTACCCTAATCTATTCACTCAGAAGCCCGGTTTCCTCTCGTCTTCGTTTTTTACTGTTAAGATATTCCTGATAGTTCCTTCAATTCTTTTCCAATTGTCCTCACTATGTAGCATGTTACTCGTAATCTCCTCAAGTCTCATAGTTGATAAATTTGTGTCCCGTCTATTTTGTATCCATCTGATGCATTCCTTGAAGGAATGCATCGTCCTCAATGCTGCAGTACATACAGGCCGGCGTTTGTCTTCTCTCAACTCTGTGAAGGCAATAATTAAAATTACCGTGGCCCGTAAAGTACTGCGACAAAAAGAAGTCCACCTCCCCGTGTTTCCTATTGATCAACTCTCAAGGTCAGGGATTATCTGTTTTGTCCTGCTAGCAGGTCCTACCTCTCTCCACCTTTCTTTCCACCTAGTTATCAGCCTATGCGTAGCCTCCTGAGTTTCCAGTCCTTGCGATATCTCTACCCTGTAATGGGCCATTAAGTCGATTGGAGGTACTACTGCCAAAACGCAAAGTGCCTCATAGGAGACTGTTCTGTAAGCGGAAACCACTCCCAGCAACAGCCTCCTATGCGTTCTCACAAGTCTATTTTTGTTTTTCTTGATTCGTAATGAAGTCCACCTTACAGGCACTGCATACAATAAAGATGATACAACTGCCGATGCTGTCACCTTTCTTTTGGACGCTCTAGGAGCCTTCTTTGTTGACATGATCATATTTAACCCTTTTATCATGTTGTCCGCTCTATTGCATATACTATTAATATGTTCAGAAAAGGCACAATTTCTCTGAAAGAGAATTCCCAGATATTTCAGGCAGCTTGTCTCCATTATTTCCTGTCCATTCACAACAACGTTCAGACGTTCTATAACTCTTCTACCAGAAAACGTGATGAACTTACATTTATTAATTGATAACATAAGTCCCTTTTCTTGCAACCATTCATGTATCTTTGCAAGCGCCATATTGGCCTTCTCCTGCACCTCCAATCCCGTCTTGCCCTGTACAAGGACTGCCAAATCATCCGCATAGGCTATTGTTTCCACACCAGGCGGATAGTCCAATTGTAGAACATCATCAAAGGTGAGGACCCACAAAAGAGGACCCAAAACCGAACCTTGGGGAACTCCACCGTATATATTGAATATCGATTCTCCTTCTTGTGAATTCACTGTACAAGTCCTTTCTGAAAGGTATTTCGCCACCTGTCTCCTCAAGTACGGGCTGATGTTTTTTGCCTTTAATGCCCTATGAATCTGACTCCACTTTACTGTGGCGAAAGCATTTCTAACATCTAAGGAGACAAGAAGCGGGATTCTTCTAGTTCTCCATGTACCACTTTTTACCTCAACGCCCCAATTTATTACCTTGTTGGCAGCTAATACGGTGGAGTTTTATCCCCTACTTAGAACCAGTGAAATCTACCTCCGCCTACCGGTGTGCCCAAAGGGATTTTTTTTCTTAAATTCACATAAAATTTCCAAATGTAGTAAATGAACTATCTGAAACTGATTCACCGCCTTATGCTCTGTTATCATCATCAAGTAGTATTCTGCCCCTGAGGCGCATCCCTTACACTATGTCCACCTCCATTCTTCTCTGTTCCCATCTAATCGTATAAGATTTTGTTTTCTTCAATTTTCTTTAAATCATCCTTAATTTTCCATCTTTTTCGAATACTTTTTGCTGACACTTTTAGTGCTGTTTTAAAATCAGTCGTTCTCCTCTCATGACATATCGTAGCCGATTAGTTTTCTTATTCAAAATTTTTCAGATTAAATTCTACGTACCTAATCCGTATCTTCTTTTCAACTCTTGTTGACTGGTTTTTACCATCTGATTACCACAACTTCTCTTGATGCTTCCTCTGAATGGAGAAAGCAATTTTACCTTCACTGCATTTAACAAAATGTCATGATTCTATCCCCTTGGAGAAACATTGGATGGTACTTCGTTATTTTTCACTTACAGATGACTATCCCAATGGGAAACGACATAGATATAGAGGTTCTTAAAATTATTATTATTATTAATTAGAGCGAGAAGAAAACTCGCTCTAAATCCGTCCGTATCATGGAAAACAGGCTTTTTGTATAGTATTTCATACTTTGGCTCTAAACCTTCAATAAGTGTTTGACTTGTGCACTCCTGTCGGTAGGTAAGTTCTATCGGCATCTCTCAGGATCAACAGAGCATGCAAGCCCCACCACCAACATCAAGGTCCTGTACGTCCTTTGTGGGTGAATCTAAAGTTCCTCTTCTAATATCATCAGATCTATTTTATGTATGCTTGTAAATATAGGCAGTATCATTTCTACGAAACAGATTTAAATATTTGAACTATAATCTACTCATCAATACTGAAATTTTTATAATTAGTTAAGTATTTATTTTTTTATAACAAATCAAACTGGATGTCTCTCTCTAGTTTTTAATTATTAAATAGTATTCTGATTTTCACCGTATTCACTACAATAAAATAATTACAATAACAAACTATAATACACGAAATAACATTATTATATTATTTTATTTTTCTTCGTATATTTCTAAAATTATTTTGCATTAAACAAATTCCCTACTTTTTATTCTATAGTGGTGATTTAAACTCGATTTTCATATTTTACTAGAAATTTATTTAACAAATACCAGTATTATTATCTATTAATTCTTCATTGACATAAAACTCTGTTTGTTTGTAAGTTTCTAAATAACAAAGTAATTATAAACTGATAATAGCATTCTGTTATTCACTTCGCTTACTCTCTAATGTAAAATATAAGCAAACTGTTACGGAATATTTAACTTTATAGACGAATAAATCCAGTGAGTTTCACAAAACAACACACACCCAAACATATGTATAAATAATTATGGAAATATTATGTATAGCTAAACTTTGGTAATTCTAACTCATGTAATTTAAAATTTCCAGTAACTCGAAAAGAGCTTGTCTTCTCATCATTTCCTCATATCAAATAAAGTAAAATAGAATTTTCTAATTCGACATTGACGACTAAAAGCAATTCTTTAATTAAAACAATTTTTTTGTTAAATTCTGTTTATAACTATTACTGCATTAAACCTTTTCTTAAAAAAATAATATCTGAAGCTAAGTAGGATTTTAACTGTAAAAATCTATAGTTATCAGATTAAAAAAAACTATTAAAGTAAATAAAAACAAATTGTTATTTTATCCTTATATATATAAAAATTAATTAATAGAATATCACGTTAGACAATTAAAGTCGAAAGTGAAAGATGATAAATTTTTAAACATTTTTTTTTCATCGAAGAAGTGAAAAAATAAGCCTATGTGGTCTCGAACCACGCGGTAGTGTGGGATGACTCTCCCTTCTGGGCCTACATACTAAAACCTCTCCTTCTGTACAACATGAGAATGCCTTTTCTTTTTTTTTGAGAGGTGGAGGAACCCCATTTACGGGCGCTTAGGCAGTGCCGGGCTCGCTGACAGGTTCCGCAAGATGTTATTAAATACATATGTGTTCCTGCGCACTACCGACTAAACCTACGCCCCTGGCAACCCGCCCTTACTGGTACAGCTGGTGTGCATTACTTCAGGAAGGGGGGAGGAATAGACATCACACAAATTCAGACACCGACCTCACACCCACAAGATATCAAACATTAGATTAAAACCTCACCACACACTCCACGGCATCCAAACGTGACTCAGAATACATACCTCACGCCGCACATCCACACATCACATCAAAGTCAGTCACATCCAATCACGTAAACAAACACCTCACAGGCAACCGAATACTTTTTTATATTTAACCTCCGGGAATTACCGTACAGGTATTACTTCAGAGGATAATATATATGATTGTAGTCTTGTACAGTCTCAATTCAACCATTCCTTAGATGTGTGGTTAATTGAAACCAACCACCAAAGAACACCGGTATCCACGATCTAGTATTCAAATTCGTATAAAAGTAGTTCATGTCCTAGTAAAGGTAGTTACCTTTACTAGGACATAAACGCTGAAATTCTCGACTCCAAATCAGCTGAATTGGGAAGAGGCGTTCACCACTAGACCAACCCAGTGGGTTAGGCAATCGAACATTACAGCATACTTACCTCACGGATCTACTATCGGACGCGGGAGCGGAGACCCCACGCCAACGCATCCAGGCGACCCCCACGCACGGACGGGGAACTCTCTAGGCTCTCAGCCGCGTGCCTGTCCGATCCCCCTTCCGTACCCTCCGACAACTCCTTCTTCAATCTCTAATAAATTTATTTTGACAGTTTTTAAAAAAAATGTTTTGATCGACCATCCCTCTTGCCTTTTTTTAAGCCAAATACTTTTTATTCTAGTTTAATTTTTTTTATACATATAATAAATTTAATTTTAATTGTGGTTAAAGCATCAATCTATAAAAGCCCATATTTTAAATTTCTTTTGTTTTACCATTAAAGTTTTAAGGAAGTAAAAATCAGTTTCCTAATATCTACTGATAACAATCGAAACGTCTATCTAATTGTAGGTATTCTTTAAACGATTATTTAACGTTTCTCTTATAGAATTACTAAAATGAGAATGTAAAATAATATATAGTTCCATAATTTATGGTAAGCCAGTATAAACTTATCTCGTTTACTGGCTATTTCAGGAGGTTTTTGCCATAGATTATAGGCGTATTTATCTTATAAAAATAATTAGAAAAGTTAATATAAATATATGTCTGAAAATATATTGTTTTTGCATTGATTTCTGTTCTAAAAAGTCAAATAATACTACAATAAAACCCTACAGACAAAAGATATTTAGAAAAATTAGTAGTTTTATATGCAACCTTACATAAAAAGCCCCCTCTATGAATCATGAGACCTTGCCGTTGGTGAGGGGGCTTGAGTGCTCAGGGATACAGAGTAGCTGGACTGAAGGTGCAACCGACAGACCGAAGGTGGAGAATGTTAAAAATCAGATGGGTGGATAGAGTGACAAATGAAGAGGTATTGCGGCAAATAGATGAAGAAAGAAGCATTTGGAAAAATATAGTTAAAAGAAGAGAGACTTATAGGCTACATAGTAAGGCATCCTGGAATAGTTGCTTTAATATTGGAAGGACAGGTAGAAGGGAAAAATTGTGTAGGCAGGCCACGTTTGGAATATGTAAAACAAATTGTTAGGGATGTAGGATGTAGAGGGTATACTGAAATGAAACGACTAGCACTAGATAGGGAATCTTGGAGAGCTGCATCAAACCAGTCAAATGACTGAAGACAAAAAAAAAAACATAAAAATAAATTTTTTGTTGAATTCAGTACTCAGCAAATTTCAAACTTCAACAGTTTACGTGAAAGTTGTTGTAAAACCCCCCAAAAAATTAAAAACATCCTTTTTTGTAGGTTTGGTGTAAAATTACTTTGTTATATTGTTAATAACTAAATTAAATTTTTACAGATATAATTCTGAGAAAATTGGTGCAATTTAAGTCAGTAAAAGTTTAATAATATCTTTTCCTTTTCCACAGGTGGCATATTACAATCTTTTCCGTAAGTGTAACCATAAGTAAATCTTTTGATAATAAGCACGTTTGATAAGGGGATACTTAGGAGCTCTCATAAGTCAACCCATAGCATAAGTTTTCAGTAAGCAATGTTCTTAAAATTCATTGGTAAAAGAATATATTAGCCTTCATTTCAGGGTCCATAAAAACAAATAATAACCAATAAACAAGTCAAAAAAAAACATACAAAATAATCATGCGATAAGGAGTCGAGAGTTATATAAAAATGTAGAGGTTGACTATAAAAATACAATTTGCATCTACAAACAAGAAAAGGAAAGAAGTAAACAAAAGTAACATCTTTACATTTCACCATAGGAACTGCTAATTGATAGTAGTTCCTGAGTCAAGCGTATGGAGACGGTTCAATCTTCGGACCACCCTGCTGTTATCGAACACATTGATCGGTAGCTGGTTGACGTGATTTTATAGACGTTGTTTTATTTAACAGTCTTTCTTTCTTTTTCCTGTTTAGCCTCCGGTAACTACCGTTTAGATAATTCTTCAGAGGATGATATGTATGAGTGTAAATGAAGTGTTAGTCTTGTACATTCTCAGTTCGACCATTCCTGAGATGTGTGGTTAATTGAAACCCAACCACCAAAGAACACCGGTATCCACGATCTAGTATTCAAATCCATGTAAAAATATCTGACTTTACTAGGACTTGAACGCTGTAACTCTCGACTTCCGCGTTAACCACTAGACCAACCCGGTGGGTTTATTATTTAACAGTCTTTTTTTTTTTTTTTTTCTACTCTCCCCGACCGGATATCCAATTAAGTATACTCAGTCGGGGAGAGTGTCCTTTTACTCTCAAAGGAGGCGTCCCCCACCCGCCGGCTATACGTCCGGCACGGCAGGTTGGCCTCCCCGGTCTCGGATCTTTTGTTTTACATTGCCTGCCTCTAATCCCCGCTTTAGAGCCAAGGTCCGGCTATGCCGTCCCCCAGCGCCTCAACAGGGAACCGGGACTCGGTCTTTACGCCTTTGGCCTCTAATCGACAGCGCCGACCCCACAAAGAGCCTAGGCTCCCGCAGGGACGACCCCGCCGACCGGGACTTGGTCTTTTATTTTAACCCAAACTCAAACTCCCCTGGGGTTCACCCCCTTCTGAGGTACGCGCACACCAAGGCGTACAGGCCCTCCATGGAGTGACTGTACGCCCTACCCTACTGTTTATACTCCCATTCTTCTGTCTTCATCCTCTTTGGCCCGCAGGACCTCCCCGGCGAACCTGCGGAACCATTCCCAGTTCTCATTGTTGTACCCCAACCAGTTTATGAGATTTTCTGGTGTAAGACCATTAATTACTATTTGACCTCTGTTAACGGCCCATCTTGGACATATGAACAACGTATGTTCGGCATCGTCGTTCTCTGGACAATAGATGCACTGCGGGGTGGCTCTCTTCCCGATCCTATACAGATACTGACCGAAAGAGCCGTGCCCCGACAGTAATTGTGTCATGTAAAAATTGACATCTCCGAGTCTATTGTTATTCCTGGTTTTAATATTAGGGATTAGGCGTCTGGTCCATTCTCCCACTCTGGACCCTGCCCACTCTTCTTGCCATTCTTGTTCTATAATCCCTTCCATCTCTTCTTTCGACATACCGCTGTGTCTGAGGGTTCTGGCTTTTATCTGAAGGTCTATGGGTAGGACTCCGGTCAGTACGCACAGCGCGTAATACGATACCGTACAGTAACTAGCAGCTACACGCAGCAATGCCTGTCTGTGGACACTTCTCAACTTCTTTTTATTTCGCTGTATGTTCATTGCCGCCCCCCATATGGGAGCCGCATACAGTACCGCCGAAGTGATAGCCGCGGTTATCAATCTTCGAATAACCATTTTAGGTGTGCCGTGGTTTTGAAATA
This sequence comes from Lycorma delicatula, assembly GCF_047948215.1. Taxonomy (NCBI): domain Eukaryota; kingdom Metazoa; phylum Arthropoda; class Insecta; order Hemiptera; family Fulgoridae; genus Lycorma; species Lycorma delicatula. Next base: position 114,539,656 of record NC_134463.1, on the reverse strand, counting down.
ATCCTCTTAATCCCTTTACAGCAGGAGTAACTCTCCCACAAATCATATCAATATGCTTGCTGAACCTTAAACTTTTGTCCAGAAGTACCCCCAAGTATTTTGTTTCTTTTACTTCATCGATTCTCTGTCCTCTGATATTTAGATTCACACTTCTTAATGGTCTTCTACCCGAGAGGACCAGGCAACAGGATTTATTAGGAGCTATTTCTAATTTGTTATCCTCCATCCATTCATCTATTTTTCTAAGCGCTTGGTTTGCCTTGTTCTCCAGTTCATTGATATCTCTGTCTTCTACTAATATTGCGATATCATCCGCGTATCCTACTATCAATACCCCTTCGGGGTAGTTCAGCCTGAAGATTTTATCATAGAAAACATTCCATAAGGTTGAAAACATTCCATAGAAAACATTCCATAAATAATTCCATTATTTAACAGTCTACTGTCTCACAACCTCACGGAACTGTCGGAAGATCCAGATAATTGTGAATCTCGCCGTTCTGGGTGAACCATGGTGCCTCTGCAGTTAACCTCGTTACCCTGTTTTAGAAGCGTTAATTAATTAAATTATTTAACAAAAAATAAATATTAAAACACAACTAAAAAAAAAATTGCTCTTTAATATACTATAATCAAACAGTGCGAGTAAAAAATTTGTAACTTTTTTTTAAATTTTTTAAAATTATTTAAATATTTATATAATATACATTTATATAGCCTATGATACTCTCAGTAATGTAAGGATTCCAACGTGGAGTCATACATCTAAATAGGTTCAGCTGTTGAGCTGCTACGAGGGAAAAACCATACAAACATACACCCTAAATACATTACAGTCCTTTTTGGACAGTTGTGTAATAAAAATTCCGGTACTTCCGGAAATGGCGCCTCCAACCAAATGCTAGTAAAACAGAGGTGTCATGCTTCCATCTAAGTAACAAGTTTGCTAATAGGGAGCTTAAAATTCTATTCGAGGATACATCGCTTTTTCACAATAAGACACCGAAATACCTAGGCGTGACACTTGATTGAACTCTTTCATTTAAGGAGAACCTAATGAAAACTGCGGGGAAATTGAGAGCGAGAAACAACATTATACATAAGCTCTGTGGAACAACTTGGGGAGCATCGGTTTCCACTTTGCGCACTTCGGCTCTGAACGTGGTCTTCTCGGCTGCTGAATATTGTCCGCCAGCGTGGCGTAACAGCCCTTATGTTCATAGAATTGATGCTCAACTTAATACCAGTGTGAGAATGATCGCCGGGGTTTTCAGGTCTACTCCCGTGGAATGGCTCCCGGTATTGAGCCACATACCACCCTCAAACCTGCGCCTTATGAACGCCTTATCTTCTTGTAAGAGAGTACAAGAAGATTATGGACAATCGAAACCTACCGATACATGAGGACATTGAGGATGCCAATCGTGGTCGCCTTCGATCTAGAAAACCACTTATCAAAACAGCAATTGCTGCCACAGAGAACGGATTTAACCTAACTGACGCCTGGCGTCAAGAATGGACCACAAAGCAGAATAACCAAATCCCATTTATTACTCACAGGCCGTAAGACACTTTCCACGTAAGTCATGGTCAACGTTAAACAGAATACGAACTCAGCATGTTACGTGCGCCTATTTCGTGTATAAATGGGATAAAACACTGACGCCCCTTTGTGAGTGTGGTGAAAATCAAACTGTTAGACACATCACAGAAGTTTTCCCTAGAACAGCTTATGAAGGAATTCCTGAAGATTTCCTGATGGCGACACCAGAATCAGTAGCATATATTAGTTTGTTAAATCTTTGTTTGTAATTTTGACTGTAATTCATGTTGTGTTTTGGTGCCATACGCTAACTAAATAAATATTGAAAATCAACAAAAGTTTTTTACAATAAATTGGTAAAAAAAATATTTTTACTACATTGTGTTTAATATCTCTCTCTCTCTCTCTCTCTCTGTGTGTGTGTGTGTGTGTGTGTGTGTGTGTATGTGTGTATGTGTGTGTATGTGTGTGTGTGTGTATGTTTTAGTTTATTTTTTTAAGGATGTATCTTAATTCTATAATAATAAGCAAACAGAAGAAGACGATACTGAAATTGATTTTCTTTTACAGGTAATGCAGAGCTGTATATTGTATTGGCATTACTGATTGGATTCGTGACAGTAGTTATTGGATGTTGGCTATCAGATAACTGTTGGTCCCCAGAGCCTGAACATCTCATTACTATCGCCTAGCCCTCTGCTGAACCTCCGCCACAAATAACTGTTATCGTCCCCAATCCAATACCTCCAAGGATAAGTCAGACTGGATAACCTATACTACAAAATCTGCAGCTACAGAATCAACAGCACCAGCAGCAGCAGCATGAAGAACAAGAACATGAATTTGAACAAGAACAACAACAATTTATTATTAACGAACAACATGAACTATTCGATAAACAACAACAAAATCACAATTGTCATCACCAACATTTTCATCTTCAACACCAGTCACGACAATCCGATCGGCGAAAAACTTATAAGGGGACGACGACATCAACAATAACAGAACAATTTGAACTTTTGACATCGATTTAATTAAGTAGAATTATACGATTCCTTAAAATATTTTGAGTGGTTGACATAAATGATAACAAAATACAAGTACGTAATCGATTATCAACGGAATAAAATTAAGAAAAAACATAATTTTATACTGAAAGATTACACGAATAATTAATAATAAAAAATAAAAAACAGTTTTTATTTTATTTGTGTAAGTGTGTATACAAATAAAATATTTTATTTACGAACAATTACAATACAGTATTTTAAAATATTAATTATAATTTTTTAAGGCATGTTTATCGGATTTTTTATTTAATAATTTAACACAATTTTTTTGTTTTTGTTTTAAAATATTTGAAAATATATATAATATAATTGCTTAATAATGTTAATCTTCAATTTATTTGCAATGAATATAAGTGTAATAAAGAATATTCTAATAAATAAAACATCAAGACAAGAATTCTTTTTTAATTGTTGATCTAAAGTAAAATAAGATTAAAAAAAACTGATTTTAAAAACTTGAAAATTGACGATATATTTTTGTATAAAAAATTTCTCTCTTATATTTCTTTTTTTAATTTGTAATAACGAATCTTTTAAAAATAAACTGTAAATAAGATTTTTTTTAAATTTCAATCTTGAGAAATTTGGAAAACATTAGCTTAAGCAACATATTATACATTATTGTAATTATCCATTATAATAGATTATTATACTATTGTATACAGGGTGCTGTAAAATGTATAAGGAATATTGTACTTTCATTTAATATTAATAATTTCAAATAATTACAAAATATTTTAATAAAAATTATGTGAAAATTTTATTAATAAAATTGTAAATATATCTGACCAAATATAAACAAACAGGAAACATAATAACATTAACTTTTTTTTAATTTCGAATAAATAAAATTCTATTAATTTATAAAAATTGTTTTTCAAAATTATTAATTTAACTGTTTTAAAATTTTAAAACTGTTTAATTTATTATAAAGCTATTTGATGTTAAATTAGATTAAATTTTGTTTATTCATCATTAGTAGATACGAGTAATTGATTAAAAATTTTCTAAATTTGTGTTACTTTCGTGTTAATATAATTGTACAGTAAATAATTTGCTTGTAACATAACAAAGAGTTTTATATTATGCCATTTTTCTTCAGTAAAAAAACGAGATCCAGATAATGTTTGATTTTAGAGTGATGGTCACAACTTTTATTAGTTTTATTTTAAACGTTTTTAATAAATAATATCTTTAACATTCTCAGTCTTAAATCATAATTTTTTAAGAGACTATACGTAATTTATTCTTTTTAAGAAAAAATTGTTCTTTGAAAGAGCTCAAGAATTGGAAACCCAAACTTGTACCGATTGGCTTAACGCAAAGGATTTGAACAAGTGTTTACTGAAAAGTACCAGGAAATTATTTGTTATGTATTTAGTTACTTATCTAATACATTAATAACATTGTAAAAAATTGATATTTAATTGTAGAATTAATTATATAAATTAATAATTTATAATTCCAAGGTCAAGCATCATGCAATAATTTACGTTTTTTAACATCGACCTAATTTTTTATTGAAAAATTTACTTTTATTTTATACATTAATAAAATAAGTTATGTGAAAAAATGTTCATATTAGTTGGATAATTTAATAAAAATATGTTAAAAATTATTACTTTATAAACTTATTTGAAGATAAATGGTAACATTTATGTTACTAAAAATCATTAAAAAAAAACTAAAAAAATCATAATTTTTTGGTCTTAATAATACCATACAAATATTCTGTATCTATAAAAACCAAATGCACTATAAAAATATAAATTTAATTGTGAAACATAGTAAGTAAGATATGATTAAAGAAGTGGATAGAAAAACTGGCCTAACTATTATTCGACCAATTATATAATACACATATATGTATGTATATAATGATATCTATATAAGATTATTATGTAAGAACAGTTTCAAATACGAATTTTCATTTTTGTATCGATTCAAAAGACAATGAATATCGAAATACTGTTATGAAATTCAATAAAGATAAGTGTTAATAATATAAACTAAGGTTTCAAGAAATAATTCAATAACAATTAAGATTATTCCATAAATTATTTACTGAGGATGAGAGTAGATGTAAAAACTAAAGGTTGAAAGCAACATGCTGGCTGATGTGGGCTATAATTTTATTATTTATAATCTTATCAGGATTTTATTAAACTTTCTTCATATGAAAATATTTATATACGAGGGACGTTCAGTAATTAATGAGACAAATTGATGTAGATAAAAAACGATTTCTTTAATGACAATGAAATTTACACTACTATTCAACACAGTATGTAGCAACATTTATCCCACCGTTTTGTAAACTTTCTGATTACCGCAGCGTAGAAGTTTTTATCTTCCTGTTTGAACCAATCGTGTACCGCTTTTTTGACCGCTTCCCTATCGCCAAACATCTTGCCGCGTAAAATGTCTTTGAGCGGGCCGAATAAATGAAAATCGGACGAGGTGAGATGTGGGTTGTAAGGAGGATTTGGCAACACCTCCCGAACCAACTTCTCTAGCGTTTCTCCCGTTCATGGAGGCGCACGTTGTCATGCAAGAGAATCACACCTTTTGAGAGAGAGCTCTGACGTTTTCGTCTTAACTCAGGTCTCACTTTCTGTTGGAGCATGTTAGAATAGTACTGACTTTTCACGGTACGTTTTTCTTCTAGTCATTAAAAATTGGGCTTCGCGAGTCCCAGAACACCGTCAAAATCACTTTACCGGCTGACATGTGAGTTTTCAATTTTTTTTTTTGTGCATTCGAGCCCGAATTTAAAATTTCGTTTGGAGTCCGAACCCGTTTGGGTTCGGGCTCGAAATGATATATCTACGTTTCATCACAGATAGAAAGTAATGTAACCTTCCGTTTAAAACCATTCTTTAAGTTGCGAATCCGGGTACCTTTATGGGCTTTAGTCAACTGTCTTGAAACCCATCTCGAAAACGTTTAGCGATAATTCAGTACGTCATGAATGATTGAATGCGCGGTTCCAATAGTAATATTACAAAAACTAGCAATTTGGGAAATTTTGACTCTCCTGTCTTTGCAAATAAAATTATTTATCCGGTATTGCAACGCTATAGTCGAAATTTCAACTATCCATCCAGAGCGATGATCAGTCACACTTGTTCTTCCCGAATTAAACTGTTCCACCCACTTACTGCGGTTTAATAACTTTTCACCATACGGTTTCAACATTCATGAGTAAATTTTCGCCGGTTTCATACCTTCTGATAGCAAAAATCTTATCATTGAACTTTGTTCTTCCGGTACATATTAAGCAGAGCTGATATTCTGAAATCAACAAAATAATTTAGATTAATTATGATCGAACAGCTGAATAGCTGTGTTTCCAAGGTTGTCAACTTGACCCTCAAAACGTCTCATTGTCATTGAATGAAGTTTTTCTCTACATCAATTTGTCTCGTTTATTATTGAACGTCCGGTATTTATTGGAAAAATATTTTTTTTTTATTAATTTATATCTTATCTTCAATCTTAAGATAATTTTTTTTTAATTTCAAAAAATTTTAATTTTCATTGTTACGAAATCTCTATTAGCCGTAATATTAAGGATGGGAATGAGTAAAATGTAAGCAGTAATAAAAATTAAATTAACATAATATCTGTAATAATTTTTTCCGTCCATTTTTTTAATAATCAGCCAAATATATATCATCTGGGCGTATCATAGTACGTCCTTAGCTAATAGATAGATGATCTTAAACGATTAGGATTCAGCATTTTATCACTTATCTTACGATTTTTTTTTACATAAGAAAAAATGATAAAAAATACAAAAGTTTATCTAGAAAACATCCTGTTTGTCCTATATATAAATTCCTAAATTTTATAAATATTAATTATAACGTTAACAGAATATAAATGAATATTTATGTCGGCTGACCGACATAGAATTTAAAAACTGTTAAAAAAATTTCCGCACAATTTTAAAAATAAATCATTATAATGTACTAATGAATCTTAATAGAGGTATTTCCAAATTTATCACATCAAGTATTTTTGAAAAATATAATGTAAAATGTTATTATATTGAGTAATATTAACATTGAAATCTGGTAACACTGTTTTCCATATTCGTATTATTTTACTTTATATTTGAAATAAACACAGACGAAAATTGGGAAGTTTTACGGAACTCGTCTCTAACTTTAAATGCTACTACTGCTAAATTATTACATCTGCTCTCAGCTCTAAGTGAATAAGATACTTTCTCTAAAAAAAAAGAGACGTTAAACAGTAAAAGTCTACAGTGAGTAGAAAAAATAAAAAATAAAAATCAATAATAAATGTACTGTAATTTAAAAAAGTAGTTAATTTCTTTGAACGTGTAATTGTATGTATATATGTAGTATGTGCTTCATTTTAAAATATGAATGTTCATAAAAGGGTGTATATATAAGTGAATGATGGTAGAGCCAACTTTATGTTCATTTGTATTACTATATAAATATAAACCTTTGTTTCATAAGAATATATATTATATATATATATATATATATATATATATATATATATATATATAGAGGTGGCGCATGAAATGATCCAACAATTGGTTTTGTTAAAAATATTTATTTGAATACAATACAATACAGAAAAGTAAAATATCGCATGTTTACTATATACCTGGAGATTAATTTCTGCTTATCATGTGTTCAATATGACCACCATCACGTCTAGCAACTTCTTCAACACGAACTTGTATCTTGTTAATAACTTGACGACACATATCCTCGATTATCTCACTCCACACCTCGATGATCAGCACTAGCTGTTTCATCAACGTACGAGGATATTAAGGGAAAATGTTTTCCTTTAGAAATCCCCAGTGAAAATAATCACACGGATCAGAACTGTTTGGATGCCAGTTCTGTTCACATTCAAAACGATTAGAAAATCGGTTTGAAATGGCATTTGCGTTAAAAGTTTCATGCAGAAAGCCTAAAACAACATTAGCTGTGTGTGGTATGGCTCCATCCTGCATGAACCACTCCTTTTCTAATTGAAACCAATTTGCACGAGCCTGAGGAACGAAATTATTACGCAGTATGATTAAATAACGTTCACTGTTCGCTGTCTATTCAAAAAAGATTGTTACCGTAACTCTTGGAGCGTGATGCACCTTTTCATGAAACACGTGTGGATTTTCGGAACCCCAAAAACGGACATTTTATTTTCTAATGACCCTTCTACGTGAAAATGTGTCTCATCTAAAAACTATACGTTGTTCATCAATACTTCTTCGTTCAAAGCCCGTTCAGCGAACGCCATTATTTGATGTTTAACGTTGAACCGTTAATTTAGGCAACACTATTATTTTGTACTGTGATTTTCCCGGGCTCCTCATCAACGCTGCTCTGACAACTTCGACGTTCTGTGGGAAACGAACATCAGCAGTCCGTTCGCGCTTAATCTCAAACACTGAACCATCAGTATTAAATTTTTCATTATTAAATTAAGTCTAAGTATTGTTTTAAATGAGGGCCACCACCGAATTTGAATATGTGCACGAAACCGTCTTTGTGTATACACCCCACTTTTCATTTTATTAAAAAAAAATACACTCTTTACGAATTGTTCAACAATCAGCCGTCGTTAGTCAGCCATCTTGGAGCGATACGCAAACAGCGCACTCGGAAAGAGAAGAAACTAATAATCATGAACTGCTGTCACTTCTGCCAACATAAAACATATTAATAATTTATTAACCTAAACAATTATTGCCAAAACAAATGTTGGTTCATTGCACCATTTTGTATATATAAATCATTTGTATAAATACTTATAAATTTAGCATGCCTACTACATTTTATATTTAAGTTATAGAAATAAGTTAACCTCTTTTTTCGACTTAATGTATTGTCGTTTGTATTCTACAAATGAATTGAATTATTGCTTGTTAGAATAAACAAATTTTTTTTTCATATTAAAATTATGATAATCGATGTACGTAAAATTAAAATTATTAGCCGATAAAAATGTTTAGATTTAATAACAAAATAAATAAATAATAATAAATAACATAGATAATAATACAAATGGACCATACTAAGTCAATTTTTAATAAAACTGAAATTAAAAAAAAAATTTATACTTAACAAAAAAATAAACTATTAATTGAATAAATAAATTTAGCTAATATTAATTAAAAATTAAGATTAAAATAAATTTAAGTAGTATTAAGAATAACAATAGTTAAATTTAATTAATTAAAATTGCAACAAATAAATTTTAATTAAAAGAGAAAAGATAAATACAAAATTAAACAATTGAGACCTGCCAAGCAGTACAGATAAAGGTTAGATTCATTTGCAACAACAAAGTGATAATACAAATACAATAAACTGTACAAATAAATAAATTGTAGTTGAAAACAATTTGTTTTTTTTTGTCCGGGATGTTCTTTTCTTTTAAATAGAAAAAATGTAATCGCTTACTACAAATAAAAACGATTGTAATTTGCCTAAATAACGAGGAAAACGTTACTGAAAAATAACAACTGGCTAAATACAATTTAGGTATGACTTGTTTCCCACTGATATTTCAAAACTGATGAGTAGTTTGATCATATCTAATCAATACTCAACTATTCATTTGAAATACATATTTGATGTCATTCATTCTCTGTTTATAATTTTATTGTATCATAATCATTAGAAAACTATAAATAAAACTCATAATTATGTTCCAGTACATCATTTTATTTTATGATAAAAATTATCCTTTTAATTTTGTTTTTTTTATAATTTAACAAAAAATAATTTTTTGTTTCATTTTTTAAGACTTATTATCATCAATTTTTTTTTTTAAATATATATATATGTATTTATTATTATTATTATTTTTTTTTTTAAATAGGTGGGCATCGATTCTGTCTTGTCAACGTCACTTGTTCCGGAGAGTCACTGTAACATCGCTCTTTAATTTATATGGAGTCTTCTGACTACGTCGCTTAATTTTGATCGTGTTTAATTTAGTGTTTACTTTGTTTCTTTGAGGTTTTAAGGGACATCGACTAGTTTGATCATTAGTCCCTTTCCACTTCATAAGGGAAAAAGAAAAATATTTTTTTCCCATCCATATAAAAAAAAAAACTTGCGACGTAGTAAGAAGACTAGTCTTTTCGATACAAATCAAGTAATAAAGATTTGTCATGGGATTAGAACCTCAGAAGAAATACAATATGGCAAGGATATAACCCTTAACAAGGCAAGGCGAAGACCCTTCCTTGCCGGTTAAAATCACTTAAAACTTACAGAATAAAACACTGCAAAATCACTTAAAATACCAAACCATTTCCAATGAAATGTTGTCATGAAAACTTTCAAATAATCATGTGAATATTAAATTTCTACGATTTCATAGAAGCCATCTCATTCTTTGATGCTATGGCCTAGGCTTATCCTTAGGCCATCTTTTTTCGCTTCTCTTTTTCATCTTCCTAAAGGCCTCTATTGCGAATACCAAGGTATCTGAGGCCTCAGAGATGGAATCACCTGATCCTCAGTAGCAAACCAAAGAGGTTTCCTTGCTACCGGCTCCAGATGATACCTGCTGTAAGGTGCGGTCAGTAGAGTTGAGTCTTATGATTCTAAAGAATGTGGGGCGGCTGAAAGCTTGGCCCTCTTTCCAACAGGCATCCGTGGTTTCGGGAGCTCCATTTTTGTTCTGTCTAAATCTTCTTTTTCTGACAGAATTATTTCCGGTTTCGTAGTTTCCTGAATGGGGATTTTTTTTATCTGGACTTTTACTTTCAAGGTAACTGGCTAAGACGCATTTTGCTTTTGTGTACTGGTCGTGGGCTCATTCTTGGGCTTAACGAAGTTTTTCTGTTAAGAAACATCTCCCTTCGTTTGCGGTTGCTTTTGGGGCTATTTCCTCTTGATGGTCGAATTTTCAATTTTTGTTGCGATATGCGATTATTATTACCGTTAAAAAAAATTGAATTTCTATTTTACGTATCCTAAAATATAGTATCGGTCTACATCATTTTATGCAGATTAGGGAGAGTCAGTTAGATTATATCTTTTGTAATAAAGTTGATATTACTATTATTTTTTTTTAAAGTAAAACCAGTTTTAAGCGTTCCTAAGAGATTTTTTTTCTGATAAATTACAATTTCTTATTTATTTATGATTTAATAAATATTTGTATTAATTTAAATTGGCAAGACTAAAATTAATCTCCTAGTTATATATCCGCAAAAAATAATTAGATAAGATTAAAATTTAATGAAATTTATGCGTGAAGAATTCAGTAAAACCTGAGATAAAAAAATAAGAAATTTTTCCCAATCAGTAATAAGTAAAATTATATAAATGTGTAATAGTATAAGCAAGAAATAATGTTTCATTTATTGTGTATAATTAAATGAAAAAATAAATGAGACTAAACCTTCCTAAAAGGTCTAATGTTAGAATAAATTAACAAGTGTCGTAGATTAAGATGAGCTTAATTTTTAGAATTACAATAATTCATTATCATTACTAATATATATATTTATACTATATATTAGTATATAAATAAAACGAGCCTATACAGAATGATGTAAAAGTATGGAAACGGTTTCATATTTCTAAACTGAGGGATACTAAGAGGTTGAAACAAGTCCAGATTTTCGCAGTTACCACTTTATGTTGTGTTTAAAATTTTTTCCTGCCATCTTGGTTTCGTCATATTGAATCAAACATTTTTTTCCTTTAAATAGGAAGATAAACATTAGATACATGATTTTAATGTACAGCATTATGAGAAAAACGATTGCGAAAACAGTCTGTCGATAAATCTCTTTCGTTTTATGAGTTATAATTAAACAAAGTTGCAAAAACGGAAAAAAATGGAGAAGTTAGACAACGAAATAAAACGCCTGGTAGTAACCGTTGTATTTCCTATTACCATCAAAATTACATCCAATAACAAATTTTAAACAGTTAATGTTGGAATTTATGACTCAAACACTGATAATAACAGTCTTTAATTACTAAATAACAATGTAATACACAATAATTAATAATTTGCAACACTAATACAAATTAAATGACTACATCAACTGAAATTACCTTTTTTTTGAGGATAATGAGATCAAAGTGGACCACGATTAGTCAACTATGGTTCGTCTTTTCTTTTCATTTTTTTTCTTGATTGCTTCCCAATACTTCTTCAATCTGTCAGTTCTTGATTTTTGAGTTCTGAACAAACCCTCGTTGTTGTTTTCTTTTCTTTAATTTTAAATCTGGAGTTTTCTTCTTTTAGTATTTTTATATTATCAGTTTTGTTTCGTAAATCTTCTATTGTGATTTCTAGTTCTTACATATCTTGTTTATTTTCGTTTATCCAGGTCGGTGTTTTGGACATTTTCCAGTATTTCTCGACCAGTTTCGAGCCTGTTCGGTTCTGTTCTTATTATATGTCCAAAGAAGGGGATTCTTTTCTCTCTAAAGTAGTCTAGAGCTGGTTCTAAGTCTTTAGGTACCTCTTGGTTTGGTATGAGTCTCCATTCTCCCCCATCACTAAGACGTCTTTTATTTATGGATGTTTTTAGAATTCTTCTTTCTATTCTTTGCATCTCTGCTGAGTAGGAAATGTTGGTTGGATTTTAGTTTGAAGAGCTTTTCGTTTCCATATGATATTATAGGTCTGATTACAGTTTTGTAATGTTTGAGTTTGGTATCTATTGAGATGCATCTTTTGTTATTTGTTATTTTGCGCATAATTGAGCTATTGTGTTCTTTCTTTACATTTTATTTTTTCTTTGAGATCATGTGTGATATTTTCACCTAAATATTTAAACCGTTCAACTAGCTCGACTTTATGTCCGTTTATGATTACGTGGTTCAATACCAAAAGGTTTATGGCCATTATTGTAGTCTTTTCATATGATATTCTTAGGCCTATTTTTCCTGCTAGTTCTTCTAATGGAGTTACTTTGATTCTAGCTTCTGCGATGTTATTGGCTAGAATCGATAGGTCATCTGCAAATCCTAGATAGTTTACTTTGATATGGTTTACATGTTTCCTTGCTTCAATTGTTAGTGTGGTGGGTCTTTTTTGTACCATTCTCTCATTACATATCCTAGCGCGCAGTTGAAGAACAGTGGAGATAGTCCATCTCCTTATCTTAAATCTGTTTTGATTAGGAATGGTTGTGATATTTCTCCCATGAATTTTATTTTAGAATATGTGTCAATTAACGTAAATTCTCTCATTTTTACTAGTTTCGGGTGTAATCCTAGATTTCTTAGTATTTTCAGCATTGATAATCTATGAATACTGTCGTAGGCTTTTTGGAAATCTATGAATGATATTAGTAGTTTTCGTTTCATTTTGTGTATATCCGTTATTAATTTGTTCAGGACAGCTTCTCCACCGTCTAAATCCCCCACTGATATTCTCCCAGTTCATTTTCTAGTTGATCTTTTTTTTTTCGAATAGCCCATTTAGAGGGCACGCTTAATCAACTTTTTAGCCCATGCTTCTTTCATTTTTCTAGAGTGGTGTTCTCTGTCTTCTTGAGTCCATTTTCTCCCTCTTCCACAAGTGAGTTTTTTCCTCTCCTGAAACTCTAATTCCTGTATTGTTTTTCTGAATGTTGCTCTGTCTTTTAAAATGTCTGAGTCTATTGAATCGTTTATTTCTTTAAGCCAGGTTATCTTGTTCTTGTGAGTGTTTAGTAGGGTGAAGATCTGTTTTGTTAGTCTGGTGTTCTCCATTCTGTATATGTGTCCATAGATTTGCTGTCTTCTTTTCCTTATTACTCTGTTATTTTTTCTATTTTGGAATATAGCTCTAGGTTTGATCTTTGTTTATAATCTAGTCCTGTGTTGTTTTTTGGGCCTAATATTTTCCGTAAGATTCTTCTCTCTATTTTCTCTATCTTCTCTACGTCCTGTACTTTATGTAGTTTCAGCGTTTCTGCCGCATATAGAATTTCTGGTCCAACTACCGTTTGGTAGTGTCTTAGTTGATCTTTTATTTTATTCAATATTATTCTTGAGAGTATTTTATATGTGGAATCCATGAGATATTTTCTTTTTATTATCACGATATTTAAGAAAAAAATTTAGTTAAATGCTTTCGACCCTAAATAAATTTAGAGTAGTAAATCAACTGTTACTTTGTCAACAATTGTTGACAAAGTAACAGTGATGATGGCACCTTACAACAATGCAAGTTATTAACTTCTCATTTTGGCTTCCTACTTCAACAAACAAGTACAATGTTTGATTGTCGCTAAATTAATTATGTATTGAATGGGACACCAACTCTCTGTTATCTAAGGATACGGAAAATTTTTAATGAAACATCTCCAGATCCAGATCCAGATCCAGATTGGATAAGTTGTAGAGGAGCCATAAAATGGCCTGCTAGATCTCCAGACTTATCTCTTTTAGATTCACATTCATCCACCCCTCTGATTTTTAACATTCTCCTATAGCAACGCATTTCAAAAGCTTCTAATCTTTTATTCTCAATCTCCGATCTTCTCTAGTTTTTCTTGGACTCCGATCGTCCAAGTTTCACTTTCATATAAAGCTACGCTCCAAACATATAATTTCAAAAATGTTTTCCTGACGTTTAAATTCATTTTTGATGTACACAAATTATATTTCTGAATGACGGCTCGTTTCGCCTGAGCTATTCGGCATTTTATATCGCTCCTGCTTCGTCCATCCTTAGTAATTCTATTTCCAAAATTACAAAATTCTTCTATCTCCGTAATCTTTTCTCTTCCTATTTTTACATTCAGTGGTTCATCTAGATTACTTCTACTAAATTTCATTACTTTTGTTTTGTTCTTGTTTACTTTCATGCGGTAGTTATATATGCGGTACATATATATAAATATCCGTGTGTCCCAGGAAGATATATAGTCTTTTGATGTAGTATTACTCGCCTATTCACTCACTGATTCTATTGAAACCACATTGGCCTTTTAAACAAGATTCTAAAAATGTTCTTTGAAAATTTCAACATTCTACAATTTATAAAAAGAGAATGGCACTTTTAAAAAATAACGCCAATTTCAGATAAATCACATTGTTCATTCATAACAAAATAACTGGTAAAAATTATTAAAAACAGTATTTAATTAGAACTAGAGTAATTAAAACCAATTACGTAATTAGTCATGGTTATAAATAATTATTAACTTGTTTTATTGAATTTGAATAGTTGTTAATAAAAAATCTGGTTTATCTGAAATCGAAGTTTTTATTTGAAAGCCGCCATTTTGTTTCTCTAAGTCGTAGAAGGTTGAAATTTTCATGAAACATATTTAGAACCTTTGTTAAAAGGTCTGTAAAGTTTCAATAGAATCGGCATTCAATCAATAGCATTAGGTGTGATCCACCTCTTCGTGGATCACACTATATTAAAGATTAAATAACATTTTAGTTATTTTTTCCTTTTCGTAATAAAATTAATAAAGTAAAATAAAAATGCAGAACGTAAAATGGATATACAATTATATATCATTTTTTTTAATAAATAAATATAATTGTAATAAAATCTATAGTCAATTGAAAATAAATTAGATAAATCAAATGATATCATTTGACATTTAAAAAATCTACTGATCTTGAATTGACATCACTTGTGCAATAAATGAATTATTATTTATTGCTTATTTTAAAAATATTTTTCTATATTAACTCTTATAAATCAATATGTTATATGATCCACAGCGAAAAAAAATTATAACAGTAAAAGAAAAAAAAAATGTAAATAAGTATCTTTCTTCCAAAAAATAAATGCATCTTTTCTTGTCAAATGATGTCACGTATATATCCTTCAATAATTAATTAAAAATATAAACATATATATTAAAAAAAAAATTCCTTCATTTTATGGTGTTGATTATAATTTAATACAATTTAATAATTGTATTTATAACAATTTATACTTTTATTAATTAAAATTAATTATACTTTTTATTAATTGTATTAAATATAATAATAACAAAATATTGTAAATAAATATATAACTGTTATTTTATATATATTTGATTTTTTTTTTAAGTAACTTTTAATTACTTAATACTGAATAGTATTCATAATTTTGTGAGGGTTTAAAATAATCTTTGACAGGATAAAACAATTTACATTATTTGATTAAAATAAAACTAATTAAAAATATTGTTGTTACCCACCGGGTTGATCTAGTGACAAACTCGTCGTAAATTAATAAATTTCGAAGTAGAGGGTTCCCAGGTTCAAATTCTAATAAAAGTAGTTTCTTTTATCTGAATTTTAAAACTAGATCGTGGATATCAGAGTTCTTTGGTGGTTGGGTTTCAATTAATCGCATCTCTCAGGAATGGTCTGCCGGAGTTTGTTCAAGACTACACATTTACCGGTATAGTTACATTACACTGATAAATCGGTTAATATCTTTATCTGTTGATTCGACTAAAAATAAAAATATTACATAAAAATAATATATATTTAATAAAACAAGATTTAAATAAAATATGACTGCTTAATTTTTATTTCATAACATCCAAAAGTTAAAAATGATCAAATCAAAGAAAACACGATTTACTCTTAATATTTTAAGTATACGTTTCTTATTATCTTTAATTTAAAGAAGATATACAATTAGGAAGTGTATCAGGATTGAAAAATTTACTATCCGATCAAATATCAGCTACCATAGAAACAGTCATTTAATCATTCGTAATTGGCCGATGATCATCCCTATACACCCTCTTCTTCAACCAATAAAAACATGTTTACATTTTAAAATCTAAAATGAAGTTATTAAATAGAATATAATTGACTAAAAACAAATTTTTTCTGATTATTAAATTGCTGTATAAGTTTGGAAAAAATAAGAATTTGTATTTTTATAAAATATTACATTAGAAAATATTTTTTATTAATGTATAGGTTAATCAAAAATATGTATAACATTACTGTGTAAAAATAATTTTTATAATAATAAAAAATAAATATGGAATTAAATAAATTTTTAAACCCTCATAAATAATAAATTATAATACATGTAGACTATGTCGTATTGCTCATAAATATTGTACTTTATAGATAAAACAATTTATTAGCAAACTATTATTCATGTTTATTGTTAGAAAATTCATTAAATGTAATAGATCATTTAATTTTAATAATCTATTGTGTTATTCATTATAAAAATATGTGCTACTTTTTAAGGATACACTTATCCCCTCACCATTCGTTTAGTTGCTATAGCAACCAAACTGGCTGGTTTTCATCGGTTGAGTTTAACCAATGAAAGCGATATAGTTGAATAATACGGAAAACCTAATTATAAATAAGTTTCTGTTTTAATACAACAAAATTTGTACTTATAAACAGGGTTACATCACAATAATGGACCACTAAAATAATGTAGATTTCCTTTGAACAAAACATTTTTTCGGTGTTGTATTTTTTAATAATTTTTTATTTTACATATATTTTCGATTTAAAACCAATTTGTGCAACAAAAATCGGCCAGTTAAATTTGGTGTAAAGATAAGTGTTTCCAAATAGGCTAGGCAATTATATAAAATTTGTCAATTCCTATCTAGAATTTTAGATATTATTTTATGAGACTGATAAAAAAATGATGCGATTTTTTTCTACATTACAGGTAGCCATTGTAAAAAATATTTCATAAGTTTATATAAAAATCAGGAAAATATTAGAAAATTGTTATATTATCTATGTATTTAAACTTTAAAATAATTTTAACTACTGTCATTTATATAACTTTAAAAAACAAATAATTCGTCACATACAAAAACTAAAAAAAGGACTTAAAGTATAGAATAATCAACTCTATTTTAAAGTTAAAGATAACGAAATGATGTAAATAATATAAGTTTCAATACTTCGCCTATCAGTGGGGTGACGTAAATTACGCCATAATATCTTCGGTATTCCTTGATATTCAGATTTCAATAAATGTATATATTTAATTGAATTGTTTAGATTCATGTAGTTCTATGTAAATATCTAGATTTAAATTGCTGACACATTGTTTTCAGAAATTGTCGACGTACAACTGAACAGAACAAACTTTAAAAAGTAGTGAAACACCGTAGTCTCATATTAAAAATATAAAAATACAATGGTAACAAAGATGGTGAACATTTAAGAACTGAATATAACTTACATAAAAAGGAAAGGAAACTTATATTTAATTATCTATAAAATATACATATAATGCAAAAGAGACTATAATTTATTAAATACTAATGGAGTAAAGTTTCATCTTAGGAGAAACATATTTTACCTTACCTTCTTTACTTACTTCCATATTTACGCGTTTGAGTTGATAAAATATATATATATTAAGATTTTTTTAATATTTACTTTTAATAACAAAAAAAAATTTAAGGAAACTTTGAAAAATATTCCTAAACTTTACAATTTAATTCGTTGGAGAAAAAACTTTATCATGAGTTTAAGGTAATATATTAAAGGAACGCAAACTAAACTTTTATCAATTTTAGCCATCAGACGTCATCGTTATTTCGTTTGATTTCAATAAAAATGATTCGCATAAAAATGGAAAATTATTATTTTGTCAACTAAAATTACCTGTTACAACTTTTTTTTTTTTAAAGTAAAATATTTAAAACTATGACAGAGCGGGGCAAAAAAACTTGTCGATTTTTGATTGGTTATTCCACGCGTATTTAGGGTATGCGAGTAGGCGGGGACTCCACTCCTCATTAGCTGCCATTTCAATCATCACGGAAGTGTGTAATACTACTCACCGCGCTTTTACTGTGGAAATGTTTATCAGAAACACGATTCTGCAGTGCCCAGTTAGAAAATATTCACGTGCCACCAGCATGGTCCTTTGCCTTCTCGTAACTCGATTATGTTATGGGGGGAGAATTTCTGCGTCACTATGAACAGGTAACTGTCAACAGGTAAGGCAGATGATTGAAGGTAGCTCTCAGCATTCGGCGCGTCGACATTTCTCCGCTCTGAACATTTGAAATCGAACTGTCAGACGAATACTTTGGGTAATACCTTAGGTAACACCTGAGGTGTTTTTAAAAATTATTAGATTTGATTAAGAGTAATTATTAATTTTAATTAATATCGCATTATGTTCCTTATTATTCATTACTGGTGTTATCTTATTTCATTTTACATATATAAAATCCTCCTTATTTCGGAGGATGTTTAATAATGCAGGTAGCTATATTATAAATAAAAACAAATTCATTAATGATATAATCTAAATTTAACTTTAACTTTTAAATGAAATATAAACAAGATTAATAATTCATTTAATAAAGTAGGAGAACATATTATGTTTACATTAAGCAATCCTTTAACTTCGACTTTCATTATATGTCTAAAATATTTACCATAAGGAATAAGAAAGATAGTATGAAATTATTTTAAAATTTCCTCACGCTATTACCACGTAATAATATATACCACTTTTTAATCATTTGAGTCGGTTAAAAAAAACTGATCAGTGAAATATAATACATAAGAAATGAAGAAACTTTCGGAACATGTTCTACTGGTAAAAATAATGAAAAAATTTCATGTAAGCATAAGTCTGAAAACGTTTTGTTTTCGAGTTACGCTAGCGAAAGAGTTCACCTTAAGGTTTAGCTCTTGTAATAAAAATAATCCCTAGTATAATTTTTTGAATTCAAATTAAGGAGTAAAGTTGTCTAACTTTGTTGTCTAACTTGAGCTGGGAATTAGGATAAAACAGGTTTTATAATTATAACGACCGTACTTTTCAAGATATCCGACGTAAAAGACAAAATTCGGTGTCGAAAAACAATTTTTTTTAGGTTTGTAGTAGTTAGCTTTGTTAAATGACTAATAAATTCGGAAGATTTAGTAATAAAACCTATAAAGAATTTAATTGTGAGAAATTAAATAAAAACTTTTAAAAATCGGTTTTTTATTGAAGTAAAACAGTCGAAAAATAGACAGAAAATCATATTATTTTTTTCTGTACCTAATAAACATTCTTCTGTGAATCAGTATTTACGAACGAAAGGGTCATTTGCAGCGTGTTCGTTTTCTGTGGAACGTCATGTAAATCATCGTGTTAACGATGAAAATCGTGAGAGTCAACATATTCAACGGAACCCGTGCACAAGTACAAGGCTAATTTCATGTCGTACTAGTTTGTCAAAAAACAAAGTACGGTGTGTCCTACGGAAAGGAAATCTTTATCCTTTACGCCTGCAGAAGGTTCAAAATTTACGGTAAACAGGTTACTCATAGCGGTTAAACTTTTAAGCACAGTAGGGCTTGTTTTTATTACAAGAGCTGAAATCCGAACCAAATTTTTCGCTAGCCGTAACCCGAAAACAAAATGTTTTGAGACCTATGTTTACATGAACTTTTTTTATTATTTTAGCAGTAGAACATGTCTTGAAAGGTTCACTGTTTCTTCGTGGAACACTTTCTATATAACAGGACGTCAGCTACAAGGCTGAACTGATCTATCCATCAAAAACCTCTTTTGTACCCCTAAAAGAGTGCATATGTCAAAAGGAATTTTATAGAAAATAAATTTTTCCCCAAATAATCATAGCTACTTGCTAATGATTGGTACTTGGTACATAATGCACATAAAAATTTATCCTTCAGAATTAATCAAACATCCAAGTTCAAAACTGCAATGAAAGAAATAAGATTCTGATTAAAATGACAATAATACTAACATCATCATGACGTATTCATCCAATTGAAAGGTACCTGATACCACTGACGCCTCCAGTTTTTTGTTTCTTAGGATATTTTTGTAACATTCATTAGCAACATATCAAAGTAAAGAGTCTATTATACTTTCTAATAACATGACTGGAAAATCTAAGCGCAGCAAACAACGAGTATTATATTTTCCTTCTTCTAAGCACATAATCCTCCACGGTGTAGAACCATTGACGCCTCCAGTTCTTTCTGTCGCAGGCAAGCTTTATGGTATTTTTCAAATTTTCATTAACAACATATCAAAGTAGAGTCTACTATACGTTCTAATAACGAGATTGGAAAATCTAAGCGCAGCAATCAACGAGTAATCTATATTTCTTCTTCTAAGCCCATAATCCTCCACGGTATAGATTTAGATTTTAGAAAGAATTAAGGAGGATAATAATTATTGACGTAAATATCAATAACAAAGGCTTTGTAAGATAAACATTTATAAACTAAAAGGCCTCTTTCCGGATTCCCTCTTCCAATTCTATTCCTAGCTTAAAAAAATAACCTATTTTTTATTTTTTAAAAATGGACAATTCTCGAAATTGCAGGGTTATATAATAAATAGAGCTTTTTGACGATCACAATAATTTGGAAAACGAATCATTCTTGAACGTGTAATCCTTGAACGAAAGGGTTTCCCTAATTGTTTTTCTGGAATTGTTACATTTTCTGAAAATACTGAAACTCATTAAAAATATAAAGTAGGACCGAATAGATTAGTTTCTCTACTAGTACACAAGTCTCTTTATATCTGAAGTGTCCATGAATTTTTTTTCAAGTTCTTAAATTTAAAAGTCTTTTGATAAATTTCTTACTTTCCTATATTTCTATATTCTAAGTAACACTTAAAATTTGTTTAACTGAAATGGAATTTAAATCTTTAACTGGAACAAAGAATACTCTAAAAATAACGTTACTTCAATTTTTTTATCTTTGGTAGAATCACTTTCATTGGATTATTGGTAAAATCTACATGTTTAATCTTTTCAAGAAATCTCATAATTTTTTAAAATTCGTGAAGGACTATCCAATTAAGTAGCCAATATTCTTTAAAGAGAAACCTGTCGAGTTCACCATTTGTCTGGGTGAGGAAATCAATGCAAAGTGTTGTTTATTATCACAGTATGTTCATCTCATAAAAAGTGTAATTGTTTAAATTTAGTGTAAACAGTTTGTATGTAATATAAAAAGATACATTATCCTTTATATTTCCTATGCCGTTAAAATTTCAGAAAAACCATTAGGAAATATTCTATGCTTCACTCATCTAAATACTAACCTATCAATTCAAATTGTAGCTTTTTTTGAGGATTTTGAGGTGACAGTGGACCACTTTACTCAACTCTGGTTCGTCTTTTTTTTATTTTTTTTTATTTATTGCTTCCCTATACATCTTCATTCTGTCAAATCTTGGTTTTTTGAGTTCTTCTGAACAAACCCTCGTTGTTGTTTTCGTTTCTTTAATTTTAATTCTGGACTTTACTTCTTTTGGTATTTTTATATTGTCAGTTTTGTTTCGTAAATCTAATATTGTGATTTCTAGTTCTTCATTATCTCGTTTAATTTCGGTTATCCAGGTCGGTGTTTTGTACATTTTCCAGTATTTCTCGACCAGTTTCTTAACGAGCCTGTTCGGTTCTGTTCTTATTATGTGTCAAAAGAAGGAGATTTTTTCTTTCTAAAGTAGTCCAGAGCTGGTTCTACGTCGGTACGTATGTACCTCTTGGTTTGGTATGAGTCTCCATTCTTCCGCATTAGTAAATCGTCTTTTATTTATGCATGTTTTTAGAATTATTTTTTCTATTCTTTGCATCTCTGCTGAGTAGGAAATGTTGGATTTTAGTTTGAAGAGTGTTTCGATTCTATATGATATCATATGTCTGATTACAGTTTTGTAATGTTTGAGTTTGGTATAATTTGGTAAAAGATGCATCTTTTGTTATATGTTGTTTTGGTAGTATTTTGTACATAATTGAGTTTTGTGTTGTTTCTTCCCGGTTTATTTTTTCTTTGAGATCATGTGTGATATTTTATCCTAAATATTTAAAAATAGCTTTATTATAACAGAGTTTGTGTGATTATGTATTTCATTTTTAAAATACTTCTTGAGCGTTACTGATTATTATCGGTATAATTTATTAAAATGGCAACTAATATGACGTTCAGACTCCTTGACTATTATTTCTCTCTTAAAATACTAGTATAATCATTATGGTTGTATAATATATAGAATGCTAGTGCTTAGGTTTATGTAGGGTGCTGTTTATTGTGTTTTTTATTTTTTTTATTTTATTTTTT
The DNA here is from genome assembly GCF_047948215.1 of Lycorma delicatula. NCBI lineage: Eukaryota > Metazoa > Arthropoda > Insecta > Hemiptera > Fulgoridae > Lycorma > Lycorma delicatula. Next base: position 114,517,004 of record NC_134463.1, on the reverse strand, counting down.
ATTTAATTCTAAAAATAATATTAGTTATATTAAAATAAATATTAATAAATAGATCTGCAAAACGAATAAAATTTATAATTAATCTTATATAAGATTAATGGAATCTTAAAAGAACTTTTAATATAATTTTTGTAATCTTATCATTATTTAAAAGAAAAATCAGAAGTAAGAATAAATAATATGGAGTGGAAAAACTAAAAAGTATTTCTTTTTAAATAGAAAGAAACTCTGATGTAACTGGATAAAGTTTAAACAGAAATTTTTAAATGAATTATAAAAATATGTTAGAAGTTAAACTTGTACGGAAAATAACTTTCCTTCTTTATCAGGTTGAAAATAATATTAAAAACCTTTTACAATCCATACTGATTGTATAAAAATCTCAAGCAGTATCAGTTGTTTAACGAAGAAGTTTTTGTAATAATGAAGTCTAGATAGTTTATTTTTGTTTTAATGTAAAACCAATAACAATTTTTGAACTGTTACAACTGTCTAAAATGAAAAAAATTAAAATAAGAAGTAGTAAATTATTTAATTTAATTAAATTATGTATTCGGCTTCTATTTGATTACTGGCCCCTTTAACACCAGTACTTCAAAGGATTTGCACTGTTTTCATTATAAAATAACTCAGGATTTTTACAACTACTAAAAAAATACAGTGTTCAAAAAATCATGCAACTTATGGGAAAATGAGTAAGTGAGAAGAATCGTTGAAAGTGGCCTCCACTATACGATTCACATAATTGAATACAACTTCCATGCTCTTAAACACAAGTAACGTGTGTTGAGGAATTGCAGTGACACATCGTTCAATTTCGCTCTGCAATTCGGGAATGGTGTGAGAATGAGTTTTGTAATCAGAATCCTTAAGGTATCCTCAAAAGAAAAAGACAGGAGGAGATAAATCAGGATATCGAAGGGAACACAACCCTTTCTAAATCATTTTTCCATTAAAACATCGATCCAAAAAAGTCATAGTGTTGTTGGATGTATAAGTCCGTAACAGTGTCCTGATAAAACCTCGTGTACTCAAGCGGTTTTCAGATATAGCGTTAACAAATTGTTACACCATCTGTATATAGCATTCATTGCCCACTGTGACATGAATGTATGTCATAAAGATTCGCCTACGTGACATTGCCACACCAAATACCCAAATTTTATCCATGCAGAGGAGACTCGTGCAGGTCATATGGATTTTCCGTACACCAATCGTGTGAATTCTGAGCATTCACTTGGCCATCAAGGTGGAACCAAACTTCGCCAGACCGAAACAATCATCGAGTTCTTCTCCATCTGGTTTATAAATGACATGAACCGCTGATTGAAAGTTACAAGTTTTCCAGCGTCTGCTGGTTACACTCGTGAATATCACGAATTCTGTACGGATGCATCTTTAAACACTTGCGCGATGCCGTGTGGGCAGTACCGACGGAGAGACCAAACTGGCTAGATAGGCGTAGCACAGACGTCTTGGGACTAACAGAATATGCAGCTTGCACGTCGATCAGCTTTTCTGGTGTAAGCACTTAGGTCGATCACTTTTGGTTGCATCTGTTACATTCCCTATCTTTTGGAACTTGTCGAACAGCCCCTTGATGGAAGACTTGTTTGGCTCATCCACATTATACTTTTCTGTGAAGGAATTCTGGGTCTGGGCATAAATGGCACATCTAATGTATTGGGAGATAATGAATATTCTCTGCTGCCTTGTGTTACCCATTTTTCCTTAATTAAATAGCAACTACAGAAGGAAACGTTCTTCCATAAAGTTGCGTCACCTTTTGAACAATGTATAATTTCTATAAAATAGAAACTTTTAAAGATTAAAGTCTTCCATTATAAGATCTATGTATTCGGAATATTTTTTCTTTATAGAAAAAAATTACAAGAATGAAAAATAATTAAAATAAAAGAAAAGCAAACAAAATGTCTAAATCTGTCTCAAAATTTAAAATAAGGAAATTTCAAAAATTTCTTAGAAACTATATTCTGTTTGTTGTTCAAACAGAATTAAGATTGGCCTCGGGATATCTGCACACAAATTTTCAAGATAAGTGAATACAAACAAATCTTAAGTTTATTTATCTTCTCTTCCTTTCCTATCCCTTCTACGCGTAAACACAAACACACTGAAGTACGCGTGCGTATAACAAGTAATTTTAGAGCTTTACAATATAACTCAATATCCTTTATTCCAACGATACAGTAGAGCAATATACTTAATGTTTTCTTTGTATTCTCAATGGCGTATTCAATACGGAAATGTAACTCAAGTATATCACATTCAATTTAAATGTCGTACATTATTATATTATTTTTTTTTTGTTTTACTCATATTTTTCATACATTAAAGAAAAATATATAAAATTTGTTTTATAAGACTGTAAAATATTTTACTTATTTATTATAACAAAAAAAATTGAATGCAAAATACAAAACAAAACAATACAAATTATCTCAAAACTATTTTTTTTATCTTTAAATTAAATTTCGGTCAAAACATAATTTACTGAATTAGGTTTTGAAAATAATATCTTTTAAATTCTGACCTCTGAAGCACTCGCTGATCATTTTTAGACTCTTTAACACATTTTACATAATTAAAACAAATGTTTATTACGGTATTTTTCTGCTGCTTCGACTTGAATGTTGTTTTTTAGCTCTTCTAAATTTTGTGGTTTGTTTACGTAGTCAATTTCTTTTAAATAGCACCAAAGAAAAAAAATCACCTTCAAATCCAGTGACCTTAAAGACCATCGAAAATCTAAATTTCTGGAAATTATTCGATTTTCAAAATTTTTACCTAAAGAACTTAATAATGGCTCTGCTAGTGTGAGCACCCTGACTCCACTTTGTTGAAACCAGGTCTCATTTTTTTCGACATTTCCAAGATCCGGAATAAAAAAATTCCTCAGACATTTATCTATTGATATACACTGTTACCGAAACACCATTTAAAAAAAAAAACATATATATAGTCCGATGATTCTTTTTTGAGAAACAGCACCATCACACCGTAACTTTTTTTGCCTGTAAAGGACGTACAAGTATAACTTGGGGATTGATATTACCCCAAAAATGAGTACTTTGTAGACATAGTCGGGTGAAAACGGGCTTCAGCATTTATCAAATATTGGGCAAAAAGGAAAACGTCAATATTGATAAATAGCCGGCAGTTTTCCAGACGTAATACGTAATCGTTCGAGTCCATTTTTTGGACTAATTGGATTTTGTAAGGAAATAATTTTAAATCTTTGTGCAATATTTTGCACAATAATTTTCGATTAATGCCTGACTGAAAGGAACGTTTTCGTGTTAACATTGTATCATTCTCCGATACACTGTTACTTACAGATTCAATTATTTTCATTATTTACAGTATTTTTCATTACAAACTCAATATTTTCATTATTTCTGGAAATCTGCTGTCTTCCTGATCTTTTAGCATTTCCCGCTGATCCAGTCTGTTCAAATTTCAAAACCATTGCCTAGTTGGCTGTACCAGAAGGTGATTTTCTAGTTTCGTAAAACGTTTTCAAAATTTTAATTGTGTTAAACATTCCTCTTACTTTCCTATTAAATCGTGACTATTTTTATTCTTTCTTTAAGAGTATTTTTTTTTTTTTGTAACAAAATGAATCTAGTTTTTATTTAAGTTTAATCTGAAAGACTGTAATATTTTATTAATGAAAAAATTGTAGATTTTTTATAACATGTGATTTTTGACCCACCCGATACAAAAGTTCTCATATTTTTTAAAATTTTATACTAATAGATTAAACTAAAAAATACTAGAATAAATATAAAGCGAAAACAAGCCAAGAAATAAGTAAGTACCATTATTTTTTGTTTTGTTTTAATATATAAAAAATTCTTGAAAGAAAAGTTATTGTTTAAAATTATGTTGAAAATAATCTTTCATAGGTGTTAATTAAAAAAATATATCCTCCTATATTTAAAAAAAAATGTAATTTAATTTTTTTAAAACAAATTAATTGGGCAGATCCTTTATCAACTGAGTTACCATTAGCACTGCTGTTAAAGGAACCCATTTTAAAAAGATCAGGAAAACCTTTTAATATACTTTTTCTAAGGCTGCATTGTAACGTTTGAATTACGCGGCTTAAATTTATATCGTAATGATAAATATGAAATAGTAGATTTTCATAATAATACAGATGTTCAATCGATCAAAAGCTTATTCTTTTTAACCATTGACCAATCAGAAGCAGATATTAGGTAGATTTCATAAGAAAGCTAACTATTGTAATGAGTACCATGATTCAACTTCCGGAAAATTTCCACATGTTTTCGCGTTTCACATCTCCAAACCCCAAAACCATCATCGGTTGAAAAGTTTATAAATACATTTATATATATATATATATATATATATATATATATTTTTTTTTGTTTAACATTCTTATGTATACGATAACTGCCGTAATTTTGCACCAATCACTTTCAAATTTATACATAAAATATAAAGACCAAAATCTCGGTCGAGTTCGTTAATGGGCAAAATCGGACTATGCGGGTAGAAATGGGAGGGCTTTTTTAAAAAAAAATGTATATCGCTATAACTTTCTTATTAAGTAAAATATCGAATTCTTTTGAAGTTGCTAATAGTCTTTCAAAAAAGGGCCTAAAACTTACGTAAGTAAAGTTTTTTGATATCACCAACCATTGGCCCAGGGGGTAGAAAAAATGGAGTTTCAAAGACAAAAACAATCATCTTTCACTTAATATCGATATTAAGAGTCGGTTTAGAGGTCGTTAGTTCTCTAAACATTACCTAAAACCTTTTTTCTGAAACAATTTTTGATATAACCAGCCCTTACGGTAAGGGATGACCAAAATGTTGCTGGAATTGTATGAAGATGAGCCTTATCGTATGATTAACATGTGAAAATTTTTTCACATGCAACCATTGTCGTATTGAGTAAATTTGAAGTTTTTCTTAACTTTAAGCTGGAAATATTTTTTATCCACTTCTTAGCACCGGTGAAACTACCTCCGTCTTCCGATGTGCCGAAAGGGGGTTTTCTTTAATATATCAGCTGTTTTTGTTTTTTTTTTTATAGTTGTCAAGGAGTGATTAATTTGAAAGTACACCAATTGATATATCTATTTTGCAGTGTTTATTATTTTTTGTTAATTATGTCGGATTCTGAGGAAGAAAAGTTTGCCTTTAATACCGATCGATATTAAAGAAAGAAAATGCAGGCTTATGACTAATAACCTATTGCCAAAGAAATTTATTGTTTAATTTATTTTTTGAAAAATTAATAAATATTCTATAAATAACGTATTCCATCATTGATTTAAATCAATAATTCCAATATTTTCTCTGCCGTAAAGAAATACGGATGCAAAGCTCTATAATGGCCCATTAATGCCCTTTTGCGAAGTTTACGATACTCGCCAAGGCTCGTGTCATAACTTACTTCCCGCACGTGAATTAATGGTTACCGTTATAGGTTTGTTACATAATGTACTAACATTTACTTTACATTTGTTCGTTTAATATGTTATTTTTGGCAAAATGAATAATTTTAAATTGTTTAATGTTCAAGTAAATTAACATTTAAATGCTATGAATAAAAATATAATATCGTGAGAACCCGGGTAAAGCATAACAATCTAGGACTTAACAAAAAAAAAATTAAACTTAGGTGATGTTAAATAACGCATTACATCAGACATATTCAATAACGGATTCACGTAGGTACTACTATACAGAGAAACAGCATCATATTTTGCGAATCAATTCATGCAACATCTAACAAGACCGGAGTTAAGAGTAAAATATTTTATCTCCTATCTTATTTTTTATAAATGGGGTTGAAATTTCTATTATTATAGTTTAAAGAATGAAAAACCAAAAATTGATTAAATATCACAAGACATTTTTATTCAGATATTTATTTATTTATATTTTTTTAAATATTTCTCTTCTTTTTTATCAAGATTATATTTGTTTTTCCTGAGATATATTCCTGAGATATTTTTCATTTATATATTTCCTCGAAAATATATAAATAAAAAAAATATACGCTGTTAGATTTATCACGTAAGTCCAAGAAACTCAATAAATTCAATCCATAAATTATTTGCAACAACTTCCTCCTGTTAAGTTATGATATTTTCTCTTTTTCTATTTTATTTTTATTTGTACGTTTATTATAAATTTTTTTTTTAAAGATTATTTTTAAATTGCATCCTTTAATATATTTTTTGATCTTTATTTGAACTTTTTAATCTTAATTTTTATACGTGATCTTTGTTTATATTTTTTTAATTTCTACTTTAAAAAAAAAATAAAAAATAAATAATTATATATTTTATTTCAAAACAAACCGTATATATGATGTTAATCAGGCTTTTAAAAAAATGCAGATTTATTAAATTTTTCAGATCAGATTTATCCGAAATTAAAATTGAAACAATATTAAAAACTTAAATAAATATACGTGCTTCGCTAGAGGGTTTTCAAAAATGTAATTTACAGTTCCTCATAATATTATACGTATAGATAATTTATAAAACAGCAACAGATACTTAAAGTTTTTTCGAAAGGATCAAAATATTTATTGTTTGTAGCAGTGATGTTAAGTGAATACAAGGCATAAAAAAAAGTGATGTTGAGAAACAGAGAAGGGTTTGTAGCGGGAGGTGTTGGACAGGTCCAGCTTCGAGGGCCGGTATGCCCTGGTGTGCTGGCTCCGATGATCATATGGGGACTCCATATACCAAGTGTGACGCTTCTTGCTGTAACGACGATCGTCTGGATCTGATGTCTTTTAGGGGGGAATCAAGACTAAAGTCCTGGTGGTAGATCCCTTTGGGGGCTCCCCAATTGAGGCATAAGGCACTCAAAAGACCGATACCCGGCCCCTGGGGTCGGGATGAAAGTTACGGAATTGCTGGATCTGGAATTAGAAGCAGGCATAAAGTAAAATATCCAACCGGCGGGCCGACCTGCCTTGCCGGATGTTCAGCTGGTGATTAGGAAGGCAGGTTAGAGTTAAAGGAAACTTCCTTCGATTGCGTTATACTTAACCGTGGGTCCGGATCAGGAGAGGGGGTATAAAAAGTTAAAAAATAAATAAAAAAAAGAACTTAACATTATTTCTCAAAATTTTTTTATCATGATTTTCAGGGTTAATTTCCAAATCTGCCGACCTCCGTGGCTGTGTAGGTAGCGTCTTCATTTAGTGCGGAGGTACCGGGTTCGAACCCCGGTCGGCATGGCATACGCTACCCATTTCTACCGGGCGGTTCTTTCAAAACAAATAAAAATTCTCAAACTTGTTTTTCCCATTTTATTCTCGGTTCTCCAATCGTGTGACACAATTAAGCCCTAGCGAGAAATTATTTTCTGTATATCAGTTAATAAGTTATATGTACTATGGTTGCATCGTTTACGATTGTTTTAAGTAGCTCGTTTTTAATATTTTTACAAGTACCTATATCAGTTCTTACAAGTACAGTAGTAATCTTGTTACTACTTTTATCTTAATACTTCATCTTTGCCATCTGAATAGGCTGTTTGGATTTTTTGGTGTTATCCAAAATTAACTGCCGTAAAAAGATTACGTAACATTTTAAAATTCTATAACGGCATAGATGAAAATCTTAATTTTAAAATTTGTGCCGCATATTCGTTGGAATGTTGTAAATTCCAACATTGATAACATTATCAATGTCATCAATCATTAAAATGAAATTTTGCTTCCTAAGTTATAATTTAATGATTCAATGATTTAATAAATTCTATTAAAAATATACTTCTTCAAATATAAAGAAACAATGTATAAGTTATAAATAGAAAAATATAGTACTAAATTTTGGCTACCTGTTACTTTAATAAGGTAAGAACAAATGTATGGTTCAAGGTTACAAACATTTAAAATACCAAAAAAATATTATTTTGTTAAATATTCTTAGATTTATATGAATTATGACTATAAGAAAAGTTAAAACAAATATCATGAAAATGATACTCATTTTTATAAAATTTATAACTTCATTTCATGTTAAGTGTCATTATTATAGCGCGTTATACCTTTGATAATGAGTTTGAAATTTATCAGCAAATAAAATTGCAGTTCATTCACTCTTAACCATTTTTTTTTTAATTTGTACATTTATACCATTTGAAGAAAAACTAAACAAAAAAAAAAAAATAATAATAATATCTGACCTGTTTCCTGTTTTTGATTAATTTTTAAAATAAAATTTAAAATGATAATTTTTTTTTTAATAATTATATCATTTTTGTTTATTTTCACCGAATTTGGATGTTTTTTAATTCAAGGTATATCAATTACACGTTTTATTAAATTTATTTTAGTCATGAACAGTAATTTTTTTTTAAAATTGAAATAAAAAAAGTATAAAGGTAATTAAGCTTAATAATCCGACAAGCTAAATAAGAAAATGAGTAGGCTAGTTATTATTACTCTTTGATAGGACAAGACGAATTGGTATTTTTTTTAAAAAATCCTTTACTGGACAACTGCTATATTACCTTTTCATAGAGAGGAAAGTATTATAACATCACATTATTAGTAATAGTATTAGCAACAATTACGGTTCCTCTCGAAAGCAAGACAGTGCCTGACCATTTTCTTAGTGTAATTGGTGTACCTCACCGGCTGTGGAAAGAAATGTTAACAATTCTATTTTTTTAGTGATTTATTTAATGCGCATTCTACTTTAATAATGATTATTTTTAAATACAATTTAGGTTTTATTACTCTTATAAAACACGAACGTCATGTTTTTATTTAAAGGAAGGATCGTTGATCCTTGCTTTAAATAAAAACCGCCCAGGTTGGGTAAGAAAAAGTGAGAAAAAATTAGTTAAAAGGATTTTTTTGCAGATAAATTCTAGTTAAATTAAAAATCTAAATAAAAATTTATAAAACGGTAGCAGAGTGGTAGTATCTCGGCCTTTCATTCGGAGGTCTCGAGTTCGAATCCCGGTCAAGCACGGACTTTTTCATACGCTATAAATTTACATTTCTATTCCCATGCACAAGCTTCGAAATGGTGATTTAATTATCCAAAAAAGACATTTTTTTATTCCGATCTGTAGATAATAATACGTTATCACACATTAGACCACGGGTAAAAATATTACTCAAAGGATAAAAAAAGGAAGTGTTCAAGCATTTGACTGGATAGATGAAAAGGAAACTATGGTAAAATTTTGATAGCCCGTTATCAATTATTTTCTAAAAGAACAGATGGAAAATATTAAGGTTAATACATGACGATAGAAAATAATTACAAACTAATTCACAATTTAGAAGGCGTCAATCAAAATTATTTAAACATATAATTTATGTAGACGTTGGACAGGATTCAGAATAATCAGATTTTCTTAATTTTTTTTTGTTAAAATTCATCGACAGAATAATGTTTCTTTAAAAGAAAATCTTTTAATTGTACTTTAAATAAATTGATGGAAAGATTTTTAGATATTACGGCAATTTCTTAAAAATTGAAAGAATCTTCATAAAAGAATGGTGGGGTTTTGAACGTGGATTAAATGAAAACAAAAACACTTACAGTTAATGTTTATTTATCGAATTTGTCATCTCAATCATTTTTATTACATAATTTATTAATTAGTCGCTCGGTAAGTGTCTAATCGATACTCAGTTTCTGTTCACACCCGAATTAATTATACCTTCTACTAAGGTTACAATTTCTTCATTAATCCTTTCCTTTAAGTTACGTAGGTGGGGTATTTTTTTCGAATAAACAAAATAATTTTTATATACCACCACAAGAAAAGTATGCAAGGTTTCAGTTCTAGACTCCTTGGAGGCCAGAATATAGGATATAAGTAAAACTTCGTGAATTGTAGTTTTTGAAATATCTAACTCGAGGCTTCTACGAGAGAAGGATTTGCTAGGACTCCTGATTGCAGATTGTTTAATTCGTTCAACAATTTCGTCTGATACTCGTAATCTACAGGATGATTTTTCTTTCATAATAGATCCAATTTCTTCGTACTGTTTTAACCATCCCAACCCCGTAACGGGAAGTCACCCACCTTGAGTCCTGAGGGGCTTTACCGGAGGTCGTCCTTAAACCCTCTAACTGATTACATCTCACAGTCATCAGCCAAACCTGGGTCTGGATGCCACCGATGTAAATGCCTCGGCAGCAGTAAAATAGATATCAAATTTCGCCTTCACGTAGGCCTCAAACGGATATTCATATCCAACCTAACATGATTCCCTCAAACTAACTGACCGGAACCGCGAACCCCGCGCCTAGTAAAGATTTGACAACACCGTTTGTGACTGTGAATGCCTCAGAAAAAAAACGAGTTAAAAGTTAAATCACTGCTACACTCATACCAATCAAAATTATGTTTTATGCAACATAGAAATTCAGACCTACACCCAATTAAGTCGACCAATTCAGGTCAGCTAACAAGGGGAACACAACCATTTCGGTCATTTCGGTTCGCGCAGGAACCAGGGACAGACCCCGAACCCCCCATCTAGTCCTATTGTGGTGTCTCGCGTGGCATTAAAGACTGTTTGAATCAACATCAACATATATTATTTTCATGCGGTGGCTCTTTTCCGTAGTCACATCCAAATGCACGATGAACTAAAATTACGGACTATAATTCAGCCTGTCACAAAACATACTTTGCTTTTTCTTGAACAGTAAACATAATAACAAACTAAACACGCCTCATCAACAATAAAAAAAAAAAAAACTGGTGTAATGATTTCAACTGCTATTACACAAACCTTTGGGTTGGAGGCAATCAGGGCTACCAACATAACTTCTCAAAATTTCCCTACTGCTTTCATCTGAATTATCCTTTTATCTTTTTCTTGTTTCCCTTTTCTATTCACTTTTCCAGTTTTTCCTTTTCCTCTTTTTTATTTTTTCCATTTTTCCCTTCCACCCTTCTTACCTTCACCCTTCCCCCTTCACCCTTTTACCTTTTTCAATTTTTCCCTTTTTCCCTTTTTCTCCGCGCGTAATTCGGACCAGTAGTTTTTTAGTCTATAACGGATACATATTATCGGAAACATTGAAATGGAATCGTAAAATATGTAGTATAGCGTGTGTTGTTTTTCGTCAAACAGACAGCGCTATTTTTCAAAAAAATCATGGTTTTACTTGTCACAAGTGTGACATCTTAGGTACATTAATAGTAGGTATATATAAAAACACGGGTATATTAGAATGCAATGTTATTTCAAAATTTCAAAGCAATCGGTGAAGAACTTTCGGAGATTTCACATTTTGAACAAACGAACATTTACATTTTTATTTATAGAGATTTTCTAAATAATAGTCTGTGCAGATCATACCTATGGATGCTAATTAATGATCTGATAATTCATGTTAGTGAAAGTTAGATAATTCAAGATTCGTTCTTCCTTTTTAAGGAAGCCCCAAAGAGAGATAATATTATACTTTAGATGCGGATATATGTAACCATAATAAATATTTAATTAAGACTACAAGTTTAGCGTTTTATTAAGATATTTAAAAGGAAAAAACGGTTTTATTTTGTTGCAAACGAAACTAATTTAATTTTCCATCCCAATTATTTTCTTTAGTTTTTCTTCAATTTTAAGTATTAAAATGAAATGAAAAATTACCACAAAGATTAACGTAAAAATGATTTGGTCGTAAAATAAGACAAATAAAGTTTTTTTTTACTATTATGAAGAATATAATTAAACTTCAAAACTAGTTGGGAAAAAAGCTTATCAAAAATATTACATATATTGAAAAGAACACGTATCCTATTTATAAAAAAACAGATTAAATAAACAATTAAAACATCATTATTTTGTACATCAATATAAACATTTTAAAATTTCACCGTAAAATTAAAATTTTCATTCTTATAATAATAAGTTAACCTTGAATCAGTTTATTTATCTACCATTTTGTTAGAAAATGTAATAAAAAATATTTTGTATAAAATGCTTATTATTAATAAATGTAGGCTATACGTTTATTTATATTAGTAAATTAATAAAAATTATTAATATACGCCTTCTTAGTGTAATATTATCTTCTAACATAAAAATTTAAAAATATATATATATAGCAAAAATGCTCACATTATAATAATTGTGATTTATATCTGAACTCTTACTTAGTACACTGGCCTATTATGTAAATACGAGTATATGTTATACTGTATGTTAAGTAAAATATACTATAATAAAATATATGTAAGTATTTTAAATCGGTGGTGTATTTATATGTACTGTAAATTATTATAATATTTATTAATATAATATCCAAATAGTATGAAAACATTCAAACTAATTTTACTGGATGCCCAATAAAATTAATAAATAAAACATTTGTACTGATTCATTCTTATAAGTATCCAGTAAAAGGAGTAGGATTTGTAGTCATGCTATTAGAATAGTAGTGTAATAATTATTTTCTAACTTGTTTTAACTTAATTAAAAATTAATTGTGAAAAATTATTTATTACGAACAATACTTATATAATTGTGAATTCTGATAATGTTACCTTTATTTTTTATTTTTTTGAATATATAAGAGCCGACTGGTATTTTTATTATTTTACTAAAATTATTTAATTTTGAGCCTAAAAAGCTTTTTGCTCAAATTGGATATACTTAAAACTTAAAAATTACATTTTCTTTGTTTTAATAGTATGTTGTGTAAATTAAATAAATATTGTATGTACTTATAATTATTTGATAAAATACATAATATTTGTAAATTATATTTTTATTATAATTATTTATTACGAAATATGTTTATGGAAAAATCTAATTATATGATATATATTAGTAATAAAATACTTTAAAAATAGAAAATGCACAAAGTTTTCCACGAAGAAACGTAGAAACTTTCAGGATATGTTCTACTGGTGAAAATAATGAAAAATATTCGCATAAACATAGGTCTGGAAACGCTTTATTTTCGAGTTACGGCTAGCGAAAGATTTCACCCGGACTTCAACTCTTCTAATAAAAAGAGGCCCTACTGTAATTTTTGGGACGCAAATTAACGAATAAAGTTGGTAGTTTCTTATGTAATTTGAACTAGGAAATAGGATAAAATAGGTCCTAGTACGGTAACTCCAGTATTTTTTAAGATATTCGACGTAAAACAGCAAGATTCGGTGACGAAAAACAAGTTTTTTTTTACATTTGTAATACAATAGCTTTGTTAAAATAATAACTGATAATGCGGAAGATTTAGTAACACAACTTATAGAGAATTTAATTCTGATAAAATTAATGTAAATAAATACAATAAAAACTTTTAAAAATAAGCTTTTTTATTGAAGCAAAACAGATGGAAAATCATATTATTCTTTCTGTACCTTTGTTTTTGCAATTTTTTTTAATCTCCGGGACCACTATTAGGTATTATTATACTTCAGAGGATGAGATGAATGAAAATTTTTGTAGCGTATGAAAATACCATGCCTGACCGGAATTTGAATCCGGGTCCTCCCGATGAAAGACCCGAGACGCTACCACTTGCGCCACGGAAGCCGGCAATTATTTCTGTACCTAATAAACATTCTTTTTAAAAACAAAAACCGTAATTACTAAAAATTATTTTAAAGGAAATATAAAATTTATTAAACAATACTTTTCTTATGTGTATTCAATTATTTACATAGGTAAAATGAAATAATTACGTAAAAAACTAAATTTAAATATGTTATTTTAGAAATATTTTTTTTTAATTTATTGTGTAGGATGGTAATATTAACAGTTGGTCAACAATGAAAATTGTGTACTTCGTTTGAATCTATTGTCATAAATTATCTTACAGATAAATGAAGTGTATTGTTATATCCTCCCGTTAAAGCCCATCCGGACTAGGAACGCAGGGTTGGTGTGGCGATGGAAGCGTTACAAGGCGGGTGTCTGTCCCTACGGGGTTGGGATGAAGTGTTATATCGTAGCGTAAAAATTCCGTTTCAATTTTCCGAGGAATTTACTTATATAATTTTTGATTATGGATTTTGCAACGGAAATTCTAAAGCTGTTCGACGTGAATATCAGGAGTGATTTCCTGGAAGGCGGTTACAAAATATGAAAACCTTTCTTCGGTGCATGAATATTTACGAAGAGGATCATTTCCAACGTGTTCGTTTTCTGTTGAACGCCGAGTAAATCATCGTGTTAATGATTAACATCGTGGACCTCAGCATGTTCAGCGTAGCCCAACCACTAATATAAGGCGAATTTCATGTCGCTCTATTTGTCAAAAAACAAAGTATGCCGCCGCATCCTTCAGAAAAAAAAAACACTTATTCTTTTTTCTTTCTGCCTGCACAAGGTTCAAAATTTACGGCCAACAGATTACCCCCATTGGTTAAATTTCTGTCATTGGTTTCTAAACCAGGATGATTAGGTAAATTAGTTTTATTTACTGATGAAGCCATCTTTACGATAAAACGGAGTCTTCAATTCTAAAAATAGTAATTTACGGAGACAAAACATCCACGTAGTTTTGCAGAAGCTAATTTCCATCCCAAATTTCATATTATTGTTTGGTGTGGCATTATTTATGACAAAATTTTGAGACCATTTATTTTTAATGAAAGCCTTACGGGAAATGGATAGTTCATTTCTTGAAAAATAATTTCCGGGTCTTTTGGAGGATGGAATTTTACAAACTAAATTGCATATTATTTTCTAGCACAATGGTGCAACGCCACGTTTTTCTTTAGTTGCTAGAAATCACTTAGCTGACTTAATGCCACTAGATTACTTCATTTGGGGGCCATATGAAAACGAGAGTATACCAAAAAAAAAAGGTTAATACTAGAGAACTGTTATTAATAAAAATACGAAATGTTATTGAATTTATACTAAACGATCGTAAGATGATACGAAATGCCACCGGAAATATTTTACGTCGGGCAGAGTGCTGTGTAATTGTGAAGGAGGGAATTTCAGACAATTACTGTAACTGAGGTTTGTTATTCTGTCACCATTTATCATTTCATGTATTTTATTTTTTTGTTTTGCTATATTACGAATAATGTTTTTTAGGTAAAAAATAATAATACGGTCACCATTTATCATTTCATGTATTTTATTTTTTTGTTTTGCTATATTACAAATAATTTTTATTAGGTAAAAAATTATAATACGATTTTCTGTCTATTTTTTGTCTGTTTTGCTTCAATAAAAAACCTATATTTAAAAGTTTTTATTTACGTTTTACTTGCAGTTTTTACATTAATTTTCTCAGAATAAAATTCACTACAAGTTTTGTTACTAAATCTTCCGCATTTATTAAATTCGGGTATGTAATACTATGTTTATTAGTATTTCTAAAAAAAATTGTTTTTTGACATCGTACTTTGTGTTTTACGTCGGATATCTTAAAAACTACTGAAGTTAAACAGTTCTGTGATCTGTAACTCAAATTACAAAAGAAACCACCAATTTTACTTCTTAATTCGGGACCTTAATTCCAAATTACTTTCCAAAATTCCAAAAATTACAGCAGTGCTTTGCTTTATTAGAAGAGCTATAATCCTGGCGAAATCTTTCGCTAGCCGTAAGTCAAAGACAAAGCACTTCTAAACCTATGTTTATATATGAACTTTTATCATTATTTTCACCAGTAAAACATGTTCTGAAAGTTTCTTCGTGGAACACTTGTATATATATATATATATATATATAGAATGAGCAACGTAAAACCGAATCCACAATGTAACCGCTGCAGAATCGGTAGGTTATGTAGGACTGGAATTTTATGAATGATACGGATAAATTAAATAAGAAAAACATAAAACGTAATTTAATTGTTGCATTTATTTACTTTATTGTTACAAAGGATGTTGAAAATGACCACCCTGGGCGCATCGATGTACTTTTGTACTCGACTGATATATTGGGAGTCATCTGACGCAAAAAGTTGTTCTCATTTGAATGGATTTCTCATTGAATATTCACCTTCAGTTTATCAATATTGTGGGGATTAGATGCATTTTTTTTCCTTTAAGTAGCCCCAAAGGAAAAAATCGCAAGTAGACAACTCTATCTATCCAGCAAGAATGTTTTCTAGAAGCCAGTTGCAATAATCAAGTTATTTCGGTTTGTCTGTCTCCTTCAATTGTAACGCGGTTTAATTTCAATTTTAATTCATGAAGAATTTTACAAGATGTGTATTTAACATCAGATTGTTGGAATAACTTGCAAGTTTTATTTTTTGGACTAGTAGGATAATTACTGCAATGGCCTGCGAAGTCATAACGGAAGGTTGCCTATTTCGTTTTGCATTTGAAACCGAATCTGTTTTACGCTATTTTATTTTAACTAAATCGTATATGCTACTCTTCGCTGGGATAGAGGCATTCGAATATTTTTCTACCGAATACTTGACATGATTTTTCAAATAATCCAGAATGAATATAGGCCTCAACTATAACTATAATTTCCTGGATTGAATAAGGCATTTTACACCAACACAATTGCATTTACAATACTGCACGGCAACAAAACTTATACTGCACTGACACTTAACCACCTGACAAACGGCAACAACAATCAGTAGTAACATATATACATCTCTACTAGTCGCGCTAGTTGCATAAGAGTTTTTCATAAATAGTGTTGGGTAGCGGTTTCATTACGGGTTCAGTTTTGTGTTGCTCACTCTGTATATATATATATATATATATATATATATATATATATATTATCTATTTTTGAAGTATTTTATTATTAATATAATACATTATTTTTTATTTTATAGGTCATCTAATAAGAAAAGGAGCATGCTTAGGGGAAGATTACTTGTAGCAGAAATTATAAGAGGAAAATACTAATAAAGAGAAAAGAAATTAAAAAAAAAGAAGATAAAAGTAGTATAAGGTATTTTATTCCATTTCTGCGCTGATGAACAAGCTAAGATTAACAGGAAGTAATCTAAAAAACATTTAGAGAAGAAATAATTATACTTAAAATACGGTAGCAGGATCTACAGAATCACTCCCGCATTATTTTAACAAAATGTAGAGAAAAATATTTCCTACCGTATTTTTAACTGCTTTGAAATCTGAGTATTGACCAATGAGAAACTTTCTCAACGTAATCAGATTCTTTTTTTCCTGAACGCACAACGAATTATCGTCATCAGCACTGGGGCCCGATATTTATATTGTAAATAAATAAATAAATATTATTAATTAACAATTGAAATTAAATTAAAAACTATAACCCAGTAATATAAAAACTCAGCATAAATGGAAAACGCTTATAGCGTGTGCTAAAAGCGAAATAAAATTATAATGGAATATTACATTGATTATCGAAGGTAAAACAATAAAATTACCATTTCCTATACGCCAAATGGCATGAATAGCTGAAAAATACTGCAGAAAATTCAAAAATATTTGAATATAAACGGATGGCCCATAGAAATTGTAAAACGTTCAATAACGTCTAGTTGTTTCCTAAGATATTTCGGGAGTTAGCTCCTAGTTTAAACTTTCGACGAAATTCCGTATAATAGACCCAAAATCCACAAAGATGTAGTGTATAGTTAGTTGTCAATCGTAGCGAATACAAACGGATGCTTCGATCTGAGTCATATCCACGTGTGAGCTTATGTGCCTTTTTCGCAAACGGCAAATAATAACCTCCTCTCGACTGTTATTCCTTCATGAGGAGCTCCCTCATGATACAGTATTCGTAATAGGATGAAGTCTATTGTTGATGGTAACATTCCATCTACTTTACCACTCACCACAGATCACCCTCTTCAGAAAACAGACAAAATCATCAGAAACAACACGATTAGTGAAAGCAGGCTGGAATCAATCCTCCTTTTCCGTACATCAGCGCGATCATTGACTGAAATTTCATTATGAAATCCAGCAGAAGCTCACAGTTGTATTACGCTGAGTCATTTCAGTGATAACAGATTGTATGTCGTAGACGATAGGGTGTCTGAAATAGATGTCTCTAATCGCGTGTAAGGCATTCATGGAATCTCAGCAAGCAAGTACGTATCGAAATGTTGTCCTTATTATATTTAAGGCCTTATTAATAGCATATAACTCCGCCACAAAAACACTGACGATGCTGGGAAGGCCAAACATATATGTTCTATTGCCAACTACAAAAGCACAACCAACAGAATTAGCACAACAGCGTAATCAGATTTAACTATATCCGTTTGTTTATGTATCCTGTCTTTATTTATAATCATCACCGGTCCAAATATAAGCAATAAAAAATAAAATGATTTTTAGGTTTGATACTGTAAAATTGTACTCCCAACAGGAGTCTAAAATTTGATATGAGATGGTAATTCTTGGTCGTTTACATTATGTTTTGTAACTATCATCTTCAACTTTTAATCGGCTGGACAGCAACCGTGGCTTTGATATCAGTGGTGGTCATGGTGACAACCAGAAGAACCAACACGCAACACTGCCTGCCCACCCACAGGTATATTTTCTTTTAAGGCTCGTGCACATATAGTAAGCAAATACAGGAAATTCGATCAAATTTTAGTCGTCATTGGGAGGCTACCTTCTCGCCCCCCCCAATGATGACTTGGGGGCGATCCCCCCAAGTCGTCATGGGGGGGGGCGATTTTAGTCGTCTTGGGGGGCGATCATCGGCTCGTTCTTTTTGTTTTTCCACTATTGCAATTAAGTTAAATAATAACTTCATTTTCTTCTTTATTTCAGTTGAATTGCGATCTCACAAATGCTTGTTGGTATTCCACGGGTCATTTTACTTTACTTTTGTACTCATTTTGTCCAAGATTCCTCAATAGTTCTTTGTATAATTAAATTAATGTTGAACAGTCCATTTTATTTCACCTAATAATAAATAAATACAGCCATAAATAAATAGTAAAACTACAGAATGTATTGACGAAGATTTACCGAGAGTAGACGAAACGACTCGCAGGATTAGAAGCCATCGCCTTAATGATGTACACAATTAACGCAAACTATGTCTTGGTCTACGCTAAGTAACAAATACCCTTTCATGTGATTATCATTAACCGCCTACATAGGGAATTTGAACGAAACCCAAGGAATATGTTGGCTGTTTCCGGTACGATCAAGTCGTCTGTCCACACATAACCAAACAACGCCAATGAATCCGTAGGTTGGCTTTGGTTTGCTATATCTAAAGCCCTGAGATTTTTACACTTTACGCACCCATAATTTCTGGAATACGTTAATTTGGTGTATAAAAAAAAATTGAATGTTGGTGGTCAATACAGACAAAATGATATCGATCTCATAAAAATGAACTTATTCAGACTTAATATATTTTACAATGGTAATGTGACTTTTTCTTCCCCTGTTTGGTTATACATCACTGTTTCAAGAATAGTATCACATACGAATTTAATAAGATGGAGACTTCTAATATTTTGCGTTCATTTTAATTACTATTATATAAATGAAAGATATTGCAAATGAAGATCATGATTATTCTATGAAATTTGTTTGAACGTATTTACTATACGTTCATACTTACATTTCAAAATTAACCTTTTTTAAGTTTAAAATAAGTGTGATACTCTTTACGATGTTTAGATTCTTAATTCAGTTTCCGATGTCATTATCTGTTAATTTAATGATTTTATTTCAACCTTACCATCAAACTAGTTTAAAAAATGGTAAAAAACTGGAAAGAAGTTACTTTGAAAAAAAATAACATTTTTTAAGAAAATGAGAAAAATTTTTATTATTCAATTAATTGAGAACATTTTTTCACATTTTAAATGGAAGTAAAGTTTAGTTAAATTTTAAAAAGCACATAACTTTTTTTTACTTTACGGCAATGCTTCGCTACTGCTAAATTTGAGTATATGTATATGTTACTGTAAAACCCCGAATACCAGTAAATCTTAAGTTTTACCGGTAAATTCTAACATTTACCAAGTCGCTTGGTAAAAGTCCGAAAAAATCTTGAAAACACATTTCTTTCGGACTTTTACCAAATAGTTTTGGTCATTATTGACATTTACTATAGACTGTTGGTAAAATTTGACAATCCTGTAATGAAATCACTCAAAAGTATGAATTTAAAAATGCTCTTCCCAATTTCGGAATTTCAGTGCACTGCAGGTGAAAAATGAAACAGGTTTTTTTCAAAAGGTTACAAAAAACTTTATCTTGCTATATAATACTAAGACATTTCAAAAACTTTACAAGTAATTAATTCATATACACTAATATTCAGGAATGAATAATTTTCAGCAAACTTATACAATGGTAAATAGGAATATGTTCGTTGTTATAATTAAATGAATCCTTTCGAGACTACAGATTACAAAAAAACTATAACTAAAAATAATGCCCATCTCAAGTACTAGATAGTAACTCGTATGCAAGAAACATTTGCTCTTCATATTAATAACTTTCTGAACGAAAAATGTTGTTAAACTTAGCGTTCCAATTGTACGAAATTTTGAAATTCACACGTTATTATTTATTGCAGCAAATTTGACTGTTATGGCATTTAGAATTACAAAGTAATTTTGCAGATTTGGACAAACATCTGTTCGTCGTACACTTTTTCACGCAGTTGCATTTTCTGAATACCTGCCCACCAACTAAAGACAGTTTTTTCACAACTTCTCGTATGCTCACTGTGTTAGTTTCAACTTCCTTAACACCCAAAAAATTTTCTTTGCACAACGTAATCTGGTTTCTCGTATATATCGCTTGTAGTTTACCCACCTTTGTACCAGGTTCATAAAAATCATCGTTTTTAATACCAATAATGACAGCTATAATTGATTTTGGATCCAACTTTGCTCTATTTATATCTGGCACTTTCACTCTGACGTTTTGCCCGACAGGAAGTTTTTGGAACTTTTTTGACGATGTACAATTGGAACACTAAGTTTAACAAAATTTTTCATTCAAAAAGTAATTAATATAAAGAGCAAATGTTTTTTGCATACGAGTTATTATCAGTTACTTGATTACTGATGACAGTTACTTTATTACTGATTTGTTACTTTATTATAGTACAAAATGAATATTACCTAACTTCACAAAATTTAACCTTTCCCTTTACCCTTTCACAATTTTCTTTTCCCTTTTCCTTTTCCTCCTTTTTCCCCATTTTCCTTTCCCCGTTTTCATTTTTACCATATTTTCCAATTCCTCTCCCCGTTTTCCCTTTTTCTTCCCCGTTCCCTTTCCTTCCCCATTTATTTTTTCCTTATTTCCCTTTTCCCCTTCCTCTTTCCCACCTTTCCCATTTTCTTTTTTCTCGTTACCCTTTACATTTACTTTTCCCGTTTTTCCTTTTCCACGTTTTACCCTTTTTTCTATTTTATCCTTCTTCCCGTTTCTGTCTTCCCTTTTCCGACTTTTCCCTTTCTCCTTTCTAACCCGCCCGTAAATCGGTTCAGCAGTATTTTAGACTCAGCGGACACATTTACCGTAAAACTGAAATGGAATCGTAAAATATTTAGTATAGCGTGTGTCGCTTTTACGTCCAATAGATAGCGCTGTTTTTAAAAAAAAAACATGTTTTTCCTGTCACAGATGTGTGACATCTTAGGTATATAAAAACATGCGCCTATTCGAATGCAACGTTTGTCAAAATTTCAAAACAATCGGTGAAGAACTTTCGGAGATTTAAGATTTTGAACAAACGAACATTTACTTTTTTATTTATATAGATTTTTTTTTATTATTATTTACTTTTATTAAATTTATTTAGTATTTTTAATTGTTATTATTATTTATTTAGAAAATTTTTAATAATGAATTTAAAATACGTAAATTGAATAATAGAATATTGGCTGAGCAACAGAAATTTAACAATAAAAATAAAACAAATAGTTGATCTTATAAAGGCAGAATAAGTTTAATAGGAATTTATTAAACCAAGCTTACTAAGATAAATTCTAGAGAGATCTTTTAAAATTATACATCACATATTATTTATAAATAAATAATATTTGTTATTAAAACGCGTTACTTATAAATAACAAGTTTATTGAAACTCAAAAAATGTAGGAAACAAGAGAACAATCAACCAGTAAAGTGTTTTGAGAGATAGAGAGATTAAAGAATTTACTACTCATCCATGTTTCTGATAATTATTTTTGTATTTATAGAAGCTTTTGTTACAAAATATTTATTCCATAATTAACTCAAAACAGATCATTATTAGAAGTTCTATTATTACCATTATTGATTATAGAGTAGTCATTTAAGTTTTTTATTATCTTATTATAGCTCTCTCTCTTATCAAATGGATTGATTTATCAGGTCATTAATTTATAACAATAAATCAGTATTATTATTATTATTATTATTATATTGGAAGTGTATATAAAGAAGAGAGATAATTTTACATGTTAGAAATCAAATTGGAATGATAAATCTGAAATCGTTGGAAGTGAGATAATATTTACATAATGAGATTCTGGATTAAGTTCCCGATATAAATTGTTCTGATTGTTTAATCATTTGATTTTATCGTCATAAATCTTCATTATTTCTATGAACTCACAAATAATAAACGATGTCAAATTTGTACATTAGATAGCGCTACATACACAAATTTTGGAGGTAAATTTTGACAAAAAAAACTTGACACTACAGTTGTAGGAATACACACACAATTTAATTAAAAATATATATCATTTTGTTTATATATAATATTTTTTTGTTTATTTAATTCAATGATTTTAACTAAAGCGCACGCGCATACCATATTTAATTCGAGCGGATATGACGATAATAGCGTGACGGTCGATGCTAACTAAACTAATGTAATTTGACAACTTACATAGAACAAATTTTGCTTGTATGGTCAGTACTGGTATAGCCGCAAGGCTTAACGCACTAAGTACCAAGTCCGATCGAGTTCGAGACCCAGTCAAACCGAGTTAGTTTTTTGGAATTAAATAAATGAATACCTTTATTTAATTCTACCCTGTGACGTCACTACATAGAAGACGACTTCATCGGCATTTTTTTTGGGTGGGGGTGTGATTTTGCAATTTTTTTTTACAATTATTGTTAATTTTTAATTGTTAACAAATGTGCCTAAGAAAAATATGACTTTAATTAAGCGAAATCTCGAGATACGTGGTTGACCGTGCTCTACAGTCTCATCCCCTGAGTATTTAAGTTGAAAAATTAGCGGTATCAATGTCCCGTGTATAGAAGTAATCTGAAAATTTTGGAAAAAATCGGTCCAGTAATTCTGGAGGTATAAGGTGGTTTAGAGGTCAACACTGAACACACACACACATGTACATATGAATATTACCACCCGGTTTTTTTGGATTCCTTAGGTGTCAAAAACGTCCCCATCCAGTTAAACCTTCATATACCTAAATTGGATCGATTACAATACTTTCCCTTTTAGAGTTATAGCGCTACCTATACGGGAAAGTAAAAGTTAAATTCTTATAATAATTTTTACGCATAACATAACTTTATAACTATGTAAGCAGATATATTTTTTTTATTCAATTTTATAGACAATTGCACGTAAGCATTATAAATCAGATCAATCAAATGTAGAAATTAATAATTTTCTTTAAAAAAATGTATGGAATTATTCACGTCGAATGTAATAATAATCCTTCAGGACATATTCTACTGGTGTAAAATACAGTTCATTTCCGGACATAAGTTAGGAAACGCTTGGTTAGCGAGTGTAGGCCCGGGAAAAATTTCCGCACCTTCGGTAAATTTAAATCAGACTGTAATTCTTGAAATCCAAATTAGGAGTAAACTTAATGATTCTATATGAAACTGACCTGTAAGATTAAAAAAAAAATTAGTAGATTAAAAAAAAAGTAGAAACTTTATTTGTTGTAGCTTTTGAGAAATTTACGGTAAAAATATAGATACGGGGAACGAAAAAACGCTATTTTATGTTTGGACTAAAATAACTTTGTTAATTGTCTAATAAACACATTAAAGTTTATAAAGGAAATTTAATTTTAAAATGGTTTGAATTAAAATCCACAGAAATTAAATGTAAACGTAAGAATTTTGAAGTTTATTAAAAACAAAATGTAACGCAACAAAATGTAATAGATTTTAACTAGATAATGATGAAGAAAAATTTTCTGTATTATAAAACAAATAAATTTAATATTTTACAAAAATACATTCAAACACAAACAATAAAATCATTTTTTTTTAAGTTCCCCAAGATCACCGGCTCCCGTTTAAGCAATGAATGGTCGTCTCAGGGAGTCGTGGCAGTCGTCTCTGCCCCCTTGACTTGCCTCCTCCTAGGGCGTCCCATCGGGGTCTTCCCAGATTCATCGAAGCATGCCGACCTCCACTTCTGGATGGCCGACGCGCCCCTCCCCTGGGAAGCTACCATTTCCGTTCTTAACCTATCAGCGCCGAATGTGTGTTGCACACATCCGACGCTATCCCGCGGCCTAATAATATAAATCTACATAGAATTAAATAAACTGCTGAAAATATCCTCCATCAAATTGGTATATCACTGTGTTCGTTGAAACAATGTATTTGATGGCTTTCCGTATTTCAAAAGGATTGTTTTGTATTAGTTGTATCTTAATGAGAATTCTAATAGCTATATTTTAAACTATAATATCTACGAGGGTAAGTCAATTATTATCCGCAATGTAGTTATAAATTTTATTGCAGTACAAATAAGAAACTTACACGTACATCATTTTTCAACTTAGTCCCCTTGCATTTCAACGCACTTGGTCCATCGTTGAACAAGCTTCCTGGTGCTCTCATAAAAAAGGTTTTCGGTTGAGCTGCGAGCCAGAAATGCACCGCTTCTTTCACTGTTTCGTCCGAGGTAAATCGACGGCCTCCTAATGCCTCTTTGAGTGGACCAAACAAGTAGTAGTCAGAAAGGGCAAGATCAGAACCATACGTAGGAGGAGTCAGAACTTTAAAGTTGAGTTTCTGGAGCGTTTCAGCAGTGTGGGCAGCAGTGTGGACGGGCATTGTCGTGCAACAACATAACACCTTTCGACAGCAGTCCTCGGCGTTTGCTTCGAATTGCAGGCTTCAGCTTGGCAGTAAGCATCTCACTGTAACGCGCACGGTTTATTGTCGCGCCCCTTTCCTCATAATTTTCCAGTACTGAGTGAGCCTTGTGAGTCCCAAAAAACCGTTACCATTAGCTTTTCCTGCGGACGGTTGAGTCTTGAATTTTTGGATGTTTCCATTCCATACTCTGCCGTTTACTCTACGGCTCGTAATGATGGATCCGTGTTTCGTCACCGGTGATGATTCTGTCCAAGAAGATGTCCCGTTCGTTACCGTAGCGATCCAAATGTTTTTGGCAGATGTCCAAGCGCGTTTGTTTATGCAACTGTGTGAGTTGTTTTGGGACCCGTCTTGCACAGACTTTATGAAACCCAAGTCTGTTGTGGATGATTTCGTAGGCAGAACCGTGACTAATTTGCAGACGATGTGTCTCTTCATCGATAGTTACCCGTCTGTCTAAGAAAACCGTGTCACGTGCGCGCTCAATGTTTTTCTCATTTGTGGCGCGACCGTCTCATTTGTAACACTTGCGCGACCGTTTTTGAATTTTTCAATCCGTTCGTAGACACTCCGTTGTGGCAACACACTGTTCCCCTACTGTACCGAAAATCTTCGATGAATTTCGGCTCCTGATACACCTTTCGACCACAAAAAGCGGATCGCTGAACGTTGCTCTTCTTTGTGCAAAAAGAAAGCGGAGCAGCCATGGTTAACGGCAGGGCAGCGATAGATAATCGAACTAACCTAGCAGCATCAAACCTGCACAGACATAACAACAATTAAACCACGAATGCGTCATTTACGCAACACGACAGTACTATCAACATAAATAAAAATATAACTAAATTGCGGTTAATAATTGGCTTACCCTCGTATGTTTGATTGTTGAAAGATTACTACATTAACACTTTGTATATCTTTTTAAAAAATATATTTATTTGTTCATTTGTTTGATTTGACAGATAAATCTCATCTCTGTTTAGCGCAATTGTCTAAAAGTACAATATAAAATAAAAATTTATATTTAATAATATACATAAAGAATGTATCACCAAGTTCTCCCAAATTATCATAACCTATTCTACTCGTGAAAATAATGGAAAAAATTAACATACCTTACTTAAACTGCTTCGTTTGCGAGTTCCGGCTGTTGAAAAATTTCACTCGGATTTCAGCTACCCTGGTGAAATGAGATCGTACTGAAATTTTTAATATAGGGGCAAAATTAGTGATTTCTTATGGTGTTTAACTTGAAAAATCGAATAAAATAGTCTCAGAAACGTATTTTTTTATATTTAATTTACTAAGCATTTGGCACCGTTGGTATTAATACAATTGTATAAATTAACTTTCAACTTACCAACAATTTAGAAAGTGTAAATGCTAGTACTTTCGGACCTGTTACTTCATCTTCTCGGATTTTCTAAAAGCTGTAAATTTAAATTCAAATTAATAATAGTTTTTAAATTAAACTGTTATGTTCATAAAAGTCGGTCGTCAAAAATAAAATTAATTCGCACGTCAGTAAGACAGTAACGTCATGTTCGTAAGATGTTTGCCACATTATGAAATAGATTTAATATTAAATGAAATGTTACCGACCCATTATAATTAATTATTATATAATTTGTTTATAAAGGATATCGTTATCGAATCGGACCTGTTCATTCATCAATTTATTATTATCTAAATATATATGAAATTTTTCTAAGGTACTGGTATTATAATCATTTATATAACATTTAATGTTTAATACAAAACACAACAGATTAATTTAAAACCTATTATTGATTTGAATTTAAATTAATATGTTTTAGAAAATCCCTGAAGATGGAGTAACTGCTCCGAAAGTACTAGGATTTACACTTTTTAAATTGTTGGTAAGTGGAAACTTAACTTATACAAACGTATTTGTTGGTTGTTTTTTTTTATAAATCTGGAATTAAAACCTATAAATTGGGTTAAAATCCCCTGTTTTTAAATTTGACGTACAGTAACTTTGTTAAACGGGTAGTAAACTCATAACCTAGTCGGGCTCCGTGGCACGAGTGGTAACGTCTCGACCTTTCAACCGGAGGTCCCGGGTTCGAATCCCGGTCAGGTATGGCATTTTCACATACGCTACAAATCATTCATCTCATCCTCTGAAGAATGCCTAACGGTGGATCCGGAGGCTAAAAAAAAAACTAGTAAAAAATTTAATTTTGAACAAAATGGTATAAGTTGATTAAAACAAAGAAAATGAAATGATTTAAGTGAGTGGAAACGGCACAAGAGAAGTGTGGAAGCGCGCCATCGTGCTGAAAATATACTTTGCATCTCAGCGCTAAAAGAACATCTTCAAGAAGCTGCGAAAGTTCTTTTTGAAGAAAGTGAAAATTAACCTCATCATTTAAGAGGCCTGATAAGATAAACGGTCCAAACAGCTGATTGTGAAGAAGGCCGCACCGTACATTGACGCTAAATCGGTGTTGTAAATCGCCTTCCACCGTTTCATTACTTCTGCCCACGTATGCTCATTGTGTAAGTTGTTGAACGCGATCTAGAGTGAAATTTACCTCGTCGGAAAACTTGTAGAGATGTTGATTTGTATTTCACTAGTTACAGAAGTCAGTACCAGATATACTTAAGGTAACTTAGAGAATGATTTAAATTCTAATATAGTTGCGCATTGTTGAACCAGCTGTCGTTATTTTATTGCCAAATTTTAAATAATATTCTTCAAATAATTTATTGTATTTCTATCATTAATAAAAAAAATTATATCTAAGTAATTTTTATTTATTTATTTTTATGTTTTCGTTGTCGAGTAATTTCCAGTTTTTTTACAACGTTTTAACCAACTTTTAACGGTAAATTTTGACTTTACAAATGTTTCACATCACTGAAAAAAAGTTGGCTTTCATTTACATTAAATAAGTACTTTTCTGGCAAAGGTACTAATGTTCAGTTTCTAAATAAAATTCGAATTTCTCTAACTTTTCTTTATTTTATTCAATTTATCTTACATCATTTTGTTCAGAATTAAATTCTCTACAAGTTTTGTTTAAACGTTTTACTCTTTTAGTTTTTTACTCTTCTAGCAAAGTTATTGTATGCCAAATATAAAAAACAGGGTTTTTATCCAAATTTATTGATTTTCACTCCAGTTTTCTCAAAAACTACCGCAGATACGATTTTGGTACCTATTTTATTCAATATTTCAAGTGAAAAACAATAAGAAATCACTAATTTTGATCCTTAATTAACGTCCTAAAAATTTCAGTACGACCTCATTTCACCGTGGTAGCTGAAATCCGAGCGAAATCTTTCTCTAGTCGTATCTCGCAAAGGAAGCACTTTAGAAAAAATGTTTATTTGAATTTTTTCCACATTTTCATTAGTACAATAGGTTATGAAAGTCCCGGGAGACCTTTTTTATACATTCAGTATATTTTATGGGGTCTCGTATCGAAAAATAAATTGTTTCAAGGTACGTTTGCTATATTTCATTTTTCTATTTTAACAACATTGAAATATTATTTAAGGACTTTCATATTGAATCCATCCTTTGTATACATAACATATATCGATAAAACAAATAAATAAATAAAACCGAGTAGCTATTAGGTATTCAAAATCAACATAAATATTTATATTGATTTTTATATTATAGTACTTAGGATTTTTTTTTATTTACTAGCCGAAGAGAATATTTTACGAAAAAATATAAATAAAAATATCTAGATTTAAAGATTTTACATTATGATAATAAAGCAAAATTCATTTGCATATTGAACAATTAGTAGAATCGAAGGTTGAAGCTAATGATAGTTGTTCTGAACGATTATTCTTAAGATACTACTAATTCAGTTATTTAATTAATCAAATTACTTAAAATAATTGATAAATTAGTTAATTAAAATGTTATATATTTAACTATATTATAATAATAGAAAATAATGACGTAATTACTGTTCTATTAATAGATTTTAGATAATTCTGCAAATATGCATGTCTTCAGTACCGAAATTTTATTCCGTTCTTCAATTTAACCCTTATCTAAGTGAAATAATAGAAATTTATTTTTAATTATATATACATACTATATACTAGCAGACCCGGCAATGCTTCGCTATTGCTAGATTTGAGTATGTATGTATATATATATATATATATATATATATATATATATATATGTAGATTAAATGAACACAATTGAAAGTTGGATAAAACATTAACAAAATGAACATTACGGAACTTCACAAAATTTAACCCTTCCCTTTTCCCTTTTGCTGTTTTCCATTTGTCACCTTTCCTTTTTACTTTTACTTTTTCCCTTTACCTTTTTTCCCTTTTCCCCTTTCCCATTGTTTTTTATTTTCCCCATGTTCATTTATCATATGCTCTTTCCCCCATTTTCCCATTCCCATTCCTATCCGTTTCCTTCCCCACATTTCTGTATTCCTCCTTTCTTTTTCCCATTCCTCTTTCCCACCTTTCCTTTTTTCTCTTTTTCCCTTTAAATTTCCGTTTCCCCGTTTTCCCCTTTTCTTTTCCAATTTTCCCCTTCTTCCCTTTTACCTTTTTCAATTTTTTCCCCTTTCCCTTTCCCGATTTAACCTTTCTCCCTTTTCCCAGTGCGTAAATCGGTCCAGTAGTTTTTTAGTCTATAACAGAAACACTGAAATGGAATCGTAAAATATTTAGTATAGCATGTGTTGCTTTTTACGTCCAACAGATAGCGCTGTTTTTCAAAAAAGCATGTTCTTTTACCTGTCACAGGTGTGACATCTTAAGTATATAAAAACACGCGCGTATTCGAATGCAACCTTGCATCAAAATTTCAAAGCAATCGATGAAGAACTTTCGGAGATTTAAAATTTTGAACAAACGAACATTTACATTTTTACTATATATATATATAAATATAAAATATAAAATGACTTATTTTTTTATGTATTTATTTACTTATTTTCTTAAAAAGAGCAATGACAATAAAATAAAACATTATAGAAATATTGAAATATTATTATAATTATACAAATTTAATCCTGCGTTAAGTATTCAAAGAAATCATGAAATATAGCAAAAAATAATTCAACTGACGACGTTTTAGGATATTAGACCAGAAATAAATAAATTTTTATCCTTTACATATCTATCTATATCTATACTATTATATAAATAGGAAGAGCGTGTTTGTTTGTTTCGGATAAATAAAAAAAGTACTCGGTCAATCCCAACCAGATTTTTACTCATATTTATCGTAATAATTGAATAGATTTTAGGTATATTTCATCTCGAAAAATAAATATATATTAGTGGAGATTTGCCGGTTGAAGCACAAACTTTAATGAATTGTAAGTCTCTGTTTCTTTGTGAACTGGGTTTGAACTGAATGATTCGAATCAATCGAATGAATAATATTACAAAAATAATACAATTAAATTTAGTTAAATAAAATAATATTAAATTAGTTTAAAAAAATTTCTGTTTACCAATAATGGGTTTCCCTTGGGGACTGCGTGTGAGACTAGAGTAGTAAGTTATGTGAGCCTCGTAGACCAATCATCACCATCAACTGGTAACAAACGGGTTGCCCTTGGGCGCTGTTTTGAAAGGTGTAATGGGGTGTTCTTATAATATATCTGCAAACAATCGTCCGATTTTCAAAATTCAAACGTGGTATTTGTTAGTAGGTTGAAGGCTAACTTTTGCAAGCATCAGGTACACTCTCGACCTAACAGGTCACAGCATTCGTAGATGTATATTTATGTAAAGTTTATCTGTTTATTTGTTATCGCATCGCGCGAGAACCAACCGACCGATTACTTTTAAATTTGCAGGATAATTCGTGTTATCCAAAGGAAGGTATTAAGCTATCGATCGAGGCCGTAGCTCTCTTGAAGGGTAAGATATTAAAAGTATTCTTTATTTCTTCGGCCCCAAGGAAGGTGAAGTTGCGAATTAAAGATATTCATTAAGGAAAAAATAGATTAACCCTTTTACTTCATTATTATATTTCTGCCATTATGGCAAATAAATAAGTTTTGAATTTTTCGTCATCAAAGGTATGCGTATTTTAGTTACCATAGTTACTATTATTCTACCTTTTGTAATTTAGTTTCTTTTTCAGGTTTCTATAAAGCCTGAATACTATAATATTATAGTATCAGAATTATTTTCACAAACATGAGGATAACGTACAATGCGTAGATGGAAATGGCGACCAAAGCAAGTTCTGCGGATGTCAGGGCGCCGGTCCTCTGGCAAATTGGGAATGGCGAGCGAAGCGTGCTGTGCATCTTTGATCGACTCATCTCGAATATACGCAATGTATTGAATTTTACTTTCCCGTCTCTAGAGCTGTATAGAAAGGAAAGAAAGTATGGTGATCGGTCAGAATTGGATATATCCGGTTTTCGCCGAATCTTATAGATGGGACCCCTAAGGACCCCAGAAGACCGAAAAATGGCATCAAAATTTCCACGACAAAATGTTCGTATGTACGTGTAGTGGCGTGTAAATCACCTTACATCTCCAGAACTATTTGACCGATTTTCATCAAACTTGGCTATAATATTTCTATATTAGGGGTATTAATGGTATTAAATTTTCAATTCAAATCATCAAGGGGTGGGGAATACAAGGAAAAAAAACGAGATCGTCTCTAGATTTTGCATATTAAGGTTTTATTAATTTTTTATGATTTTGTGAATTTTTATTATTTTGCAAAAATGATTTTTTTCGAAATTTCACCCCAACCTCTAAAAATGGTTTTAATTTTGAATAGTTATAAAAGGCAGTACAAGGGCTGATTTTCGTTGCAGTTTTTTAAAATTATTTGTGAACAATTATAAAAAAAAACAACATCTTTTGTGTAAAATATTTTTGCACCCTCATTCCAAAAAATAGTAATAATTTTGAAACGTTGTAGAAGGCAGTACAGTGGGTCTTTTTCATTGTACAATTTTTTCTATTAGCATCTTATTGACTCCACAAATTTGGTCCCCATCAAAGTAGGATCTTAACAAGCCAGCCCCCCCCCCTTTACACACCCAAGATCCCACTTAGCGGCCGGACTAGTGCTGTAGTCGCCAGTAATGTTGTGACGTCACAGGTGAGCCATAGAACCCACCGAGTTGGTCTAGTGGTTAACGCGTCTTCCCAAATCAGCTGATTTGGAAATCGAGAGTTACAGCGTTCAAATCCTAGTAAAGCCAGTTATTTTTACACAGATTTGAATGCTAGATCGTGGATACCGATGTTCTTTGGTGGATGGGTTTCAATTAACCACACATCTCAGGAATGGTCGATCTGAGAATGTACAAGACTACACTTCATTTACACTCATACATATCATCCTCTTTCATCCTCTGAAGAATTATCGAAACGGTAGTTACCGGAGGCTAAACAGGAAAAAGAAAAGAAGAAGAAGAAGAAGGCGAGCCATAGAATTATATAAATTAATAATATTTAAAGTGTAAAAATTTATTTAAAGTGACCGCTAGTACCGCCACCCCGCGTGAATGAAATACTATATGCGCTCGCGCTTTAGTTAGATTTATTGAATTAAATAAATAAAAAATATTGTATTTAAATAAAATTAAATATTTTAAATTAATTTGTGTATGTATGCTGTGCATCAGAAAAACGTCGCGTAACGGGAAAAGCTTACAACTGTTATCAGCTATTTTTCTCTATTGAGCAATTATGCTGACCGAAAAAATCATAAAATTTTCAAAACTGTTTTTTTTTTTCACAGAATATGTATTTCCTGATACGTTTTAACGACGAAAACTTTGTTTCATTGTTTAATGCTTCATGCCTACATGAATAAAATTATAATAGGATTACTATTCCATACAAAAAAAAAAAATAATAATAAATGCCAATGACCGATGTGAAATTGAATTATTTACTTTATAAGATTTTCACTATTACGAGTATAAACAATATAATTTGTATAAATATGCATTAATTAACTATACTCTTAACAGCCATATTCTCTCCCATCAAATTATGCTTGTTTGACAAGCATAGTAGACCTATTTTATGCATTGCTTGCTTACCTATGTCAATATATGCTATTATCCTGTAGGGACTCACGTCATCAAAATTACCGCCGTAGAGAAAGACTGACATGATTTGTAGTATGATCCAACATTAAGATTTATGATGCTTAATCTACTTGAAGCTATAAATTAATTACATAAATTTACATTTTAAGTTGTAACATAAAGATTACTACAAAAATAGGAATAATACCGGTTAAAAATTTAAGTTGTTTTTATGAAAAATGAACTATATTTTCGTTGTGTTATCATGTATACCAACAATTAAATACGTTGTGTATTGTAGGAATATTTTTATTAACGCGGTTTGTTTGCAATCTACGAAACGTATGAACTGAGAAAATAAACTAAAACCTGTTGAATGTAAAGTTTTATTTAAAACAGATTGTTTGTTTTACTTTTCTCAAAGAGAATGAGTAACTTTGGCTCTTTCTACAAAGAGAGTATTTATTACTCCTGTATTCTGTTATTCAATATTTCAACTGTTTATTACTGTCTTTCAAAGTAAGTCATCATATATATTTCTCTTTAATAGTACACTTTAAAACACAGCCGAGATTTTGCTTGCTTGCGCGAGTGTGTGTGTTGCGCGTGTGTGTGCATAACTGTTGGATAGAAACCAGGCAGTCTGGAACTCATCGGAAGCAGACTGACGGTCAAAGCAAGGTCAGTTACATGGAAGTTGAATAGAACTCGTTGTATGTGTGTGTGTGTGTGTGTGTGTGTATGTGTTCATAGTATAGTTATAGACTAAAAACATTTTTTTAATGCGTATTGTTTTCAATTCGTTTATGTAATAGGTGAAATAAACAAGAGTTTAAACATGAGACGTCAAATGCTTTTATCGTGTAAATATTTATAACATTTCTCAAACACCATCGAATTAAATAAAACAATTTTTTTCAAACAAAAATCTTGTATTTGCGTTAAGTTTTTATAAAAACAATTTTTAAATAAACTGCAGTATAAAAAATGATTAATAATTTTTATTGTTTATACTTTATAAAGTATAAATTTTACTAAAAGTCATATTAATATTTTTTATTACGATAAATATCCTAATATTTATCGTAATTATCGTATTTATTGTGTGTTTATAAAAAAACACACAAGATCAGTTGTCTTGACAAAAGTGGTCATTATATTTTGACTATTCCAACAAATTTCATTTTATTATTGTTTTATACGGTTGCTTGTTTTGAATAAATCTATCGAATTTTAAATGACTTATCAAGATTTTGTATTTTTCATCAAGACGCGATAACACTGTAACCTACACACGTATACATATGAAACACGGTTTCCTTACTATCTCATTACAATAATTTAATCATGTATTAACGTTACGATGGGCCCTTTTTTTAAAAATTGGATTCGATTATTTATTATTTCATGTTTTTCTTTGTGTAGAAAAGGGACTCAACTTTTCCACATTCCTTTTAAATAAACAACGTTTTATATCTGCAAGGGATATATTTTTATTTTTATATCTGAAATGGTTTGAGAAATTTAATAAATTCTCGTTTCTCGTATTTACACAAATAACGTCATTTTACCTCTCATATCTAGATTCTTTTATTTTTTTCATTTCATATATATATATATATATATGTGTGTGTGTGTATGTATATGTGTGTGTGTGTGTGTGTGTGTGTGTGTGTGTTTACAAAATAATAAAATAATATATTGAAAACTACCCTCTCCATTATTTTTATATACATAACCTTTGCTCGCAAATGGGTTCAGTTCAACTTCTATAACTGATCTTACCATGGGCATCAAACTTTAGTCTATCTTTAGACTTCACACGATTTTCTATCTGATCATTGATCTGGTTGATCATTTCCGTAAACCACCCACACGCACATTCCGTAAAGTAGAACCTCATTAAAATATAGGACCTGTACTTTAAATAGAACCCATTTAAACACTTATTTTTGTACTCTTTATATTTTAAGACAATATATTTTTGACTTGCCTTTTTTGCCTTGAACCGGCAAGGCTTATCATGACTGCTAGTTTCATATTTGTAATTTCAATTTATATACTGTAATATAAAAAATAATATTATATTTTAGGTTCAAAAAGACAAAATTATTATTTTAGGATACAAAAATAGATGTAGTCGTATTATTTGTTTAATGTCAATAACTATGATCGAAGTAGATTAAGTTTTAATAAATAAAAAATTTTGATATTTCCAACCGTTAATATACAGTTGTAAAACATGTAAATATAAAAAGATTGTCATTAATTTCTAAAAATAATTAGCTTGCTTTAAACCAGACATCAAAACTAATTTCACACTACGCAGTAAAATAAAAACAAGCGTTTATAAAAAAAAAACCTTCAGGCTACAACGAAGGCTCTTATTTTTTTGACTTTCTACTTTTAAAAAATACATAACTATTTAAAGTGTCACCCAAACACTTTATTTTAAATTATGTTGCTTTGTTGATGATTTTTTTAAATAATATGAATTTCATTGATTCTTCCGTGTATATATTGGAGTAATTCCTCTATTTTATCCTTATTATAATAAATCTAGAATTCCTTTTATCATTTTAAGTATTGTATAATCACATGAAATAAATCTTTACAAAATGATTACATATTAATTATTTATTTACTTTTATTATGAAATGTTTAATTGTGGCAACTATAAAGTTGTACTAATATTCGCATAGAAATAATTAAACATAAGCTCTTCTCAAATGATAAAAACAAAAACAACTTTTTACCCAACGGGTTGGTCTAGTGGTAAACATACCGTCGAAAATCAGCGGATTTCGAAATCAAAAATCCTAATAAAGGATGATAATTTTATTTGGATTTGGATACTAGATGGTGGATACCGGTGTTCTTTGGTGGGTGGTATTAACCACACGTCTCATGAATGGTCGGAATTTTTCTATATATAATTAAGTTAATGAAAGTTAAAATTATTTCTATAAAAACACCAAAATCTGCAAACCTAGGCAATTTTTATCTAAATATAATTATGAACGTAATAAAAGGATATGCTTCTATTTTCTATCTTTGGATGTGTTTTTTTTTGTGTTTGTTCTCTTGCTCCCTTACGCCGGCTCAACAACCAAGTATTGCACAGTCCAGGGGAATGTCATTGCGACTCTAATGAGCCTCCCCACCTACCGGCATTACGTCCGGCATGGCAAGTCGGCTCACCGGTTCCGGATCGTTTCCTTATTTTCATCTTGCCTGTGCCTCTAACCGCTAAGGTCAGGAATACTGAGCCCGGCTATGCCATTCCGGGCCCTGCCCCAGCCACCGGGTCTCGGTCGTTATCGTTATGTATTTTTTTCTTAAAGTAACTCCTCCTGCTTCTTTTAATCCACTTCCTTTGCAATCCACTATCTTTGGGTGTATTATATTTCATCAAGCGAAAAATAATTTTCCTAGAACACATTTTTATATTTAATATCTTTCAACAAACAATAATCAAAACACATACATAACAAGCTTTTAATTTAATCCACCGAGTTGGTCTAGTGGTAAATCGTCGTCGAAAATCAGCTGATTTCGAAGTTCTCAGGTTCAAATCCTAATAAAGTTGTTGCTTTTATTCGGAATTGAATAGTAGTAGATCGTGGATACCGGTGTTCTTTGGTGGTTGGGTATTAACCATACGTCTCAGGAATGGTCGGCCTGAGTTTGTTTACACATTTGCCGGTACAGCTACATTACACTGATAAGTCACTAATGATTTTAATTGTTGATACGATTATAAAAAAAAAAAAAAAAAAACAACTTTCAACATTAGGTTAAATGAACAGTATTTATTTTCTTAGCTTAAAGAAAATTATGAAATATTTACATAATTGATAATTTGTAATTCTGAAAATTTATAAAATAATATTGTTTTCAAAACACAGGGTCGAAACGTATCATTAAATCTATTTTGATAATTTTTATGTTACTTGAAAAAAGGGTTAAAACTTCAGAAATTTACCGACTCGAACGGTAATTATGGTAAAAGCAATTTTTTCTTTGTTATCACTTCATTTCAAATTCATAGGTTAAATGAATGAATTTCCCCTGAAATACAGGATTGTTCCTTGTAACTGTTGCATAAATTTCCGTTATGACTGTACTTGCAATAATAAATCGATATATTACTGTAAACACTACTGGGTATTCGGATGAAGGAAGAGCTT
This sequence comes from Lycorma delicatula, assembly GCF_047948215.1. Classification (NCBI taxonomy): domain Eukaryota; kingdom Metazoa; phylum Arthropoda; class Insecta; order Hemiptera; family Fulgoridae; genus Lycorma; species Lycorma delicatula. The sequence goes on along the minus strand of NC_134463.1, from coordinate 114,479,740 downwards.
ACGCGATTTACCAAAGCACTTTGAACCATCTACCTCTCCCTAAACCCTCGTTACATTCGATTTTTCCAGTGACAGTCCATTATATCCGCATGCAAAACGTAAAGGTATATGCGCTAAGAAAAGAATCATATCAAACAAAAATTTGGAAATACCAAAAAAATTATTAATTCCTGTCTGATTGAATTTGTTTGGTGATAATTATAAAATGATGCTGGTCTTTATAATAAAGTTAAATACAATTCATATCGTCCTAATACAAGATACTCCTACTAGAATATTTTGTATTGATATTATATCTTGTTTAAATGAAATGTATTTAAGATAATTGCATTAGATATGTAGTAGAAATGTATTAGATAAGAACCGGTTCAGTTTCAGAACGAATGTAGGTGCAAAGGAGATTATTTTAGTAGTCGTACTATTTTTAGATGACAATTTTAAAAATAATAACTTAAAGTTCTTAAATAAAAAGAAATATCTATGGGTCTCCTCTTCATCGCACTAGAAGCATAGGTCTGAGTGGTCCCCCTCAAAATGATGCAAGTACGACAGGTAACCACCGTAGCCTCTTGACGCTAACCTAGTACAGGAAATATTGTATAAAATTTGTAGAGTAGTACAGTATTTTATGACTAACTGCATTCGAATTCGGAACATCCGGATGAAAGGCGTAGACGTTATCATTCCGTTAAAAAGCTTGAAATCTTACCTTAATATTTCCTCTTTCAATTACTCGGGATATTTATTACCCGTAGTTATAAAAATAGTCTAACTTTAAGAAATGTTTTATTTTCTGGCATTAACTTTTTCTGAGGCAATTGTATCTAGAATACTAATTTACTGTAATATTATTATTATTATTTTTTTTTTGTCTTCAGTCATTTGACTGGTTTGATGCAGCTCTCCAAGATTCCCTTTCTAGTGCTAGTCGTTTCATTTCAGTATACCCTCTACATCCTACATCCCTAACAATTTGTTTTACATATTCTAAACGTGGCCTGCCTACACAATTTTTCCCTTCTACCTGTCCTTCCAATATTAAAGCGACTATTCCAGGATGCCTTAGTATGTGGCCTATAAGTCTGTCTCTTCTTTTAACTATATTTTTCCAAATGCTTCTTTCTTCATCTATTTGCCGCAATACCTCTTCATTTGTCACTTTATCCACCCATCTGATTTTTAACATTCTCCTATAGCACCGCATTTCAAAAGCTTCTAATCTTTTCTTCTCAGATATTCCGATCGTCCAAGTTTCACTTCCATATAAAGCGACACTCCAAACATACACTTGCAAAAATCTTTTCCTGACATTTAAATTAATTTTTGATGTAAACAAATTATATTTCTTACTGAAGGCTCGTTTAGCTTGTGCTATTCGGCATTTTATGTCGCTCCTGCTTCGTCCATCTTTAGTAATTCTACTTCCCAAATAACAAAATTCTTCTACCTCGATAATCTTTTCTCCTCCTATTTTCACATTCAGTGGTCCATCTTTGTTATTTCTACTACATTTCATTACTTTTGTTTTGTTCTTGTTTATTTTCATGCGATAGTTCTTGCGTAGGACTTCATCTATGCCGTTCATTGTTTCTTCTAAATCCTTTTTACTCTCGGCTAGAATTACTATATCATCAGCAAATCGTAGCATCTTTATCTTTTCACCTTGTACTGTTACTCCGAATCTAAATTGTTCTTTAACATCATTAACTGCTAGTTCCATGTAAAGATTAAAAAGTAACGGAGATAGGGAACACCCTTATCGGACTCCCTTTCGTATTACGGCTTCTTTCTTATGTTCTTCAATTGTTACTGTTGCTGTTTGGTTCATGTAAATGTTAGCAATTGTTCTTCTATCTCTGTATTTGAACCCTAATTTTTTTAAAATGCTGAACATATTATTCCAGTCTACGTTATCGAATGCCTTTTCTAGGTCTATAAACGCCAAGTATGTCGGTTTGTTTTTCTTTAATCTTCCTTCTACTATTAATCTGAGACCTAAAATTGCTTCCCTTGTCCCTATACTTTTCCTGAAACCAAATTGGTCTTCTCCTAACACTTCCTCCACTCTCCTCTCAATTCTTCTGTATAGAATTCTAATTAAGATTTTTCATGCGTGACTAGTTAAACTAATTGTTCTGTATTCTTCACATTTATTTGCCCCTGCTTTCTATTATTAATAGAATATAAATATATATATATTAATAGAGTATAAAATACTGATTTTATACTCTGAGGTGCTATAAAATGCTAACAATAAGGTTTGTTTGGGCTATATTTATTTGTTTTGTTTTATCATTATGACCCGTGTAAAATAAACTTCCTATACAGAATATTATACGTGATTTTTAATATTCCGGTAGTCATGTATAAAATTTTTATTTTTATTCTATTTTTGGATGTCGCACAAAAGCAATATACGTTATTTTTGTCGATAATACGTGTTAGTAATGCATGATGGTATTTTTCTTTCAATTACGATTGTTCGTCGAATATTTAATTTTATTTATTGGTCACATTTGTCTCGTGTACAATCTTTCATTATACATAAAATAAAAAAATGATGTCACCAATATCTATGAATTCTATAAAATTTATTAATGGAAACAAAATTAAATTTAAGCAAGAAGGATTTATTTTCGTTTGATCACGTTGTTATCGCTTTCGAATTAAAATTTTATGGTAGTCTTATTTGTACATCGATGTTTTAAAACCATGAGCGTGACATAGAATTTTAATAACTATGGAACCAGATTTGATAAATAATTTATTATACAAAGATTTCTAATGATACAATGTGTGTTTTTTTAATTGAAAAAAAATAGTAATTTTTTTATATAAAAAAGTGAATAAAAATTTGTTCTTGGGAGTATTCTTTAACACCGTTATTACTTTTTTTTTGTTGTAGATGAGTCTGAGAAATGCCATTTACGCACCCCCCATAAATGGGGGAGTGTCGGACTCGCACGGGTTCGGCTAGATGTTATTAAGAGCCTATGTGTACCTGCACCCTGCCAACTAAAACTCATATCTCACCTTTTCTCCTCCTCCGGGGTCGGTCCTGCAGTTTAAGCATTGCGCGAGCCCAGGAGGTGCCTTTAGGGTCCAGGTACTTGCTTTTCTTTAAGTCACAGTGTTTTTTTTTTTCATGTTTGTCCTCAAATCTTGCATCCTTAATTTATCATACTTCCTGACGTTGCCGATTGATAAAATTTTGCACAGTTACTAAGCTCGAGTGACAACGCAATATTCCATTATTACGTTTGCAAACATCCCCCCCCCCCCGTGTAGGGGTAAATTAAGGGTGCGGGTGTAATAATTTAACATACTTCCTACATTGCCTATTGATGAAATTTTGCACAATTACTAAGGTCGGTGACAATAAAATATTCCATTATTACGTTTGCAAACATCCCCCCCCCCCAATACGGGGGGTAAATTAAGATTGTGGATGTAAAAACTTCACTATTTCGTAATTTTGTGTAGTAAATGTTTAATTGAAAATTTGTTGATATTATATAAATATATTAGAAATTTCAATATATGATGTTATCTTCTGAAATCCAAATTAACCGCCTAATTAAACTCATGCAATGCATGATAATAATTTAATTAAAGTATGACTAAAAAGTATAAAGCAAGTTTTTAAAATTTTGTAATATATTATTATTAGATTTTTTTTTTCATTCTGAAAGAATTTATACCATTTTAAGTTTAATACCATAAAATTAATGTAGCAAAAGATTCAGAATATGAATAAATTAAAATAATTGTGATCAAAGGTTAAGAAGGATTACAGGTTTGAGATTAAAATAAGGCATAAAAAACAATATGGGTGGATGAATTGGATAAAGATAAATAGGTTGCTGTATGATAAGAAAGCGAATCAAAAGATGAATGGAAGATTGATAATAATTTGGTTAAAACATTGATAATCATAAAAACATAAGTTGAAAAGTTGAAGCAGGTGAAGATGAAAATGCGCTAATGGTTGATTTGGGTAAAAACGAATCTATATATTAAAAGAAGTTCTTATTTGAATCATATTAGATAAAACGTTGCAAGAATGTGGATTGTGATACTTTATAAATGGCGGGGCAAAGAAGTGAACATGGAATAAAAAAATTATATCGAAAATAAAATTTGGAAGTGGAAGTGAAAAAAATAAATAAAATCTTTTAAAAATCTTTTTTTTTTTATTGATGCAAAACGGACAAAAAATAGACAGAAAATCGTATTATTCTTTCTGTTCCTAAGAAACATTATTTTTAATATACCGAAACAAGAAAAAAAAAATACATGAAATGATAAATGGTAACGGAATAACAAAGCACAGTTATAGTAATTGTTCAAAATTTTCTCCTTCATAATGTACAAAGCACCCTGCCCGACCAAAAAATTTCCCACCGGAAATTTTTTGCTTTCTGCATCATCTCAGGATCATTTCGTTTAAATTCAATAGTATTTCGTATTTTAATGAGTAACTCTTCTTTAGTATTAAATTTGTCTAGTATACTATCGTTTTCATATTGCCCCAAATGAAGTAATTTAGTACCGTTAAGTCAGAAAATCGTGGTGGCCAATCGACTGGTCCATCATGTCCAATCTAATTTAAGAAATTAGCATTCAAGTAATTCCTAGCTACTAAATGAAAGAGTGGCGTTGCATCGTCATGCTGGAGAATTATTTGCAATTTCTAAAGGTACATTCTCCAAAAAGTCGGCAAATTATTTTTCAAAAAATGAACCTTGTATCTTCCGTAAGGTTTTCATTGAAAACAAATGGTCCCAGAATTTTGTCATAAATAATGCCACACCAAAAATAAATGTGAAATCTATGTGGGAAACTAGTTTCCACAGTATCATGTGGAGTTTCTTCGCTCCATAAATGACTATTTTTTTTAAATTAAAGACTCCGTTTCTCATAAAAGTGGCTTTACCAGTAAATAAAATTGAATTTACCTTATCAGCGCTGTCTAGAAGCCAATTACATAAGTTTAATTAATCTGTTGGGCTCTAATTTTGAACCTTCTGCAAGCGGAAAGGATAAAGATTTTCTTTCCGTAGGATGCGCCTTACTTTGTTTTTTGACGAATCAGTCAGACATAAAACTCCCGATGGTGTGGGTCATCGCGCTGCCGAGGTATGGTAGCCCGTGCGACCGGGGGCGTGGCTTCGTTCCGCCGGTGGCGGTCCTGATCGTGACTTGGTAATGCCGCGCGAGACTTCATGATGGGACTAGGTGGTGTTGCGGGGTTTGTCCCCGGCTCCTGCGCGGACCGGACTGAGGTTACGTTCCCCTTGTTAGGTGACCAAAATTAGTCGACTTATTTGGGTGTAGGTCTGAATTTTTATGTTGCGTAAAATATAACTTTGATTGGTATGACTGTAGTACTGATTTAATTTTCAACTCGTTCGTTTTCTGAGACATTCACAGTCACGAACGATACTGTCAAATCTGGACTAGGCGCGGGGTTCGCGTTTCTGCGGTTTCGGTCAGTTATTTTGAGGGAATCATGTTAGATTGGATGTGAAGATGTCCGTTTGAGGCCTCCGTGAAGGCAAAATTTGATTTGTGTTTTCTGATGCAAATGTCTGCGAAGCATTTACATCAGTGACATCCCGACCGAGGCCTGGCTGATGACTGCAAGATGTAATCAGTTAGAGGGTCTAAAGACGATCTCCGATAAAACCCTCAGGGCTCGGAACGGAGGGGATGGTGTGGTGACCGGTAACGTCACAAGGTGGGTGTCTTCCCCATACGGCGTAAGATGCTGCGACATGAGATTCGCCTTGTACTTGGGCATGGGCTGCAATGAATATGCTGAATCACACGATGTACATCATTAACACCATGATTTACTTGGAGTTACAGAAAATGAACCCATTGAAAATGACCCTTTCGTTCGTAAATGCTGATACACCGAAGAATGTTTAAAAACGAATGTAAAAAAATAATGTTTAAGAGTGCTTCAAAAAGAATTTTTATTAGGAACAAAAAGAATAACATTATCTGTTTATTTTTCGTTTGTTTTCGCTTCAATAAAATTCGATTTTTAAAAGTTTTTATTTTTTTTTTCATTTGCTCTATTTACGTTACTTTCCTCAAAATTGAATTCTCTGCAAGTTTTATTACTAAATTTTCCGCATTTATTAATCATTTAACAAAACTATTTATTATATTACAGATCTAAAAAAACTTGTTTTTCGACACCGAATTTTGTTTTCTACATCGGATATCTTAAAAACTACTGGAGTTACAGACTCTGGAACCTATTTGATCCTATTTTCCAGCTCAACTTACATAAATAACCGCTCACTTGACTCCTAAAAATTAGAGTAGTGCTTCTTTTTATTAGAAGAACTGAAATCCGGGCGAAATCTTCGTTAGCTGTAACTTGAAAATAAAGCGTTTCCAGACCTATATTTATTTGATATATTTTCATTATTTTAACCTGTAGAACATGTCCTGAAAGTTTCTCCAATTCTTCGTGGAACACTTTGTATAGCATGGGATAAAGACAAAGATAAAGAAGGAATTATTATTATTATTATTATTGTCATACCCATTGCTCTCTTGGCAATGGAGCGCCAGGTGATCTACAGGAGGCGACGGGCAGGCGAAGACCGGGTTACCATTGCCAAACAGGAACGCACTCGCACGTTCCTCACACGGCAAGAGACCTGGGAAACCACGAGACCAGATGACGATGGACCGCAAGGCTTATCCCTCTGGTCAGACCGTGGACGGAGCGACGGCATGGAGAGATGGAGTACTACGTGACCCAAATTTTAACGGGTCACTGGTACTTCCGCGTTTACCTCCATGTAATAGGGAAAGCGCCGTCCCCCAACTGCCACTATTGCCCCGGTGTACGAGACGACGCTGAGCACACCTTTTTCAAATGTGCTCGGTGGGCGACAAGTCGAGAGACACTAGAGGCGGATCTCGGAGAATTGAGCTCCGAGATCCGCCTCTAGTGGTTGCGATCATGCTCCGTGACCTGAGCAGCTGGGAATGTGTAGCCCGATTCGTCAGCAAAATTCTCAGGACCAAAAAGGTTGACCTGAATAGTCCTGAAAATTAGGTAGCACCTAATCAGGCTAATATAGGAGGACTCGACCGGAAGTAATGTGTTAAACGGTTTTGGTTTGAGTCCTGGTAGAAAGGGGGATGGTTTTAGTCGGTAGTCTGCTGATAGTGATTGGATAATACCATCAGCGGGAGCTCGCTCTCCGTCCGTAAATGCATTTCCACCTCCCTCCACAAAAAAAAAAATTATTATTATTATTATTATTGTAATCATAATTTTCATTTTAAGCAATTAATCCATTGATGAGAAATTATTTCTTTATTAACGTTCGTAATAGAGGAAATTTTTATCTTACGTATTATTTATATCATGACATATGATAGAAGGAGGTTAATGGTTATAAGCATTTAGTATAATTGCTTGATGTAATCAATAAACGTGTTGTTTTGTTTCACAACTTGTATAAGATCACATTACACTAAAATTCTTATCGATGTCAGAAAAGTGCTCAGGTTTGATTCGCAGAATATTTTTTTCTTTAGAATTTAAAGGCGAGAAATTTCGTTCGTATTTTCTAGCGTATTTTTGTAGCGTATTTTCTAGGTTAGTTGCTAATTTATTTTTATTAAAAAAGTTTTATTCGTAACAATGTAGAGAAAATTGAAAATTATTTACAAGAAACTTTTATTTCTTGATACGTTCGTTATTTTTCGGCAAAAAAAAGATCACATCAACTCTATTTTGTGGTAAAAGTTAATTACAGTTTTCATTAAACATCAAAAAAATCAAAATTGATTAATCTTTGAAAATTTCGATAAGTTTAATTATATAAGAAATTAAATTTTCTGCATTTAAATAATCAAAAGGATAATCAATAAGTTCAATCTACAGAAATAAAAACTTAAATTTGATTTCTCTTTGTATTTTTATCACTTTGTTGCTTATAAAATAACTTTGCAAATGTACATATTGCACCTCGTGATGATAATAATATTATTAAGAAATATATGTATATTGTAATACTGTGACCATATTATCATTAAATCCTGAGTACAGCCAGTATAATGGGGAGGAAAATAATTCTTTTTGTTTTGCTTCATAATTTTTTTATTTAATATTTGCTCCAAATAAGAAATCAAAAGTAAATCGTAATACAAAAAGTAGGTGATGAGGAGTTTCCAACAAATACCAGCAATAAAACGTACATGTATATAAAGAAATAAAGTACATACATGCATAGTTCCTATTTACACACTTGCACTGAATAAGATCACGTAACTATAAGAATTCACAAAAGTTTAATGAAAAACAATCAAAAGAGATTTATAACATCATTAAACAATAGACAGAGAAAAACAAATAGTAACATAACAAGCTCATGAAAATAAATGGAAAGACGCTAGCATCCTTATCGAAACCCACCGGGTTGGTCTAGTGCTGAACGCGTCTCCCATATCAGCTGATTTGGAAGTCGAGAGTTCCGGCGTTCAAGTCCAAGTAAAGCCAGTTTTTTTACACGGATTTAGATACTAGATCGTGGATACCGGTGTTCTTTGGTGGTTGGATTTCAATTAACCACACATCTCAGGAATGGTCGATCTGAGACTGTACAAGACTGCACTTCATTTACGCTCATACATATCATCCTCATTGATCCTCTGAAGTATTATCTGAACGGTAATTACCGGAGGCTAAACAGGAAAAAGAAGGCTCCTTATCGAGGCATAGAAAGATGTTCATCGTATAAGTGATTTTGTACCAGCTTAAGATTCACTCAGATTCTCCCAAATCCAGCATTTGTAGGCATTGCAGTCACCGGACATCCTCGCTGTTGTCTGGGAGATTAACTGATAGAAAGTTCACATGATTATCTAAATATTACCTATATTTAAATCGAACCGTTTGATGAGTCGTGAATTTCTTCATTCCGTTTAAACCACGGTGTCACTGCAATAAATTTTACCAACTTATTATGAAAACGTTGCATAATCTTAATATTACTCTTGCTCCTCATACCCCATAGTTCTATATCATACATCCAAATCAGTTTTAGAATCACCTTGTATATTAAAAGTTTGTAGGACGGTGACAGCTTCTTACATCTTGTGTTTAATTGTTTCCTTTTTATAGGAGAAATAATAGGGAGTATTTTTCTATCATTATTTATTTTGCGTTTATCATTTAACTTCAATACTCATATCTGTAGACTTAGATATTAGGTTAGGAATTATGAAAGTATTTTCAAGTATCTGTTTAATTGTAGAAGGATTTTAATTTTTTTTAAAGACCTACCCGGCCGTGGTAAGAACACTAAGACTTCAGGAGTGACTGTTAGCCAATTTTGCCCATAGTCCAGAAAAGGACATTTCTGATCCTCTCGTAGACTAACACATGGATCAATCTTTTTCTCTTGTACTGTACTTCTTCGTTAGGTTTATTGTCCTATTTCACTACCATAATTTTTTCATCTTTATTTCCTTACGGATAAGAAAACCTAGACATGACTAAGAATTTTACCGGTGTTCTTTGGTGGATTTTTTTTTTGATCCCATTCCCCTAGGCTCGGACCCACCGCGGAAGCATACTCGGTCCTAGGGGTACCATTGCCTCTAACCTTTCGGGCAACCATGCCGGAGCCGGATATGCCCTCCCCTACATGGGGTACCACCCGGTAAGCCGGGACTAGATCCTCTTAATTGCCTGCCGCAAATCAGGGGTCCCGTAACCGGGTCTCGGTCTTTATTTGCCTGCCTCAAATCAGAGGTACCCAAACAGGGGACCTATGATCGGGACTCGGTCTTTACACTTTCCCTTCCTACTCATCCCAGGAGTCTCCGTTCACTCATCGGAAGTGCAACACCTCAGCATCGCACTCCTAATGAATGGGGCTAGCCAGCCACACCCTACACTACCCCACTAGGTACCATCCTCTTCCTCCAACTCCTTCCATCGCCTTCCTTTTCAAAATGTTGCCCATCATCCTACCAATTAGGTTCCAGTTTCTAGGGCTATGCAACATTGCCTCTATCAGGTTACCTGGTGTTATGACACCAACAATAGCCAGCACTTCCCTCCTAGCCTCCTCCTATGACTTCACCATGTTTCCTGACCAGCCATGGCTTAATCTGCGGCATTAACCTTCTCATCCAGTTACTCACCTGACTCCTTGACCACCTTTGCTGCCACTTATCCAACATTTCTCCTTTCGCCTGACTCTTCGGTTGCCCCTCTGCTCTTTGGTTACTGGGTTTCAATAAACCACACATCTCAGGAATGGTCGAACTGAGACTGTATAAGATTGCACTTCATTTACACTCATACATGTCATCCTCATTCATCCCCTTAAGTATTACCTGAACGGTAATTCCCGGAGGCTAAACAGGAAAAAGAAAGAAAAATATATGACTAACACTAATTCTTTCTGGTGGTATGGGGACGTGAGAGTAAATTTTGTTGGTTGAATTTTTGGAGGTGAATTCTTTTGGTATTACTTGGGATTCTGTTTTCCCTTCGGTGGTTTTACAACTCAAATAAACGAACTGACTGTCAAACAGAACTGAATTATTTAAAATTTCATAGTATTCATAGCGTATGCAAACATATATCCTAAATCTGACACCCTTAACACCCTTAAAAATTAAAACATATAAAATGTGCATTTATATGTTTTAATTTTTTTATTACTTTACAATTTTTATTATCTAAATGATTAATTTAAAAAAGTAAAGATAATTTATTACTTTTATTGTAACCAGAAGCTGCGCCATATATAAACAGTCAAATAGATTTTAAAATTGATAGATTCGTTCTTCTTTTCTCTCTACCTTCCTTTCAGTTTTAGACTGTGTCCCTAAAATATTTATTTGGGTATTGGAATTCACTGGATGAAAAAAATTAAAACTATCATGCATAGTTTTATTACTAGCCGGTAGAACTGCTCAGTCTACTGTATTAGTTAGTTACCTATCACAAGCCGGTTCGTGGTAGATTTTTCCTTCTGTAATACTGCATGATTTTCGATTTTTTCTTTCAATCACCAATTTTGGACGACTAGAACATTCAAATCTTACAAAACATTCTCCAATCATTTCCTACTGGATCTTTCTGTATTCCTCCTTCCCTCAACCTTCGTTCTTCATCATTGATTTTGGTATCCTTTCATTCACCATTCACAATACATGTCCTGATCAAAATACTCTTTGAAATATAATGAAGCGCATAATACTTGCACTAATAAGAAAATTCAATATTTTATTATCGTTTCTTATCTCCAGTTTTGTTTTACTCTGATTGGTCTTACAATTTTCATCATCAATTCTTTCGATTGGCTCAGAGCAATTTTATCATCATTGCCCATATTTCGTTTCTTACAATATTCTAATCAATTTTATGTTGTAAAATGGATACTACATTTTCATCTCAAATCTATTATCTCCTAGGAACTCATGTAAAAATGAAATCCAGTTTTCATGATTCAAAAATAGGCTGTCTGATCGTTATTTGGAGATCAAATAATTACCCATAATATGGGTAATATGAATCATATGGACCGATAATTAGAAAATTTTGAAAAAAGTTACTTTATCGATACAGTTATATTTATTAATGTTCAACCTTCGCTAAAGGCAATTATCTGAAAACAAGAAAATAATAATATTTCATAGCTCTAATAAATCTGATAAACAGATGTGCTCATATTACTCATTACAATAATTTAGCTTACAACAAAGGCTTTATTATACTTCCTACGCCATTTTTAATAAATTATATTTAATTATTTAAAATATCTTCTAACTAATTTATTTAAAATAAATCTTTTTCGGACTCTACCACTCCACCATCGAGATCGGCACTGTTTTATAATAATATTAATCTCCGATGGTTTTTTTTTATAAATTTGTATTTTCCATCCTTTTAATGTTAATGCGCTTCAAATAATTTTAATCGACTGTTTGTCCTTTTTGCCCGATGAAATTTTGTAGCGTATGAAAAGTGCCATGCATGACCAGGATTCGAACCCGGGACCTCCGGATGAAAGACACTACCACTTCTCCATGGAGATCGGGTTTTGAATCTTTATTTAGTTTATTTATCTTCATCGCCTGTTTCATTTACTATTTCTTATGCGTTGACATTTTTATTAACTTCATGAACTTTACTTCTACTTTACTTATTTACTTTATTTACTTCTACTTTTTTAATTTTATAACTAATTCTGCACTTTATAACTTTGTTGTGAACAAAGTTTTACCGCTGTTTCTATCGTGGTTATTTCTGGAGCAGTTCTTTCTTTTCTTTGTGGATTAAAATAACATCTCTTTTCCTGATGAGATCTTATCAGTTTTATATTCGCATACTGAGCTTTTTTTCCACCCATTTTTTTTTTTGTTGTATTTATTTATTAAAATACTAAAAATCAGAAATAACAATTATTGTATTTATTCAACACGATACAAAATTTGACAAAGAAATGTAAAAAATTCATGAGAAAAATTTGGTAATCTATTTAAAAGAATTTACAATTTTTACCACTCATATATTAAACTCGCTCTTGGATTACGTATAATGAGATTCGTGTACAGTACCTTTCAGTCGAATTTTGAAGCACTTCCGCTTATCCACTTGCTCTGAAATTTTACAAACAGGTTTACTCCTGATGACAACACATTTTAGCAAGATTTTCAAGACGCTAAGATGCCCCTAAGTTGGTAAAATATTCCCTGAACTTATCCAACCTCGTTTATATGGATATTTTCTTAGTGAAATATAACCTAGCCTGTTTCGGTAAGTTTGTATCTAAAATTCGCACAAATTTGAAATATATAATTTTACCAAAACGTAGGGTTTTACCTTCTATAACAACCGACTGGAGTTAAATGATAACATGCTATTAGTTTTATAAACAAGTGACATATATATATACTAGAAATTCTGTACAGTAGCGACCGAAGTTTTGGGAAAATTTAGCACTTTTTAACCGGATCCGAATTTTTGGACGAGAATCGAAAATATCTTGAAAACAATCGGTCCTGGCGCTCTGAAAATTTTTTTCGACCCCTCGAAAATACGCTTCCATCTTTTTCCAGTGGTACTTGTCGGATGGTAATATATTCAAGCGTCCTGGGGCGCCGTTCGGAAATTGGGGAAGAGGTGCGTGCGATGGAGTGCCGCCGTAATATCACAGCAACTGCTCGTCCGATTTTCACGATTCAATAACCGTATATATCAGAAGGTCAAGCACTAAGTGTTTAACGCATCGGGTACACTCTTGATCGACCGGACCTTGGTTATCCGGAAATTAAATTGTTTAGCCCTATGTTTTGATTGCACTTATCCACCGTAGAAGGTACCGATCCAATATTTCGCTAAATACGCTTAAACCTTTGCGCTAGCGCAGCTGTAAAGTATAAACTTATGAAGACTAAAATGTATAAAATAAAAAATATGAAAAAAAAATTTTAAAAACCGCACTTAAATTAAACGTACTAAAAGGTAAAAATAATTTTAGGACGGTATCTTAGAATGCATTTGACAACAAGCTTTGATGGTTTACGTGAAAGTCATAGCTTCAAATTAAAAATTTGATATTTTTGCCAATTTTTTCACATGCGTGATTAATGTCGTAAAGACTGGGGTTGCACCCACATGCTCTTTAATTATCCTGTAATAAAGAGAAATGTTTGAAAAACAAGCGTAATTTGTTGCAAATGATGAGAAATATGAGAATAAATGTGGCGATTCACTTGATAATATGCATGATAGTGAAATCATTACCACTAGTATAATGTCAATTGACACCGCTATACTAAATATGAACTCTTATTTACCTGATGTTACCGACCAGCGACCGATATCTATATATCTACTGAAGCGTAAAATAGCTAGTCCAATCAAAATTATAAGAGAATAAGGGGTAGAGGAATTGACATGATTCAAACTGTTTTCACACTGTAGAAATGGTTTCAGATAACACTGTCAGCGCCGTAACTCCACTTGATTCATGGGTAATGAGTAACGAAAGGAGGTTACAAACCGACGGGTATTTATTTAGAGCCCTTTCAACTATGGAGTAACGAAAAGCTCAGCAAAATGTTTCTGTTTGTGGTTGGTCACGCCGAAATGCAGTTGAGCCTAATAATGTTATTCAAACCGTTCCCCTTGTGACGCGTAATATTCGAGGGATTCAGTCATATCGGCATAACCCACCAGTTTGATCTAGTGCTGAACACGTCATTCCAAATCAGCTGATTTAGAAGTCCAGAGTTTCAGCGTTCAAGTCCTACTAAAAGCAGTTGCTTTTATGTGCATTTGAATTCTAGATCGTGGATACCAGTGTTCTTTGGTGGTTGGGTTTCAATTAACCACACATCTCAGGAATGATCGACCTGACACTGTACAAGACTACACATCATTTACACTTATACATATCATCATCATTAATCCTCTGAAGTATTATCTGAAAGGTAATTACCGGAGACTAAACAGGAAAAAGAAAAAGTCATATCGGCATAACTCACCGGGTTGATCTAGCGGTGAACACGTCATTCCAAATCAGCTGATTTGGAAGTCGAGAGTTTCAGCGTTCAAGTCCTAGTAAAGGCAACTGCCTTTAATCCGTATAAAAGCAACTGTTTTTATACGGATTTGAATACTAGATCGTAGATACCAGTGTTCTTTGGTGGTTGGGTTTCAATTAACCACACATCTCAGGAATGGTCAAACTGAGACTGTACAAGACTACACTTCATTTACATTCATACATATCATCCCCATTCATTATCTGCAGTAATACCTGAACAGCAATTCCCGGAAGCTAAACAGGAAAAAGAAAGTCATGCTGGCATAAAGCCTTCATATAACTAATGGCAGTGGTCCAAAATTTACTGGCTCCGCACACTTCTACATTAAATTTTATTGTCGTGGAATGATGATCTGCACTGGCCAGAAGTACTATTTTTTTTTTTAGTAGTCGTTTTTTAATTTTTATCAAATTTAAAACTTTTTATTTTCGTTAGTAACAGTGAACACTATAACTTTTTTTTAAATTGTTCATGTATCGTTGCAGTTTTTTTTTTTTTTTTAAGCTGTGCGTACGATTGTTTGTAAAACAAATATTAGTTATAAAACGATTTTTTTCCAATCCATTTTCTCAATGTTTTTGAAAAAGCTGTTTTAAAATTTAATTTTGATACGTAATTTTTTTCATAGTAAAATATACAGGTTTATTTGGCAACCAATCAGTAAAATATTTTTTATAATTTTTGATAAGAGATGATTTTTTTAGAATTTAAAAGTCAAAAACTGGGATTTAAATGTAGAAATGCCCTATACTTTGCTATGAAAAGCTGGAGTTACAAATTTAATTTTCTCCTAACAAAAATCGCATATTTTTCACATAAAATAACTAATTTTATATAAATGAAATTTAGCCTAATACAAAACGTAAGACAGTAAAATAACTATAATGAACTATTTTTTTACGATTTAAAAAAAATGTACGTTAAAATAGTATGAAAATTATAATTAATGTTAATTTCAATTATTGTTAAACAAAGTAAGAAAAAAAGTAGATTTAAATAAAGAAATATTTTTTTAAATGTTACGTTGATTAAACTAAAAATGAGTTTAATTACTAAAATGGGTAGGCGTACCCCGTCTACATACTAAAATATATGACTTCTCAATAAATTAAAATTTATTCCGTCAAGGACAGCAATTTGTTGCTACGCCTAGGTCGCTTTATGCTATCAAGTACCTGTCCACCATATTAGAGCGCTTGTAGGTATACTTGACCGATGGCAGGCCATTTTTCGAGGGTAGCTTTCTACAGTAAGCGGTAGGAATCTTATATCCCTTAAACTATTGATGCCGGTTGAACAAAGCAACGGCATCATGGAACTCCCACTCGATGCGGCTCACGCCACATTGACTCGCCGCTTATGAGTGGCCAATTTATCCCTTTACCTCTAAGTTCCAGGGTGGCCTGAGTTCTGGCCCCCCCAAGAACTGGGCAGTCGAACAACATGTGTTCGTTCGACTAGACCTCCCCGCAGACGCACAGCTCATCAGCTGCCAGGCGGAACCGAAACAAATGTTGATTCAAATTCGCGTGGTTGGAGAGCACTTGGGCTGCCGGTGTCCTTAAAAACGAACTAGAGGCGTAACATCCCCCCCAAGTCCTGTTTAAATCTTTACGTAATTTTGTGTAATATTGTAGTAATATTATTACGTAATTTTAATTGTAGTTATATTATTATGTATTGTCTTATCTGACTGCGACTAAAATCAGATTCCTTCCATGGAATGGAATGGAATGCAAAGTTGGCAGGAGTCTATTACTCCCTACTTTATCGCAGAACCTGGACAGAGTCCCTTGCTGCTGGATCATTCTAATCGGGCTTGTTTTTTAAAAGGTTATTTTTTAATCTCGGATCTAATTTTTCAATTTTTGTCTATTATTATTTTAGTGAATTTAAGACGGATTTAATTGCATTCCAATCCGTTGTTAAACCAGCGTTATCGAACCCATTTCATGGGCCGACCGCGGAAGGCTAGGCTTATAAAGCCTGTCCTCCCGACGTAATTCCCCTTCAGACCGTCCACTGAAGTCCTTTCGGTGCTAACTCTTTAATAGGCTAGCAGGAATACGCCACAACGGGGCACTACCTGTAAGGAGGGAGCAATGCGTCCCCTTTTCCGGAGGAGTCGCAATTGCTGGGTTATTTTATCTTATTGTAAGTTTTGAAAAGGAGAGGATGTTTAGAAGCTCTTCATCCGCTTCTGGTATGGCTGCCCTTCAGGATGCATCTCTGCTGGGCTCTGTTCCGGACTCCAGTCCGTGATGTTGAGACGAGTGGCTGGTCTTCCTTCTTCTCCATCTTCATCTTCTCCCTCTTCTTCTCCCGAAGACCTCTTCGTTCTGATTCCTTCCAGCAGGATCAGCCCTTGCGTTTTGGCCGCTGTAGACAAACCCAAAAAATGCCGCCCCCTCAAGCTTCAAAAATTTTTATAATAATAAAAAAAAAAAAAACAGAATTATAAAAGAACCATGTTAACCATAAAAATGATATTTTTTTGTTAACAATAATATTAATACAGATTTACAAAAAATTGTTTTATCGAAAAAACAAAACTTACTTTTTTAACAAGCTACTGACAACTTACAACTAAACCTAGTAACTACTACTTTCAGAACTAATTTAAATATATTTTTAAAACAATAATAATAATAATAATATTATTGTACTAATAAATAGTAAATAATATTATTTTCTAGATTCAAGTAATTGAAATATATTTTTGTGGGTTATGTTAATTCTTTTTGCACACTAGTTCAGGCGATTTTGCAGTTACTAAATTTTGCCGCCGTAGGCAATCGCCTACCTTGCCTATCGTCTAAGACTGGTTCTGCTTCCAGGTTTGAGAGAGAAAGAGTGCCGGTGAGAGGAGAATATTACTCCTATGAAATGGGGTAGGAACATTTGTGACTTCTATCTGTATTCATTTTTGTATTTAGTTGAAAATGTAAAATTAAATTCGATTAGTAGTTTTATGAATTAAATTTATTTATAGGAATATGTTTTTGAATAGTCTAATATCTCTTATGTACTTATGCACATAATATGTACTTATTTACCGACTACCCCCTACCATTCAAAATCCTACCTCCCATCGGTCTGTCAAATACACAGAATTTGTTCCGCACGAACAAATATTAGAGTTGGTTTATGCGTAAAAATTATTAAACAAAGTTGCTATGTAAGAAGGAAATAGCTTTTGTCTGTCGGTTTTTTTATTTATTTAATTTAAAACGTCTCAAGAACAGATTGCGTTAACATTTTTATGTTTACTCAATAAATATGTAAATATTTACGTATTTAGTAATTTATTTGGAATATTAGTTTGTATAGTGTAAATATAAAATGTATTTATTAACCATTTTAAATTTGAAGCCAATAAAGTATCCGATCTTTTCATTAACACCTAGCAGTATTAATGGAAAATCCATAAGTACGTCTTTAACTAGAATTTTTAGAATTATTAATTATTCAAAGTTAAACACCACAATTGTCAGGTTGAATTGAAAACTCCTAATCAATAACAGGTATTAACTTTCTAACACCTTTTATTATAGTAATTTATGATTAATTAATTATTTTGCCAACTGACTTTTATGATGTCACTTCTTTTATTTCTGTTCTAATCTTTTGATAACCTTGACAACTTAAATACACCATACATCCTCATTTAAATAGTTGGTCTTTTAATAAAATTCTCTCTTTCGTTCCTCTTCCATATGAATTTTTCATTAAAAATCGATTCACAGAATTTTCAACCTACTTCTAACACACCACATTTCAAAGGTCTTTATTCCCCTTCTCCTATCTATTTTTTTCTTTATATTTTTTACTTCCTTGTACAAAGTAAAAATTTAAGTTTTCAGATTTTAACGAAAATATCCATTTTGACCATCCCTAAATCCATTTTGACTATTTTCGGCGTGACCTCTGTACATACGGATCTCGTATCTCAAAAAACCATTAGCCATAGAATGCTGAAATTTTGCATTTAGTACTGTGTAAGATCTAGTTGTGCAACTTCCATTTTGATTGCAATCGACTGGACGAAAAGTGTCCAAAAATGCCCAAAATCCAAAAAATTTGCATTTTTGTTTTCTTAAGTGCAGAAGCCTCATTGAGAGTTTTTCAACGATATATCATAAGTGGTACTTATTTTCAATGGTTACAGAATTATAGTCAAATAAAATTTTAATTAATGAAATATTTGCATCTTACCAAGGGGAAGGCACATCGGTTAGAATCCGACTTCATTTCAATTTTTTTTAACTCTTTTTTTTAATTAAGTATATTGATTTATTAATAATTATTACCCTGTGATTTTAAAAACGTCTTAGAATAAATAATAATTAAATAATAACAAACAAAAAAAATATGTAAAAGAAATAAAAAAATTCTTTATTGAAGAATTGGAAGATCGTATCTCAATTTAAATGAAATACGTTTAAATGAAGTACAGCAAAAAATGTGTATATGTAATTTAATAGGCGCACAAGGAAGTCATGTAGTGTCTACATCAGATTTTTATGTTTTACTCTTATAAAGAATTACAATGTTTGCAAATATTTTCAAAAATTTATTTCTAATTCATAGATCTTAGATACTATAGCAGGACCAGTATAACGGAGCAGGGTAAGGATTTCTAATTAATAATAAAAAATATTAATGAAAAGAAGAATCCAAAAGAAACTAAAAGGGATTCTTTTCTTAGAGTAACGGGTCCGTTTAATAGTCTGTCCTTTGTTATAGTGACAATGACACCTCCCAAAGCTGTTGTTCGGCTAGAAGGATTACCGGACCGAAAAACGAATTTATTGGAAAGCGTAAAGGCGTGGACGATGAAAATTATTACGCTTCAACAATTAAAAGGATGAGACGGGTACTAGTTCCGCAGGTCAGGAAATATAAATACTGTCAGGACCAGCGGAGAGAATAAATAGTTCTGCAAAGCCGTGTTTGGCGTAGTCGTGATAACGGTGAGTAGTTTCGGAAGCCCGAGTTTGACGTGGTTGCGGTGACAGCGATATCAGTAAGCGGAAAGTAACAACGAGTGAAGCGTATGTCACGAGCATTCCATTATAGACAGTGGGTGAACGCAGGAAGTTGTTCGGTGAGTTACTGGTAACAGTAGTGAAAGTGATGGTATTCTACTCATTCATAAAGTGTAGTGTAGTTCTACAGTAAAAGTAATAATATTTGAGAGAAAAAAAAGAAGATATCTATGTAACCCACCGGGTTGGTCTAGTGGTGAACGCGTCTTCCCAAATCAGCTGATTTGGAAGTCGAGAGTTCCTGCGTTCAAGTCCTAGTAAAGTCAGTTATTTTTGCACGGATTTGAATATTAGATCGTGGATACCGGTGTTCTTTGGTGGTTGTGTTTCAATTAACCACACATCTCAGGAATGGTCGAGCTGAGACTGTACAAGACTACACTTCGTTTACACTCATACATATCATCCTTATTTATACTGTGAAGTATTATCTCAACGGTAATTACCGGAGGCTAAACAAGATAAAGAAAAGAAAAAAGTATCTATGTGCCTCTCCCGGTATGTTTGGGCTTGGAATGGTATCGTATTGATAATCGGATGCGTTTTGCTGTGTTTTGTGTGATGTGCGCGTGATAGTTGGATTTTATGTTTGCTTGTGGTGATCCCCTCCTGAAGTAATGCTCTATTAGCGCTTTCCAGGAGGCGTGGGTTGCCAGGGGTAGACGTTCAGTCGGTAGTGCGCAGGAGTACATACGCAATTAATAACATCTTGCGAAACCTATTAGCGAGCCCGACACTGCTTTTACGTCCGTAAACGTAGTTTCTCCACCTCTTCAAAAAAAAAAAAAAAGGTTAGCGTCAAGATAACTGCCGCTAAATCCCACTTGCATTCAAATACAGTACGTTTGAAAAGTTTCTGTGCACTATGCTTTAAAATTATGATTCATTCTGTTAGGTTAGTTGCCCTGTGAGTTCGTTTGGCGTTGCTCAGTTATAAACCAAGACCTCAGTTGTTGGGTTGTGATTGAAGGTGCTTCGTTTCGTTTCGTGTTATTTCGTTTATCGGAATCAATGTTTATGAGAAACGTAACAGCTCTGTCAGTAGAGGGACCATTTTTCTAGAACGCATTTTTCTCTATGAACATGTCTTTCGTGAATTTAGTGAATCACAATTTTTCTGAAAAATTTCTAAATACTCCCGTTCCTCACCGGAATGCAGTTCGAACTCTTAGTGAAAAAAGTCGGGTATCAGGCTCTGTTAAAGACGCTGATCGAAGTGGAAGACCACCTAAACTAAACGAATAAATGCTGCTTAATATTTTAGATGCTATGGCCTTAAGTCCAACAAAGTTGACGCGTAAGTTAACACAGCAGCAACACATCGAACTTGTTACTGCATAAGCTGTAAGAAAAGAACTCAAACTTTTCCCCTACAAAGTCAATGATTTGATGTCAATTGATGTTCAAATTTCAATGGTTTGAACATTTTTTTTTTAACCAAAATTCCTTAGGTATCCTCCTCAACATTACGTTTTTACGGCTAAAATGTGATTTTATCTGGGAGGGTATATTAATTCACAAAATGCATGACTGTGGTTGACAACTAATTCCCATGAATTACAAGAACAAACTTTAACAAAGCGATAATTGGAGTCTGGGTCGGTGTGAGTAGAAACTGCATTTGTGGGTCCAATATTTTTAGAAAATACAGTTAATAGTAATCGTATGTGCTGTCTTAACAAAATTCATTAGTCAGTTAACGGAAGAGGAAATGAATCTCAGTCGGTTCCAACAAGATGACGTCACAGCACATACAACTAACAGGTCAATGACCTTTTTACGAAATATCTTTGGTGAACGAATTATTTCGAGAGGTTTTTGGCCTGTACGATCTTCCGATCTGTCTCTCCCAGGTGGGGGATGTCTGTCTCTATGGGGGGGGGGGGGGGCAGCGAAACAAGTATTGTATCGCAATAGACTACGCACGATTGACGGACTAAAACCGCAATAATGATATACGTACGAGACATTTCAATACAGCTACTGGTTATGGTGTTTGAAAATAATATGAAACGTGTGTAGTGTTATATTGATATTGGATGAGGTAATTTTCAACATCATTTATAAACTATTCCAGTTATTGTAATATCCGTTTCTATAAAATAATGAAATAAAAATTAAAAATGTTAATTATGATAGTTTCATCATTACACTTCCATAATTCCAATGTACAGCAACTTTCTAAACATACTAGAAGTATGTTATATTAATGTTAATAGAAGTAAAGATATAAAACATTTAAATTAAACTGAATAGTGAATATATTTTTTTTCTTAAATAGTGCTAAAGCTGCGTAAAAAAGTATTTTCTTAGTACATAACATCATAAAAATGTTCTAAATATTTTTTTTTAAATATTTATACGTATATAAACTGATTTTATTTATGTATATTCTACAGTATTTATAGTAATTAATACTTCTATACTTATATATTATTTATATTATCATTGAGACTAGTTGTATCACAGGAAAGTAAAACGTTACACCTTACCTAACTGGAACCATTAAAGTAAATAGAGAGAACGATCTTAGACCCCCCCAAAAAAAAAAAAAAAAAAAAAAAAAAAAACAGAAGAATACAGACTGAAATCCAACCAAGAACTGTATAAAGAAATAAAGGATACTTAAAAAACGAAAAAAGAAGGATAGTGAAATCCCTAGGTTCATGTTTACAGAATGGACGAACAGAGACTAATAAAAAGAAATATTCGTTAAACTCTGGTAACAAAAGAGCAACAAATGGGGTACCTACCTGCGTACCTACAACAAATGAAGAAAGAATTACACAACCTTGGAATTCATGAGCAGGAAATGAAAGAAAGAAAGCTATTTAGATAAAAAAACACGAAGTTTATTTTGAAACAGTGAGGAAGGAAAGAAAATGAGTCGGAAGCCAAAGTGAAATGGTCGAAATAGAGAGAGATCAAACAGACGAAATGAATGAAATAATTGGGAAAAAAGAAAAAGAAATCAGAAGAAATTATATTTGCTTAATCCGTAGTAATCACAAAAAAACACTGATTTTAAAAATAAGCATTAAAAATTATAAAAAAAAAGTGTTTCACTATTGTAAGAATTTTGACTTTGTGACGTCAATGTCAGATACAAAAAAAACTATTAACAACTTATTAACTCTTTCTTTCGGTATACACTATAAAAATTCTTAATTTAAAAAATGGATTAAAAGAATAATTTTTTTTAAAAGTAATAATAATTAATTGTTCAACATTAATTAATATTTAACTGTAATAATTATTCAATTATTAATTAATAAAAATATAAATTAATTATTTTAATTAAAATATTTAAACTGATTAAAATTTTTAGTTTTATTTTAATTTAAAATATGGAAAAACTACCCATATTAATAAAAACCGATTGTAGGAAACACAAAAGACGATGAATCAATTCCTTGAAAAAATTATTAAAAAAAATTCAATAAGTAAAGATTACTAGAAAGCGTTAGCTAAGGTTTTCTAGAATTTTGGAATATTTATTATTTTTCCCAGCAAACCTTTTTTTAAAGTTTCGCATGAGAATACTATGAACGTTTGATTTTAATTATGTTACAAATTGTTACGTTATAAAAATTCGAAGTAATGCAAATGATAAATAAATTTAAGAAATATCTCCAAATACTCGTATTTAGATTTTATCTTTGATTATTTGAAGGGCCAAAAAAAAAATCATTTCAAAGGTAACATCATTTTGAGTAACTATCTAAATCCTAAATATTTTATTATTCCTTTGATATCCTCTTTTTTTCCTAACGGAAAAAAAAAAGCCTATTAAATGTTTTTATTACAAAAGGATTTTGACAATGAGGTAGGTTGAGGACACGAGGCATTGAGAAGACCTAGTCCCGGCTATCCGGGTGGAGCTGCTGGGAACGGCATAGCTGAGCTCAATGTGGCCATTCAGGTGGTTAGAGGAAGAGGCAACCCCCCTCCTAAAGTGCTGAGTTATGCTAACAGCGGATCCGGCCTTGGGAGGGAGGGTTGACTGGAAGAAAGGAGGAGGGAGAAAGAGAAGATAGAAAAAGTAAAAAAGTAGGTAGGTTAATAAAGTACGAAATGAAGAGAACTGAAAACGAATAGATGAGAAGAGAAATTTGTAGCAGAAAATTGTAGAAGTAAACTCGTAGAGGTGTTATATTAGTGTGTACTGTATAATTTGGTGAAATGTTGGCAAATTGTAAAGGGAAACAAGGATTGAAATTTAAATTTTGATAGCCAAGAAAGGTTATAATAATTATTTTTGGATTAAAGGATTAGCATGTAGAACAAATAAATGAATGGAATATAGCGCATGAAATTTGTCAAATAATTTTAAATTTGGAAACAAAAATCATCCCTATGAGGTTCTTGGGATGCGAGTTCAAAAGTCTTATGTGGACACCACATGACTTCCTGCTATGCCAATTAAATTACATATACACTTTTTTTTAAAAGGAAAAGTACATACAATTTTGTTTCATTAATAAATAAATCAATTCATTTAAATTAAAAAAAAAAAAAATTAAAAAAAGGAGATGAAGTTGATTCGAACCGATGTATCTTCGCCTTGTAAATTCTAAATATTTCATTAATTAAAATTTTATTTAGTTATAACTCTGAAACCAATGAATGATAAGTACCACTTATCTCGTTAAAAAGGTCTCAATGAGGGCTTATTACTAGTTAAGAAAAAGTCCAAAATCCAAATCTTTTTTTAGATTTTGGGCTCTTTTGGACAATTCTGGTTCAATAGATTGCAATCAAAAGGAGAGGTGCGCAACGAGATGTTATAATAGTCCTAAATTCAAAATCTCAACATTGTACGGGTAATCGTTTTTGAGTTATTCGAGATAAATATATATACATACGTACGTACAAACGTCATGCCGAAAGTAATCAAAATGGATTCAACGATGATCAAAATGTATATTCCCGCTGAAATCTGAAAACCGAAATTTTTCGCAATCACGATGCTTCCTTTCCTTCGTAAAAGGAAGTAAAAAAGATTAACATAAAGATTTTTACTTTGTACAAAATAAAGGAAATATTGCGATAATGAAAAATTTCGGTTTTCAGATTTCAACGGAAATTTCCATTTGACCATCCCTGATTCCATTTTGACGATATTCGGTGTGACGTCTGTACGTACGTATGTGCGTATGTATCTTGCATAACTCAAAAACGATTAGACGTAGAATGTTGAAATTTTAGATTTAGGACTGTTGTAACATCTAGTTGTGCACTTCCCCTTTTGATAGGAATCGACTGAACCAAGTATCCAAAACAACCCAAAATAAAAAACAAATTAGATTTTGGATTTTTTCATAACTGCAGTAATAAGCTCACATTGAGATCTTTTCAACGATATATCATAAGTTGTACGTTTTTTCATTGGTTCAAGAGTTATAGCCTAATAAAATTTTAATTAATGAAATATTTGGATCTTATAAGGAGAATGCACAACGGTTCGAATCAGACTTCATCTCCTTTTTTTAACTTTTTTTTTTTTAAATTTAAATATATAGATTTACTAATAATTATTCACCTCTAATTGTAAAAAAAAAAAACTTTTACAATAAATAATAATTCATTAAAAATATATATATGAAAAAATATCAGAAGTTATTAATGAAATACGTAACATTTTATGAACTTTTCATATTAAAAATATGTGTATATGTAAATTAGTAAGCGTACAAGTAAGTCATGTTGTGTCCAGATTAGATTTGGTGAAACATCTGATAATTCGTTTTTATTTTCATTTTGTTGATGGTTACATCATAATAATTTAAAAAAAAAACATAGTATTAGATACAAATAAAATTTACATTTATTTAAAGAGTAATAAAGGGACTTTTACTCTATCCTAATATTTCGATAAAATTGTTGAATCAATAATTGTATAAATATTTGATGTTAATAAAAACTAATATTTCAGCAGTTGTATAACTGTCCACTTTATTAAAGAATTGTAGGATCACATCTCGCTTTCAAATGGAGTAACTATAACGAAGTGCGGTAAAAAAGTGTATATATAATTTAATAGGCGTACAAGAAAGTCATGTGGTGACATTCAGACTTTTTAATACAGAAACCTAACACCTGATTAGTATTTATTATTAATCAATAGAAGTAAAAACTATTTTTGCGCGCTTTTTTTCTTTTTTTTTTTGAATAATAATATTAAAAAATATTTAATCAAACTATAATTTTATTTAGGATAATAGAAGATTAAGAGATTTTAAAAGTCCAGTTTTGGAGAGAATTTTATTATTAATAAGAATTCTATCGTTTTTTCTTCCCAAAGCAGAAGCCAAGAGTTATTCAGAAAAGCAATTTCCAGCAATTTTCCTATCGAGAACAAAAGAACCACAATACTTAAGATAGATTATTTTATTTCAAGTAGAAAAATGTTGTTTACATTTGGTTTTATTTATCTATGTTTGTAGTATTGTTTTACTTCGTCAAAAGAAAGGAACCCCATAGTAATGGGAATATTCACTAAAACCTCTCCTCACTGACTACATCCTGACCACAGTACGGGAAAATACTCGCCTTGTGATGATTCCGGTCGCCCAACTATCCCCTCCGTTATTAGACCCTCTATGTCTGATTACATATCACAGCCATTAGCTTGGCCTCCATCAGGATATCACCGATGAAAATTCCTCGATAGACGTTTCCATCAGTGTTTTAATTCAACTTTACTATCGTCTTCACTGTAGGTTTGTTTCAAAAAAAAAAACTTCGTTCATCTACTCTAATTTGTAGCCAACTCAACTTATTAACCGTTTCACGAAAACGCGATCCCCGCACTCACACTAACACAACATGGAATGCCCACCTTACCCCACCATACGGCCCATCTTACGGTATTATCACAAAAATCTATGTTCTTGTGATCTCCAAACCCACAATTGCTGAACACACGCCTCAAAACCACTAGAATCGTGCGGTTTTTTCTTCGACTCTGAGGCCGGACCTTTTTTTTCTGTTTAGCCTCCGGGAATCATCGTCAGGTATTACATTAGAGGATGAATGAGAATGATATGTATGAGTGAAGTGTAGTCTTTTACGGGCTCAGATCGACCATTTCTGAGATGTGTGGTTAATTGAAACCCAACCACAAAGAAGACCGGTATCCAAGATCTATTATTCAAATCCGTACAAAAGTAACTGCCTTTACTAGGATTTGAACGTTGGAACTCTCGACTTAGAAATCAGCTGCTTTGCAAAGATACGTTCATCTTTAGACCAACCCGGTGGTTTCTGGGGCCGGACCTCTTAATATGAATACAACCCCAAGGGAATTGAGACAGGTTTATTCACCCCTATACTTCTTCCGCCATCTTTGTTCAATTGATCTTAACCAACATCGTGGATACTGCGTGCCACGATCGTTTGGACTACAGTATAATCGCAATGATGTTCTCTCTGGAAAAGCACACCGAATTCTCTCCGGATGCTTCCTTATACTGCAGAGACCTATCGCAAAGTAATACCGTGGGTTTTGAGGTATCTCCTCTCCATAATAATCTCATTGCGTAGGGGATCTTAGCGTCCGCGCGCACTGGTATGCCTTGAAAGAACTAGGATAACTCGTACCTCAGTTCCGCCGTATTTTCGGTACAGCTATCTCTGAAGATCAGGTATCAGTCTGTATGACCATCTGTCTTTCGTTGAGTGATCCCATTTTTCCTGCCTATAAGCGATGCTTCCTTATCCGCCTCACCCGTTTTTCTTTCCTCTTTCTTCCGAACGATTTTCGTTCTCTCTTTCCAGGAGCGAAAGTCTGGCCTTATAGCATAGCTAAATCTATATAAGGTTTTGTATTTAATATTATTTGTAAATGAAATAAAACCTCTTATATTTTTATCAATGGGATGTTACTACGTAACATGAGCCTAAGCTACGCTATTTCTGTATAATGAGAAGTTTATTAGAAGTATTTAAATGAATTTAAATAGTTTTAAAAAATGCTTACTTAAACTGTCTTACTTGTGGAAAAATTTTCTATTTATAAATAAGTAAATGAACTTTAAAATTATTTCTATATAAATACTAAAATATGAAAACCTCTAGAATTTTTTTAAAATTTAAATATGAACGTAATTAAAGGATATGTTTCTATTTTCTATTTTTGAGTGTAATCTTTTTTATTGAGTGTGTTCTTCTGCTTCGCTAGGCCGGCTCAACAATCAAGTATTACTCACCTCACGGGAGTATACTTGCGATTATAATGAGCCTCCCTGCCTACCGGCAGTACGTCTGGCATATTCCAGATCGATCTTTTCCTTATTTTCATCTTGCCTCTGCCTCGAATCTCTAAGGCCAGGGACACCGGGCTCGACTATGCCGTTTCCGGAGCCTGCCCAGCCGCCGGGTCTCGGTCGTTATGTTTTTTTTCTTAAAGTAACTTCTCCCGCTTTTTGTAATCCACTATCTCTGGGTGAATTATATTTCAACAAGTGAAAAATAATTTTCCTGCAACACATTTTTATATTTAATATCTTTCAACATTCATTAATCAAAAGACACATAAAATAAACGTAAGATTTAATCTACCCAGTTGGTCTAATGGTAAACTCGTCGTCGAAAATCATCTGATCTCGAAGTCGAAGTTCTCAGTTTCAAATCCTAATAGAATTAGTTGCTTTTATTCGGATTTGAATACTAGATCGTGGATACCGGTGTTCTTTGGTAGTTCGGTTTCAATTAACCACACGCCTCAGGAATGGTCAGCCGGAGTTTCTGCAAGGCTACACATTTTCCGGTAGAGTTACATTAAACTGATAAATTGCTAGTGTCATTAATTGTTGATGCGACTATAAATAAAAATATTTAAAAAAAACTTAAACTTTCAAATACCTTTTCTAATTGAAAGACATCCTGCTAAGAGAGAGATAAAATGCCAAGTATATTCTGAAAATTACTGAATATGTAAATCACATTTAATAAAAAATACATATTTAATGAAAAAAAATTGCGTTTTCTTTAATATCGATCGGTGTTAAAGGCATTTCTTTCTTAGAATCCGACATAATTAACAAAAGAATAAACAACAGTGTAACACAGATATATAGTTATCAATTGGTGTACTTTCAAATTAATCACTCTTTCTAACTATTGAATCGAATGAAAACAAAAATAAAATAAATAAAAAAATAACAGGTGATATATTAAAGAAAAATCCCTTTCGGCACGCCAGAAGGCGGAGGTATTTTTCACCGGTGCTAAGTAGCGGATACAAAAGATTTCCACCTTAAAATTTAGAAACGCTTCAAATTTACACAATACGACAATGCTTGCATGAGAAAAAAGTTTCACATGTTTAGCATACGACAAGCTCCTTCTTCTTACAATTTCAGCAACATTTTGGTCATCCCTTGTCGTAAGGATTAGTCATATCAAAAATTGTTTCAGACAAAGATTTTAGGTAATGTTTAGAGGACTAACGACCACTTTAAACCGATTCGATATTGTGCCTATTAAGGAAGGTATGATGTTGGTTCTTCAAAACCAAATTTTTTCAAACCAATGGGCCAGTGGTTGTGATATCAAAAAACTTTATTTACGTAAGTTTTAGGTCTTTATCCAAAAAATAGTAGAAATTTTAAAGGAATTCGATATTTTACTTCATAAGAAAGTTATAGCGATTTTTTTTTTTTCGAAAAAGCCCCCCATTATCATTCCCATGGTCCGACTTTGGCCGGTAACGAACTCGACCGAGATTTTTAAGAAACAATTTGAAAGTGATTGACCCAAAATTACTGAAGTTATCGTGTCCACAAGAAAAGGAAATATATATATATATATATGTGTGTGTGTGTGTGTGTGTGTATATATATAAACTTACAACTGACGATGGTTTCTGAGGGATGTGAAACGCGAAGATATGTCGAATAATGGTACCCATTTACAAGTCTTTAAAATTGGATAATTCATTTGGAAAAAAAAATTTAAATAAATAAATACATTACATAAAAAGTATATAAATAAAATAAATAGTAATAAATAAATAAATAATAAATAAAAATAAATAAATAAATTAATATTTATGAAAAATAAATAATTTACGTAAAAATAAAAAACAATAATTTAGTTTTAATTATTAAAGATCTTCTACTGATTTTGAATAAAAGTCCATTTAAACCATGACCGCGTTTATATTAAACATCGGACAGTTGTCTGAGCCCCAATTTAAGTTCGATAAACATTTTATAATGTTTGGGGCTCTTTTGCATCTATCACTCAAGTCCTGTATATGTAATCCCCATGTAAGGGATTTATCCAATAATAGTCCTAAATATCTTACATTGTCTTTATATTGTATTGGATTATCATCAGTTGTCAACGCAGGGCTTTGATGAGGAATTCTCTTCCTACAAAAGTGTACGCAACACGTTTTTTCTGGTGAGAATTGGAATCCGTTATTCCTTGCAACTTCATTTAAAGCATTGATCGCTCGTTGGAATTTGTACCTCACCATAGCAGTCTTGCTGGCACACACAATTGCCAGATCATCAACATAAACGCTTTTGCTGATTTCTGCTGGAATGGCTAATATCAATTTATTAATGGCAATGGTAAACAAGGGTACCGCTCAACGGCGAACCTTGTGGTATGCCATTTTCCAAATTTCTTACAGATGAATATTCGCTACTGACTCGTACTTGGAAAGTACGGTCATTCATGTAGTTGCTCAGTAAGACTGGCAGGTTGCCACGAATGCCCCATTCATGTATCTGGAGCATTATACCATGACGTCAGGACATATCGAAAGCCTTCTGAAGATCAAAGAAGACTCCGACACAATGTTTCCTTGTAATAAAGCTGTTATATAATGTCCTCTAAGCTGATCATTTGATCAGTGGTAGAATGGTATTGCCGAAAACCTGTTTGATACGGTGATATCAGGTTTTCTTTTTCCAAAACCCAGACGAGTCGATTATTAATAATTTTTTCCAGTATTTTTCCCATAGCACACGTCAAAGAAATAGGACGATAGCTATTGGGATCTGTTAAATTTTTATTTTTATTTGGTACTGGAACAACATGAACTTTTTTCCACTGCTGCGGGTACGTTCCATCCCGCCATATTTGATTATAAAGTTTTAACAATCTGCGTTTTGCAGTGGTATTCAGCTGCCTGATCATATTATAATGGATTTCATCCGGACCAGCAGCTGTGTTACCTGCTTTTTCCAACGCTTTCGCGAATTTTTCCATTTTAAATGGTACATTATATGAGTAATTATACTCAGTTCTAAAATTTAGTAGACCTTCGAGTTCTTCTTTTTTGGTTCGAAAACCTTCCTCGTAGTTGGCCGTTCTGCTGGCCTTTTCGAAGTGATTGGATAACAGCTCTGCAATTTCATATGGATTGTCTTTTATTTCATCTTCATCTTGAAGGCTAGTTATGGGAACAAAATCATTACGCCCACAAATCGCCTTCACTTTCCTCCAAACATCTGATGCAGTAGTAGTTTTGTCGATGGATGACACGTATTGCTGCCAGGATTGTTTTTTCGAGTCTATCAGAAGACGTTTTGCATACGCCCTGTATTTCTTAAAGGCAACAAGATTTTCTATACTAGGACGCTTCTTAAAGGGGTTATACGCCCTTTTCTTTCTTTTT
This sequence comes from Lycorma delicatula, assembly GCF_047948215.1. Taxonomy (NCBI): domain Eukaryota; kingdom Metazoa; phylum Arthropoda; class Insecta; order Hemiptera; family Fulgoridae; genus Lycorma; species Lycorma delicatula. The sequence continues at coordinate 114,448,447 of NC_134463.1, read as the reverse complement.
ATAGCTTCACTTATTTCATCGTTCCACCATGGAACGGGTTTCTTGGTAAGTTTCCCAGATGTTTTGGGAATATATCTCGATGCCGACTCAATTATTGCATTTGTTATGGCGTCGACATCGTCTCCGATAACTCCAGTTGTTTCTGGGAGTATCGTTCTAGCTGTGAAGCTCGTCCAGTCTACCTTTTCAAATAACCATCTTTTAGGGATGGGATATATTGTTCTTGTAACATCAGTTACAATTTGCACCGGGAAATGATCGCTTCCATGCAGATCGTCTATGACATGGAAGCTGTACCGAAAGAGATATGAAGCCCTATCTTTTGTGCTAGGTTTTGAAGGCTCATGATTTGTGTTTTGGCTTCTTGAATATTATTTGCCAAAAGAGCGAGTTCATCTGCAAATCCTAGGCAATTTAGTGCGATGGAGTTTTTCTTAGTACCCATTTTTATATTCTTGGGATTTATTTCATACCATTTTCTCATGACAAATTCGAGGGCGCAGTTAAAAAGGAGTGGTAAGAGGCCGTCTCCTTGCCTCAATCCAGTTTTTATGTAGAAGGGTTGAGAGAGTTCACCTCTGAATTTCACTCTGGACTGGGTATCGGTTAAAGTTAATTTTACCATGTTTACGAGTTTAGGGTGAAGGCCCAGGTTTCTCAGAATATTCAGCATGGATGGTCGGTGTATACAATCATAGGCCCTTTTAAAGTCGACGAAGGTGATTGTTAGTTGTTTTTTCCGTCTTTTATATAAGTCCATCATAAGTTTTAGGGATATTATTTGCTCCGGGCAACCTCTCCAATTATATTATTATATTCAATTATTTTTATTCTTTTGTCGTTTTACTAAGACAATAAGTTTAAATTTTAATTGATCTCAATTTTTATTAATTAAGTTTTTGTTTGTAAGAACTTTTATTTATTTATTTATTTTGTAGGAACGTTTATTTACTATTATTTATTTAAAAAATAATTTTAATTTTTATATTCCCTTTTTAGAAATATTATACAAAATGGCTCATACCTGCACACAGGTTATCCTTTATAGATATTATCTTTAGTAATTATATGTTTTAATCCCTTTTTTATTTCATATTTTGTACAAGGGAAATAAAGGTTGTTCATTCATTCATACTCACAATTTCAATTCACTTTGGCTTCACCAAATCTAGGATCATTGGGGATTATATATATTTCAATGACTGCGATTAGTTTTAAAAAAAACTTATTTTCGAATTTTTGATCCCGAAAAATTTTTAAATCGTATTTTAAGAATGATTATTTTAATTATATAAATAATTGTTTTAGTAGTTTTTATTTACATTCATTACTCTCTTTGAAATAATATTAATATACATTAAACTTACAATATTTGAGTACTAATAACGTATTCATATATTATTCATTTTGTTTTAAGTATAGTTTCACTCATTTAATGTTCATAAAATACATTTAATGTACATATATGCATGCGCACGTACACATACATCAAATACAATTATCATGGGTTATAGCGAAGTAGTGGAAATAAAAGGAACATATGAAAAATGTATGTTGTTTGGTAACACATTATACAACGATATGCGTTTTCCACTTCAGTTTAAATACTAAATTTGTCTAACGACTAATTTAATTATATAATTTAGCTAGTACGTATAAAAATAAATTATTTTAGACAAATTTACGATAATTATAAAAATTTAATGTTAATAAAAAATTATAATAATAATAAAATCCCTTTCGGCACGTCAGAAGGCGTAGGTAAATTTCACAGGTGCTAAGTAGGGAATACAAAAGATTTCCACCTTAAAATTAAGAAACGCTTCAAATTTACTCAATACGACAATGGTTGCATGTGAAAAAAGTTTTACATGTTTAGAATACGATAAGCCCCATTTTTTTTACAATTCCAGCAATATTTTGGTCATCCCTTGCCGTAAGGGTTGTCATATCAAAATTTTTTTTAATGCATAGGTTTTATGTAATGTTTAGAGGACTAATGACTACTTTAAACCGAATCGATACTGTGCCTATTAAGGAAGATATGATGTTTTTGTCTTCAAGACCAAATTTTTTCAAACCAATGGGCCAGTGGTTGGTGATATCAAAAAACTTTATTTTCATAAGTTTTAGGCCTTTATCCAAAAAAATAGTAGAAATTTAAACGAATACGGTATTTTACTTAATAAGAAAGTTATAGCAATATTATATTTTTTTCGAAAAAGACCCCCCCCCACCCATCACTCCGACCACCGCAAACACCATTGGTTAGATTTTGCCCATTAACGAAATCTACCGAGATTTTGATTGGCTCAAAATTACGGTAGTTATCGTGCCCACAAGAAACTAATATATATATATACAAAATACAGACCTTTTATATATATATTAAATTATTTTATTAAAATATATCTTTATTATCTTTAATATTATTTTTTTATTATTATTTATATATATATATATACAGACCTATTTCTAAAATGGTGGGTTGGCTATTCTTTTTCGGATTCTACTTGTAAAACTAATAAAAAAATATCCTTAGGAAAAATGGCAATTTCTCCTTCTTTCTCCCACTGTCCCCATTTTGTTATTTTTATACAAAAATTTATAACTCAAGTACGGTTAGACGAATCACATTAATGTTTGGTAAGCGTATTGGTAACAAAATTTTACATTTAGCAAAAAATCAGGACTTAAATACATTTGCAAATTACACAATGGCGGCCATGTTTATTTTTCAATCCGTTATATCTCCATTAGTTTTATCAAAATGTATGTTATTTATTAAAGTATTAACCCTTTTATTTTGAACAAAATGACATTTTATTTTTTTAAATCGGTTAACAAATAAATAGTCGAAATACGGCAGAAAATTGATGTAATTTTGTGTCTGTTTTCATGTCCTCCACTTTACGTTCAATTTCATTAAATATTAATTGCTTTTATTTATTGTTAATTCTAGTAAATTATTGTAAATTAATATTATATTAAGCAATAATTTTCTCACAACAATAGACATAATAATTATGACACAATATTATATAAATTTTCCGCCGTAACTCGGTTATTTGTGAACCGATTTTAAAAAATAAAATATCATTTTGTTCAAAATAAAATGCTTAATATTTTAGAAAAAAAAACATAAATTTTGACAAAACCAATATTATGGAGATATAACGGATTGAAAAATAAACATGGCCGCCATTTTGTTATTTGCGAAGATATTTAAGTCCTGATTTTTTGCTATTTTAAACCTTTATTGTGAAGACGCTTACCAAATATTAATGTGATTCGTTTATCCGAACTTGAGATATATATTTTTATATAAAATTAACAAATTAGCGGATTGTGGGAGAACGAAGGATAAATTTCCATTTTTCTTAAGGATTTTTTTTTTTTTTAGTTCTACAAGTAGAATCCGAAATAGTATAGTCTGCTCACCATTTATATATATATATATATATATATATATATATATATATATATATATATATATATATGTATATGAAAACTTTTGAACTCACGTTGGTTGTGGGCTCTGGGGAGGTGTGAAACGCGAAGATATGTCGAAATTTTCCGGTAATCGAATCATGGCACTCATTACAATAGACAGTTTTCTTATGAATCTACCAAAAATCAATAAATAAATTATTAAAATATTAAATATTAGTGTACTGTACTCATATACATAATTTACTGATGGCACATTTATGACTGTTACTTATTCTATCAGCTCATCAATTTGTACGACTTTTTATCCAAATAACTTAACTAATACATAAAAATTTGACTACATATAAATTATTTAATATGAATACAACAAAAAGTAGTGCGATTTCAATTCAATTTTTAAAAGAAATCAATATTTTTTTGTAAGATGACAACTTAAACTGTTTTTCAATTTTTAAAAAAAACCCGTAGAAAACAACGATTTGAATACGTATTAGTTTTTATTTAATCCGCTTTAGGAATATGAATTCCTCTTACTATTATTCTTGTTTTCGTCTCCAATCCTATATTTATATAACTATAAACATTGGATAAATCTTTTTGTATATTTAATATACGTAAAACTTAATCAGTGTACGTTTTACTCGGATATCCAGTTTTCCAATAGTAATTTTACTTTATACTGAAACAATTTAATACATTTAATATCTAAATGTATGTCCTTTTGTCCAATTCCTTTAAGAATTATGGCAGGAAATGAACGATAAAAAATAATTATTTTCTGTCATTTTCGTAATATATATTTATTACAACTATTTATAGATCTATAAATACTTTTTTTAACTAATATTAATGAATCATTTATTTAATGATGTTAAAAAACATTATCTTTAACTGAATTACATCATTCAATTAAAATTATCAGCTTTAATATTTTACTATTCACGAGAATAAGACTGGATTTTTTTTAAATTTATGATAAGGATAATATTAAAATATTTTAGTTTTTTCGATTATTTTTTAATAAGGTATATATGATGCATTTTGCGTGAGTGCTATCCAGTTTTAAATAAACTGGTATATAATAAAGACTATCTTAATTTCTAAGTGTGTTATTATTTAATAATAATGATTTAAATAAATGATCAATTATATAATTTCTTACAGAAAATAGAAAAGTAAAGACTATATAAAATAGGTAATGTTCATGAAGTCTTTGTAAACGATGATGGTTTAGAAAAGAAACTGTACTGAGAAAATAAAAATAAGCCTATCTATTGGGAAAAAAGCATCTGAAAAATTAAAAGGATTACTGACAGCAAGAAGAATCCTGTTTGAACTGAAACGAGTGTACATTTTTTTTTTTTTTTTGTTTGGGGGCAAAAAACGCCTGTGCGTTATCATCGCCCGGATTTTTCTTTAATAAAAAGATAAAATAACTCTAAAATAATAAAACTTATAAGGTTTAAAATTAATATAAATCATATAATAAAAATTTATTAAAACAAAAGTCAAAAAAGTCAAATAAAACTCAAAACTAATATCGCAGACGGAGTCTTTAAAATATAAAAGTTAAAATAATAGAAAAAAGAAACTATATAAAACTTACCTAATTCCGATAGATTGAGACGAGTATACAGAGCTGGCTATTTTTTCGTTTTACGCCCTCCCACTTTTTTCACATAAAAATGACTTAGTACTGTATGTTTTATAATAATCGATGAATAAACCATTAGAGAAATACCGTAGTAGTTTTATAACTCAATAAAAATAACCCAATAATATATTAGAAAAAAACACATTAACTTGCTGTTTTATACCGGTCATTTTAAATATTATCCATATTAACATATTTTATATATCAAAAATATAAGCATTATTGCTTATAATTGTAAATATAATCTAACCAAATTTAACCTATGCTCGCTTCGCTCGCTAACCTTGATTAACTAACAGTAATGTTTTGAATAATAAATTCAACAATTATTTATTATTTAAATAATCAAAATATTACTGTTAATTAGTCAAGGTTAGCAAGCGAAGCGAGCGTAGGTTAAGTTTGCTTAGATTATATTTATAATTTCTCTGCAAATAACTCCAAAACCCACTGATTTGAAAGAACTCTGCCTATCTCTTTTTGAAAATGAGGACTCGTCTACTTCTACCTTCATTCCTGGACCATCTACCTTTTTTTGGGTTTTTTTAATAATTATTCAGCACACACCTTTCTCAGGTATATTTTCCAATCCATTATTTCTTCGCTTAACATTAAGCGACGGTCGCTTTGCTCGCTAATCTTGACTAATATGTTTAAAATGATCGCTATAAAACAGCGTGTTAGTATATTTTCTTCAATGTTTTATTCATCATTATTATAAAACGTGCGATATTAAGTAATTTTTATGTGAAAAAATGAGATAAAATTGGAGGGCATAAAACGAAAACGTTCCCAGGGCTGTCTTTCTTCGATCCAGGAAGTTACCTCCCTGGATCTCCTCATTTAAAAGGGGGAGGTGATGTACAGAAGAACGGGTAAGGCGGATGGGTAGGCACCACTTGTTTGCAAGTGGAAGGAGAGATGGGATCAGTCAACGGAAGGGAAATTTAACCCACAGACTGATCCCAGACCTCCAGAGATGTCTGGTTCGCCAACAAAGGTAACTGGAGTATGAGCTCACTCAGTTCCTTACCAGTCACGGGTATTTCAAGGATATTTGTATGCGCGAAGACCCTCCGCGTAATATGATTATTACGGAGAGTAATAATAAGGTTGCCGTAGAACATACAGCTACACTTATGTTCTTATGCGACCGGTTCCTACAGGATAGGGAAATATACAGGAGGGGATTCGTCGTGCTTATCAAAGAAAATATTATTGGCGCTATGCTGCAGATCAAATGATCGTGGGACGTGGTGTCCACGATGTTGGTTAAGATAATACAGGCAAAGATGGCGGTAGAAGTTCAGGAGTAAGGAAATCCTCCTGAATCTTTAGTCGGGCTACGTTTACATCAAATCAGATCCGCTCATACGGTGGAGGTAACAAAAAATAATAAAAATTGAACTAAGGAGTAGGTCTGTCGAATGTTTTGTATGAAGTTTGACCTCAGGATATACATCAAATATATAAATAATTAAAAAAAGGAAGAGAAATTGCCTGCATAATTTTGAAATACAGTTCTGAAGAAAAATTGAGGAAATAAAACCGATGGATAAAATAAAGAAGAATTGGAAAGAATATGAGAGAACCAAATTTGGATAAAGTAAAGCGATGAATAGGAAAACATTTTTTTTATCGGTGTTGCGGAGAAATACCATTTAGTACTCCCACAAGGGGGAGAGTGTCGGACTCGCACGGGTTCGGCTAGATGTTATAATTAAGAGCTTATATGTGCCCGCACCCTACCAACTAAAGCTCTTCATTTACCGTTCCGCCCCACCCGAGGTCGAATCAGCAATTAAGCGTAGCTCAACCCCGCGGTGCCTTTGAGCTCGGGGGGGGGGGGGGTTCATACAAAACATCTTGGTTGGTTCATATTTTTCGTACAAATTCTATTCGATGAAAATTCATAGATGGAATAGAAAACCAAAAAAAAGAGAAGAGGAAGAAAAATAATGCTTAAAGAAATTTAGAAGGAAAAAATTATAAATAAATGATTGAAGATAATTAGGACCGGGAAAAATAGATAAAACTATCAGAAGACAAGTTTACCAAAGAAGAGAAGCTAAATAAATTATTAAAAAATTGTTATGACAAAATATTAAAAGCGTATTAAAACCATTCTGTATCTTCATCCATCATTCCCTTGCATATCCAGCAATATTTCTCACAACTTAATTAGGTATGTGGTTTGCTTTATTGTTAATAACTCTACAGTTTTACCAATGAGTTCATTTTAATGTATTTTTAAAATATGTCATTAAAAGAACTGGAAAAAATTAATTTTTGTAATCTTTTTAACTTAATAATCATCAACTGGTATACTACCTGGCGGAAGACCTACCCATTTCTGTCCTACGCCTTCCCCTTCGTCACCTTGTTGTTTCCAATCTTCATCTCGTTTATTAACTTAATTATTTCCTCCCTCACTTCTTTTTTTCTTCTAATAACCCATCCAATGCATATCAAGATTCCACTCCTTTTCTCCGCATCTCCTAACCAGTTTCTTTTTCTTTTGTATAATTCCCGCATAGTTGCTCTTTCTTCTTTAATCCTGTTCATTATTTCTTCATTTCTTTCTCGATTATCCATTCACTTATTTTCTCCATTCTTCTCCATATCGAAATCTCAAAAACCTTAATATAGTCTCTCCCTTTTTTTCTCATCGTTCATGTTTCACTTTCATACTACAAGATACTCCATACATAGAATTTGGCTAACCTCTTTCATAACTCTGTGTAGCAAAATTCTGTAAGTCCAGACTTTTGCTACACAGTAATTCCCTCTTCTTACCGAACGCTTCCTGTACAATCGCTGTCGTTCCTTTTGTTTTCTTTGCACTCATGCAGTTCTCTATTACCATAGTATCCAGATATCTGTAAATTTTTACTTTTTCTATTCTTCTGTCTCTTGTTTTCACCACTAAATACTCCTTGTTATTTACTTCCATTTCTTCAGCTTTTGCTGTGTCTATTTAACATTTATATATAAGTGTAAATAAATATATTTATATATTAGGAGAATAATCATCATCTTGGTGTTGTACCTTGATTAGATATAATTTTTCTAATCCAATATTAGTGCTAATTCATGAATAAATAAGGCTTTGTAATTTATATTTAATTTATTTTTATTTGAATATGTAACATATATAATACTATTTAACAAATAACCAAGAAACGGCAGAAAATTGATGTAATTTTGTGTCTGTTTTCATGTTCACCACTTTACGTTCAATTCCATTAAATATTAACATTTTTCAATTTATTGTTAATTCTAGTATTGTAAATTAGTATCATACTAAGTAATAATTTTCTCACAGCAATAGACATAATAATTATGACACAAAATTACATAAATTTTCTGCCGTAACTCGGTTATTTGTTAACCGATTTAAAAACATAAAATATAATTTTGTTCAAAATAAGAGTTTTAATATTTTAGAAAAACATGCATTTTGATAAAACTAATATTTATAAAAACATAACAGATTGAAAAATAAACATGGCCGCCATTTTGTAATTTGTGAAGGTATTTAAATCCTGATTTTTTTTTGCTAATTTTAAAACTTTATTATCAAAAGACTAACCGAATTTTAATGTGATTTTTTTATCCGAACTTGAGATACACATTTTTATATAAAAATAAGAAAATAGGGGACAGTGGGAATATGGGCCATTTATATAAATAGTGGGCCATTTTTCCCAAGAATATTTTTTGTTTAATTTTACAAGTGGAATCCGAAAAAGTATAGCCAGCCCACAACCATCTTAGAAATACTCTGTATTTATATATATATATATAAAATATTATTCTTTTGTAAGGTTTTATATGCAATATAACTGAACCGTATATATAAAGTTACGTTGAGTCCATGAAGAAAACTAACGACTGATGAATGAAGTGCGGAGCCGGCTTATATAGCGAGTACGAGTGTACCGCCAGAAGCTGAGTGCTGTATGGAGCCGAACGAAGCGTTAGGAGCTGTGTGCAATAAAGCCGTGTGAATCGTCAGAATCGAAAGGAGCCGAATGCATTCGAAAGGAGCTGTGTGAACTGATCGAAAGACCTTTAAATTTTAAAGTCCTTCTGAAATAAACTTTAAATAATATACAATGAAACCGAGTCTGAACAATATTTAATTTTTTAATTTAATTTTTCTTATTTCCTAAACACATTCTAAAGAAAAATTAATTATAAAAGTACGTAGTATCAACGTGCAAAAGCAGTAAAAAAAATTCGTTTATCTTTCGCTCATTTTGGGTGTCTTCGCATCAACAGAAAACATCAATAATTGTTATTTTAAAATAATTTTTCCAAATACCATTTCTTTACAATTGTAATAAAGGGAAGAAATACAGAAATTTACCTATTTTATATAATCTTAACGTATTGTTTAAACTTTTTCAATGATTTTTGTTTTCCGATTACTCTACATAATTTTGTTCTCTCAATATTCAATTAATATTATTATTTCAGTTTTAGTAAAAGTGAATTGAAAATTAATTTAGATGACATTTCTGTGCTATCATTATCAAATTTTAAATGTTTGTTGACTATTATTATTAGCATCTATAAATTTAATAACTTTTCAAGTACATAAGGTATGATTTAATTTATCAAGTTTTTTTTAAATTGTTACATCTTTTAATTATAAAAAGGTGTCATTTATTAATCTTATCTGTATATTTTCATTTATGTTAACGACATTAATAAAACTGCAAATGTGTTCTTGAAATATTTTTTGGCCAAAAAGGAGTGTAATATATGTATGATTGTTCTACCAAGCAGCTTAACGACTGAACCGATTTAGATTATGTCTCCGCGTTGGAATCCTTACGTTACCGGAAGTGTCATAGACTATATAAATTTGTATATATATTTTTTTTTGTGCTTGGTGATATCGCCGCATAAGCTTGAAACTTGTGCGTGGGATATGGAAATGGAATTTTTTAGCGTATAAAAAATGTCATCCCTGACCTAGATTCGAACCCGGGAGCTCTAGATGAAAGGCCGAGACCCTACCTCTCCGCCATGGAGATCGGTAATATTTAAATTAAATAAAAAATTATACAATATTCAAATACTATATACAAGATTGTCACCCGCACGCTCTTTAATTATCCTATATTAGTAATTTTATACATATATATATATATATATATAAATGAATTTTTGTTTGTCCCGTATTTGTTCCTATACCATTGATTCGATTGCGATGAAACTTTGGTGAGTTGTTGTGTGTACGCCTGTGGAGGTTTATCAATTAGTTCAGATCCGGTACGTGGCGCAGGGGTCGAAATATTTCGAAAAATTGTATTTATGGTCTGATTTGGCTCGTATTTAGAATATCTATCAGTTACGTGAAAATAAATATTTTTGCAAAACATGGACCCGCTAGGTGGCGCTGGGATCGTGATATTTCGAAAAATTGTATTTATGGTCAGACTTGGATCATATTCAGAGTATGTATTAGTTACGTGAAAAGAAATATTTTTGCAAAATATGTGCCCGTTAGGTGGTGCCGGGGTCGAGATATTTCGGAAAATTGTATTTGCGGTACGATTTGGCGCATATTCAGAATATCTATTATTTATGTGAAAAGAAATATTTTTTTGCAAAAAAGGGATGAAGGGAAATAGGAAAATGTCAAAGAGGGGAAGGGGTGAAGATTGGAAGAGGGGAAAAAGGGAAAGGTTAAATTTTGTTATGTTCAGCTTTTTAATTTTTTATCAAGCTCTCATTTGTTCGTTTAATCTATATATATATATATATATATATACTCAAATCTAGCGATAATGAAGCGTTACTGGGTGAGCTAGTTATCCTATATTAGAGAACAATGTTTTTTTTTTTTGGAATTCGTGTTTTTTAATGTTTAATATTTATCTCTTGTTTCCATATGAAAGTATATAATTGATTATTTACCTAGTTTTACTAATTACTAGCTTTTTCCCTTTTTTTTAGTTTAAAATAACTATTTCTAATTGAAATAAATATTAACTTCAAAAAACCGATTAGCGGGGGAAAAACGCTGTACTTAAAGGATAAGAAAAAAATTTTTGTCTACTTTATAAATTATGCTTTAGAAAATTTTGAAAAGTTTGGAATTGGTTAGTCGAATGAGTGTAAAAATTAGTCAAAACGGTTAATCTTCTTTATTTCAGGAACGAAATAAAAGTGTTTAAGTTAACAGAAAAGGGATTAAATAAAAAGCTAAGATTATTTTAAATTTTTACCGATATGAATCGAGTTCTAAACTACATAACACCGACAACGTTGTTACGGGACTATGCGAAACATTTTTTTTTTTTTTTTTTTATTAAATCTAAATTAATTTCAATACTATTCTTCGGAATAGTTATAATTAATTAAGAAATAAGTATACTTATGGAAATCGATACAAATAATATATCATTATTACACTACTCCACTTTTGTATAGCTTTATTAATTCAGGTTCCCTAGACAACTGCGTCACTTGTTTGTATAGTTCATGTAGCTAGTTACTCGTATATACGGTTTGCTTAGTTAGGTTTGTGTTGTTAACCAGAATTCATCAATATAATGGCAGCTGGGAGACTGTATCGAGGAACCGATAGGTTAAAATATAATTGGTTCGGCCTTCCCTTATTAGAGATAAGCAAGCTTTAACCCTCTACGTCACCCGGACATTGGAACTGTCAGCCTGAGGCTGGTCAAAGCAGTTAGTGAAGTGTAATAATTATTTAGCTTACTGTATATTGTCAGAAAATATTGACATTTTAAATAATATATAGAAAAAAAAATAATAAACTTCATTTACGCAGTCCTTTTAATCACGTCCTTTGCTAAAATCGATGGTAATATCTTTTTAATCGTATTTTAAATACTATATAATATAATATCTTATAAACCTTTATTTCAAATATATTAATAAATTTTTCAAATTTGTTAAAATCGTATTAAAAATTATGTAAGTCAATTTGTTAACTTTATTTTCACGAAATTATTCGACTGTTAAACAATAAAGGATAATAGAGATTCCATTGAAACATTATAATATTTTTATACATTGTTTACATTAAGTAGTTTTGTTAAAACGTTCAATGTTATAAAAAAAATTAAATTCTTGTTAAGCAAAAAGTTTGTTATACTTAATAAAAAAAAAAAAAAAACGGCAGTTATAATTTTCGATTTTGTAAACATATTTTTTAACCAAATCTTTATTTTTTATAATATGAACCCTCAGTTTATCTAACGGATTTTATACTATAAAAAAAATCATGGAAACTTTTTCAACATTTAATTTTAAAGTATTAAACAAAGTTTATTTAGATTATCGGAAGGTAAAATTTTTAGATACTAAACTTTTACATTAAAAATAATATTAGTAGGAAAATTCTACGGGGTGAAGGAGGGGATGAAAGAATCTCCTGTGGTGTTTCTCCTCCAAGAGGCAACATAAAGGAGGTAACAATAAACAAAAAATTATTTCTAATTATTTATTGTTTAGTCTAAAAGATAGACTAATCAGATTTGACCACGACGTTTTGGCCCCAATGTAATGTTAGGCGTTTATTTATGTATAGCTAATAGCCTTAGCACCATTAAAGTTTGTTTTACTTAAAATAAAAAACTACATAAATGCGTATCCGTTTTTAAAGTATATTTATAAAATAACGTTAAAATTAATGATAAACATTTTTTTTAATGGCTTTTATTCATATTACGTCCCCTATCGACGTGATTTTACATCCCCTACATGAGCAAATGGTTTAATTTATTATTTCTCAATATAACGAATAAATTATTTAGTTGCTTTACACTATTTGTTTTTCTTTCCTCTGCTCTCCTAGGCTGGATTTGCAGCCAAGTTTAGCTCAACTCAGGAGAGTGTTCTTTAACTCAAACGAGCCTTCCCGCCTACCGGCATTATGTCCAACACGGCAAGTCGGCTCGCCGGTTTGGATCCTGATTCTTCTATTCGCCTACCTCAAATGACCGGTGATGGGTGAATCGGGCCATAAAAAAATACTTTACACTATTTGTTCCAGTATTTTTTATGGCTGTAATGCATGTAAAACGTTGTAATATAAGACAAATAATAATAACTATTTTATTTTCAATAAAATCAAATATTACTATCAAAATTCATTTAGATTTCTTAACGATAGAGTTTAGATAACACTAAATTATTGAAATTAGGTATATGTTAGGATGCATCTTTCAGAGATTACCAGAGAAATACGTAATTAATTAATATAATGAGAACAAAAATAAATCATCAGTTTAATACCAACTTAAAAGAGACGAAAACTGCTATTCCCTACAAACGTATGGTACAACATATTATCCATTAAAAACACATAGAATTCCACTCATTGACATATTGACTCTAATTACTGTAATCAAATTTGGACAATTAAGCAGTCAAATATAGAAGACAAATATATCACATAACAATCGATATCATCACATCAACTCTCTTTATCTCTTTTTTCTGTTTACCCTCTGGAACTACCGTAAGGTATTACTTCAGAGGCTGAATGTGGATGATGTGTATGAATGTAAATGAAGTGTAATCTTGTACAGTCTCAGGTCGACTGTTCCTACGTGTGTTTAATCACATCATGTGTATAACACATATATTGAACAACATGAAAAGCTAATACGATTAACATAAATTTATCAAAGAACTCAAGTAATCATGAAATAAAGACACAGACCATCAAGCCTCATAATAAGCATGTCAACTGGTCAATCGACAGAAAAAACGCTTTGGATCATCCACCTCAAATATTCCTCCTCAAAAGGAGAATTTTTCTCGCATAATAAGTTCCAGCTTTCCTGTTATTATCAGATATTAAGTTATAAATCAATATAATCGTTATAGAGCAATATAATCCATCATACGATCTTTTGAAATTTTCAGTTTTTGAAAGGGACCAATAATTTTTCCCTTTTTCTTACCAGACTGTACGATAAGCTTACCTCCATTCTCTTATGATCTTTTCCAAGACTACACTAAAGAGTAGAGGAGGCAGTCCATCCCCCTGAATGGCTCCTGCCTTGATTCCAAAAAGAAAAAAGTTACTGGTTTTATTAATAAAGAAAATTTAGAGAACTAGTTGTTTAGTTTCATGAGTAAATAAAGTACATATTTTTTACTTAAAATATTATTTTTTTTTTTATAATTATTATTATAAATAAATAACGAAAATTTACCTTTAAAAGTTCAGCCGGATCGAAAATTGATACAATCTTTTCTTTCTCTCTAAAATAAAACGAGTTTATCTGAAAAATAAAATAAAATTAATAATTAAGGTGTAATCCTAAATAAAAATGTAGATTTATAACAATCTGTAAAGATTAAAATTGAAAAAGGGTTTTTCCCATAAAATATTTTTAAAAATAATCAAATAAAACCAATTTGAAAAAATCTACAAAGTAATAATAGTTTATAATACTATTAAATCATCTTAAATTTCGAGTGAATAAAATTTGTTTCAAGTAAATTAAATAATTATCAAAGCCTACTATTTTACACCGTTAACAAAAACGTCAACAATTTTACAAAATTTTTCTTTTTCAACCAATCCAGCAAGTACAGAATTAAAGAAACATTCTTACCTTTTCCTTTACATTAGAGCGCTTTCGGGCATAAGCCCATCCTCAGGAATGTTTTCTGATTTATCTTCATTTACATTTACACACGACTATTATTCAACACATTTACACTTTGGTTATTTTTGTAACTGGTTCTTGAGTAAAATACAAGAAATTTTAAACATTTACAGAACATACATTTGCTCAGTCAAGAATTTTAAAACATTTACTAAAATTTACAATTAAAAGTTAATACAGTACTCAAGATCGTATAAACATACGTAGTACATTATACAAAACAAATGAGTAGTGCCTTAACATAATGTAAAGCAACATATTGAAAGAAATTTTCAATAAAATTGGGTAAATTTTAGAAAAACTTTTTTTAATTTAATTGCAATTTTTAATAAATTTTAATAATGTTTTATTTTTTTTTAATTTTTGACTGAAGAAATATTTAAAATTTCTTGTATTTTACTCAAGAACCAAAGTTATAAAAAGTAACCAAAGTGTAAAGGTGTTGAATAGTAGTTATATGTGTAAATGTAAATGAAGATAAGTCAGAAAACATTCCTGAGGATGATGTTATGCCCTAAAGCGCTCTAATATAAAGGAAAAGATAAAAATGTTTCTTTAATGTGTACTTAGCAGATTGGCTGAAAAAATTCAATAAATATATATCCATTATATATATATATATATCCAGCTACTGCCTGTCTGGGTGTGTTTTATAGGCAAATACAATTACCACTACGGCTTGCCAGGCCTGACGTAGTTTCAATATAAGTATAAATGTACCGGTAAACATGTTGTCTGGAACAGACTCAGGTCGACCACACCTGAGACTTGTAGTTAATTGAAAGCCAACCATCAAAGAACACCGGTATCCACAGCCTAGTATTAAAATCCATATAAAAGCAACTGCTTTAACAAGGACTCGAACCTTTGAATACTCGACTTCAAAAATCAGCTGATTTTGCGATGACGAGTTTAACCACTAGAATAACCCAGCAGTATATATTTACACATATATATATATATATATATATGTGTGTGTGTGTGTGTGTGTGTGTGTGTGCGCGCGCGCGCGTGCGATATTATAATTTATCTTAGTTAGTTGTTGAAAAGGTGTAGGATTATATGACAGAAAAGCTGAAAAAAACATTAACAACTACAAATATTTCAGCATATGAATAATATTTTAAATAATGTGACGAACTTAAATATTAAGATGTAATTTTTTGGGGGAAAGGTGAAGACATTCCCCCAAGTTTTTCAAATGAAAAACTTAACAAGAAGAATTCTTAATGAAATAAGACTGTTAATGATTTTTATTTTACTTCTACGGTAAAGACAAGACTTTTATAAATTCAACAGAATTTAGATTTAAAAAGGGAAAAAAACTAAAATTATCATATAAAGAAATGTTGGTTTTATAGACAAACAAACAGAGAACTTAATTACAAAAAAAATAAATTCAAATTTATATGGAAGTTAAATAAAAAAACTTTACGGTCTATGGGGAGACTATCATCAATAAAAAGGATTGAACAGAAGAAAGATATAGAACTTAAATGGCTGGGTCAAGACTGTTCTGGACCGAAAGGAAAGATCATTTCGCATATGACCACTGGACGAACAATAGGGAATTGAAAAAAGTAGTTGGAGAGACGATCAACGAGATTATAACAAATTTTCAAAAACAAAAAAAATAAATATTGTTTTACATGGATGATTGTATATAAATATGCATTCTGTAGATTATTCAAATGTGAAAATTTATAAAAGCTACAATGTGTAATAATGTGAAGAGATATCAAAAATGTTTTTGATATCGTACAAATATTCATTCGATTTAAAAAAATAATAATACTTTTTATATTTACATGAACGATAAAATGTTATAAAAACTTCAAAAAAACAAATCTCGTTTGCTCTTTTTGCTATGAAAAAATTTATATTACAAACTGGAATTAAAAATCTAATACTGAAAAATAACTTCTATCCTCACGAAAATTAAAAATATGTGAACTGTATGTAAATATGTAATGTAGATACATTATACATTACTTAAAATACATTACTTTTTGTAGTATTTTTACAAAAAGGACAAAAAGTAATTTTTATTTTATCCGTTAAACCGAGAAACAGAAGGAATCAGCACTCAAAACACCATTAAATATTTATGTTTAAAAACATCTGATTTTAGATTATGTCATGAGGTAGACAAACCCTAGTGGTAGTGAAAAAAACATAACACTAATCAATAATTCACATGACACCCGTCAGTAATATTGTTTTAATTTTTTTATTTTAGTTCTTTCGATTAGATCTTTTTTGATCTCGTTGTATTTCTTTTCTTCTTTTCATTTTATTTCCGTTGTTTCCATTACTTTTAGGTAGATTTCTTAAGAAAGCTACTTATTGTAAGGATACCACGGAAAACCTCAACGTTTCGTCCAAGATGTAGGACTTTATCAAGACAAACCAGTAATGACCAAATGAATTGTATTAGAAAATTGTCTAACTTATATATATATATATATATATATATATATATATACATACATACATTTCACTTCCATGTGGAGATGATAACTGCCGTAATTTTTCGCCAATTACTTTCAAATTGATACATGAAATATAACAACCCAAAATCTCGGTCAAGTTCGTTAATAAGCAAAATGGGGATGGAAATGGGAGGTGGCTTTTTTGAAAAAACAAAATATCGTTATAACTTTCTTATTAATTAAAATATGGAATTCGTTTAAAGTTTCTACTATTCTTTGGATAAGAGCTTAAAACTTATTTAAGTAAAGTCTTTTGATATCACCGACCATTGTTCCACGGGTTGGAAAAGATGGGGATTCGAAGACAAAAGAAATCATACCTCCCTTAATAGACACAGCATCGAATCGATTTAAAGTGGTCATTAGTCTTCTAAACATTACCTAAAATCTTTGTATGAAAAAAATTTTTGATATGACCAATCCTTACCATAAGGGATGACCAAAATATTGCTGGAATTGTAAGAAGATCGGGGCTTGTCGTATGCTAAACATGTGAAACGTTTTTTTACATACAACCATTGTCTTATTGGGTAAATTTGAAGTTTTTCTTTACTTTAAGGTGAAAATCTTTTTTTATCCCCTATTTAGCACCGTTAAAATCTACCTTCGCCTTTCAGCGTGCGAAAGGGATTTTTTTATTTTCCGACATTACGGGTTTTTGGTGTTCTGTAATAAATTTTCTGGAGCTGTTCTTTGGTGGTTTTCTTTTTATCTAGTTTGAAATCCTTAATTGTTTTTTGAAACCCTATTCTATTTCTTATTATTTATTTCCAATTTTTACTTAGTTTTTCTAGTTCTTGAGTTTACTTCCCTGTAATACCCTATTTTTGTTTTTCTATCTTTCAAGAATTAAATAATTCTTTTGTAAGTCTGTCATTTATTCATAAATATGTCAAAAAACCCACTCTTCTTTCCGTATATTCGTTTCTAAGTCTTTTATTTCTTTGTTAGATTTCAGCCTATAATCTTCCTCTATTCT
Organism: Lycorma delicatula; assembly: GCF_047948215.1. Taxonomy (NCBI): domain Eukaryota; kingdom Metazoa; phylum Arthropoda; class Insecta; order Hemiptera; family Fulgoridae; genus Lycorma; species Lycorma delicatula. Next base: position 114,430,201 of record NC_134463.1, on the reverse strand, counting down.
TTTGGGTTCAAAAACGTTCCTTGAGACTCTTCGTTTGTTCTTTTAATAAATTTCTTAAATTAAATTTTCCAAAACACTCGCTTGCATGTAAGGATTCTGAGCAAATTACTGTTTTGTAGTGTCGTAGTTAAGCTTTATAGCTTAAAAATTTATTTTTGTAAAGTACGCTGTCAGTATATAAATTATTTCTATTTTACAAATCCAACTTCTAATCCCTTCTTTTTCGAGAACAGTTGATATTATTATGTTCCCGAAATATTATAAATTTGGTAACCTTGTTTATATTTTGACCCTTTTCAAAGATAATTCTTCTACATGGTTATTTATTGGTTATAAATTCTGTTTTGTTCACAGGACTTTAATAATATAATTTTTTGCTGTTTTCTGCTAATAGATGTACCGATTATCATTGAAAATTTTATAAAATTTTACTTTCCATTCGCTATTATAACCTGCCTTCTAACCATAGAGCTATTTTATAATTTTTGTTATTAAAATAATATTTATTATAATACTTTCTGTTAAGAACACTACGATTTCTAAGTTGAGTACTCTTTACCTTTCTTAGCTTCATTCTTTGTTGACGCGTTTCAGAATAATCCATAGTCAAAACTTATTGTACTGGTACATTTACATTTCTTTTAGTCTTTATTTAACGTTTAGTCAACGCCCCTCCCTTTATTTGACGTCATGCTTAATCTGATCTTCTTGTTTATTTATTTTAAACCGTTATACTTATCTTTTAATTTTATTTTTCTATTTCCTGTTTTCAGTAAATTGAGGTTCTTGAAAAAGACATCCGCTTGATTATTTATCTCTTAGTTTATGATCGTTTTATTGTTATTTTTTGGCAAAGGCATGTGGACGCACCGCCTTATCGCGGATATAGAGCCGTGGGCCAGTCGGGGGTTTGGTGAGCTGAACTACAGGCTCACGCAATTCCTGACCGGCCATGGGGTCTTCCACGCCTACCTATGTGGTGGTGGACGGCGAATGACCCCTGCTACCCTGACTATGGCGATCCGGGACCCCGGAACATGTGGTGTTCAGGTGCTCGTAGTGGGAAGAATACCGCCTAGTTTGCTTAGCGATTATCGAACCGCTTCCGGGAAAAAGACAGAAAAAATGTTGATATTTCTAAATTTTCTAAAATGTTCATTCTTCTTCCTTTAATGCAATTGTGAATTAATTTCATTGATTCTTCCATTTTCACTGAAGTATATCCTATTATTAAATGCGTTGCATAATTAGAATCTTGTTATTCATCTAAAAGAGAGAGATCTAAAAGATCTCTTCCTATCTAGATCAGGTTTTGCAAGTAATAAGAAATCAAGAAAAGATATAGAAAAAAAAGAAACCGAATGACGGTTTAAATGACAGTATCTTGAAGACAAAGGAGAAAAGAAGAAGAAAAGTTCCCTTTCATCCGGGTTCCTCCTTCTCTCCAACAAATTCAATCAATTCAAACTGATAAGCTTTTCTTTTTCCTGTTTAGCCTCCGGTAATTACCTTTTAGATAATACTGCAGAGGATGAATGAGGATGATATGTATGAGTGTAAATGAAGTGTAATTTTGTACAGTCTCACTTCGGCCATTCCTGAGAAGTGTGGTTAATTGAAACCCAACCACTAAAGAAGACCGGTATCCACGATATGATATTCAAATCCGTGTAAAAGTAACTGACTTGAACGCTGTAACTCTCGACTTCCAAATCAGCTGATTTGGAAAGACGCGTTCACCACTAGACCAAACCGGTAGGTCCGAACTGATAAGCTATAATCAGCTAACCGTGCATCTCTCGACATACTTAACTATAAAGTTGAAGTGTGTATTCATACCGGAATATTATCGTTTCGATCCACGAAACGGCTTTCATAAAATAAAGCAAATTGCTCCAAAGAATATGAAAACAAACAGAGAATGAACACTTCCACCAGTAATTACTCTAAAAAGATTTTAAAAAGTCTATAATCTAGAAGGACCAAACTACATCCTTCCATCTTTCCAATCAGTAATTCTAATTAACCACCAATATTGAACTGATTTTGACAGAATGTTTGTGCACTTGTAACAATGTTTTTTTTTAAATTATTCTGGAACAACAGTTTGGTCAAGCATAAACCATATCCCAAAGTTTTTTATTAGAATTCAAAGCAGTGTTACAGTTATTTCTTTGATAGACCCTTCATATACTTATTCGTCTTATGTTTATTGTTCTCGAAAATTCCGAAATGTTCATCCGGAATAATTGTTTTTATTATAGGGGATGAAAACGTCAAACGAAGGTAAATCAGATAAATAGGGGAGATGATCCATATTAATAAAGTTACTTTAGTAAAAATGTCACGTATAATGAATGTGTGTGGACCAGAATGTCCATGTATAGTATCCAATTCTTTTCTGCTGATAATGGTCGTACATGACTCATGCGATCAAGTGAACGTTTTTAAGACATGCAAGTAAAATTCATCATTAATTGTCAGATTCGCGAAAAAATCATAATACATCATTCCACGACTATAAAAGAAATCGATGACCACCATGGTCTTGATTTTCTTATGAATTCTACGATTTTAGATGCGTAGCTTACAAACCTCTTTTCGTTCTTCACTCTGTGCTTTTGTTTCTTAGATGTATCCATAAATCCATGACGCACTTTCTGTCAATAAATTCGTAAGGTTTGCACAGTTCAACTTTGCAATAATAAACACGTCGTTTTACGATCAGAAAAAAATACTCTCCAGACCTCTCTACCTAACCACAATGTTGAGAAACGAAATTATGGTTTCAATCCAATGATGGAAAAATTTCACAAGAAAATCGGGAGACAAAGGAAAATAAAGGGATTCGCTTCAACAATGACACTGTCTCTAAATACAGTAAGAACCAGTGATTAATAGTTTTGAAGGGTTTTTGCATCCAACTTCCGCACGTTGAAATCATTTCCAAAAATTACTTGAAAATTTTCTTTACTGACTGAACTGCATATTAAGCGATAATTCATATTGTAATGAAGCGGTCAAAAATTAGTAAACCCACTGAATTCTTTCATCGACAAGAAACCTTGTCTCATACTGTCTTGTGCCATCATCATCAATTCCCCTCTCGCTTTAAAGTCACCGTTTAAAGCGGTGGACTTGTTTAGTTCTGCACTTCACAGCTGATGTAACATCTCTTCAACTTTTAGCTCGTTCTTTCCGAGTTCACAAGGAATTTCTTGTTAATTTCCTCTCATTTCAAAAGGACGCCTTTCCACAACGTAAAAAATATTTTTTCAACTAAAATTAAAACAAACCGCCATCGTATTCCTCATAAATTTGCAGTGGTCGACAAGGCTTCTTATTACTCTGCCACATGAGACATCTACACTATTGCTACTATCTCGTGTAACTACCATTATTAAAAAAAAAAATCAGTAGTGAGTAAACAAAGTTATGGATATGCGGCACATTTTTTTTTGGGGGGGGGAGGTCAGAGAACTGTCACACCCCTTTCGCTACGTATAGTTTGCAGGTAGTAGCTAGAGTTCTAAGGTTCAAATCCCAGTAAAGGCAGTTACTTTTATACTGATTTGAATACTAGATCGTGAATACCGGTCTTCTTTGGTGGTTGGGTTTTAATTAACCATATATCTCAGAAATGGTCGACCTGACACTGCACAAGACTACTACACTTCATTTACATTCTTACATATCATCCTCATTCATCTTGTAAAGTAGTAGTACCTTATGGTGATTTCGGAGGCTAAACAGAAAAAGTAAAAAGGTAAATTTGCATGAGTACACCGTATGAGGTATGTAGGATGAACCATTCTACAAGTATGAGGTATGAGGTATATAGGACGAAACACACAGTCTTGTGTTTTGCTGTTCATCTTTCAGCTTTGTTTCTCACACTTAATTTAGTATCCATTTTGTCTTTAATTATTCCAGGCGTAAAATTTAACACCAGTCCCATAAACCGAAAAGCATTTACAATATAGTTTATGAATTTATTTAACATTGTAATTCTTATTGCACAAAACATTTTTCTTTTGAATGAAATATAATTTTATGTTTGACAAATTTAGAAGAAACAATGAACGGCATAGACGAAGTACTACGCAAGAACTACCACATGAAAATATACAAGAACAAAACGAAAGTAATGAAATGCAGTAGAAATAACGAAGATGGACCACTGAATGTAAAAATAGACAAAAGATTACGGAGGTAGAAGAATTTTGTTATTTGGTAAGTAGAATTACTAAAGATGGACGAAACAAGAGCGATATAAAATGCCGAATAGCATAGGCGAAACGAGGCTTCAGTAAGAATAAAATTTGTTAACATCAAAAATTAATTTAAATGTCAGGAAAAGATTTTTGAAAGTGTACGAGTATGTTTGGAGCGTAGCTTTATATGGAAATGAAACTTGGACGATCGGAGGACCTGAAAAGAAAAGATTAGAAGCTTTTGGAAATGAGGTGTTATAGGAGAATATTAAAAATCAGATGAGTGGATAAAGTGACAAATGAAAAGGTATTGTGGCAAATTGATGAAGAAAGAAACATTTGGAAAAATATAGTTAAAAGAAGAGACAGACTTATAGGCCACATACTAAGGCATCCTGGAATAGTCGCTTTAATATTGGAGGGACAGGTAGAAGGAAAAATTGTGCAGGCAGGCAACGTTTAGAATATGTAAAACAAATTGTTAAAGATGTAGGATGTAGGGGGTATACCGAAATGAAACGACTAGCACTAGATAGGGAATCTTGGAGAACTGCATCAAACCAGTCAAATGACTGAAGACAAAAAAAATGTTTGAAAAAATTTCAATAACAAAATCATAATGAAATACGTTTTCATTTTGCTGTGTTTTTAATTTTATTGCATGTTGAATGTAGAAAAGGACATTTTTACAAAATTGTTTAATATAATTTTTAAATAAACCAATCTGCTTACAAAACCATCCCTACCGAAATATAACTGAATAATATTGCAGATCTCATAATTTGATATATTTTTTCCCTTTATTGACTGTTTGCTTTGAAATGAATTCTATTTATTTATTATACTAAACTTTTATATAAATAAATCGACAAATATTTTTTTTTTCATTTTATTGCTGTTATTATAATACTGTTTGTTTCAAATTCTAGAACAGATATTTTTAAGTTATAATCCGATTTATAAACCAATAATGACTTGGAAAATCTGCATAAATGATTTACATACTGATCAATATGAGTTAATTAATCTAGTTACTGCATATCCAATTTTATTGTTGTTACAGCGTCATTCATCCAACTGTTTGTTTTCTGTTACTCACCCCTTACCACATGTTTGAATATATAGGAGCGAGAACAATATCGTAAAAATTTTCGCATAAAATTAATAATGTTACAGTATATAATTTGTTATAATTTTTGTAATATGGAATCGTAAAATGTACTTAAATGAAGTTTAGAAAAAAAAATTTTTTTTTAATTTTTCTTTGATTCTACAAAAATTATTTCAGCATTACTATTTGTATTTATTATATATATTGTAATTTTACATATTATGTATATTTTATAAAATTAAGAAATGTAACAACTAAGCCGATAAGATTTAAAATAAGGAATTTTTGTCGATTTTTTTTTAACTTATATTAGTTTTGTCGTAGCAGTTTCTTAACAAATTTTACCAGTGTTTATCCTACCAGTCAATAAACAGATCACATAAAAGCTATGGACTTTCATTAACAAAAAGAAAAAAAATTAAAAAGTATTAAATATATAAGCATTAAGTATAAAAGAAATTTCTTAGTCCAGTTATTATAAAAAAAGTCCCAGATTCATATCTGACTGACTAAACTCCTCTGCACGGACAAAAAGCGGGTATTTGGTGTGGCGAGTATATCAGGTAGGCGAATTTTCATGACATTTTTTCACGACACAGTGAACACTGAGTGCTACATACAGATGATGCAACAATTTGTAAACGTTATATATGCAGATCGGCTGGCTACACGTGATTTTAGCAGGAAAATTCTACGGCTCATACAGCCAACAACACTATGACTTTCTTGGATCAGTGTTTTCATGGATAAGTGATTTCAAAGGGATTATGGCCCCCTCAGTCTGATTTATCCCCTCCTGACTTTTTCTTGTGGGGATATCTTAAAAATGCTGCTTACAAAACTCATCATTACCCCGTTCCCGAATTGCGGAGTGAAATTGAACGATGTGTCGCTGCAATTCCTCAACAAACTGTGCATTTGTTTAAGAGAATGCAATGTCGTATTCAATTATGTGAATCGCACATTGGAGGCCACTTTCAACAACTATTATAATTTACTCTTTTTCCCATAAGGTTGCATCACTTTTTGAACACTCTGTAGGTTATTTATTTATACATTTTTTATTTATATGTAGTGAGATTAATGAAGTCCAAAAGTGATAAAAATTCCTGGGAGGGTCATAAGAAAGCTACAGTTAAAATTTCGTGATGATTGGTTCAGTAGTTTTCGCGGTTATCGGAAAGAAATGAAAAAGACGTAATCTGTTTATACAGGAGTGAGATGAGATAATGTCATTCACAATAAATAATCGTTTACTTCAAACTATCGTAACGAATTATTAAGGTAATACAATACGGTAATCCTGTTTATTTGAAATAACTGCATTTTCTTCATTTTTATATACCACTGTACTGATTGAGAAATAGGTATAGTGATTTAAGTGGTTTTTATATCCAAATATAACATCCAATATTTCATAACCAGCTTCATAAAAACTTTCTTGTTTGTAACTCTTCCTTTCTACCTCTCTTACTACCATCGATTTTAAATTCTTTTCGTAGCGAATGCATTATCAATTTATTCTTTCATTCTTACATTCTCTGTCATAGGATTGAGGTTTCTTTTCCTTTAGTGCTTGTTACCCTATTCACTGAACATAATTCGATAGAATCATATCTCAAATTCTTTCGCACTTTTATTAAATTTATTTTGCTCTTGCAATCCATATTTCACCGTTGTAGATCAACACATTTTTCACAAAAGTTCTTTAACAATCTTTTCCTCTATATTAATTTATTTATATGAAAAACGTTTTCTTTTCAAAACCATACTTATCAGTTTATCATAATAATCACTTCTTTTGTTTGTTACTTCTTTAATCTGATGTTATGATATTAATTATATACTCATATATATGTACCTATGAGTTTATATATATTTTAACCGTAGTTTAATATGTAACAAGCTGTTTGTTTTAATTTTAGCTTCAAAAAATTTATGAAGCTATTTCGTTGACCTCATATTAAGTAGATTTGTATAAAAACATAGTTCTAGACATTCCCAGCTTAACCTCATGAAACCCTACAACAATGAGATATTTCTGATACACACACAACATAAATTTAAAATATATTTGTTTTTTGTCTTCAGTGATTTGACTGGTTTGATGCAGCTCTCCAAGATTCCCTATCTAATGCTAGTCGTTTCATTTCGGTATACCCCCTACATCCTACATCCCTAAAAATTTGTTTGTACATATTCTAAACGTTGCCTGCCTGCACAATATTTCCTTCTACCTGTCCCTCCAATATTAAAGCGACTATTCCAGGATACCTTAATATGTGGCCTATAGGTCTGTCTCTTCTTTTTAGTAAATTTTTCCAAATGCTTCTTTCTTCATCAATTTGCCGGAACACCTCTTCATTTGTCACTTTATCCACTCATCTGATTTTTAACATTTTCCTACAGCACCGTATTTGCGGTGCAAAAATAGATTGGAAAAAAAGTAGATTGGAAGAAAAGCTTCCAATCTTTTCTTCTCAGATACTCCGATTGTCCAAGTTTCACATCCATATAAAGTGACACTCCAGACATATACTTTCAAAAATCTTTTCCTGACATTTAAATTAATTTTTGATGTAAACAAATTATATTTCTGACTGAAGGCTCGTTTCGCCTGTGCTATTCGGCATTTTATATCTCTCCTGCTTCGTCCATCTTTAGTAATTCTACTTCCCAAATAACAAAATTCTTCTACCTCCATAATCTTTTCTCCTCCTATTTTCACATTCAGCCGTCCATCTTTGTTATTTCTACTACATTTCAATAATTTGGTTTTGTCCTTGTTTATTTTCATGCGATAGTTCTTGCGTAGTACTTCATCTATGCCGTTCATTGTTTCTTCTAAATTTGTCAAACATAAAATTATTTCTTTCAAAAGAAAAATGTTTTGTGCAATAAGAATTACAATGTTAAATAAATTCATAAATTATATTGTAAATGGTTTACGGTTTATGGGACTGGTGTTAAATTTTACGCCTGGTATTGGTTATTTATTAGATATTTTTTACTTTTCAATGCATTTTTATATTTGTTTATATATTATTCGCCGCCCCAAAACCGCGGTCGCGAATAGGTACCACCAAATTGTAAGTTCAATATTCCCTGTCCTTTCAAGAAAGAAGAATGAGGGAACGAGCCCAGCAGCCATCAGCCCAGCAGTCCCAAGCCCAGCAGTAACCTGCCCAGCATGGAAGAAAGAAGAAACCTACACTTTCCCCCGTTCAGCCCTTCGGGGCCTCGGGAATACTAAAGTTAACGGTATGTAACTTCGGTTACTACCAATTCTCGGAAAGTGCAGGCCAAAGAAGAATGAAGAGGTCATCGGAAGAAGAAGAGGGAGAAGAAGAAGATGAAGAAGAAGAAGGAAGACCCTCTACTCGTCCCAACATCACGGACTGGAGTCCGGAACAGAGCCCAGCAGAGATGCGTCCTGAAAGGCAGCCATAACAGAAGTGGATGAAGAGCTTCTACACAACCCTTCCTTTAAAACTTACATAAAAATTAACACAAATCAGCAATTGCGACTCCTCCGGAAAAGGGGGCGCATTGCTCCCTCCATATAGTTAGTGCCCCGTTGTGGCGTATTCCTGCTAGCCTATGAAGCGTTAGCACCGAAAGGACTTCAGTGGACGGCCTAAAGGGGAATTACGTCGCGGGAGGACAGGTTGCATAAGCCTAGCCTTCCGCGGACGGCCCATAAAATGGGTTCGATAACGCTGGTTTAACAACGGATTGGAATGCAATTAAATCCGTTCTTAAAATACTAAATATTAAATAAAACAAAACTTGAAAAATTAGACCCGTCACTTAAAATAAACCTTTTAAAAACACGCCCGATTAGAATCATCCAGCAGCAAGGGACTCTGTCTAGGTTCTGCGATCCGTAGGGAGAATCTATAAACTCCCGCCAACTTTGCATTCCATTCCATTATATATTATACTTTTTGTTTAAAAATTCTCAATTTGATTTTATTCTTATTTTTTACTTTTTAGAGGGTTTTTCTAATTTGTTTCCTTTTTTTATTAATATTAATATTAGTTAAATAAAAACTTTTTTTTTTAAATAATTTTTTTTATGTAATCAAATATATTTTTGTAATTTTTTTGTTTTTTTTTTGTATTTTTTTTTTCAGTCTAAAATCGCTCAAATTTGAAAAGGGAAGTGTTACTAAGAAGATAATAGGACATGGTTTTAAGTTTTATATACACATTTTACATGAGAATTAAGTCTAGAGGTAAAAAATTAATAAAAATATGCTATTTCAGTTTATTTTTTCTTGAATTATTTAACGATAATTTTTAAATATGAAATAAAATTTTGAAATAAAAAAAATATTACTGAACACATCTTGAAATTTACTATTGTTATAGAATGATTGGTTAAACTCATCGGAAAAAAATAGAACGTGACTAAAATCGCTTTCTTGTATAATAAAGATTTATAACATTATAAATCATATACTTACCATATTTCTATCGTTGATTAGCAATACTTTTTATATACTTATAAAACAATTATAATAATTTATTGCTTATAATTAATGTCCTACGAAATCAGTTTAATTTACGACATAATAGTAATATTACCAATAATGTATTCTATAATTGGTACCCAATAATTTTTAATATAAATAAAAATATTAATGGCATATATCAAGAGATAAATATTTGCATTTTCTTAATATAGTTCATGACAAAATTATAACATCATAACCCGTAGACAAAAAATTAACGGTAGCTGTAGAAAATTTACACGATAAAGAATTTTTTATCGTAACCCAGTAATAAGAAATTTACAATTGTTGTTGCAGAAATAGTTTATAATATATCATATTCGGTGACCTTAATTACTGGTTCACCCAATTCCTGACCGGTCATGATGTTTTTAAGACGTATTTCCATGCGAGAAGAAAGGTTGACGACGAGAACCGCCCTTACTGTGGATTCCTGGAGCATGTAATCTTTTCATGTCCGAGATGGTTAGTGGACAGGAGGAAGTGTGAAGACGTAACAGAAGTTATAACGGTGGAGAATATTATTACATGTATGCTTTCGAGAGTCGAATATTTTGAAGCTGTCTCCAAGTTTGTTATCGGGGTAATACAACGTAAGGATCAGGAGGCGAGGGGGTAAAAGACAGCTACCTATAGTTGCCGTTCGTTCAGGTTTGTCTGTATGAGCGGTGGCGATGAAGTTGGGGGACTGAGTCCCCTAAGCTGTGTGGGGTTTTACGAATGTGGAAAATATCAAGGAACCTGTGAAAAGACTCGAAACCGGTGGGGGAAGCCAGTAATGATGTACCCCCATTAGAGTGGGCCAGATATGAAAAGACCCGGAACAGGTAGGGGACGCAGGAAACGTTGTACCCTTATTAGAGTGGGCAAGGAAAACAGAAAGATCCAACCGGCGACCCGACCTGCCATGGGAAGGGTCGTTTGAATTAAAGGACACCTCTGTATCGTGCGATGCTTAGCTGAAGGGCCGATACAGGAAGACAAAAAAAACCTACTAAAATTAATGATAGTTGTCAGATTGTCATCCACCAAACATTTCCACAGTTCTATCTTGACCACAATTGAGTTAAAAAAGTTTAAAATGTATCCAGCAGCAAAAAATAGAGGAAATTTAAAATGCGAAAACTAGTGAAACAGTTTTTCTTATTTTTTGTATACTTATAAAAATGACTTAAATTGTTGATTTTAATACCTCGGGGGTTTAATGGGCTATTAAACCCCTCTGGGCTACAAAATTGAAGGAGGGGTGATTCAAAATTCAAAACTACTAAACCAGTTTATTCAGTATCATGCTTTCAGTACATTTAAGCAAAATATTCTTTTATTAAATTTATCGTAATTACCGTGTGAAATATTTTTGTATTCAAGGCTTACAACAGTTTCTATATTATGCAGGGGTTTATTTAGGATAGATGTAAGGGTCAACTCGAGTAATGGCGGCCGAATACATAGCTGTCCTGTATAGTAAACCAGAATATACGTCTAATTATTTGTTAATATAGTACTCGTTTAAATTCCAGTAACCTATAAATTTCAAATATAAATCTAAATATTATTGCTGTTGGGGCCGGGGCCACATGTCCTCAACCTGTCGCGGGACTGATCGCTCGGCGTTGTGTTATAATTGCAGGCAACCGGGTCATCAGCGGGCAACTTCTGGGAACCCGCGTGTATGCGTTATTTGTGGGAAGACGGTTCACCGGACGGATGAGTATGCTGCTCGCGAGTGAATTGATGTCCTGGTGTTTACAGGCTTTGTGGAAGGTGACTGTTGCCCAGTGTCTGGCTTTTCAGTTTCTCCTACGTGGGGACATTCCGGTTTACTGCAGTACCGTGAACGGTGGGGTAGCAAAGGGGTGCTGGACAGCCCCTTGTGGAGTCGGCGTCTGTCCACGCTTGGCTGGGTGGCCGTCGATGATGAAACACGGGAAATCTGGTGTACCGGATCTGATAAGACCGAGTCCGGGCAGGTGCGACCTGTATCGCGCTTGTTAGGAAAAGGCGCTTGAAAGACCGAGTCCCGGCGGAGGTGACCTTCGGGTTGGCTCCGTTTGAGGTAGGCAATGCAAGACCGAGTTCCGCCTTTCAGGGTGGGGTCTGGGCACTACTTTGTCAGACCTGGTGGCTTTGCACTGGGGTTAGAGGCAGGGCAAGGAAATTAAGATCTTACCGGCGGGCCTGCCTGTAATGCCGGACTTACAGCCGGTAGGCGGGTAGGCTCGTTAGAGTAATGGACATTCCCCCGGGCTGTGTTTATGCTTCACGTTGATCCAGCCCGGGAGAGGAGATGAAAAAAAATATATATATAAATCTAAGTAGTTTTTTTTTCATTCTGCTTTAAATTAATCAAGATACATAAATAGTGTAAGCAATATAATTAAACCACATAAACAGTCATTTTTTTTTGTATATGTTAAATAACTAATAAACAATGCTCCAAGATATAAAAAAAATACAAAAAAACAAAAAAAAATTACAAAAATATATTTGATTACATATAAAAAATTATTTTTAAAAAAAGCTTTTATTTAACTAATATTAATATTAACATTAATAAAAAAAGAAAACAAATTAGAAAAACCCTCTAAAAAGTAAAAAATAAGAACAAAAATTGTTCTCGTACATAAATTGTTATTATTAAATAGCTAAAATGTTAGCCTCCGTGGCGCGAGTGGTAGCGTCTCGGCCTTTCATCCGGAGGTCCCGGATTTCAAAACCCGGTCAAAAAATAAAAAAAGCTTCAATAAAATCAGAATGTTTCGGAACGGCGAACACACATCTAACCTTCCCTTGTGACAGTTTGGTAGATCAACCAAGCCGTATGAATTATTTTTTTAATATTATAGATTCGTCGTTACTATTTCTAGAACATCATTTCTATTGTTAGGTTAATTAAAAAATACCGTAACATAAAGATCAAAAGGTGTAACAAGGTAGAGATACAATATGAACACAAAAAAATGTAAAAGCAGTCGTTTTAATTCTCTTTCAACAAAGCTGCAACATATACAAGAAGACTTCCAAAATGTCGCATAAATAAATACATTTTTAAAACACAAAACGTAAAACTTTTTAAATTTCATATAAAACCTAATTGAACTCCATTTATATCCTTTTTTTATTGCTGAAACACTCGAAGGGCAATATTGATGTATAAAATAGGTTTTGGTTTAAAATATAAGTTTTGATTAAAACGGTAACGTATTCAAACGATTATGATAAAATTTATAATATTTTAAGTTATTTTATCAAACATACCCCGTTGGTGTGATTATTTAATTAATAATTTAAGAACCCACTTACTAATTCTTTTCTATATACGATCAAGCGCTTTCAGAATAATATTCTATCATCAGGAACTTAAAAAAATATTATAATCTTAATAAAATTAAAGTTCTTCGCCACGTAAATTTTTTTATGTAATAAATTGTAATTTTATATTAACTGTAGTATATATTATATATGTAATATTATATTATATGTAATATAATATAACAGGGGTTCTGTTATATTACATAAACAAATTTACATGACGAAAACATTTTAGTTTTATTAAGATTATAACAAACAAATTTTTAAGTTACTGATGATGATTTTATTCTGAAAGCGCTTGAACGTATATATAAAAGAATTGTGGTAAATGGGTTCTATAATTATTAATATTTTTAATATAAAAAAAAATTGATGTAGACACCACATGACTTCTTTACACGCCTATTAAATTACATATACACATTTTCTGCTGCACTTCAGTTAAATTTATTTCATTTGAAAGTGAGATACGATCCTCTAATTCTTTAATAAAGTGGGCAGTTACAATTGCTGAAATATTAGTTTTTATTAACATCAAATATTTATACAATATTTGTATATACAATTAATACACCAATTTTACATGAAATATTAGAATAGAGTACACGTCCTTTTATTACTCGTATTACTAGCTCAGTATTATTCGTATCTTCGTGAGTTGCTGTTTAACAAATGTTTTATATTTCTGGTATGTCGTATAAACAAAAGTTAATAATAATTAAACTATTCCGTTTAGTGAACTCCTGAATACTGGTTGCAAATGTTAATTTCGACCTTACGGTGTAAAATATTCAGATTTTAGTATTGGATTATTTGGTGAATAATCAAAAATGAAAAAGAAATAATCATACAGGAAAAAGAAACATAACACGAAGAAATATATCTCAAAATATGACAAGAAGATGAATATGAAGAGGAAGAAAATGATAAGAACAAGTGGAATATATGTATGAATGTAAATGAAGTGTAGTCTTGTACAGTCTCAGGTCGACCACTCCTGAGATGTGTAGTTAATTGAAACCAACCACTAAAGAACATCCGTATCTACGATCTAGTATTCAAATCGCAAACACTTGGATTAAAGTACAAAACAGTCAATAAACCAACGCTGTCGAAAATATATACGACCAATTATTTTTGAGTAATGAGCTTTATAAGTATAGTTATAAGTTACCTACAACAATTAGTATAAGTAATGACTTCAATCTTTAACAATAGTATTTTCCTAGCAGAAACATTAATTTTATTGTTTTCACTTTTTTACCCCACTGTAGCGAGGTTGGGGCGAAAGCCCCAAGTTAATAGTTATAATGGATTCAATTTGATTAAAAAAAATTATCATGCATTTATATTAGCATATATATTAATATTAAAGATGCTAGATGCATATAAAATACCTAAGAACAGCTGGAATTAATCATTGTTAACAGTCGTATATATTTTTATATCATAGAAATTAAAAGCATAATTTATATCCTTTATAGTGTTATAACTGTTGTAAATAAAAAGTGCTAAAAGTCCATCGTACACTTTTACATTTCTTGAATTTCATATTCAATGTATAATAGCCCCTAAGCTACGAATTTTAAATACAATTCGTATTATATATATATATGTGTGTGTGTGTAAAGAGAAGAGAGAAAGAGAGTGTGTGAGTGAGTGGTTTGTAGGATTGTTCTACCTTCACAAAGCAAAAATAAATCAGCTATAAAAAAATTCACATATTTGGTTTTATATTACTCGCATGCCGGATGTAATTTGATTACCAAGTATGAAATATCCATTGTATGTATGAATTATTCTACGTTGTTATTTAATAGATAGAATTTTAATTTATAATAAAACGTAAATTATTTAAATAATTTTGTCAGCGGTTATCTGACAAGTGCGGTTAAGTTAAAATGTTAGTTATTTAAAACCACATATTTAAAATTCAGATTAAAAGGGAATTAATTTTAAAAAGTTTATACATAGTGATATTTATAATCATAAATTATAAATGTTTAAATCCCGGACAGGCTTCATATTTTTCCTACCCTAAAAAGTTTATTTTTCATACAAAAAAAATGTATAGGAGTTGTAATTGGAAGTCAGTCAATAACTTCCGAGTGTAAATAAATAGATATTAAAAGCAGTACAACAGATTTTCTGTTATTATTACTTCCCCGTCTAGATAGCGCTATAGCTCATGAAGAGAAAGTGTTGTAATTGATTCAATTTGAGCATACGCGGTTTTCACCGGATCTTGACGTTTTGACATCTAAGGAACACAAAGGATTGAAATTTTCCGGATGTTAATTTTCGTATTTACATGTATGTGTTTAGTGTTATTTTATAAATTACCTTATATTTGCAGAACTGCTGGACCGATTTTGACCAAACATGATCAGATTACTTTTATATTTGTGGCATTTATGCCATTAAACTTTCAACCTAAGAGATCGAAGGAGTGAGACTGTAGAGCAAGGTCACCCTCAGTATCTCGAGATTTCGCCTAATTAAGGTCATATTTTTCTTAGGCACATTTGCTAACGATAAAAAAATAACAATATTTACAAAAAAGGAATTAAAGGTATTACAAAATCGCATCCTCACACCAAAAAATGCACTAAACTAGGGGCTAAGTGGGTAGCGTCAATAGTACCCTCTGTCACCACAAGGAGCGCTAAATCAAAACCATTACAATTATATATGGAAATGTTTTTAGTTTTAAAAGCCATCTTGACTAGCTATAAGTCTTGATTATCGATTTGGTCATTTTGACTTTTTTCATACGTATATTCCAGAATTTTATTGATAGAATAAAAATGTATTCTATCTATATTTTTTAAATAATTTATTTCATCATTGGCTATTCCAACAATTATTTCAACAGCCGATTCCAACAATTATGTTTTTTTATTGCATTTGAACAGCAATAACCATTTAAATAGTAAATGAAATATATGTATATGTCATTATATAACCATGTCTTATAAATTTCCCAATGAAAAATATTATTTTTTTTATGCGTTCTGCTGTGGAAACGCACGCGCTGCACAGTGAGAATATCATCAAAACGTTTTCCGAATAGAATTCGAGGCGACACAACCTTTGCTTCGATATTTTGGTGCTTACATAGCACTAGATACATAAAAATTACTTCTACATAAAAATGCAGTTCTGGGATCTTTTTTTCTAATTTTTCAGGTCAGATTTCATATAAAATCACTAAATTTACTCCTTAATTTGGATCCCAAGAATTATAGTCTGCCTTAATTTTACCCAAAGCGCCGAAATTAGTGCGAAATCTTTCGCCAACCGACACTCGCTAACAAAATGTTTCCAAACCTATGTTTATATCAACTTTCTCCTTTATTTTTGCCAGTAAAACTTCTCCTGAAAGTTTGTTGCACTCTTTGCGACTCGCTCTGAATATCAACAACATGAGCTAAAAACTTAATTTAATACCACTTCTGAGTCGGTATTTCTACTAGAATCTATGCAGAAAAAATTATTCCCAAACTTGTAAACGTAGTTACGACTTACATAAGTGTGGGTAAAAATCCTTATTAAGCCATCGGTTAAATTTTATTTTTATTTTTATTTTATTTCATACTAAAGATTCTATTATACAAGTATCAACGTTAAGAGAACCTTTTGATTACCAATTTCTCATTTTAAATAGACTTCAATACTAAATTTCATACAAACTTAAATAGGGTGTGCAGTTTATCATCTAACTACTGTGCAACAACGTAAGAGACACAAACGTAAAACGTTTTAATTTTTGCGACTGGCTTGTTAAAAAGATCGTATAGGCAGATAGACCCGATGCTAAATTTCATGTCAGACGAGGCACGGTTTCATTTATCTGGACATGTTAATTACCAAAAAAAAAACCAGGTATCAAATGACTAAAAATCCTATTCGTTTATTTGAGCGTCTACTTCAAAAACTGGTTTATGGTGTGCTGTCTGTAAAATCGTATTGTGAGGGCCATAATCTTTGACCGGACTGAGAATGCAGAAGTGGACCGTAAAATTTTTGAAGAATTCTTTGCTCAGTTAATAGATTGCAAAAAAGAGTACGGCTTCTTCCAGCAAGACGAAGCAACGTGTCACACATCAAATGATTTACTAGCACGCGTTCATGCAACCTTTACTGAAGAACAAGCTGTCATCAGAGAAGGCTGGCCTCCACATTTCCCAGATTTGTCGAATTGCATTTTTCCTTTGTAAGAAAAAGTATTACTACGGTCATTTGCCTTTTCCATAACAAAGAAAAAAATTTCTCTCCCTCCCTGACAAAAGAAAAAACTAACTACATATACCAATCTTATCAAAAAATATCATCTAAAAATAGACTTATCAAAGGATATTAAAAATTCCAAAGAAAATAAGATGACACGGGTATAAAGGGCCCTTTTGAAAGCATTTTAAAAGCACACAAACCATTTTGGGTACTGACTGACTTAATTTTAACGAAGGCGTAAAAATTAGGGCGAAATCTTTCGCCAGCTGATACTCGCTAGCAAAGCATGCAACTTTCGCTAGCAACTTTCTTTTTTTATTTTCATTAGTAAAACAATTTCCGAAAAGTTATTACATACTTCATGAATCACTCTGTATACAAATATCAATCTGGAACGTGATTGGTAGTAACGGCTTGGTTAAATAAATATATTGTTTAATGTAAAATTATTTTAACAAGGATTTGTTTTTTTTTTTATGCTCTAGTGGTGTTAAATAAAGTGCTTTCGATTAACCAAACAATAATGAAGTAGGGAAAATATATATATTGAACAGTAACATTTTTATTCAATTATTTATTTTTAATGAATTAGATGGAATCACAGATAATTGACATGTTTGATAAATAGATTTATATTTATGTACACAGCTATAATTTTTTTATAAAAAAAAATTATAAATGTCCCTTAAATTTATTATTTAATTATATATATATATATTTTTTTTTTTTTTAATCAGTATTAGTCATAATAATTCTTTTCTGATAAGTTTGAAACTTAATAACTAACTTCATAAAAATTGTACATTTTATTTTATTCCCCAATCTCTTTTGCTGATAACGGATAAAATTTCAGTTTGAAATTGATTTTTTTTTAAACTGTGAAGAACTAAATCAAATTTACACCCGTATAAAACACATAATTTTTTTAAAACTTTTTTATTAAAACGGATTATAACTAAACTTTTCAACTCTTAATTTAATTTGGAAGTTCTTCAACTAATCGTTTTTTGGTGTACCATTTTTAATTAGAAATATATTAAATTACCCGTCCAATTTATGTTGTTTTTTAAAATTATTTTTTACAGTTATTTTTTAATTAACGTGTAAAAAACGAGATGTTCGTTTATAATATATATTTAACAGTACGTAACTTCTTTATGTTCGTTTAAGACTTATTCTTTACAATGGACCGATTTCTATAGTTATTTATTAATTTTATTTTTCTAGTGGTTCTTCGTAACTTTTATTCAAATAATTTAAATGGAAATTTCTAGAACAAAAAATTATATCGTCTTTATAAACGATATGATGATATTCAGTTTTTTCGAAATCGTTGCTTACAATGATTTATGTAGCTTAATGATACATACTGTAACCTGATTTTATACTGATATCTATAAAAATGTAAATGTTCGTTTGTTTAAAATCTTAAATCTCCGAAAGTTCTCCATCGATTGCTTTGAAATTTTGACACAACGTTGCATTCGAATACGCGCGTGTTTTTATATACATACTATTGTATCATAGTATACTATTGTATACATAGTATGTATATACATACTATTGTTTTTATATACATACTTATGTATCTAAGATGTTAACACCTGTGACAGGTAAAAAAAACAAAAAAAAAACAGCGCTATATGTTGAACGTAAAAGCAACATACGCTATACTAAATATTTTACGATTCCATTTCAATGTTTCCGATATGTGGATTGTAGACTAAAAAACTACTGGACCGATTTACGCGCAGGGAAAAAGGAAGAAAGGGAAAATCGGAAAAGAGAAAAATCTAAAAAGGTAAAGGGAAGAAGAGGAAAATGGAAAAAAGAGAAAAGGGGAAAAGGAAAAACGGGAAAAGGAAATGAAAAGGGAAAAGGAGAAAAATAAATTTTGAGGGGGAACAGGAAAGAAAAATGGGTTGAAGGGAAGAAAAAGGAAAGGGAAATAGGAAGGAATATGGGTAAAGGGGAAAACGGGTGAAACGGAATTTGGTACAAATGAAAATCGGAAAAGAATAATGGAGAAAGGGGGAAAGGAAAAGGGGAAAAGAAAGGTAATAGGGTAAAGGGGAAAAAGGGAAAGGTTAAATTTTGTGAAGTTCCATAATGTTAATTTTGTTAATGTTTTATCAAACTTTCAATCGTGTTCATTTAATCTATATATATATATATATATATATATATATATATATATGTATTATATAAAAAAATGTAGCAATAGCGAAGCATTGCCGAGTCTGCTAGTAAAAAATATTTTCGTGCAAAATTTAAGATAATTCTATCGAAAATTTAAGTAAAAACGCTGGTAACGTATTACATGACTTTCCCATCTATTAATAATAAAAATTAAACAGAGTTTTTTAATAACCAAACAAAAAAAAGTATTCATATTTTTAAAGGCGGGGAAAAAAGATTAAGAAAAATCTTTCTCAGAATATTCATATGTAGAATAAGCTTAAAAAAGTTTATTAAGTTAATTTTTCTCTAAATCTATCTAAAGAAAATAAGAAAAAGAAATTTTCAAAAGATTTTCTACACTTATCCCGTGGTCTATAATTTTAAAAAAATATAGACGTCTCTTGATAGCTCTATATTTGAATCATACATTTTCAAAAAAATGTTTGAAAAATATCTGAACCGAAAGAAGATAGAGCAAAAGAACAAAAAACGTAAATTTTAATTTTTAAAGAGGTGTTGATTTTTTTAAAGTTTTGATTTCGTTTCGGCCACTATGGACCACGTTAAATGTCATTTCTCATGTTCCTTTTCCTCTCTTCCAAGAATTTTTTGTTTTCAGGAAGAACTCTATTTCCTCTCCTCTGACCATATATGATTTTCCTTTCTTTTTTTCGTGATCTGTTGGGTTGTTTTTTATACGTTTTTCTGCGTAGTATTAGTTCCTTTTTGAAGTTATAGGTCGTTTTGTATCTCTTTATATCAGTTATTCTGTGTTTTTCTGTTTTAAATAAAATTCAAAATTATCTTATATATTCTATCTTTTATTCATACTTCTAATATATTCAAAATATTGTAAACTTCTTTTCTTAAAGATTGCAATGATTTCCTCAGTATTTATTTATATATATTTTTTTTTTCAATACATTTATTTATATTATTTATAAATGCAGTGCAGATAACTAGTTTGTTTTAATAAAGTTCTCTCTAAAATGCCTGTGAAGAAAATCGAAAAACATCCTGATCACCGTAGAGGAAGTCACCCGCCTTGAGACGATCCCGGTCGCCACATCACCCCCTCCGTTCATAGCTGATGGGGTTTACCGGAGGTGGTCTTTTGGACCCTCTAAACTTGATAACACAACATAGTCATCAGTTTTACTTCTGTCAGGATGCCACCGATGCAAATACCTCCGCAGATATTTCCATCAGTGTATTTACACAACTTACTTTATCCTTCGTACGATCTCTTCCAACCACGACCATGTACCGTAACTTAAAACTTTCAACTAACAAATTAACAGATTTGCGGAAGCGAAATCCCGACACCTTCCTCTAAAACCGAAGGTTTCACACAGAAACTCTTCCTGTATCTAACTTCAATTAGATTATGCGCTCAGATCATTACTTGGTTGAGTCTTTAAATACAAAAAAAATTTTCTCATACCAACAATACAAGTGTTGATCCAACGACAATATTGTCCTACAATTCAATTTACTCAAAGTCTAAGTTAAAAATCAAGAAATAAATTCTTAAATTAAATAAGCCTCTAATGAAAACATACCCTATCTCTATTCGCCCTGGCCCGCTTTCAGGAGCGAGATCGATGCCTACACCCTCCCAAACCGCAGCTCCATTACAAAGTTCTCCACACATCAATCTCATACTAACAGGGAAACGTCTACCCTAAAATGTCTCTGAAGAAACTCGAAAGAGCTTTTTTGCGATGTCTCCACTCCCTTTACGATTTTTTTTTTTTAAATTAATGTTATAAATGCTCCCACACTTATATAAATAAGTATACTCGTATATATTTGGGCCAAATTTGAAGAAAATCGTTTCTGTCAATCCTGAGATATAAGGCCAAAAGCAGTGTAGCACATACATACCTATATGATCTGGTTGGACCCTACAACGTAATAATAACAATAGTATTAATAATACTAAAGCGTTCTGCCCAAAGGCAGGTTTTCACATGGCCGCCTCCATTCTGCTTGATTCTGTACCATCCGTTTCATTTTATAGTAACTTCCTTCCCTTTTTATATTGTTTATCATTTTCATTCGTCTCCGACCTCTTGCTTTCCTCCCCGTTACAATTCCTTCCAATGTCGTCACCAACAGGCAGTGACGTCTCAGCCAGTGTCCCAGCCAGCTGCATTTTCTTCTTTTTAATATTTCAATAATAATCACGAAATCTTGAGAAACTGAGGGTGACCTTGCTTTATAGCCTCATGGCCTCTTAGGTTGATAATTTAACGTTATCAATGCCCCATAAATAATACTAATTTGACCAAGTTTGATTAAAATCGGTCCAGTAGTTCTGGAGATATAAAATTTTTTAGAGTGCGACACCTTTCTTTTTCCTGTTTAGCCACCGGTAACTACCGTTTAGATAATACTTCAGAGGACGAATAAGGATGATATGTATGAGTGTGAATGAAGTGTAGTCTTGTACATTCTCAGTTCGACCATATCTGAGATGTGTCATTAATTGAAACCCAACCACCAAAGAACACCGGTATCCACGATCTAGTGTTCAAATAGAGTGCGACACTAAACACATACAAGCGCACGCGTACATATGAACATGCGGAAAATTTCCACCCTGTTCTTTGGGTTCCTTAGATGTCAAAACGTTAAGATCCGGTAAAAAACGCATATGCCCAAATTGGACCGATTAAAATACTTTCCCTTCTAACGCTATGGCTCTGCTATAGGGCTAGACGGAAAAGTAACAAGAAAATACACAACTCAAATGTTTTACTCTCCTACTGATATAATGTGATAAAATATACACAGAGTGTACCACAAAGTTCTCCCGGAACTTTCTTAACCTATTTTACTCGTGAAAATAGTGGAGAGTTCACATAAACATACATCCTAAAATGCTTCGTTTGAAAATTATGGGTAGGTAAATATTTTGCACTACAAAATATCAGTTATCCCGGTGAAAAGAGATCGTATTGAAATTTTTAGGACGTTAATTAAGCAGCAAAATTAATGATTTCTTACGGTTTTTAACCTGAAAAATCTAATAAAGGAGATCCCAGAACCGTATTTGCAATATTTTAGAGAAATTTGGGGTGAAAGACCAATAAATTGGGATAAAAGAACCTGTTTTTTTTTTTTTTTTTATGTTTGACGTACAATAATTTTGTTAAATAAGTAATAAATTCATAAAACTTTCAAATAAAACTGATAAAGAATTTAATCCTAGACAAAATGGTGTAAGATAAGATAATTTTCAATAAATATTAGAATTTACAGTTCAGTTTATAAAAATAAAGAAAATTTATAATTTAAAAAAAACTTTTTTCTGTAATTTTTAATAATAATTATAATTTAATTGTTATGTAATGACAGAGTAAGTTTTAATGTTGTTTCATATATAGAAATACCATAATTTGAAGGCAATAAAAAGAAATTTATTACATTTATAACAGTTTAATGATTTCATATTTTTGGATAATTGATATTTTTTATAACAAAATAAACAAATATTAATTTTGTTCTATCTCATTCATTATTTTATATATATATATATATATATATATATATATATATATATATATATATAATTATAACATTCCTACATGGGTTGCGTCTTTATTTAATAATAATTATCACAGAGTTTGTAAAAATAAATATTACTGAACAATTAATTTTTATTACAGTAATTATTTTTAGAAAAGATTGATAAGTACTGTCATATAAAAGGATGTATAAATTATATATCAGTAATCCTTCATTCACTTACAATGATTTTATTACTTTTATAATCGTTATTATTATCTTTTATACATTATACATCTTCATGGTTTGTTTAAAGATGTTTTAATTATTTTTGTAAGTAATTAAAGTTATACATCTTATTAATGATTTATCATCATTTTAAGTGAAAATAATTTTATAATTAAGGAAATAATCTTTTTTTTTAAATTACATCATAAATTTTATTAATAATAAAATAAATCTTTAATAATAAATCTAAGTTAAAATTATTTCGTTTCCTTATAATATTATTTCTTTTTTTCTAATAACTAGAGAAATAATATCACATGTAACTAAATCGAATGAAGTATTGGGATCGCAAAAAATTTCGGTCTTCAAATTTCATCTCCTTTTCCTTTTTTCAACTATGTTTTACTTCCTTGTACAAAGTAAAGGAAGTATTATGATCGCGAAAAATTTAGGTTTTCAGATTTCAACGGAAATATCCATTTTGACCATTCCTTAATACATTTTGATTACTTTCGGCGTGACGTCTGTACATATGTATCTCGCATAACTCAAAAACGATTAGCCGTAGGATGTTGAAATTTTGGATTTAGTACTGTTTTAACATAAAGTTGTGCACCTCCCTTTTTGATTGCAATCGAAATTAAAATTAACATTTTAATTAATGAAATATTTGGATCTTAAAGGGGTGGTATATCGGTTCGAATCAAATTTCATCTTTTTTATTTTTTTTAAATTTATTTTTTAACATTTTTTTTTTAATTAAATAATTGATTTATAAATAATTCTTAACCCGTGATTGTGAAAACATTATTACAATAAATAAATATTCAATAATAACAATGAAAAAAGAAAAAAAATGAAAAAAATCAGAAGTTATTAGTGAAATGAAATTTTATGCACTTTTAAAAATGTGTATATGTAATTTAATAAGCATTATTACATATGTAAATAGATTTGGTGAAACATCTGATTATTTAATATTAATTGAAAATTATAATTTACAGTCGTATTATTTTTTAATTTTCTAGTTTTATTTCTGTTTAATTTTATTTAATTATTCTGGAATTTCTGTTCAATTTTATTTACATTAAAGTTAATTACAGAGTGACTGAAAAAATAGATCCTCACAAGAACAACATATACACTGAGGCATACATGCTCGATGTTTAATAAATTGCAAAAAACTCTTAATCTTTTAGTTCATTGCTCCTCCGATATTTTCAGACAATAATCTCCCTATGTCGAAGTTGATCATCATTTTGTTTATTTGTTTTCTGTTGCCAATTATTTAATCGCTCTTTGGTTTGGTATATTTCTTCTGATCGTAATCAATGTACACGTTCTCTAGTTTTCAAATTTTTTTCCCTTTATATTCATAATCCTCTCTTAATCTTTTTATTCTTTCCTTGATCGTAACGTTTTCTTCTTCTTTGTATTTATCATCTTCTCTTAATCTTTTTGTTCTTTCTTTGGTTTTAACATTTTCTTCTACTTTATATTTATCATCTTCTCTTAATTTTGTTATTCTTCCCTTGTTGTTTTTTCTTCCTCTTCATATTCATCTTCTTGTCGTTTGAGATATATTTCTTCGTGTTATGTTTCTTTTTTCTGTATGATTGTTTCTTTTAATTTTTCATTATTCACCAAATAATCCAATAATAAAAAATAAATATTTTATACAGTTAGGTCAAAATTAACATTTGTAACCAGTATACAGGAGTTCACTAAACGGAATAGTTTAATTATTATTAACTTTTGTTTAGACTATGCACCAGAAATATAAAACTTTTGTTAAACAGCAACTCACGAAGATACGAATAATACTGAGCTAGTAATACGAGTAATAATGAGACTTTTAATCTACCCTAATATTTCATGTAAAATTATTGAATTAATTGTATAAATATTTGATGTTAATAAAAACCAATATTTCAGCAATTGTGTAACTGTTCACTTGAATAAAAAACTGGAGGATCGTATCTCACTTTCGAATAAAATAAGTTTAATTGAACTGCTGCAAAAAAAATGTATATATGTAATTTAATCGGCGTACAAGGAAGTAATGTGGTGTCCATATCAGATTTTATTTCTTTGTTATCAAGGTTGAATAGTTTATTAGATTGTTATTGGGTAGTGATATATTTTTATACAGGTATTTATACCTTAGAAGTTTCACTTATACAGGCTATCGTTGAAAAGCTCTCAATGAGGGCTTATCACTGCAGTTAAGAAAAAGTTCAAAATCCAAATGTTTTTGATTTTGGGCTTTTTGGACACTTTTGGTTCAGTCAATTGCAATCAAAACAGGAGATGCACAACTAGATGTTAAAACAGTTCTAAATACAAAATTTCAACATACTATGGCTAATCGTTTTTGTGTTATGTGAGATACATACATACGTACGTACAGACGTCACGCCGAAACTAGTCAAAATGTATTCAGAGATGGTCAAAATGGATATTTCCGTGGAAATCTAGAAACCGAAATTTTTCGCGGTCACAATACTTTCTTTATTTCGTACAAGGATATAAAAATAAACTTCTTGGTCAAAATTTAAAAAAAATATATATATATATTAAACTTTATTTAATTCTTGACTGCTAAAATTTTTTATTAAAATGTATACGAATGAGTATTAAAATACCAAATTAATATTTTTGCAAGATGGAGAAGCTTCAAAAATTAGAAACTTCAAAAAACATTTTTATGAGAATAATTAAAAATTCCATAGATTAAAAGTTTTCAATTAAAAGTACATCCCTCTGCCAGTAAATTATAAAAAAATTATTTTGGAAAAATAATTTAATAAGGTTAGAATACTTGTTCCTAATTTAATTTTTAAAAAAACAAAAAACTTTGTACTTTGTTAATCTCAAAGTTAGTAACTTCAGACTAGATAGCCTCTTTGAAAATTCTTGCTACCAGCCTTAACTCCACTGTACTGTTAGTAATGAGGTAATCAGATAGAGCTACTCTTCTTTCTTTTTGTGATTAGCCTCCGAAACCACCGTAAGGTATTACTTCAAAGGATGAATGAGGTTGATATATGTGAACGTAAATGAAGTGAAGTCTTGTGTAGGCTCAGGTCGACTATTCCTGAGATGTGAGGTTAATTAAAACCCAACCATCAAAGAACATCGGTATCCACGATATGGTATTCAAATCGGTATAAAAGTAACTGCCTTTATTAGGATTTAAACCTTAGAACTCTCGACTTCGAAATCAGCTGATTTGCGATGACTAGTTTACCATTAGACCAACCTGGTGGGTTAGATAGAACTATTGTGTATCAATATGTTTACGGTTTTCAAACTTAAATGTGTAATATTATTACATATATAATTTATTATACTATTTATTTTCTTTACTTTTTACTTTTTCTCTTTAACCTTTATTGCATAATTTGGAGAATTATATATCTTAAACTATTTTTCAAATTTTAGTAAAAAATTATGGTAAAAAAATCATTCAGTCGATCATCAGATCGACCCAGCATTACCAAAATTTTTAGTGAACATCGATATACACGTAAATACGTAATACAATAATGATATACGAGTGCATAAAGCAATATATGCAGTACGTTTGTATAAATTTACAGGAATGATTTCATGTAAACATTAATTTTCTGTTTTAAATTTTACTTTCCCGTCTATATTGTGCTATAGCAGAACTTTTTTCCCTTCTAGTTCTGCTGAAAGGGAAAATACTGTCATCGGTCCAATTTGGGCAGATACAATTTTCAGTGGATCTTAACGTTTTGACAGCTAAGGAACCTAAAAAACTTAAAAACTGAATGGAAATGTTTCGGAATTTAATGTTTGTATACACATGTATTCCGTGTTGACCTCTAAACCACCTTATACCTCCAGAACTACAGGACCAATACTACTGTGTGGTATTGATATCATTAAATTTTCCACAATTTAATTATCAGATTTTTTTTTAGATTTAAAAAAAACAGTTTTATTTTTTCTAATTAAACTTTTTTTTTCCAAAACTACAAACAAAAGTATACTTGCCAAACTCATAGCATAAAAATTTAACTGTTGTAATTTAAAATAATAATTCAGAAGCAGTTTACATTTATTTATCATTAAAACTGTTAAAATTCAGCTATTGTTAAAACAGGGTAAATTTTTCATATAAAAAAAATTGATTGCTTTAATTAGAAATAAATCTATTACTTGAAATATAAAGATTATGCGAATAAATTCTTTTAAAAATTATATTTCTTTGTTTTAATTATTTTAGAAAATAAAAAATTATTTTTATTATTAAAAATGATTTGCTAATATTACTACCTATTTATTCATGTTATGTAATTGCATAATATAAATTTTTGCCTATTTTATTGTTTTTCGATATCAAATTTTATTTACAATGAAATTTTATTTGATGTGTCATTATTTTATTTTTAATCTGTAACCTTATCGCAAAGAATGTGATATTTTTAATGTTGATTACATTATGAGTTATTCCATGAATCTCGTATTTCTTATACAAAGTTTTTTTTTTTAAAATACATTGCATTGTATAACTTGATCTCACATATTAGACGAAGTGACTGACGTCTTTTGGGGATTTCTATTTTTTTAGGAATATTTCCTAAATTACTTTTTTAATTATAAAAATATATATATTTGCTAATATCATAATACTGGATTCTGCTCAGTAAATAGGTTAGTAATTAATTTAATAAACTTTTATCAATTTTAATTGTGTGTTAAGCGGGCTAGTCGTTTAAACAAAAAGTAAACCAACTTTAATTTTTTATTTAAAATTTTAAAGTAGCCTTTTTTTTAAAAAAAAAAAATTGAAATAAATTTTGTTTCTTTATAAATATAATAATAATAAACTTATAGTATATTACAGTTAATAAATAAAATAAAAAAATAGTATTTTAAAAATGATGTAAAGGTGTAGCAGAGCTATAGCTTTAAAAGGGAAAGTATTGCAATAGGTTCAATTTGGGTATAAGCGGTTTTCATCGGATCTTGAGGTTTTAACACCTTCTGTAACCAAAAAAAACGGATAGAAAATTTCCGGATGTTCGTATGTATGTGTGCGTGTGTGTGTTCGGTGTCGCACCCTAAATCACTTTATATTTCCAGAACAACTGGACCGATTTTGACCAAAGTTGGTCACAGATCACTTCTATATATGGGGCATTGATGCCATTAAATTTTCAACTTAAAAGGTCAAGGGGGGTGAAGCTGTAAAAAAGATCACCCTCAGTATCTCGAGATTTTACCTAATTAAGGTCATATTTTTCTTAGGCGCATTTGTTAACAGTTAAAAAAATAATATTTGCAAAAAAAATTGTAGAATCGTACCCCACCCCAAAAAATGATGTAATTAAACTAGCGGCTAAGTGGGTAAACTGCATCAATAGTACCCCCTCTTACCACAAGGAACGCTGGTGTAGCACTAACTGACAGGTTAGTCACATCCCGGACGGACGTTGACTTTTTCACCGCGGTGAACCCAGACCGCGATGAACCCAGAAAGATGTGCGTAATACCTAAAATATTACGCGAATATTTTGCTGCGGGCCCAGCGACTCCTCTTGCTGGCTGTTATAGGCCGTTAAATACCCCATTAGTTCTAACATGGATTGTCTGTTTCCTCAAAAAATTAGCCACAATGATTCAACTTGTCCCCGTTGACATGTTCTGTAAGATAAGGATTATCCTTTCTTTCAAAACCATCACGTAGACCTGTTTAATGTCTAAGATTACTGCAAGGAGGTGCTCCTTAGAGGCCTCATAGACATCTATCGGTGTAGATATTAGCTGATCCGTGGGTTCTGTGAACCCGTATTGGTATGGGGAGAAGAACTTAATTCCGTCCAGATGCCATTTCAGTCTGTTATGTATTATCTTCTCCATCACCTTGCAAAGGATGCATGTTAAGGCAATCTAACGGTGGTTCTCTGCCGAAGTAAAGTCACGTTTGGGCTTAGTCACAATGGTGACCGTAGACATCCGGAAACATCCCTTCCTTAAGAACAGGAGATGTAAGAAGAGGTGGTGGAGTCCTTTATCCGTTGACTGCCGTTTGAAATAATATTTTATCAAGCCCTGGGCAAGAAGACTTTAGATTTACTTGACTATCCTATTTGCTAGATTCGCTCAAGGTTAAATGGGGGTTCAACTTTCGGTTGACGTTAATATTAAAAATTGTTATTAATATAATTATGAACAGTTTCTTCTAATTCAGTAGTTACATTTCCTTTAATTAAATTTAATATAAATCTTTCTTTTAATCTATTTGTCTTATAATTTATAAAAATAAAGTTTTCAAGAAATATTAACATCGTAGCTAATACACAAAATTGTTATAAAATTTAACGCTAGAAGTTTTATTAAATCAGCAGTAAATTATCTTTCCCAAACGTTTTACAATTATTATTTTATTATTTAAAAATACATTACATTTTGTTTATTTTCACCTCCTGAACGAAAATTAAAATTGGTAGTTAAAAGTTTAATTACTTCTTTGTTAAAGCATTTCTGCAAAATCTTTTGTTGTATGAAAATTTAATGTAAAATGATGATCGTTTTTAAATTGTTTTAATAAATAGTTCTTTCAACTATGTACGTTTAATACATCAGTTAATTTTATATTCTAAGAAGTAACAATAACATTTCTTTAATAGTATTTCTATTTTTATTTATAATTAACAATACTTCATTTTTATTTGTTTTTATAATGATCATTTTGATTTTTTTTTTTTTTTTTTTTTTTAACTCATGCTAATTTCAATTAAGAAAAATCTAATATATTTTAGAACGGTATTATTGAAAAATGATATTCTGTTCTAAATATCAATACTTATATGATATGAGTTAATATATTATATATACTTTTTTAATACAATTAAAATATATGTTTATAATCTGTTCACTCGGTACAGTGAATAGATTTATTAAACATCTTTAACCGACTTGAAAAATAGTCTAATAGCAATTAACTACTACTCTATATTCCATTTATTCCGGCTTGCACCCTGTTGTTCAGACTCTTGTTTTATCTCCTCGTTATTATTTGTAAAGGTAAATAAATACAATCCAGCCGGCCTCTGTGGCGCGAGTGGTAGCGTCTCGGCCTTTCACCCAGAGGTCCCAGGTTCGAATCCCGGTCAGGCATGGCATTTTCACACACGCTACAAATCATTCATGTCATCCTCTGAAGTAATGCTTAACTGTGGACTCGGAGGTTAAAAAAAAAAATAAATAAAATAAATACATAATCTGTATAATTCTTCTTACTCACTCATTGTAAAATAAATGAAGTTGTCAATATTCAGCTAGTCTTGTCAACAGTTGAGATTTTATACAAATAATAATGTAACAATGTCATTTTTCTTTATTATTCAATATTAACTCAGAGCTCATACAGTCAACATGACATTTCATTAACAATGTATTAAAATTATGGAATCATTAAAGATTATTTATAAGTATAAAATGATAAATGTCTTAATTTATTAGTTTTTAACCGGTTCCGAATAATAGAACCAGAATGATATGTTATTCGACGAACAACGTAACAGATACCAATGGATGATAGTAACGTGTGAAAAAACTGTCATACTTGATCGATACTCGAACCCAGAACAACTGGATGAAAGACAGACACGTTACCATTCCGCCTTAGATATCTCTTCTCTTTAAAATAATTAATTGATTAATATTTAAGTTGAAACACTTTTTTTTTTAAATTGTTTGAAAAAGAAATTAAATAGTATAAATTTAAAAAAAATAAAGATATATAAATAGGATATATTTATTCTGTTTTGTTCTACTGGCACGATGTTGTATATATATATATATATATATATATATATCTATATATATATATATATATATATATACACAACATCGTTGTTATATATATATATATATATATATACAACATCGTTGTTATATATATATATATATATATATATATAACTGTTTTATGAACATAAATATGTGTATGTGTTTTTGTGAAAAGTTATTATTTTAAATAATATCTATACTGCGTTGAGGTACCTTGTAGAATGAAGAATAAAAAAAACGTTGCGTTTGTGTGAGTGAGTTGGTCATGAGTCACGTCCCGTAAATCAGTACCGATTCACAACGCGACCATATCAATATACTACATAATCATTACTCGTATATTATTCACCATATAATTAATCATATAATTGCGGTATAATATTTATGAAATGTTATATCTTCTCAATTCTATTATAATCAAATCTCGATCTTGATCTTTTCAAATAATCACTCTTCCTTTTTTCGTATTCAATTTTTGAATTTAAGGTTCAATTATTGCAAAAGGTTTCGCGAATTAAAAGTAATTTTATTGTACATAAAACTGATGAGTTAGCAAGCTCCAGTGCCAAAATCGTGCTTCGATTACCTCCCTATCATTGTGTATTCAATCGAGTTAATTTGGGGACAAATAAAAGATTATATAGCGTCAGGAAATACTGCTTTTAAAATATCTGGTGTTACAATTTTATGCTTAAAGCCATCGATAAAAAAGGCCAGCAGGATTGGAAAAACTGTATAAAACATGTAACGGATTCTATTGAAATAAATTATTGGGAATCGGATAATATAATGTAAATCCGTATTTTTTCAATCAGACGACGAAAACTGAATTGAATTTATTATTTGTTTATTATCATAGATATTTAATCTAAAATATTAGTGAAATTTTATTGTTTGTAGGCAATTGACAATTTCATTACTCGTAAAAAACGCAAATAAAATGTCGTAATTTATTTTTAAAATATATATATAATATAAGTTTTATAAAATTTAATAGCGCGTGGTTACTGATAATTATCGTCGCGTAGTTTCTTTTAGCATCAGGATTTACGGGAGATGCTTGTGAATCGGCCGCCTGAACACTCGTACGCGCGGTCTGTTTACTTGAGCTCTCTCTAACTGAATAAGATATAAATTGGTTTTACTTTCTTAAAGAAGCTACTTTTAGCTAAACAAATAAGGAATATTCTTTCTTAAAAATTAAAAATGAATAAACTTTATCGTAATTAATTTGAAATAATCCTGTAAAGAATCTTTATATACAATAGCCACATAGTCAATTTATTTTAGTTTATAAAATACATTTTTTTTTTTTTTAATTTTTTTTCGTTAACTAATTATTTTACAATAGTAAGAATATTCATATGACACAATCCAATGCACCTTCTCAAGAAACCAAACAACTATTCAACAGATAAATAATTATAAATATATTCATTTTTTAATTATCACAAACTGGAAAATCCTTTTTTTTAGATAATTAGTAACACTTCATAAAAAGCAACAATCTAAAAAAGTCAATCGCTCGTCTAAATACGTAGCCAACAAGTTGTAGTTTTTGTACATCTTGAAAAAATGTTTTATAAGATAGACGAATTTTATGCAGTAGCTCATCTCATTTTATCATTATTAAAAATCTCACATTCCTTTTGATAAGATTATAGATTAGAAATAACATGACACATTTAGGATCAATAAAATATCCTATAAAACTAGAAAAATTTTTTATTACTTAGTTAAATAACAATACAACTAAATATATAATTCTAGTAAATAATTTTCGTTTTAACAAATATTTTCGCTTTAAACATTATTAAAACAAATAGATTTAATTTTTAAAAGATTCTAGAAAGAACATTAGGGTAATATTTATATATATATATATATATATATATAGATATATATATATTTTTTTTTATTTATTTTTTTTTTTTTTTGAGGCCACATTGGACCACTTTAGTCATCCATATTTCAGTTCCTCTTGAATTTCCCTATTAATCTGGCCTTTCAATTTTCCCAGTATTTCTTCATTCTATCAGATCGTTGCTTCCTGACCTCGTCTGTGACCTTCACTTTGTTGTACCTTTCTAATTTTTTAACGTTGAATCTATTGTTTTGAAGTGCGTAGTTAATTTTCATTTTATTACAGGCGTCCTCAACCCTCAAGTCAATTTCTTGAAGATCTGTTTAGATTTCTCTTAACATATTTTCCTCAGGTTTTTTTGTTAATATTCCTTGTGACCAGTTGTTTTAAAATTCGGTTTTCAGGCATTCTTAAAACGTGGAAAAATGGGAAATCCTTCGTTTTTGCATTGTACTGAGAATCGGGTTGACTTGTTGGTAGACTGTTGTTTCTTTTGCGGTAATTCGCCAGACTCCATTTTTTTGATAATAAAAGTTATCAAACAAGTTCTGATAATTCGCCTTTCTGTTTTAAGTAATTGGTCCGTTTTACTTTCATTCTTAATCTGAAAGATTAACTACTGTGTTATAACGGTTAAATTTAGATTTTATTGAGAGATATTTTTTATTGTGTTTGCCAAGTTAGACTTTGTGCTGTTTTAATTTTAGTTATTCTGTTTTTCTGTGTTTGTTTTTCCTTCAATCTGCAATAGGTGATTTCACCTATTGAAAAAGTATTTGAATTTTTTACGTATTTGAATTGTTCACTTATTTTTATTTCTTTATCGTTAACTTTGATTTTGCTTACACAGAGGGAATCCATTGCCATTATTTCTGTCTTTTCATAAGAAATTTTGAGCCCAATCCTTTGGGAAATTTTTCTAGAATGATGATTTGTTTTTTTAATCTCTTCCAAGCAAGGCCAAATCATCAGCAAATCCTAATATAATAGTTTTTATTGAATTTTTACCTGTTCCTATTATTGTTTTAACGGGATTTTCCTTTTGCTAAATTTTAATCATGTAGTCCAGTGTAATATTGAATAGCAGTGGGGAAAGTCCATCACCTTGTCTCAATCGGGAAGGGTTCAGATTTAACCTTGGACTGTGTATTTGTTAATGTTAATTCTATCATTTTCACCAATTTTGGGTCGAGCACATAATTTCGTTGGATCTCTCAAATTTGATTTATGAATACAATCATATGGCTTTTTAAAGTCAATGAAAGTTATAAATAATTGCTTTTTTGTTTATTTTTAAGTTTAAATTTATAGTAATAAAAATAAAAATATTTATTTTTTTATTTTAATTATTATTTTCTTAATGTGTACGTAACAAAATTTGTTCAACTTGTGAACAATAAACAACTTCCCACGGCCCAATGAGATAAGATAATATCTATGACACGTAAATGAAGTGTTGTCTTGTATAGACTCAGGCCGACCATTCCTGAGGTGTGTGGTTAATTAAACCCCAGCCACCAAAATAACCGGTATCTCCGGGATACACTCTGTCTAGTATTCAAATCTGTATAAAAGCAACCAATTTTTATTAGGATTCGAAACTGAGAACCTTCGACTTTGAAAATCAGCGGTTAAAAAAAATATATATATAATAAAATATAAATAATATAGAAGTAACTACCCGGGTGTCTAGCCAGGGAACTCCGCCACTGGAACCCCACTGTGTTCATTATCCTCATGCTTGTAAGAATAATACTGATGAATAAAAATTGAAGCCTGTACATTTTATAAAAACTATCAGTTTACTGTCATTTCTTCAGAACAACAGTTTGATCAGCAAACGACTCGAAAATTTGAGCACTTTGAAACGTGCAGTTTTCAGAATAGTCGGCTCCTATCTTAAATATAGTAGTTATAATAGTTTACTCGACAAATACAATAAGGAGATGACCGTACTTCGTTTTTCATTTTCATTTTTTTTTTGTTTTTTTATTTTATATTTTCCAGAAAAGTGATAGGAAGAAGGTACAACCAGTCACATTGTACACACACTAATAGTGGTAAAGGATGTGTTTGCTGCATCTTTCAAGATACTTTTCTGGTTAACCGAAAGTGAATTCAGAAAAAACAGAGACATTATTTTTAGAAAATTTAATTTCAAACACTGAAAGCTGTCTCCGAATTCGATTTGACAACGATTAGCCGATAGAAAATTTGTATCTACAAAACAAATCGAAGCATTCATTTATTAGTCTATCGTAAAAAAAATTCAATTAATTATCAACTAATTAAAATTATTATTGTATTCTTACCCCTATAACTTCATCATTTCTTCCACATACCCACCTAATTAAAATTTGGAAACATTTTTTTTTTTACCTCTGGGTCCATTGGGTTAGGTATGGCTTCAGAGGATGAGATTAATGAGTTTTAGTGTGTGAAAATGCCATGCCTGACCTGACGGGGATTCAAACCCGGGACCTCCGGGTGAAAAATTTATCCACAAATCTAAATAAGGAAAATTTAATTTTAAATTAAAACATACTTTTGTAAACACATATTCAGAAATGTATTCTAAACAAGGATAATTCTTTACCTAACCATACAAAAAAAATAATAATTTCTCGTTAAATGATTTAATTTTGCGTCCTTATAATAATCCCATTACAGAATATTTTGAAGTATTTTTCCTTTTAGAATTCATTTACATAAAAACAATTAATAAGAAATATTAGTTAAAATTTAGAAGAGTATTTTTATTTTTATTTTTTTATTATTCCGGAAAGCAAAGTTAAATAATATTAATTTTATTTATATGAGAATGTTCATTGTAAAAGTTTTTGACATACATTAACCAGACGGACTAATTAATCTGCCTATGTCTGAGGAGAGGAAAAAACAATAATGTACCAAGAGTTTAAAAAAAGTTTTATAAAACCAGTGAGATGTATTTGAAGCCATCTGAGTTTTTCACAAAAAGAACTTTATTTGTCATAAATCTAAGAAGATAATCAGAAAATATTTCTAGTTCTCCAAATAGAATTATTCTAAATATAAATTTTATTAACATTACGGCATCTCTAATAAACACTAATCTAAGTATAATTTGTTATTTCTCAGAAAAAATATAGACTATCTCTGTTGCTGTGTAGTCCCGGCATTTTGTGTGGCGGTTCCGATTTCGAATACCGGTCAGCCATGGCATCTTTTCATAAGATACCAATTTCAACCGAGCTAACGACCATAGCTGTCGATTCCCACTCTTTCATATAAAATAAAATAAAAATTAAAAAAACATTTTATTAAGATATTTTCTTCATACAGAGAGGATAATATATTGAATTATTTGACCGTTGGAGATATAGTCTATAAGAGTAATTCAAAAATTGCGCGCCGCGGCGCCCTGGGGAGCCGCAGCCTCTTAACAGGGCCGCCGCGTAATATTGTAAAATATTCATAATTAATTGCTTCATAATTAATTGAACCAAGACATTTATAATTATTAATTTAAAGTTAATAAATTAAAAAAATAATGAAGATACACGAGTTTTATTTATTTTTATCTCTGGCGCCATGGAAAAATTTTAATTGAAAATGGGCCCCGCGACTCGGAAAAGTTTGGAAACCACTGGTCTACAATTTTAAATGAATAAAAATTCAAGTACATTAATGAAACCGTTTATTTTAATATTATAAACTAAACAGTGCATAAAAAATCGTTTTCAGCTTTTGAAAACTAATTATCCTCTTTGGATTGATAACCCACCCTGAGATGGAAAAATTTATTCATCTTTTTTTTAACGTATTAATTAGTCTCTATTTTTTTTTAAGAAAAAAAAGAATAATTTTTATGAAAAGGTGGTTGAGAATTGTTAGTAAACTTATTAAATTTAGGTCAAATCATACTATAATTATTATTTCATTTACTTTATTAACAGAATCACAGCACAACACGACCACAATGATGATGTCTGTAACCATCCGAAGGTCTCACAGATAACTAAACTGATTTTCCTTGAATCAATTTCATTGTTCTAATTGTTTTATTGAGATCGGTAGTAAAAGGGAACAAAGTTATAGATTGGGGAGAGGGAAATAAAAGAGAAGGAAGGAAAGAACAGTCCCTAGAAAGCTCCACGTCATCAGGCCAATGAGATCCTTCATTATTCGCTGTAGAAAAACCTTCGCGATCTATTAATATTATAAATGTCGTGAATGAATAAAAAAATCTTTTTCTTCGTAAATGCGATCCGAAAATGTTTTAAATATTAGCTTATTACACGACTGTCCAAAAAGAATTGTAATTTATTTAGGGTGTATGTATTTATGTTTGTTTCTCCGTAGCAGCTCAACCGCCAAACCGATTTAGATGTATGACCCCGCATTCGAATCCTTACGTTACCGGGAATGTCACAGGCTATATATATATATATATATATATATATATATATATATATATATATATATATATATATATTGTGTGTGCGTTTAAATACAACATTTAAAAAACTTGAAAAACTATAATATGAACAAAATTATCACCCACACGCCTCTTTAATTATTCTATATTAGTAATTATCCAATACTAAAGAGCAATGTTTTTGTTTTTTTGGCAGTTGTGTTTTTTAATTTTTAATATTTATTTCTTGTAAACTGTTCTATAAAACATTCTCGATCTAACATGTTTCTTTTTTCAGATAAAAGCGGTCTCATTTCAAAACTCAGAGCAGTCAGGTGAAGTCCGCAAATAATCGTCTTGAGCTTTTGGAACAATCGTTACATAACGAAAAAAAATGTATTTCAGGCTTAGGGGTTCCAGAGTCCCTGTGCATCATCACCCTAGCCCATCCACTCCAGCGCGAACGAACTACGGCTCCGCAGGAGGCTGTCCATCCCTCCTTGCTCTCCGGTCTAATTCTTCACTTAGCAGATGGAATATTTAGGACTTTCTCAGGCTATTCTGTCTTCGCATCTGACTCCTTACTCTTATAAATACGGGTACCATACGAGAGATGGAATCCCATGTTTCCTCATAGTAAAGCATCTTCTCTATTATATTCTCTAGTATGAGAGGACTCAGATGTCTGTAATTATGCCTCAAGTGTTCCCAACGTAAACAGTAGAACACAACGTATTCCACGCCATCCAGGTCTCCGCAATATGGACACGTATTCACTCTCTTGAACTTGTCGAGATATTAGCGGAAACAGCCGTGGCCCGTCAGGAACTAACATCGAATGACTTAGTACTGAAATAATAATGTTTTTGAATTTTTTCTGTAAATTTGTTTATTAATGAAAAAAATAATTTCGATACTGCAGTAGGATATTGTTATAGCAACTTTATTTTGAAGGGCCCATCATGCTAAAATATTGGATATAACGACCGATGAGACTACAAGAAGGTAAAAAAGGAATTTGTGTTTTAACATAATATGTAAACTACATATTCTACAAATATATAGGTAGAATATAAGTTCTAGGGGCTGAAAATATTGTATACGGAAAAGACCGAAAAATTCATATTTCCCGCGTTTTCCTCGAGATTGTAAAGTCGTATGTATTGTTGTTTTAAAAATCTCGTTATAAATTAATATAGAAAGTTTGGGTTTAATATATATTACAGTTTTTAAAGATGTTTTATAGAAAATTATTCCAATCTAACTTCAGGTGTTTTTTTTTTCATTTGCCAAACTATAGCAATAATGACTTGAATCTTTTCATCTAGACTCTCTAATTAATTAATTTCCAATTCATTATATTATAAAAATGGTGCATTGTTAATATAGGATAAAATGAAAACAATAGACAAAATGTAAATGAATTGATTGAACTGCTACTAGGGGAAATAATATGGGTTACAAGAGTATACTATCCTTACATTCAGCTATCGATATAGAAGCTTCTGGAATTTTGAAATAATTTTTTTTTTTTAGCTTAGTTTGGTCAAAGAAATTTTAAGTACCATAATTTCGTGTAGAAATAACCCTAATTTTACAGCATCTTTTTTTATACGTATAACGATTAAACTAACTCAGAATGCAAAATAGTAGCCGTAACAGTGCAGAAATATGTACTTATTTGCCAATTTACAAACATTCCAGCAAAATACAATATATATATTGTAACACGATATTGACCAGGGTAACGGATCTTTTCCAATTAAGAAGAAGGAAAAAGAAAACAATCATGAAAAAAGAGTCTAGAAAGAACTAAAAGGGGTCCTTTTAATAATTCGTTCTTAGTAATATAGACAATGGCCCCCTCCAAAATTTGTTATTTGACCAGAAGAGTTACCGGACCGGAATAAAAATTTATAAAAAAATATAAGGACGCCGGCGATGAAAAGTTCAACTCTTCAACAATTAAAGAGATAAGGTGGATACTGGTTCTGCAGGCCAGGGGATATAAATACTGCCAGGGACCAGCGAAAATAGCGAGTAATTCAGTGAGGCTACGTTCGGAGCAATCGTGATAACAAGCGATAAGAGTGGGTAGTTTCGCAAACCCAAGTTCGATGCGGTTGCGGTGACAGCGTTAACAGTAAGCGTTTGTAACAACGAATGAAGAGAACGTAAGCAGCTTTTCTTCTTTTTGTTCTGCAACATTAGTTGAATGCAGAAAGTTCAATAAGTTATTGGTAAACAGTAGTGAAAGTGTCAGTATTCTACTAATTCATGAAGTTAGGGTAGTTTTACTGTTTTTTTTTTTTTGTTTTTTTTGTCTTCAGTCATTTGACTGGTTTGATGCAGCTCTCCAAGATTCCCTATCTAGTGCTAGTCGTTTCATTTCAGTATACCCTCTACATCCTACATCCCTAACATTTTTTTTTACATATTCCAAACGTGGCCTGCCTACACAATTTTTCCCTCTTACCTGTCCTTCCAATATTAAAGCGACTATTCCAGGTGCTGTAGGAGAATGTTAAAAATCAGATGGGTGGATAAAGTGACAAATGAAGAGGTATTGCGGCAAATAGATGAAGAAAGAAGCATTTGGAAAAATATAGTTAAAAGAAGAGACAGACTTATAGGCCACATACTAAGGCATCCTGTTTTATTGTAAACAGTAAAATTTATATGACCTTTAAACTTTTCTAGTGTTATCTTTGTGTTAATGCAATATCAGGTTCTAGTGGTCATTATAATGGTTTTACTAAATTAGACTGTATTCTGGTTTTTATAGTTTAACTAGCTTTAAAAAAATCTTTTCCTTTTTATTTGAATTGCTACTTTTTATGTTATATATCACTGTTTTTATATTGCCATTATTATTATGTTTTGAAGTTATACTTCTTTTGGTGAGTTAGGAGAAACTGATCAAAGTGTATTTTCAGCAAGTTACGGAAGTTGCGCACACCGATGTAACACACCATGAAGATTTGCGCAGGCCCAAGTGGATCAGTTTGCACGCACATTCGTGTAATGTCAAATTCAGTCAGTTGTTCAATGCAATTAAGTGATTAGCACGGGTTGTAAATATAACAAATATTGTGTCGTAATAGATATATATTTACATATGTTTTTATATATACGGATTTCTGAAGCTGGATATTTTAAACTGTGATATTGTTGTTCATATTCAAAAACTTTATTTATATTGCAGCGTATATTATTATTACTTTTTTTTGTGAAAATTGTGTATAAAGATTTGCGGTTTTATTTATGTAATATTTTTTATGAGTAAAATTATATTTTTTTAATGACAGAAAATAGTACACATCAGATAGATTCTTGATTTTGCAAAAATAATTTTAAATTTATCAAAAACAAAATTTTTGATAAAATACACTATTATAAAATAAAACTATTTGTATCATATTTTTCATATCATAAGCCGCTGATAACCCTCGGGCCTATTCAATCGTCATCCGAAGACTTAACAGAACTAAATTAATCGAAATATATTCGATGAACTTTGCTTTATATAAAACAAATAATTCAATACTTTTTAAACTGTATAAAATAAATATTAATTTAATTGTTATTTATTCAATATTTTATTCGTATTTAATGTCGTCTATCGATCGTTTGACTCGGTTCAAATTTGTTTAAATGCGTAAAACAATTCTCTTTTAATCACGCCACAAGTATAACTTCTTACGTGCGTATATAAGTACACACAAACTTTTTATTAAAATTGCTTTAAAAAAAATTGTATCTATCTATATAGTTATGTAACAACAATAGTGATAGCATATTCAACATAACAATATAATAATTAAAACAAAGCTTTCATTTGAAAAAATTACACTTAATATGAAGGATGAATCTGATGTGCTTTAACGAGTTTGTTAATATCAGGCTCGAATTTACGTAAACCAGCCGTAAGTCCCCGCGTTCGGTAACACTCAGTCAGTTTCTCTTTTTGATTAGCAATGTTGCTGCAGCACTAAATCCACATTCAGGTAAATACGACGATGGGAATGCTATCAGAAATCGTTGAACGATCAACCATAATTCAGTCTGCAATTGCGGGATTGGCTTTTGGAGCCAAAATTCATGGTAGTCATTCTTGAATTTTATTTTTATTTCTTCGTTTGTTGTCAGTTGTATAAGTTGTTGTAAATGGGATGATCCTGGTGTGTTGACATTTGAAAAAGAAGCCAATACTAAGTCTGTAGTAGGTATTTAATTTTAGTTTGAAATATCAGGAAAACATCTTTTTGCCTTTTTTTGTTATATTTTGCTTTTATGTTTTTAGGATAAATTATATTTATAAGAAATTTTTGTTTGTTAGTCTTTCGATGTTCACTGTTCAACAAAGATGAACTGCGAACACGCAACAATATATATATATATATATATATATATATATATATATATATGGATTCATTTAAAAAATTTCAACATATTTCGATTTTCCTTATACGATATTTCAAGCAACGTTAAAAAATTTATTGAAAAAAAATTATTCTATTGAAGTAAACAAAATAAAATTATTATGATTTAAAAACACTTATTATACAGTACTGAAGATAATAGAATAAAAGGACCGCCCATGAACGAAACTCGTTTTCGACAACAATAGTGATTCTCAAACTGTTCTACAATTCGACCCCCTGGAGTGAAGCAATAAATATCTATCATAAGAGGTAATTCTGAATGTTATGTACAAAATAATAAACACTTTACTAAAGTAACTTGAACAAAATATTAATTGAAAAATCAAGTATTTTGTGAAGGACCGGCAGATGGTAACTATTTGTACTTTTGCAGATTTGTGATAGTGTTAAATTAAATTGCTAATTAAATAATATATCCCTTTATCTACGAACAGAATTAACATAAAATAATTTAATGATTTAATTATTTCACTAGTCTGGCAAAACATTTCAATCACTTGTTTAGCAAGAAAATAATAAAAATCTATCGATTATATTTTACAGGAGTACGAGAGGAGAGAGAGAGAGTTCTTTTTATTATTTACTAGCAGACCCGGCAATGCTTCGCTATTGCTAGATTTGATTATATATAGATTACACAATTGAAACTTTGATAAAACATTAACAAAATGAACATAACGGAATTTCACAAAATTTAACCTTTCCCTTTTTCTCTTTTATTCTTTCTCCCTTTTACCCCTTTCCCATTCACCCCTTTCCTTTTTCCCTTTTCCTTTTCCCCATTTTACAATTTTATGTTTCCCATTTTCATTTTTACCACATTCCCTTTTCCTTCCCTGTTT
Organism: Lycorma delicatula; assembly: GCF_047948215.1. Taxonomy (NCBI): domain Eukaryota; kingdom Metazoa; phylum Arthropoda; class Insecta; order Hemiptera; family Fulgoridae; genus Lycorma; species Lycorma delicatula. The sequence continues at coordinate 114,387,515 of NC_134463.1, read as the reverse complement.
CCCGATTTCCTCTCCATTTCCCTTTCCAACCCCCGTTTCTCTTTCCCTTCCTCTTTCCTCCTTTTCCCTTTCCATTTAATTTCCCTTTTTGTCTTTTTCCTCTTTTTTATTTTTCTTCATTTTCCTCTTCTTTACTTTTACCTTTTCCGATTTTTCCCTTTTTCCCCACTCGTAAATTGGTCCAGTATTTTTTAGTCTATAGCGGCCACACATATCAGAAACATTGAAATGAAATCGTAAAATATTTAGTATACCGTGTGTTGCTTTTACGCCCAACAGATAGCGCTATTTAAAAAAAAAAACATTTTTTACCTCACACAGGAGTGGCATTTTAGGTTTATAAATAGTAGGTACATAAAAACACGCGCGTATTCGAATTCAAGGTTGCGTCAAAGTTTCAAAGCAATCGGTGAAGAACTTTCGGAGATTTAAGATTTTGAACAAACGAACATTTACAGTTTTCTTTATATAGATAATAGGTTAGACAAAATAATAGGTTGATATCTAATATAATAGTTATTGTAATGGGTAAAATAATTAATTTTTGAAAAACACGTTATCTGATAGCGGTTCAAACCCGGGGACCTCCGAATAAAAATCAGAGACGCTATTGACTGACGTTAGCGACGCATATTGGTGATCATTATTATCATCATTAATTTCATTCTTAGGATGTAACGATATCCTTAGAATGATATTTTCATTATTTTCTGAAACTTCATTTTCTTCCATAATATATATATATGGATATGGATATATATATTTATTTATTTATAGTTATATATAAAACATAAATCTTAATTTTTCCTAGCAACTTTTACTAAGATTCGTATTCGTACAAACAATAATATATAAAAATTGAAATCTAAAGTAAATTAAAACAGGAGATAAATTAAAATAAAGTGATAATGGATAGATACAATGTATGAGGCACTTATCAAATTGTTCTCTTAAAAAAGACTTCCTATAAATTGTGGGATAGTCTCTCCTTTTTAGATGGCTTTATTTGATCGCATCCTTTCGAACTACTTCTTAGGAATGGCAACAAGCATTTATGTATCATTACATAATATGTATGTAATAAATATTAATAAATAAATATGTAATACACAAGTATTACATATTTATGTATCGTCGAATTCATATCATGACCGAATATGAGTGATTTCATAACCAAAATCTTATTAATGATAGTATAAACCCCACTGAGAAACTTGGATGATGAACAAAGGGTCACAAATCCTTATTGTTTAAACAAGAAGTTTTCTCCTGAACCTTAAAGATTCAGATTGCATTGTTTTTAGACTCCCACTTGAGAGTAGAGTAGTGAAATATAATAAAACAGTTCAATTGGTTAATTTTCCCACTGGAAATATCTTCATCATCTGTAAGAACCAAACACCTTCAAAAACAAAGAAAAATTTCAATTATTGAGCACAATCTGAGCGACCACACGGAAACAAGCGCCTTACCATCCCCTTAATTCCAGAAAGTCCTGTAAGAACCGTCCTTTAAATGAAGTGTTCCATTTACTATATCATATTCCTGAATGTCTTGAATCCTCTTCTTTAAGACAATAATTGTTTATTGATTTACTTATTCAAAAATAACAGGGTTACGCTTTGTAACAATTGCTGATGGATGATCATGAATTTTTTAGAATGTGAAAAATATCCCTGACTGGACTCGAACACAGAACCTCCGGATGGAAGGCGGAGATGCTACCACTCTGCTACGCAGTTCGATAGAGCAACATAATAAAATTTGAAACGGTAGCACTATCGGCTATAATTCCCTTGGATGGTATTTTACAAACGACAGGAAATCACCCAGTATTTTCACTTTCTAGACCCATTCTCTAATTCCACATTTGAAATAATAAAATTTAATTAAAAATTAAGGAAATAAAAATTTAATTTTATATGATTACTAGTTTGAGGTATTAATGTAACTACATTAGATTCCTTTTTTTAACCCGTAACTTACTTCCTAGCTTCACTAATAATTACCTCCAATACCAATCACAAAATGCTAAGATTGATTCTTATATAATCATTTAAGCTCCATTTAATTTGTTGAAAAATGAACTGTTGTGTAGCTACGTATATGAGGTTTCGTACTCGTATTTCTTATTTCTTCTAAGAAAAATATGTAGGATTTTCTTTCAGAGAAAATTAATACTAATCTAGGGAAAGTAAGAAAAATTTAAATCTCATAATTTCCATGTCATGGTCAAATTTTCCCTACTTTCTTTCAATGGAATGAAGCCACGCCCGCTATCTCGCTCTGAAAAAACAAAATCGACTTTTATTATCACAGAACTGACAGGGAGAATAGATCATTTCTTCGCTTCACGATCAATTTCTTTAGTAGCCAAAATCTTTGCTTAATTACCCCTAAAATAATTTAGGACGATAATATATGTATTACTCATTACTTTATATTGTATTAGTAAACTGTAATGCTTTATTTCTTTCAAAAATATTTTTAATTACAATAATATTACAAGTACTCAAAAAAGCAAGACCTGACAGAATGAAGTATTGGGATGCAATAAAGAAGAAAAAGAAAAGGCGAACCAGAGTTGACTAATGTGGTTCATTGTGACCTCAAAATAAAATATCACAAAAGGTTTGAAAAATTTTTAAAAACTTGCTTTATACATTTTAGTCATACATTAATCAAATTATGGGACCCCAAAAACCCCGCATAGCCGTTTTTCAGATTTTGAAATTTTTTATACACGTACCCTTAATTTACTCCCGTAAGGGGATATTTGCAAAAGTAATTGTAGAATATTGTATTGTCACCTGACCTTAGTAACTGTGCAAAATTTAAGTACTATAATCGGTCCAATTTGGACGTATATGCGGTTTTCACCGGATCTTGACGTTTTGACACCTAAGAAAACCGAAACACCAAAAAAGCTGGATGGAAATTTTTCCGATATTAATGTTCATGTGTTGGCCTCCAAATCACCTTATATCTCCAGAACTATTGTACCAATTTTACTAAACTTGATCAGATTATTTCCATATATAAGGCATTGATGCCATTAAATTTTCAACTTAAAGGTCAAGGGGATGAGGCTATAGAGCAAGGTCACCCTCAGAATCTCAAGATTTCGCCTGATTAAGGTCATATTTTTCTGAGGCACATTTGTTAACAATATTTGCAAAAAAAAATTTTTTTTGCAAAATCGCACCCCATCCTAAAAATGCTCTAAACTACTGCTACGTTCTGATGTTGCAGGTGAGCGGTAGAATTAAATAAATTAATAATAATATCTAAAGTGAAAAAAAGTAACTCGGTCTGGTTGGGTCTCGGACCCGATCGCCCGGTTGAGAGTGTATCTGGTGTGTTAAGCCTCGCGGCTACACCAGTCTGCTGACTGTTCAAACGAAATTTGTTCTATGTAAGTTGTGAAATTATATTATTTTAGTTAGTGCCGACCGTCGCCGTTAGGACCGCCTCGAATTAAATATGGTATGCGCGCGCAAGTTTAGTTAGAATCATTAAATTATATAAACGAAAAAATATTATATTTAAATAAACTGAAAAATATTTTTAATTAAGTTTTGTGCATTAGAAACAACCCACAGTTGTAGGAATTACCCGGAAAGCGGCTTTACCCGCGTGACGGAAAAGTCCTGTCAGTTAAAACTGGTTTGTCAGTTTCTTTTTTTTATTTATTTCCCCAAACTTAAGTAATATCTCCATTGATCAAAATAATGTTTACAGGTTTATTCCTGGTTTTTTTTTTTTTTTAAAAAAAACATTGACTAGTTATTATTCCCGTAAAATATGGTAACAAAGCACGAACAGGGATTTTTGGCCTAAGAGTTAAAACTTTTGCAGTAGTTTTAAGAAAGATAAAAAATATTTGTTGCATTTAAACTATTCTTTTCATTCTTGTTTAACGTTTCTATTGCTTAACAATGTTATTTTAATTTCACTGTAACTCCATCTTTGTTAGATGAAAGTTCCAACACTCTGTTCCTTATATTTATCTTAAAGAAATATATAAAAGCAAAAATCTTTAATTTAAAAAAAAAAAATTAGGATTTTATACTGAAATCGAAATTCAGGTGGGTCAGTTAATAAGCTATTAAAGTAACATAAATCGGTTTACGAGTCCCTAAGTTTAACATTTTACATGTAAAAAAACGGTAGCAGATCGATCTAAAAACAAAAATATTTTATACAATTCAAAACGTATAGTAGTAACAAATGATATTAGGAGTTTAAATATTGTAATTACTGCAGAATATAAACTTCAATTTGAAGTAAAGATCCGATTAAGTACCTATTCAGCTGCTTAAATTAAATAAATCTGATGTGGACACCACATGACTTCCTTGTTCGCCTATTAAATATGCACATTTTTTGTTGTACTTTTTTAAACTTATTTCATTTGAAAGTGAGATACGATCTTCCAATTCTTTAATAAAGAATTTTTTTGGTTATTATTTATTGTAATTTTTTTGTTTTACAATCACAGGTTAATAATTATTAATAAATCAATATATATCTTAAAAAAATTTTTTTTAAATAAAATTAAGCCGGATTCGAATAGATATGCCTTGTACGTGTAAAATCCAAATATTTCATTAATTAAAATTTTATTTGGTTATTACTTTGGAACAAATGAAAATAAGTACCACTTATGATATATAACGATATATCATAAGTGGTGAGAGCCTATTAATAATAAGCTCTCAACGAGGGCTTATTATTGCAGTTAAGAAAAATTCCAAAATCCAAATTGTTTGGATTTTGGGGTATTTTTAACACTTTTGGTTCAGTCGATTGCAATCAAAAGGGGAGGTGCACAACTAGATGTTACAACAGTCCTATATCCAAAATTTCAACACCCTACGGCTAATCATTTTTGAGTTATGCGAGATACATACATACGTACGTACAAACGTCACGCCGGAACTAGTCAAAATGGATTCAGGGATGGTCAAAATGGATATTTACGTTGAAATCTGAACGTTTAAATCTTTACTTCGTACAAGGAAGTAAAAAGATATAGGAAGAGCATGTATTTTTACGATCGTTTAAATTTTATTAAAAGACATTTGTTATGAAAGGGTAACTGTACCTCTTATGACGTCAGTAAAATGAAACTACATTGTAGTCAAACGTATTTAATAAATAGTGACGGTAATTTCACAGAAAATGTTGAAATTCAAAGCGGTATGTCTCATGACATGCTGTCATTGATGGGTAATTCAACCTGTATTTCAAGAAAATTTTTAAGTGGTTTTACCCGATACCAAAGAGGAATGTGGGGTAACAATATGATTGCGGATAAATGATACAATGGTAAGGAAGGAATGGTAAGGAATGGTGTAAAAGCTATAAAAGCTGTCAACCTTCAGTATAGTTTAACTGATCCAGCAAAGCAAGAACATGTTTTTACTATTTATTATTATTATACATGTTTTTATTAAATTACTATTATTATTTACTCTAAACAATTTTTATTATATTCAGAGGAGGAAGTAAAAACAGGCAAAATATTATCCGCTTGCTTTATGGTGCGCAAGCGTACTGCCGGGTTAATTATTTGCAATACGATTCTTTGTCAACGGATTTTTACAAATGAAGTGTCATTTTCTTAAAAATAAAATGCGTAATAAATTTTGTAATAAGTAAAAATTTTATCAAACAAATAATTACAAAGATATTGAAGATTAAATATTAAGATGGCCGCGATTTTCAAATTTTTGAAGTTGACGATTTCAAAATTTTTTATTCTGTAGAATAAGATTCTTGTTATAGATTTCCCAAATATAATTAAAATAGGTATTCCCGATTCGGAGAAATATTTTTTTTGTTGAAAATTACAAAATGGCGTTCAAAAGGAAAACAAAGCAAAATAGGATTTATGTCGATATGAACTGTTTTGTTCCTTTTGGTGACCTGAATCAGTACCTGAAGTTCGTGGAATACATCGCGGAGCAGTCCTTTCCTTCTTTTCCTGTTTAGCCTCTGTTAATTACCTTTCAGATAATACTTTAGAGGATGAATGAGAATGATATATATGAGTGTAGTCTTGTACAGTCCCAGTTCGACCGTTCCTGAGATGTGTGGTTAATTGAAACTCAACCATCAAAAATACCGGGTGTACACGATCTAGTATTAAAATCTGTGTAAAAATAACTGACTTTACTAGGACTTGAACGCTGGAACTCTCGACTTCCAAATCAGCTGATTTGAGAAGACGCGTTCACCACTAAACCAACCCGGTGGGTTGTCCCGGAGCAGTCCGGGACGTATAAAAAAAAATATTTAATTTAAAAACTTGGAGATGTATTGACAGAATTTCCTTGATTGTCTTTAGACAACAAGGTCTGACGTCATAAGCCTGATTATCACATCGAAGTAAGTTGGAGAAAATGTTTTAAACTAAAATTTTTTTCTTAAATTCCGTTGTCTCTAAACATCGTAGTACTTACGATTTTTTTTAATTTAGAAAGACTATTTTTGGTTCTGGCTAAATCTCCTTCAATGAATTATAATAAAAAAATATAATATTTTGTTCTTTAATTTCCACTTATTAATTCAGTTTTATTAAAAAAAAAAACAAAATACGCTGGATTTTTGCATTGGCCCTTTGTATAATAGTTATGATGTGTTAATCTGTCTGTTTTCAATTGTTATATAGCATGCAAAACGTACTGTTAAAATTATTTTCAAAAATTCAGTACTTTAAAATGAAGATCTACCACCGAATTAAAATTTCCACAGCTAGATTAGGTAATGTATATGAAGATCCTACTCTATTCGGAAAGAGTCTGACGTAATAAAAATTGTTTAGAGGAAATAAGTAGAATATATAGGTCGTATGATGTTAACATTGTAAACATAGGATACCATAAGGGAAAAAAAAAATTGGAAGGCATCGGATATCATAATGAAGAAATTTGTTACAATAATTTATTTCAAACGGTTTACAATTCAAGTGTTTTTACAGTAGAAAAAGATATAAAAAGAAGAAGAAGACCTCTAGATCAATCGTTAACAAAAAGAAATTAATTATCCTGGAAAACATAGTGTAAAAAATCATATGAATGATTTCCTTCAATAATTATTCCAATAAAACTAATTTACATTAGATAATCCTTGAAAAGAAGAATTACTAATTACTTAATATTTAAATATTAAGAAGTGTGATGTAAATAAAATAATATAATAGAAAGGGTAAACAAAAGAAGTAATTTAAACAATCAGATTTCAACTGATGTAAATATAATGCCAACATCATGTATACGCAATTGTTTTAAACTTAGATAAATACATTAACAGGACATGTGGATACTTGTTTACGGCGGGGAAAAGGGTGAAGTTTAGATAGTACGCGACATAAGTCACGAGAATGAAATGAAAAGAGACAGAAAGTGATAGAATGGGAGATTGATAGATAGGGAGGTAATTCATAGTGTACTGTATACGATTGGTGGTAAGTAGTACTGAGACGTATAACCTTCGGTCTGCATTCAGTTGGTGGCCAGTCGCCGTTCAGTTAACTTTAGTAACCTACTGACGTTAAATTCGATTACTTATTTAACAAAATTTATTCTTTCTTTAGTGCAGTTTATCATTTTAAGATATAGTTCAAAGAATCAAAAAACAAAAAAACAAAAATGGTAAGTTTTATATTAAATTATTTATTTCTTTTTAATTATTTATTTACAATTAACAATAAGAAAATTATTTTATTAAATTTATGATAAAATAGTCATGCAATGAAAAAAATTCAAATTTTTATTTAAGCGAAAATCAATATTATGTTTAAAATAATTTACAAAATAAAAAGTTCCTAATTTTGTAGCAAAGGTTTTTCAAAGGTTATTTAAAAAAAAAATCATAAGAATGACCCCCAAAAAGTAAATAAATATATATATTAAGTAATATAAAAGAAAAATTGATGTTAAAATGATTAGATTATTTTTTTTTACCTGTCTATACTAAAAGAAGAAGGTTCTCAATTTGACCCGTTGTTAGTTTTTTTTATGCATGCTCAAACCTTATTCGTGATCAAATGGTCCCATTTCGATGACTATTTTTTGTAGATTAATTTCCTCTTATAAACCTCTGTAATTTTGTTAATAATTAAAATTGTACATTAAAAAAAAAAAAAAAAAAATTTTATATGAAACTTAAAAATAATTGAAATTTTATTAACTTGGTTGCTTAGTGTTTTAGTGTAATTATTTATAGCTTGATGCTATTATAATACTCAAAAATGTGAGAAAATCAGTTTGGAAGAAACAAAAGCAATAAGTTTCCTAATTTTAAGAAATTTTTGTGACCCTCAATAGTAGTATTTTTACATTACTTATTACCATTTTTTATTTTTATCAAGACGCAGATTTCTCGTTTATGCATTTTTTGTGAGCAGATATTTTTTTATCCGAGAAGTGTACTTTTTATTTAAAATTTTTATTAAAATTTTAAATGAAAAACCAAACGATTTTTAAAAGACTGTCAACTTACATAAACAATTATTTTCTAAATAATGAATTTTTAAATGCGAGATGAAATGAAGGTTTTGTAAATTTGTTAATATTGCTGCTTTAATCTAATGGTTCACTGATAAATTTCATCCAGGTATTACATGAGAAGAATATTTTTTAAAAGGAAATTTGCATGTTCTTAAGTAGACAACTTTAGAAGATTTATTTACTTTGTCGCTATTATTATTTGTGTTTTAATTATGTCACGTAATGATATACAACTTGATTTATACATAGAAATAAGTTGGAGAAAATGTTTTTAAATCTTGAGATAAAAAAAAAATTAATTCATATTCTCTCATTTCACACAGCCTTACTCCAAGTTCTATAATAATAATAATTTTATTTTAATACTTTTATTTTATTTTTATTCAAGACGTAGGTTTTTCAACTGTTTTATCTTTAATGGTTTAATTTGCGTAGACCGATTTTTTAATATAAATTATAAATTAAAAATAAACCCAAACTAATTTGATTTCACAAGACGCACTCAAAATCTTTTAAAAATCCCTTCTTTCTCCCGCATTTTAATGTATTTACTGAACTTGGTTTTTTATTTTATACTTTTACATTTTTTTACTAAAAACTTGTAAACTGGAAGATATTTATTATAGATATATACATATATATTATGTATAAAAGAACATGTCCTGATTGATTAATTCATCAACGCTCAGCAAAAACTACCGAATATAAATTGATGAAAATTTATATACACGTTCTTCTTACGATGTAAGTGCACACTAAGAAAAGAGTTTTTGAAATTCCGAGTTTTAAATGGATAAAATAAAGCAACAATGAAATTTACAATTTTTTTTTCTCGGTAAAAAATATAAATATCAACTTGATTTTTGGTATGTGTAATCTTCATATAAATATCTAAAAACTAATTTCTAGACTTTTTGACATCCCGAGTTTAAAAAGTTAAAATGGATTTAGAATTTTTTTTTAAACCAGCTAGTTTTATTTATATTCTCGGAAATAGAATAGTAGATATAAACTTTATTTTTAGTGCGTGTGATCTGAATGTAAATATCTAAAAATTAATTTCTAGAATTTTTGAAAAACATTTTCCTCATTTCCGACTACAATATTTGAGATATTTATTAGATCTGGCCTGCAAATACTCTTCAGATAAATATCTAAAAACCATTTTCAGGTTTAAAAAAGCCTGAAAATTTTTATGAAAAAGCCTTGAAAAATCGAAAGTTTTTTAATTTTCGATTTTTTAAGGTGTACGACAAGGCGGTTCAACCGAAACAATCACTGTTACAATATATACAAAGCAAATGGCTGCATCTCTTTCCGGCAGGGCCAGCCGTAGGTTGTAGGCAAGGTAGAGAACTAAACGCTCCTAATTTTTGGTTTTGCCGCTCCCAAAGTTTGCCTCTGTAGGAGCGGAAAAACCTCCTAAACTAGAGCGCAAAAAAATAAACAACCCACAAAAATATTTCGATTACTTTAATCTAGAAAGTAATATTATTTACTATTTATCAGTACAATGATATCATTATTGTATCTTTATTATTATTGTATATTATTATTGTATCTTTTATTGTTTTAAAGGTATATTTATATTACCTATAAAAATAATAGGTACTATTATTTGTATCTTCGTTATCGTTAGCTCGTTAAAAATGTAAATTTTGTTTTTCAGTAAAACAATTTCCCGTATATCTGTATTAATCAATCTATATTAGTATTATTGTATTAATTTAATTATATGTCATTTTTCTGATTAATATGGTTCTTTTATAATACTGTTTTTTTTTTAAATTAAAAATTTTTTTGAAGCTTGGGGAACGGCATTTTTTGGGTTTGACTACGGTGGAAAAAACGCTAAGGCTAGCCCTATCTCCAGTTACTTGATTAATAAACATTAAAGTAATTAAAAAAAAAAATAATAATAATAAGAAACGAAGTACGGTCACTTTCTAAATCATTTCATTTATCATTTATAACTAATATTTTTAAGGTCGAGACAGACTGTTTTGAAACCCACATTTTTAGATCATTGAAAGTTAAGGCATGTACTTACCAAACTGTTGCTGTGAATAAATTACAATACAACTAATAGTTTTTATAAATCGAAGAGGCTGTATTATTATTATCTTCACAAGTATGAGTTTAATGAACACAGAAAGGTATAGGGGGCAGAGCCCCCTGGCTAGATGAGAAGGGCGAATAAAACGAGCCCTGACCGGTTAAAGATTCCCTGACCGCGACGAAATTTCAAGTAACCATATAGTGCGGGCGAAGCCGTAATGGGTATATTAGTATATATGCATATATAAAGTATCGTGAGTGATTTATAATCAAAAACTACTGAACATAAATTGCTGAAAATTTAATAAATGTTCTTCTTACGGTTAAACGCACAGTAAGAAAGGAATTCCGGTTTAAAGAGTAAAAACGAAGTAACAATGATATTTACTATTTCTTTAATTTCTTGATAACAAATGAAGATAACTAGATTTTTTATGTGTTTAATCTTCATGTAAATATCAAAAAACCAATTTCTTGATTTTTCGAAATTCGACCTTGAAAGGGTTGAAAAAAGGTAAAATATTTTAGAACAATCAATGCAAATTTTTCCCATTTTCGACTGTACTAAACGAGATACTCCCTAGATTTGGGCTTCCAAACACTCTTCAGATAAATATATAAAAATCATTTTCGTGTTCTTGGAATTTCGACTTTTTAAGAGTGCGAGGGGCTCAACCAAAACTGCCACTGCTACTGCGCGTGCGACGCGACTGGCTGTACCTGTCTCCGATTACTTGACTAAAAACATTAAAAAATGAAAACTTGACCATAACGGGAAACGCAAGTAACCATATAACGCAGGCGTATCCGTGACGGGGATGCAAGAATATATATACAGAGTGTTTCTAAAATGGTTGGCTGGCTATACTTTTTCTGATTCTACTTGTAAAACTAAACAAAAAATATCTTAAGGAAAAATGGCAATTTCTCCTTCGTCATCCCACTGTCCGCCATTTTGTTATTTTTTATAAAAATGTATATCTTAAGTTTGGATTGAGGAATCACATTAATATTTTGTAAGCGTCTTGGTAATAAAGTTTTAAAATTAGCAAACAATCAGGACTAAAATAACTTCGCAAATTACTAAATTAATGGTGGACATGTTTATTTTTCAATCCGTTATATTTCCAAAAATATTAGTTTTATAAAAATTTATATTATTTACTAAAATATTAAGCCTTTTATTTTGAACACAATGATATTTTATTTTTGAAAATCGGTTCGAGTTATGGCAGAAAATTGATATAATTGATGTGTCTGTTTTCATGTCCTCCACTTTGCGTTCAATTCGATTAAACATTAATTGTTTTTATTTATTGTTAATTCTAGTATATTAAATTAGTATTAAATTAAGTAATAATTTTCCCACAATAATATGCCTAATAATTATGACACAAAATTACTACATCAATTTTCTCCCATAACTTAACTATTTGTTAACCGATTATAAAAAATAAAATGTCGTTTTGTTCAAAATAAAAGGCTTAATATTTTAGCAAATAAAATAAATTTTTAAAAAAGTAATATTTATGGAGATATAACGGTTTGAAAGATAAACATGGCCGCCATTTTGTAATTTTCGAAGGTATTTAAGTCCTGATTACTAATTTTAAAACTATATTACCAAGACGGTTCCCAAATATTAATTTGATTCCTCTATCCGAACTTGAGATATAAATTATTATATGAAAATAACAAAATGGCGGGCAGGGGGAGAACGAAGGAGAAAATGCCATTTTTCCTTAAGATATTTTTTGTTTAGTTTTACAAATAGAATCTGAAAAAGTATAGCTAGCCCACCATTTTAGAAACACTCTGTATATATATTCTAGCATCCCCGTCACGGCTACGTTAAGTGAAATAAATAATCAATTTCCTTATTCAAAATGACATACGAAATTGTCCAAAATTTAATATTATTAACAGTATATGTTTTAATATACGTTAAATACACATTTTTATTTTGTCAGAATTATGGTTCTTTAAAATTGTATAATTTCCTAAAAGTAGACCAACGTTTAGAGAAAAAAAAATCTTTTTGTATTGAAATCGATTTTTAATAGATAAATTAAAAAAATTACAAAACTTGGTTTTTATAATACCGAAATCTTTTAAAATTGTGTTTTACAAAATTATTACAGATCAAAACACAGCTGTTTTCTTTCACTGAGTAAACGATAGAAATAATATATTTTAATATAAATTGATTTAAATTATGATTAATAACACTTTATCAACGTCGAAAAGTAATTAAAAAAAAACTATTAACACAGTTGTAGTACTTTCCCGGAACAAGGCTTTTGCCGGGTACAGAGAAAGTCCTACAACTGTGGGTTGTTCTGATGCACGGCTTACACACACAACTTAATTAAAAATATTTATCATTTTATTTAAATATAATATTTTTTCGTTTATTTAATTCAATAATTCTAACTAAAGCGCGCGCGTGCATGCCGTATTTAATTCGCGGGGTGTGGCAGTACTCGTGGCGACGGTTGGAACTAACTAAACTAGTGTAATTTCACAACTTATATTGAACAAATTTCGCTTTTACGGTCGGCAGATTGGTGTAGCCGCGAGCTTAAGACACCAGGTACTGAGTCGACCAGGCGATCGAGTTCAAAATCGATCCTCACCGAGTTACTTTTTACGCTTTAAATAAGCTATTATTTACTTTTAAAAAATTAGGGTTCAAGTACAGAGATAGAAGAACGATTGCTAACATTTACAGGAACCAAACGTCAACAGTAATAATTGAAGAACATGAGAAAGAAGCCGTAATAAAAAAGGGAGTCCGACAAGGATGTTCCCTATCCCCGTTACTATTTAATATTTACATAGAACTAGCAGTTAATGATGTTAAAGAACAATTTAGATCCCAAGAAACAGTACAAGGTGAAAAGATAAAAATGCTATGATTTGCCGATGATATAGTAATTCTAGCTGAGAGTAAAAAAGATTTAGTTGAAACAATGAACGGCACGGATGATATCCTACGCAAGAGATCTACCGCATGAAAATAAACAACAACAAAACGAAAATAATGAAATGTAGTAGAAATAATGAAGATTAATGTGAAAATAGGAAGAGAAAAGATTATGGAGGTAGAAGAATTTTGTTATTTGGGAAGTAGAATTACTAAAGATGGAAGAAGCAGGAGCGATATAAAATGCCCTAATTGCACAGACGAAACGAGCCTTCAGTCAGAAATATAATTTGTTTGCATCAAAAATTAATTTAAACGTCAGAAAAAAATTTTTTAAATTATATGTTTGGAGCGTACCTTTATATGAAAGTGAAACTTGGACGATCGGAATACCTGAGAAGAAAAGATTAGAAGCTTTTGAAATGCGGTGCTATAGGAAAATGTTAAAAATCAGACGGGTGGATGAATGTGACAAATGAAGAGGTGTTGCGGCAAATTGATGAAGAAAGAAGCAATTGGAAAAATATAGTTAAAAGAAGAGAAACACGTATAGGTCACATATTAAGGCAACCTGGGATAGTCGCTTTAATACTGGAGGGAAAACTTGTACAGGCAGGCAACGTTTGGAGTATGTATAACAAATTGTTAGGGATGTAGCATGTAGGGGATACACCGAAATGAAACGACTAGCACTAGATAGGGAATGGTAGACAGCTGCATCAAACCAGTCAAATGACTGAAGACAAAAAAATTATTTATTTATTATTCTACCGCTTACCTATGACATCATAACGTAGCAGTCGACTACAACAGCATTTATTGGTGTGGAGTTCCGATTTTGCAAAAGTTGTTTTTCTAAATATTGTTATTTTTTGATCGTTAACAAATGTGCATAAGAAAAATATAAATTTAATTAGGCGAAATCTCGAGATACTGAAGATGACCTTGCTGTACAGTCTCACTCCCTTGACTTTTTAACTTGAAAATATAACGGCATTAATGTCCAATATGTAATCTGACCCATTTTGGTCAAACTCGGTCGAGTAGTTCTGGAGATATAAGATGATTTAGAGGCCAACAGTTTCATACGAACATTAACATCCGGGTAATGTCTATTTGGTATTTCGGTTTTTTGGGTTCCTTAGATGTCATAACATCAAATTCCGGTGAAAACCGCGTATGCCCAAATTGGACTGATTAAAATACTTTCCCTTCTAGAGCTGTAGTTCTGCTATAGCGGTATCTACACGAGAAAGTAAAAATGATGTAATATGTTTTTATTATTAAATTATAATTTTTTTGACCACAGTATGTATCATTATACTGATAAAGAAATAAAGAATAAAATATAATAATCGTCTAAATAATAAATTATTAATTATATTAAACTATTATGTAAAAAAATTACATAATATATATTAGAAAATAAATTTATTATAAAAAAATCTGTCGTAAAGATTATTTTATTTATATTTTTTTTATTTATACATTTTACATCTCAGTATTAAAAAAAAAATTACGAATTTATATTTTCGAAAACTAACTTTTAATTTCGAATGATTATCAAAAGTATCAACTGCTTTTAACTACCCTACGAGAGTAATAAGAGAGAAAATGATACTTAAAATGATGCCTCCGGTAACTACCGTTTAGATAATACTTCAGAGGATGAATGAGGATTATATGTATGAGTGTGAATGAAGTGTAGTCTTATACATTCTCAGTTCGACCATACCTGAGATGTGTGGTTAATTGAAACCCAACCACCAAAGAACACCGGTATCCACGATCTAGTATTCAAGTCCGTGTAAAAATAGCTGGCTTTTCTAGGACTTGAACGCTGGAAATCTCGACTTCCAAATCAGCTGATTTGGGAAGACGCGTTCACCACTAGACCAACCCGGTGGGTTGCTTTTAACTACCCTACCCGATACTACTATTCTCTCTCTTTTCTGTTTAGTCTCCGGAACCACCGTAAGGTATTCCCTTTAGAAGATGAAGGAACATGATATGTATGAATGTAAATGAAGTGTAGTCTTGTACAATCTGAGGTCGACCGTTCCTGAGATGTGTGGTTAATTGAAACCCAACCACCAAAGAACACCGGTATCCACGATCTAGTATTCAAGTCCGTGTAAAAATAGCTGGCTTTTCTAGGACTTGAACGCTGAAAATCTCGACTTCCAAATCAGCTGATTTGGGAAGACGCGTTCACCACTAGACCAACCCGGTGGGTTGCTTTTAACTACCCTACCCGATACTACTATTCTCTCTCTTTTCTGTTTAGTCTCCGGAACCACCGTAAGGTATTCCCTTTAGAAGATGAAGGAACATGATATGTATGAATGTAAATGAAGTGTAGTCTTGTACAATCTGAGGTCGACCGTTCCTGAGATGTGTGGTTAATTGAAACCCAACCACCATTGAACACCGGTATCCACCATATAGTATTCAAATCCGTCTAAAAGTAACTGCCTTTGACTAAGATTTGAACCGTAGGACTCTCGACTATGAAATCAGCTTATTTGCGATAACGAGTTCACCACTAGACCAACCCGATGGGTTAGGTACTACTGTATTATACTAATATTAGAAATCTTAGAGAAAATTAATAACAATTTAGCGTAACCGAACGTAATATGAATAACATATTAGATCATAAAATTATCTCCAAACTAGAACTTGAATCTCGGTCCTCCTTTATACCATTTAATATAATTTTTTCTGGTAAATATTTATATGTAGCTTGTAAACCCAATTTTAACACACCAAAAATGTTAATTTTAAATATTTTAAGTGCTAGCTTATACTGGTTCGTTTACCATGGTTTATCAGGTATTTGGGTCAAGGAGTAATGAGTAGCAAAACGCCTACTTGCGAGTATTTCTTTTTTTACTTTAACTGTATATATTTCTTTAGTTCAGTAATACGTGCAACATCTTAGAGTCTATAGATTGTCAAGTTTATCCAAGCGCAATTTCCGTTCTGATATTAGGAAAAAGTAGGAGTAGGTAATAATCAAATTTTTATGGTGAAGGATATAATTACGCTTAGAGTTGTGTTTACTGTTTTCTCCTACATACTTTTATCATTTCCTCTTCTTTGTACCTCTACTTACTAATAATTAATCCAACCCTATATACTGGAATTCATTTTCTAATTATTAAAATAAACGCTTCAATAAGTCTGAAAAATTAGTTGAAATGATTCAGTCTGGAACCTTGAAATATCTATTATTTAAACAAACAATATCAAGTATTAAAATACTGATTACGTTGTCACTGTTTGATTTTAAAAATAGAAGGCCTGTATGCCACACTTTATCGAACGATTGGAATATATCAAAAAAAGCTGTAGAGAATAAATTGTTTCTTTAGTTAGAAAACTTAAAAAAAAATAATAAATATTCCTAAATTCCAGATATCTTGTATGATGCTCACTACCAGGTGATTCAAAAAGGTCTTTTCAATTTTAAAGGCATATAAAAATTTATTGGGATAACTTACAGATTCGGTTGAGGTCTCATTTCATAGCAAAATACATCAAAATTTGACTGAAGTAATTCATTAGTACCGAATTTTCCCACCAGTGCTGTCACAGTGTTGTTAAAAACGGATACATTTATTGATGCGAAACGTGCACGCTGTGCGTTTAGGTTTCAAGATTTGCAGTTAACAAATACAGTTCAACGTAATTTTTGTAAAGAGTACAGTACAGAGATTTTCCTAGAGAGAATGCAGTGGGAAGTACGATAGGCATAAAATTTACTCTTGGTACCAAACGTTTGAGACAGGTTGTTCTTCTTCCATACAGGACACCCGTTCTTCTTCCAGGAAGCAACCATAAATGATATCGTGTATCTTAACCGTTTAAAAATTTTCTAATTCCTCAGTTAGAGAACGATGACCAAATTGGACGCCACTACTATCAGCAAGATGGGGCACCAACCAGCTAGAAGTCCGAGATTTTCTTAATATTCGATTCCAGGTCGGGGGATTGGTCGTGAAGATCCAATTGCACGGCCACCTCGCTCCTCAGATTAAAATTTTTTCTTGTGGGGTTTAATTAAAGATCGGGTTTATGTACCATTTTTGCCTGCTGATCTTGTCGAGCTAAGACTTCGAATTAACGCCGCAGCTGCAGAGGTAATGTCCGATTTGCTTGCAACAATCTGAAATGAATTCGCCTTTAGGTGGGAAGTATGTCGTATTACAAATAGAAGGCATATCGAACCAAAGTGCTCGTGCGAAGAATACTGGCTTGTCACCTGCGTACATGCTACCTTACACCAACGCTTCTACAGGTTGATGGGATGCGTTCAGCATCTTTTCTCGGATGGTGCTTCGAACCAAAGATGATGAGTAACGGAAGAGGGGTTTCTAGCGGGAGATATCGGAGAGCCTCAGCTCAGGGCCGGTATGCCCTGGTGTGCTGGCTCTGATGATCAGCTGGGGACTACAAGTACGAAGCGTGACGCTTTCTGCTTGACGACGATCATCTGGACCTGACGTCATTTAGGGGAGGGAGTCAAGACCAAAGTTCCGGTGGGGGATCTCTTTAGGAACTACCCATTTGAGGTATAAGTCACTCAAAAGACCGAGACTCAGCCCCTGAGGTGGGGATGAAGGTTACGGCATTGCTGAATATGGAGTCCCCTCGCTGGGGGTTAGAGGTAGGCATAACGTAAAAGATCCAACCGACGGGCACATCCGGCAAAGCAGGTCGTGCTTTGCCGGATGTTCAGCTGGTGGGCGGGAAGGCCCGTTAGAATTAAAGGACACTCCCTTGGACTGCGTTATACTTAACTGTGGATCCAGCTCAGAGGAGAGGGTATATTAAAATATAATCTATGAAAAATATACCCACCGGGTTGGTCTAGTGGTGAACTCGTGATCGCAAATCAGCTGATTTCAAAGTCGAGAGTTCTGAGGTTCAAATACTAGTAAAGGCAGTTACTTTTATTCGGATTTGAATACTAGATCGTGGATACCGGTGTTCGTTGGTAGTTGAGTTTCACATCTCAGGAATGGTCGACCTGAGAACGTACAAGACTACAACACTTCATTTACATTCATACATATCATCCTTTGAAGTAATATCTTACGTTGGTTCCGGAAGCTAAACAGAAAAAGAAACTATGAAAAATGTAAACTGACCTCTATTTTGGTTAGAAATGTTATAACCCAAATGTTTTACGAGAATCGTACATACAAATTTTTTTTAATGTCTTTTACGAGTAATATGGTGTGTCACAGCCCTCCCTATCTATCATTTCCATTTAAAATTTTTAAGATGCTCTTCCAAGGTGAGCTGCAGTTGTAGTGGTGGTTGTTTTCTGAATTTCATTTATCTATATTAAACTGTTGAAAAGTTATTTACGTGTTGTCACATTTTGTTTATATGTATTCTGTGAACATAAATTCCGTATTTAACTACCATAGAATGAATTTATCGCTGTAAAAATAAAAAAAAAATTTTAAACAAAGGTAAAAGTTCTGATTAGATATTACATCAGAAATTATTATTAAATTACATAAGTATAATAAATGTACAAACGCATAATTGTATAAAGTTTGTTAATTTAATAAAAATAGTAGTTTTAACAGAAGACCACACGTACAGCGCTTACAATGTTCTTACACATGTTAAATGCAATACCCAAAATGGTGTTATGCCGACAGTTCACAAATTCATAAAGAACAAATACATTAATTCTATTACAGGGTAACTAATACAATTAGGAGTGATGTGGTTTCCCTCTTCATCCGTTACCAGCTATAATTAATCCCAACGATAAAATTATTAGTTTGCTTTCATTCGTTCACTGACCTTTTGTAAGATTTCAACATGGTTTACGCTGTTGGAATTAGGTAGGTACCGGAGTCCATACGTGGATCAAATCAGGGGTATGAACTAACGTTAAGTTCATTAAGGCAACTAGGAGTAAATCTCGTTATTGCGTACAACATTTTTGTGGCATATTATTTATTAATTCAATTTGCCTCAAATATTATGAGATATTTACATGGAATTGACTCTGTAAAGTGTAAAACTAGGCGCGGGGTTCGGCTTCCGCGTACTCGGCTAGCTAGTTCAGAGGGCAACGATGTAGGGTATTCAAGATATCCGTATGAGGCCTGTAGCGAAGGCAAAAGCTGAGTTTAAAAATCACCGATTTAAATCTCTACTGAGGTATTTACATCGGTGGCAATCCAACTCAATCCAATGTGGCAATATCCAATTCAAGGTGCACTTTCAATATGCTGCTAAAAAGGTTTGTTCCGCTTTCTTCGGTGTACGGATAGCAGTTCATCCCGACTGGGGGCTTAATTTCAGAACCCAGCTTCTCCCAATCCAGTTGAGAACCCAGCGTCTCCTATTGTTACCTGTAATTGGAGCATATAGGACTACCTCTCGACTGGTAGAAATCCAGATTATAATAATTATAAATTGAAATTTAAAGAACAGTTCTGTATAAAATATACATGAATTATTTAAAATATAAAAACTAACAGTTAAATCTACAGTATTTTTTTAACATTAGAAAAATATATATTTCTGACATCATCACTAAGATTAGTGTGAAATAGTATGAGATAAACTGTATTTTACAAGAAAATTTATTTTAAAAGATTTAAATATGATTTTATAGGATTACATTCATTACTACTTTTATGGCAATTAGTTACAAATGAACTTTAATTAAACGTAAAATTTCATTTTCTCGAAGCATAAAATAATATTAAAAAAATAAATATATGTATGCAATGCAAATTATATTACTGTATAATCCGAAAAGCATTAAAACACGTGTATTTTTTTGTCTTATAGAATCTGTATGAGAACAAGGACACATTTGTTGGTGATGGGAATGTAAAATGATAATTATACTCTTCGTAATTATAATTTTAAATAACATAATTTCTTGAATACATTAATTTTATGGGATCTCGTTTTAATCAATTTATTACACATCTAAATATTTACAATAAAGATAGCTGTCATTTTATTTGGTATGATTTATAACTTAGACCGATAGTGAAAATAAGCTTATTAAAATACGAAATCCGTACAAATTATAGCAATTCCAAGATAAATAAATTCATGTTATTTCCGTTCAAAAGAATTTAGTACGTATATAATTTGGCAGAGTTTAATGTCTTACTTTCTACTATGAATTTCTAATTTAGAAAATTTCTTTTTATTTACATTCATCAAAACGTCTTTGATTTATGTTTGTTTCTTTATTTATTTAATTCATTCATTTATAATGTATCGGTAACGAAGTAGTAGAACTTAATAATTTTAATGTGCTTTGTTCATTTTTCTTTATACTTTATTTATACCTATTCTTTCTCAGATAATTTTATTATTAACAAAAAAAAATTGTGAATTTTTTTGTAAGATATAATTGATAAACCATTTAGTACAGTTATTTACTTTTAGTGTAGATCTGGCTAACCTACCGGGTAGGTCTAGTGGTGAACGCGTCTTCCCAAATCAGCTGATTCGGAAGTCGAGAGTTCCAGCGTTTAAGTCATAGTAAAGCCAGTTATTTTTACACGTATTTGAATACTAGATCGTGAATACCAGTGTTCTGTGGTGGTTGGGTTTCAATTAATCACACATCTCAGTAATGGTCGAACCGAGAATGTACAAGACTACACTTCATTTACACTCATACATATCATCCTCATTCATCCTCTGAAGAATTATCTAAACGGTAGTTACCGGAGGCTAAACAAGAAAAAGAAAAAAGTGTACATCTGGATGAAATGTTTATAATTTAGTTTTGATACTTCCTCACGCCATCCTATTCTGGTGGAAGTGTTTTTCTTTATAAATCTGGCTAAAACAAACTTTGAAGAATTTATTTCTGCTGGATAATGCAATATTATTAATCAGTAATGTGGTGATTCAATACTGGGTAAAAATATATACAGATATCCCAAAAGTTTGTGGGCTGTATCCATTATTTAAAAAGGGGATATTTGGCTATCCTTTGAATGAGTCTCGTTGTCTCCTAACGGCCCCTTCATACCCATTATCCTCAACCATTTTTTCTCGTAATTAAGTTATACGTTTACAAATTGGACGTTCCAATACTGTTATTATCCTTACTATATTGAGGATGTCAGTATCTGAGAAACCTGTAAATTTCCAGTGTTATCTAAACTTTCTTTTTCCTGTTTAGCCTCCGGTAATTACCGTTCAGATAATGCTTCAGAATTTAAATGAGGATGATATGTATGAGTGTAAATGAAGTGTACTCTTGTACAATCTCAGTTCGACCACTCCTGAGATGTACGGTTAATTGAAATCCTACCACCAAAGAACACCGGTATCCACGATCTAGTATTCAAATCCGTGTAAAAATAACTGACTTTACTAGGAATTGAACGCTGGAACTCTCGATTTCCAAATCAGCATTTTAGGAAGACGCGTTCACCACTACACCAACCCGGTGGGTTAGTGTTATCTAAACTGAGCTGCCTTTAAATTAACCGTTTTTACTTTCCCGGCTTCAGATTTATTATTGCTGCTGCAGAAAAGATATTAAGGGAAAGTATTGCGATCGACCGAAGTTTTGATTTTCGGGAATTTTGCAAATATCAACGTTTCAAGGCCGTCTTATCCAAAAAATAAATTATCGAAGATACATGTGTTGTCCTGTATTTTGATTAATATCTCACCAAAAATGCTTCAAAAATTGTATGTAGATGGAGCATCGATGATAATAAATTTTAGAAAAAATTTTAAAATGGGGAGGGATAATCTTTGCTAGTTTGAATTTTTATATAATGTATGTAGACAATTGAACTTTACGATGAACGTAAAATTAAAATGAGTGTTATCTGAAGTTGTAAAGTTTTGAATAAACCGAATTTACGGGTGGGAAAATATTTAATATTATTTCTAAGCTTTTAAGTTTTTGCTTTGTTTCTAGAAAACCCATCCATCTAAATAGTTAAAATTTGGCAACATATATATCCTAGCTTTGAGCTTATTTTCGACTCCACTGGATAAGGGGAATCACAGGACCCATTCTTTTTTTTAAAAGTAAACTTACAATTTTTCAGCCTGCATTTACATTTTATTTATAATTAATGTAGATAGAGGTAACTTTTTCAAAGAAAGGGCAATTTTTAAATTGTTTATATCTGTTTTTTTTCGCTGTTATTAAAAATACTATATCAAATTTGTGGCAAGCTAGTGAGTCAAACAATATTCAAAATCTTTTATTTAAGTTTTTATTTATTTATTTTAGCAATTGTCGTTTAAATACTGTCTCATTTTAATTATAAAAATGTCGTCATTCGGTCAAGGAGTCAACTTAAACTTGACATGTTTTTATTAAGATTTTTCTCTTTATTATACTTTAAATAATGTATAATTTAAGGTTAAAACGTCATTATATCAATGAAGTCAAATTTATACAAATTTCTTTATACTAAACATTTGTTTTTTGCTGCAGGGTTTAATTTACAGTCGATTTCAATTTCCGGAACAATGAGTAAATTCGAATACCAAAATCAAAGATGACATTGCACAGAGAGGTTTCCATTGAAATCCCTCAAATAACTGTATATGTATATGTCATTGTAAAAGACCGAAACTAGAGAATATCAATATGCTCCGGTGAATGTCGACACATACCAAATACGTCTAGAAAGACCGAAATATTTGTTTATTTGAACCTTCACCGGTATATGTCGACAAATACAGATAAGTTCTGGTGGGGTTCGAAACGATAACTGCAAAAAAAAATTGCCAACACCAATTTCTGACGTAAGTAGATTACGAGAAACTCTCGTAAAAAAGGAAGTTTAAATTTAACGTAAACTACGCTTGCTTTGCTCGCTAACTTCATCTAATTAACAAAGATATACAAATTCTATATGTTATTCTCCAACACTGAATCAAATTCACCGCATTTATAAAAAAATTTAATCAAATTTTCAGCTTTTTATAAATTGAATGGGCTAATCAGGATATACAGAACATGTTAATTGCACGGATGAACGATAACGATAAAAATGAATGGTCAGATGGTTTGTCCTTTGTTCAATTTTTTTATAAAAATATTTTTGTTCAACTTTCACATCAGGGCATGCTGAATGCGGTGATTTTGATTAATCGCCTCCAATGTTCGAGAATTACATGTACGAGTATAATTTGTATATTTAACTTTAATTAGACGAAGTTAGCGGATGAAGCGAACGTAGATAATGCTGGCTTAAATTTAAGCTTCCTTTTTTTACGAGAGTTTCTCATAATCTGCTTACCTTATAGATTGGTAACGGGTGATTTTTTTTAAAATCTAGTTACCGACTCTACCCCGACCAGAGCTTATCTGTGTTTGTCGACATACACCGGCGATGGTCTGAATAATCAAATATTTGGTTCTTTCACCAACTATTTGATATATGCGACGTTCACCGGAAATTATTGACATTTGCCAGATATCGGTCTTTCATGGTAACATATACATATCTTATACAGTATACATAATTATATACAAAAATGAATCCAAAGAACACATCAAAGTCGAACGTTCAGGACATAAAAAATAAATAAAACACCAAAAAATAGTCGTATAAATCACACAAAGAATAACTAATCAAAGAAACAAATTAAAAAACCAACAAAAATAAGAAGCGAAAGCGAAATGAAGAATTTTGACGATGCACAACACCCTAGGTAAGCTGATTCACCTCGAACTAACAGATCTAACACATGCATTGGCTTTAGGTGCTTAAAGTCCTTCTGTTATCTAGGAGATAACCATGAGCCAGTTCATATATTTATTCAGTCTCATTTTGTATCTTTTTCTGAATCGCCGTACCTCCTCTTGAACAGTTAGTTGTTTTTGCAATTGTTTTCTAAATATTACAGTATTTAAATCATTAATATTTTAAAAACCTATGGCGTACTTGAAATAAAAATCTATCAAAGATATAGTTTGGATAGTTATAACACTTTACGGCGGCTTCTTTTCTTATTCTCAAAAACCCGATTAATTTTATTGGTTCTTTATAAACATAATATCCAAAATATCTGTCGAATGAAATGAAGTTTCTCCTAATTTCTCCTAAAATACATACACAAATGGAATGCTTCTATAAGTTTTTATTTGGAATTGCATCCCGTATTTACGAGTACAAATTTTAAACATTTTCATTTTCTCATTTTGTTATAAAAAAAATTCAGCAAAAGGTAAGATAATACTTAAGAGGTAAATAAACATTTTTGAACACCGTTGAGTTTTCTTTGAGCATAATTATAGTATTTACAAAAAAGAAAAAAAAGGTTTAACTCAAATCCGGAAAAAAGTACTAGATTTATTTGGTTTTACAAATAAATAATATAATTAAATCATTTTAATTAAGATATATGTGTTTGCATATTTATTAATTTGTAATAATATTACGTTGATATTGATATTTGATTCATTAATATCAAAGTGAATTGGAAAACACACAGACGTAACTCAGATATTCTATATTAATACACGGCGAAATCATATTACTGATTCTATTCAAATAACTTCGTTACCCTATTAATTGGTATCAGTTAAGTGGATGTTAGTGTTGAATTTCAATATGCCTTCAATTACTCTGTTTGTGGGTGTGGGTTTTGTTGTAAATAACTTAAAGGACTTAGAGAATATAGCTATAGTTCAGCATTATATTACCAAATTTGACAAGAGAATGAGAGAGACTAACGTAATAGTTTCACTTTGAATCAAATGTCTTACATCAAAACATTTTGTTTAATTGAAAATACTCAGAACATGAGACACGAGATATTAATTGATATAAAACAATTTCTGGGTTTCATTCTGTATTCAGGTTTTAATTTTATTACCATTTCATTAAAAATATTTCTCTTAAGTTCTTTAAGTACTTCAGAAAAAGGGAATATTTTCTTTCCTTCTTTAAATGACAGTTTATAAAAAAAATACAAGTATCATGATATTAAAATTCGTAAAAATATACTCTACTATCTAAATAATATGATTATTAATTTTTACAAGAATAATTCAGTTTTAGTGCAATTTTTTATTACAGAGTGAACCACGAAAAAGTAGCCCCATCAACGTATCTGTGCAGACAACTGACGGTCGGAGCAATGATGGGAGGGGTGGGAGAAACGACCACATGTCTCCCGTTAGCGGAGTTCGAACGTAGAAATGTACGAACATGTACGAACCTTTGTTCCAATCTTTTATGCCAATGTCCACTGCAAACTTATGATGTTAATGTTTTCAATATTCCATATTCTAAGGGGCTACTTTTTCATGACTTACCCTGCATTAACTCTCAATTTGATTTAATTCTTATTTTTTACTTTTTTAGAGGGTTTTTCTAATTTGTTTCCTTTTTTTATTAATGTTAATATTAATTAAATAAAAGTTTTAAAAAAATAATTTTTTATATGTAATCAAATATATTATTGTATTTTTTTTTTGTTTTTTTGTATTTTTTACTTTTAATCTTAATGAACAATAAACTTTTTACATCCAAAAAACTATTCTTAATAATATTTATATCTGAATATTATTGTTTGTTCAAGTTTGTTTGTTTATTAAGATAAAAAGTAAAAATATTTATTTTTACACGTCGAAGTTACATACGTGTACCAAATTTCAATCATTTTCATACGATAGTTCATGAGAAATGAAAATTTTCAAATAAATGCATGAATTTAACGTAGGGATATTGCGTGAGGGCGTGGGGGTGGGTCATATCAAATTACGATACCGTAGTGCTGTATTGTCTTCGAAGTTACACACGTTTACCAAATTTCATTGATTTTCATACGATAGATCAAAAGATGTAGCATTTGCAAGATTTGATTATAACTAAAGCAAGTTTAATAAAATCTTATAAAAATTACATGTCTTTAACAGTCCGTATTAATTATTTAAGTACAAACACATGAAATAAGATAAATAGATTAAATATATTTAAAAAAATACCCACCTTCGTGGTTGAATAGGTAGCGTCTCGGCATTTCGTGTGAAGATCCCGGGTTCGAATCCCGGTCACGCATGGCATCTTTTGATACGTTACAAATTTACACCGGGCTAATGACTATAGCTGTTGATGTTTATTCTTTCGTAACAAATAAATAAAAATATAACTACAAAGTAAGAATTACAATTCAGAAGCCGTTATTGAAAATTATTTTTATCGCATATTTATGTACATGTTGAACGGGATGCAAATAAAGCGAATTTTTTTATTTTGTTTTAATACAATACAATTTCAAAATTTATCAACAGAATAATATTCATAACAGAAATTCTTTTAATTTCTTTTTAATTAAATTGGTGGAAAGATTTTTCACTCAAATAGTTCGTCAATTTATTAAAAATGGAAAAGGAAGTATAATAAATCCCTTCTCATAAGCCGAAGTAATGTGTTGAAAATAGTTCCGTTGATTGGTTTCATATAATTGGGAATTGTTATTTTTTAAGAAAAAGTGACCGTTCCTTTTAAAAAATATTGCACATTCATAAATATAAGCACAAGAATACGTTAACACATTTAATTATCTAAATATAGTTCTTAATCGTTCATAACTTTGGGCACCAGATAATGATCTGACAGCCTATTTCTATATTTTAAAAAATCATTGAAATTTTTTTAGGAAGCCACAAGTGACATTATACTTTATACCAAGATATATGTACGCGTAATAAATATGTAATAATGATGAAAAACTGAGCGTTTTATTAATCCGATTCAGAACAAAACAGTATTACTTGAATTTTGTTATAAACGAAATCAATTTCATCAACCCACTAGTACATGTCATGTAATATAATACCAAAAATTTCCGCTTTCTGAGTATTAAAAATACTATAATTGTCTTTAATGGGAGTTCCATCACACGATCAGCATTTTTAAGACTAAAAAAGAAACACTAAAAAAAAAAAAATATTATATATGTCTAAATAAAAGTGTTTGATTCATTTTTTAGTTTTGGTGTTTTAAGTTTAATGATAAATATATATATAAAACTTTAAGCATTTATAATTTTTAAATTAATTTCTTTCAAAAATTTATGAATATTTAATTGGAAAAAATATAATAAATAATCCTAAATTGAAGAGTTTGTTAACTCACTCTATATTGCTTTGCGTTTTTTCCTACATCCAAACATGGTCTTATTTTTATGAAAATACAAGTACTTCCATTTACATTTCCTAAAATTTATTTTCATATGTGTAAGATGTTTAGTAGATCAATATTTTAAACATATCAAACAAAAAAAAAAGAAAAGTAATAATCTTTAAAAACTGCTGTGAAATATTTCCCTTACTTTTCGAAGGGTTGTTTTTAACTTGGGCTGCTTTAAAAAAAAATCGAAATTTAAAACAAAAATATATTCTTTATATTAACTTTTTTGAGAGGTTTTTAAAAGTTGTTTTTTTAATTTAATTCTATTTTTTCAACAGATATTTAGAATAATTTAGTAAATATATTACTTGGAATTACAGTTAAACAACGAATGGAATTAATATATAAGATATAATAACACCTTTATTTTATTAAAGTTATTTTTTTCTGTTTAATTTTAAAAAGAATTATTATTTAATTATATTTTTTAAATCCAAAATTTGCATTTAGATAAAACTTACCGATTACGAAATCCCAAATGAGCAGAGGTATTTTTAACGTAAGAGTTCCAAACATACTGAATTTTTATTGCCACACCAGAAAAAGAATATTTATAAGAAAAAATCAATACGTATTAGAAATTAAAAAAATTATTTTTGATATCTATGAATTAAATTTAAAAGAAACCAAATTTAATATTATAATTTAATTTAGGACCATTTTATATTAAGTAACAATCATGTGTGACCTAGATAGTTTATAAATAATCTAGACAAATAATCTAGAAAACGAGTTTTTGTTTTACAAGTAGTCTACAGTAGTACGTAATATTTCACGCATCGAGATAAACGGTTAAAAATGTCATTAATAGATTTTAATAGTAAAAAATATTATTGATAAAATATGCTAATAATACAAATGATATTCGATATGATCTGCAATATGACATAATAACAAATCCAATAATTTAAACAGTAGACTATTCAATAATAGTCCAATTTATAATTATGTAAAAAATAAAAGTAAATCTATATAACCTCGTACATACAGTAATACATAAACCTTTATGTACAAAAAGATATAGGAAAATAAAGTTCTTAAATAATAAAAACAATTATAAAAATTAAAAAATCCCTTTCGGCACGCCGGATGACGGAGGTAGATTTCACCGGTGCTAAGTAGAGGATAAAAAAATGTCCACCTTAAATTTAAGAAAAACTTCAAATCTGCTCAATACGACAATGGTTGCATGTGAAAAAAGTTTTACGTGTTTAGCATACAACAAGTCCCATCTTACAATTCGAGCAACATTTTGGTCATCCCTTACTGTAAGGGTTGGTCATATCAAAAATTGTTTCATACGAACGTTTTAGGTAATTTTTAGAGGATTAACTACTTTAAACCGATTCGATACTGTACCTGTTAAGGGAGGTATAATTGTTTTTTTGTCTTCAAAACCCCATTTTTTCCACCCCCTGGGCCAGTGGTTTGTTATATCAAAAAACATTACGTAGATAAGTTATAATCCCTTAACCAAAGAATAGTAGGAACTTTAAACGAATTCGATATTTTATTTAATAAGAAATTTATAGCAGTATTTTGCTTTTTCGAAAAAGCGACCCCATTTCCACCCCCATAATTCGATTTTGGCCGTTAACGAACTCGATCGAGATTTTGGGTCAAATTATTTTTAGGGAACAATTTGAAAGTGATTGGGGGAAAATTACGGCAGTTATCGTATCCACAAGAAAAGTGTAATATATATATGCATATAAACTTTACACTAATACATATATATATATAGTTTATATATGCATATAAACTTTTGAGCTGACGGTGGTTTTGGGATCTGGGGGTTGTGAAACGCGAAGATATGTCAAAATTTTACGGAAGTCAAATCATGGTACCCATTACAATAGATATCTTTCTTATGAAATCTACCTAAAATCACGTCTGCCAAAAAATAAATAAATTGAATTAAAAAAAAAAAAACAATGTATGGAAAGAAAGATTAAACATCCTTATGCAGTATTTAATTAAATAATATAATGGGGGACAACTTTCAGACAATTTTAATTTGTTTAAATATATTTTTAATGTTGTAGAAATATCTTCCATCGCATTTTGTATTATACTAGCAAATACCCCGTTTAAATTTTGAAAATTGGACGATTGTTTGCAGAGGGATTGTTAAGACAGAAACCCATTGCACCTCCCAAAACAGCGCCCCAAGGTCACCCCGCTTGTTACCACATTTGATTGGTCTAGCCTCACACGAGATGATCGTATCACCTCACACGAAGTCTCCACGGATAACCCATTATTATTGAACAGAATTTTTTTAATATTATTTTATTTAACATAAATTTATTGTATTATTTTAAAAATATTTTCATTCGATTGATTTGAATCATTTAGTTCAAACTCAGCTAAAAAAGCGATAGTGGTTTACAGTTCATTAATTTAATTTATTAAAATTTGAGCTTCAACCGGTAAACCACTATTACTACGACACATATTTTTATACTTCTTTTTGGGCACTCGTGTAAAAAAAAAATAAATAAAAATAAAAATTCAACATTTTTTTATTCACAATATCTGTGTGACGTAAATTTTCCGAACGAACTCAGGCTGACCATTCCTGAGACATACGGTTAATTGAAACCCAATTAAAAAATAACACCGGTATCCACTATCTAGTATTCTAATTCCAATGAAAACAACTATTTTTATTTGGATTTGAACCTGAGAACTCTCGACTCCAAAATCAGCTGAAGATTTACGACGACGAGTTTATAACTAGTTCAAACCGATTAATTCAACATTTATTCGATGAAAAATGGGTTTAAGTACATAAAAATTGTTGGAACATTATAAAAATCAATAATTTTTAATTGGAGAGAGAAAACATAAAGCTTTTTAAAAATTAATATTTTAGAATATTAATATTTCAATTTTACTTCCTCAGCGAATATAGTTAGAATAGCTATATAAAGGGGAAATGTACGGTGATAATGCAAAAAATGGGGTTTTTTTCCAAATATTTACGTTTTGTGATCCAACTTGTTCATCTAGAGCAAAAAAAAATGTATATACGTACGTGTGTCGCACTGGTTATTTTTAGGGTTGACACAAAAAATTTTCTTCAAATTTGGCTCTAATATTTCTATATATGAGCCATCTATCATATATATTTTATCAAAAACATCGCGGAAAAACCAATTTAGAATTTTTTCAAAAGCATTAACTTTTGTTGTTAAAAAATATTTTTTTATATTTCTCTTCATTACTTAAAGTATGTATATTATTATATTCTATTCCCAAAATGAAATGCAATCTTTTTTTCATTTCTTTCATAAAAGCATTACAAAAGTTGTATCATTCTGAAGAAAGTTCCACCTCCGTATTATACATATTCAACATTGGTAATTTACCTATAAATAGAGTATATGAAATGAGGGATCTTGTTTGATGATAAACTTCTCCTCTTAGTAAAACACGTGGAGATGATAGTCAATAAATCTAGGTGAAACGTCGGTCTCTTACAATGGATGGCACGTAAGTGGTGGAAGAATCCCATTTACGGATGAAGTGTCGGGCTCGCAACAGGTTCCGCAAAATGTTATTAATTACGTATGTGTGCTGCGCCCTACCGACTAAACCTCCAACCTTGGCTGCCCTCCTCTTCCCGGTACCGCTCTTGTAGGATTTCGTCAGGAAGGGAGGTAATACGCTGTCAGGCGCAGGGAACAGAGTGCTTCCAGCCTCATTGCTCTTTGGTGACGCCCTCTAGTTACTCAACCGGACCTAGTTGCCTGCCCCCCCCGCACACTCCTACGCCTCGTGAGAATACATGACTCCTCCCACAATTTGAGGTTATTCATGATTGTCTTCGTATAGGCTGCAGCCGCCTTCCAATGTTTCTCATTTCCTAACATTATGCTCTGTTAGCATAATGTTATGCTCAGGAAAATGTTGTTTCTGTCAAGCGTATGTAGTAGCTCTTCTCTCGCTGTTTAATATCTCTGGCAAAGGAAAAATGTATGATAAGGAGTCTCCTCCTCATCACAGACCGAATAGTTATCTGCGCTGTCATGGCCAAACCTGAAGAGGCAGGCCCTGAACTTCCCCATGGCCCGCCAGAAACTGCGTGAAGCAGTAATCCAACGAGCCATTAGGCCTTTCGCGCCAGTGCCTGACATCCTTTACCAACCCATGCCTTCCTTTTGTACTCTCAACCCAGCGCTCCTGCCATTCGTTCGAGTATTTCGTCCATGAGTGTCTGAGACTCTGCTTTCTTTTCCATGGGGAACAGGGGCCCCTTCTCACGTAGTCTCATCCTACATCTAATGAGAAGTAAAGACAAGCGTGAACAAATTAATTGTAAGATCTCATCTTGAATATTCTACAGTCATCTGAATCGATAGCGAGAATACACATCTATTATTCTGAGAGTGTACAGCAGAAGTTTGTCTCGTGAATTAAGAAGAAGGTTTTATTTCCCGCCATCTCTCACAAAAGAATGTATCCGTCAACAACTCGATTTTTATCTTTTTGCTAATAGAAGACGTTTCTGGGATGACCTACATTTTTATCGTCTGCTCCTCGGCAAAACAGATCAAGGATTAAGTATTTTCATACGAGTGCCTCAGTCAATCCATAAAGCATTATAAAATTTCTCAATCTCATTTAAAAACTGATTTATCACCTAATGAAAGTTATATAACAGTAACAAATGAACTCGAAACTGATTTGACTTCTTGATTGATTGACTTCTTTGGTTCCAATGAAGTTCAAGTAGATCCTACGAAAACTGATAAGGGGAAAAAAGAATGTAAGTACTTCTTAAACTTTAATTTATTTCATCAATTGTAATTATAATTTCTAATTTGTATCTCATTACATATGTTCCGCATACAATACTGCAAAGGATTATTGTATTATTGCGGTATTGTACAATTTTTCCCGATTACGAAAATGAATATATTATTTTCCCGTCTACATAGCGCTATAGCAGAGCTATAGCTCTAGAAGGGAAAGTATTTTAATCGGTCCAATTTGGGCATATGCGGTTTTTACCGGATCTTGACATTTTCACACCTAAGGAACCCTGAAAACCAAAAATACCGAATGGAAATTTTCCAGATTTTAATATTCGTATGAATGTGTGTTCGGTGTTGGCCTCTAAATCACCTTACATCTCCAAAACTATTGGACTGACTTAATCGAACTTCACGATCAAATTACCGTCAGAATTCTTCTATGATGCCATTAAATTTTCAACATAAAAGATCAAGGAGGTACTGTATAAAAATGTTACCTTTAAAGGTTACCCTCAAGATTTCACCTATTTAAGGTAATATTTTTCTTAGGCATATTTGTTAATGGTTAAAAAATAACAGTATTTTCAAAAATGTATTTTCTTGCAAAATCGCAACCATCCCCAAAGAATGCTGTTATAATCGTGTGCTATGTTGTGACATCATAGGTTAGTGGTATATTAAATAAATGAATAATATTTAAAGTTTAAAACAGTAGCTCGGTCTGGTTGGGTCTCAAAGCAATCTGCCTATTGACTTGGTATTTGGTGCGCTAAGCCTCACTGCTCCACCAGTCTGCCAACCGTATAAACAAAATATGTTGTATGTAAGTTGTGAAATTGCATTAGTTTGGAAGTACCGACCGTCGCCGCTAGTACCGCCACATCCGCGCGAATTAAATACGACATGCGCACGGGCTTTAGTAGAATCATTGAATTAAATAAACTAAAAGGTATTACATTTAAGTAAAATGATAGATATATAAAATATATGTTGTGTGTGTAGATCTTTCTCGCGTGACCGGAAATTCCTACAACTGTGTTGTCACAATTTTTTTTTAATATAATTTTCATGAGATAAAAATTGTATATATTAATAAACACAACCTTTTTACAATAGATGTATTTTTCCATGTTCATATTTTTTTTTAAGAAAAAGATATGACATTATTCATTATTCATATTCATACAATACAGGGTTATCATAAAAGAATGGTGCGGTTTCAGTAGTTCATAGGAAGATTGTAGGGAAATTTCTAGGTGTTATATTGGTATCCCTGAAAGCCTCAAAAACCAAAAGTTTGTTTATCAGCTGTTGTAACCACAACGTCAGTTCTTGTATTGTTGTTGCGGTGAGTTTAGTGAGTTATTATGTTCTCGGATGAAGACAAAGCAAAGTGTGTTTTATTGATATCTGAATTAAAATCCGTAATTTTAGTTCAACGTACGTTCCGATGTAAATTCGGAAGAGAGCCACCACACAAAAATAACATAAAACGTTGGTTCAAACAATTCGAAGAAACTGGATCAGTTAAGAACAGAAATCAACCGGCAGACCAAGTCTACCAGACGAAACGGTTCAACTAATTAGACGATCGGCAATTAGAAGTTCTGGGAAGGCCATCTCCCGTCGAAGCGTCGAATTAGGTATTCCAAAATCAACAGTTCACAAAGTTTTACATAAAAAACTGAAATTACACGCTTATAAAATCCAGATAATGCAGGAATTGAAACCCGATGATGGCGTAAAACGTTACAATTTTGCTGTTGAAATGTCGGACAGAATAAGTAAAAACGAATCATTTTTAGAGAATATAATTTTTACAGACGAAGCTAATCCATTCATGCGAATGGATGTGTTAACAGACACAATTCACGAATATGGGTCTCTGAAACCTACACGCAATTATTGAGAAATAACGCGATTCGCCTAGAGTTAATGTTTGGTGTGGTGTGATGAAAAATCGTGTAATAGGGCTTTTCCTCTTCGCTGAAAAAACAATTAATGGAGTTGTGTATCTTGACATGTTAACCGATTATTGCTTTCCTCAGCCGGATGAACTCGAAAACATTCATCGACTTCATTTCCAACAAGATGGTTCTCTCCCGCACTTCAACGCATCGGTCACGGACGCTTTGAACGGAAAATTTGGAGATCGATGGATAGGCCGGCAAGGACCCGTACTTTCGCCTCCAAGGAATCCAGACCTGACACTTTGCGACTTTTTCTTGTGGGGGTACATCAAAAGCGTTGTTTATACACAAAAAATTCGCGAACTTAACCGCTTAAAAAACAGGATTAATGAAGCAATGACAACCATTAACGAAGAAATGTTAACTAATGTTTGGAGAGAAATTGAGTATCGTGTGAACATTTATCGAGCGACTAAGGGCGCACATATTGAAATTTATTAATTATGTAAAAAAAAATGTTTGAGACGACAAATTTGAAAAATAAAAAACAATTGCTGTAAGTAATTCTGTTTTAATTTTAACCATGTTCAAAACCGCACCAATCTTTTATGATAACCCTGTATTATAAAAAATTTAATCAGAAAAGCGATAAAATATGTTCAGTTGTTTATTAAAATATGTACTAATTAATTTCATTATGAAAAAAAAAACTATTAGTTATGGATATTATAAACTATAATCACTCATTGTTGATAGTTATATAAAAAAAATTTAATTAAAATACTACATGATTTTTTTTTTTTACTATGATAAAAATTAAGATTAAAAATATTATTGGCTATTAAACGTGCAAATTGATAACTCATACTATAAAATTTTAATGTACTTATTTTTTAGATTAGATAAAACTTTAATTTACCTTCCCTCGTAACAGCTATAAGAAAAAGTATGACGATCGATTAAATGTTGGGTGTAGCTGTTTTTGGAATCTCGACGTTTTATTAACTCCTCTTACCGAAAAGGACAAAAAATCAGAAATTTCAGGAAGGGTATATATATGTGAGTATGTTGGGGAGGCTGTATTTTGATAAATATTTCTGAACCGCATGAAAATTAAAACGTAAAATTTGAATAAAATATTTCTACACATCGGTCATTAATGCTGTTAAACTTTGAAAATAATCTGACAAAGGAAGTAGAGGGTAGACAATTTTAAAATTTCAACTTTTTTGGGGAGCATGGTACGAAAATGAGATTCGGTAGTTAACTGTGCCGAACTGTTAACTCCGAATACAGTTAACTGTATTCTAGCTGTTAACAGTATTGAAATAGTTTAATTATTTTATTAGCTTATATATTATAGAGTTTGTGATATTTATTTCCAAAACTGATTACTAAAAATTCATTGAAGTTGGAAAATTTATTCCTCAATGTGAATTCTAACTTCTATTAAATTTTGGCACGATTCGATAAGGGATAAAACCGTACCCAAAATAATTGTTTTGTTTTTTTTTAAATTTAGCTTAATATTTATAAACTAGCTGACCCGGCAATGCTTCGCCATTTCTTGATTTGAGTATATATATATATATATATATATATATATATATATATATATATACTTTATATATATATATATATATATATAAAGATTAAATAACCACAAATGAAAGTTTGATAAAACATTAAAAAACTGAACCCGGAACTTCAAAAAATTTAACCTTTCTCTTTTTCTCTTCTTCCCTTTTTCCCATTATTTGCAAAAATTTTTATTTTCACGTAACTAATATATATACTATATATGAGCCAAATCAGACATAATACATCGATAAATACAATTTTTCGAATAATCTCGACCCCAGCGCCTCCTGGCGGGTGCATTTTTTGTAGAAATATTTCTTTACATGTAACTTATATATATATATATATATATATATATATTTTAATATGAGCCAAATCAGACCATAAATACAATTTTTCGAATAATCTTGACCCCAGCGCCATCTGGTGGGTGCATTTTTTGCAAAAATATTTCTTTTCACGTAACTTATATATATATTCTGAATTAGACCCAAATCAGAAAATGAATACAATTTTTCAAATTATCTCGACCCCAGCGCCACCTAGCGGGTCCAAAATAATTCAAAAACCTTCGCGGGCGTGCGCACAGCAACTCACCAAAGTTTCATCGCAATCGGATGAATGATATAGGAACGCATACGGGACAAACAGACAAAGATTATGCTAAAATATTTCTAAGCAATTAAATCTGTCTTACGAGCTTTTGAGGTTTTAACACGTTTAGCGCCACGGCCGCCAATTGACGCTACTATGCAGTTATATTAGGGCCGTCGGCACCATATGGTGGGCATAAGTCATACGGAATGCATTTTACTTATGCTGACTTTCAGTTCAGCTGTTAATCTTTTTGTGGTGTGTTAGTTGAATGCTTAATGTTATAAAATTGTTTGTGGTCCCAAGGTTTTTCCGTTATTTTTGTAACGGCTAATATTGAAATCCCGGTTCCGTCTCATTCAAAGAGACAACGATTTAATGTTAAAAAAAAATTATCTGCGGAAGAACAAAAACATATTTTAGAAAATGCGAGTAAGAACAGTGAATTTAGCGCCGAAAGTAAGTCTGAACATGAATATTTAGATGACAGTGATGTCGATTCTGATAGTGCAAGTGATTCTAGTGAAGACTGACGTCATACTGACATTCAACTGTGCAAACTGTTCACAGAAATACTGAAATCGATTACGATGATATCTAGTAACTGAAAATGACATCGGTGCAAATTTACCTGTACAAAAAACATTCGATCTAAAACAAATACGAAAGTGGTGAGTAATGTCGTGTGGGTGACCCGTCCGCCAGAATTAAAAATAAAATGCTTTTTTTTTAAATCCTGGCGCCTTCGTATTCCCGTTTTAATTGATGGTAAGCCAATTAATTATTTTCAGCTACTAGTCGATACATTTTTTAACTTGACTGTAAATGAAATGAATAATTAATTATACAGAAGTGTTAGAACAAAAATTAATCACCTGAATCTCGTTTGTCGTGGAAGCCTATAACAAAAGACGAATTTCGCGTGTTTCTGGGACTTTCTTTACGCATGGGGAACATAAATTTAACAAAATAAAATATTATTTGTGTACCCATCGTTTAATATTCCCGGCTTTCCGTAATTATATGGGCCGGAATAGTTTACGGTAATTATAAGAGCTCTTCATTTTCGTAATAATGAACAAGCGGCAGGTAATCGTATTCATAAGATTCAACTTTTAATTGATTTTTTTAATAAAAAAATGACTAATTTGTACTATTCTGAAAAAGAATTGTGTTTAGATAAGTCTATGGTTTTGTGGCGTGGGCGCCTAATTTTTCGATAGAATTATCTGGTGTGGACACTACATGACTTCCTTGTACGCCTATTAAATTACATATAAACATTTTTTTTTTTTAAATGAAAAGTACATAAAATTTTGTTTAATTAACAACTTCCAAAAAAACCATTTTTGGGGATTTTAGGCTGTGGACACTTTTGGTTCAGTCGATTGCAATCAAAAAGGGAGGTGCACAACAAGATGTTGCAACAGTCCTAAATCCAAAATTTCACAATGCTACGGCTAATCGTTTTTGAGTTATGTGAGATACATACTTATGTAGAAACGTCTCGACGAAACTAGTGAAAATGAATTCTGGGATGGTCAAATTGAATATTTCCATTGAAATCTGAAAACCGAAATTTTTCGCGATCACAATGTTTCCTTTACTTCGTATAAGGAAGTCATAAAAGTTGAAAAGATAATGATTCAATGAGTGCGTACGTAGTACGTTGGCAAAAACTGTAATGAATTGTGAGTTTCTATCACTATGTGAGCTGACTTTGAACTAAATGGTTTGAATCAATAGAATGAACAATATTACGCAAATTTTTTACAATTAAATTTACGTTAAATAATATTAAATAAATTTAAAAAATTTCTGTTTTCAAAAAAGATTCTGGCTAGACGGGCGGGCTAGAAATTTTAATATTTTCGTTTCGAAATATTTAATCTAAATGAAATCTGCTCTTTGAAGAATAATAACTCATGCGTTAATAAACTACCTAATGTTAAATTTTTAATAAAGAATAAAAGTATGGAAAAATTTTAATAAAGATAAGAAAACTAAAAATATTATACGAGTCCATAAAATAACGTAATGTTAAACTATAAATAAAGGATATTAGGTACGTATATATTTTTCTAATATATATAAAACCACATTAAGTAAAAAGAAAAAACACACAAACAGCATGATACAGAATTACATAACGAAAATTATTATTTTCACTGTAAAATAAAATGTAATTTAATAAGTTTGTAGTTTTCCTCCTATCTCGTGTTTACAACCACAATATTATATTTAGCGCAGAAATTCCTTTACGTATTATGAAACCAATAAATACGTTTACGTAATAATAAAAATCTGATCTAAAAGGGAACTTTTATTTCTAAAGACTCCAATTGTAATCACCGTATGATAAGAGCTAAAATTTAGCTCTACACACATAACAAATACACACAGATAAGAAGTGGCAATATACAGACACCCTGTTAAAAAAATGTTGGATGTATCATTAGAAGTAGACGATAGAAAATTATTTAATAGATACCTCAAACAAATCGTACAAAAAAGATACGTAAAAATATTAGAAACAAATTACGAACAAAAAAAAAATTATAATAAATACTACATATTCACCTCCATAAATAATAATTCTAATAATATTTTTTTTTTGTCTTCAGTCATTTGACTGGTTTGATGCAGCTCTCCACTAGATTCCCTATCTAGTGCTGGTCATTTCATTTCAGTATACCCTCTACATCCTACATCCCTAACAATTTGTTTTACATATTCCAAACGTGGGCTGCCTACACAATTTTTCCCTACTACCTGTCCTTCCAATATTAAAGCGACTATTCCAGGATGCCTTAGTATGTGGCCTATAAGTCTGTCTCTTCTTTTAACTATATTTTTCCAAATGCTTCTTTCTTCATCTATTTGCCGCAATACCTCTTTATTTGTCACTTTATCCTTCCATCTGATTTTTAACATTCTCCTGTAGCACCGCATTTCAAAAGCTTCTAATCTTTTCTTCTCAGATATTCCGATCGTCCAAGTTTCACTTCCATATAAAGCGACACTCCAAACATACACTTTCAAAAATCTTTTTCTGACATTTAAATTAATTTTTAATGTAAATAAATTATATTTCTTACTGAAGGCTCGTTTAGCTTGTGCTATTCGGCATTTTATATCGGTCCTGCTTCGTCCATCTTTAGTAATTCTACTTCCCAAATAACAAAATTCTTCTACCTCCGTAATCTTTTCTGCTCCTATTTTCACATTCAGTGGTCCATCTTTGTTATTTCTACTACATTTCATTACTTTTGTTTTGTTCTTGTTTATTTTCATGCGATAGTTCGCAACAATAATAATTATATTTATAATTATTTTTAAAAAGGTTATAAAAATGTTAAATTAATTTAATACCATATACAGAGTGTTTCTTTAATTGTGGACTGGCTATACTTTTTCGGATTCTACCTGTAAAACTAAACAAAAAATATCCTTTGGAAAAACGGCAATTTCTCCTTTCTTTTTCACCTGTCCAGAAGTTTGTTATTTTTATATAAAAATTATATATCTGTTTTCATATTCTCCACTATACGTTCAATTCGATGAAATATTAATTGTTTTTATTCGTTGTTAATTCTAGTATTGTAAATTAGTAACAAATTAAGTAATAATTTACTCAGAATAATAGACTTAATAATTATGACATACTACAACATCAATTTTCTTCCACAACTCGACTATTTGTTAACCGATTTAAAAAAATAAAATATCTTTTTCTTCAAAATAAGATTCTTAATATGTTAGCAAATAACATAAATTTTTATAAAACTAATATTTATGGAGATATGGATTGAAAAATATTTAAGTCCTGATTTTTTTGCTAATTTTAAAACTTTTTACTAAGACGCTTACCAAATATTAATGTGATTTGTCATATAAATTTTTATATAAAAATAACAAAATGGCTGATAGCGGGAGAACAAAGGAGAAATTGCCATTTTTTCTAACGATATTTTTTGTTTAGTTTTAGAAGTAGAATTCAAAAAAGTTTACCCAGCTCATCATTTTAGAATATACAACATATGGTAAACACAAATAAATTTTTAATTTTTCAAATTTAAAACACAAAATAATAATGAAATAAATGGTATGTATGAAATTAACAGCAAATATGTGGTAAAAATTATAGCGGACTAACAGTAAAATAACTGATATTAAAAAAAGTATATTCTTAATTTTTAAAACCACGCTATTCCTAAAAAAAAACCCCAAAACGAAAAAAAGTTGTACTAAAATGTAAAAAAACAGTTTTTTTCAAGAGAATTACTTACAGAAAATTCCTTTAAATCAACTTCTACTTATGCACAGCTTAAAAAAGCGTGAGGCGCGCTCACATATATAACCACTTTATAATAATTAGATAGATTGTAGATTTCACCATTGTATGATGTGAGGAAATGAGTTTAATTAAGGTTAAAATATTTGAAGACACAGTTAAACCATTGCTAAGTTGAAGCATGTAAAAAGAATTAAATGTAACATGAAAAGAAAATAGTGATTTTTCTACTAAAATCAAATATAGCACCACAATCATTCACTAATTTTTTTTCTTTTAACCTCCGAGACAATCGTTGGGTATTGTTTCAGAGGATGAGTTGAATGATTTATAATGTGTGTGAAAAAGCCATGCATGACCGGGATTCGAACCCGGGAACTCCAGATGAAAGGCCGAGACGTTAGAACTCGCGCCACGGAGGCTGACACACTAATAAATATTGAACTTCAAAAATAGACCTCTAGTAATTTAAAAAATATATAAAAGATTTTTAACATAAGTAGAAAAATAATTTTGGGGAAATCATTACATATCAAAGATAAAAATAATTATGAAAAAATAAAAGAAAAAATTTACACATTAAAGAATTGGATTTTGAATAACATTCAAGTACATATAAATATTTTACTACGTAAACACTAAAGCACAAAAACACAAACTCACTTACAAAACTAGGAAAAATAAAATATGGCAGAAATAACGAATGAACACAAAGTCTCCCAAAATAAAAAAAAGCTGACAACATAGTTATAGAACTTTCCCGGAACACGGCTTTAGCCGCGTGACGGGAAAGTCCTACAAGTATAGTTTGTTTCTAAAGCACGGCTTACACCACACACGCGCTCGTATTGTGTTTGGTTTGCGCGCGCAAACACAAACACACACACAATTTAAATATAATATTTTTTCGTTTATTTAATTCAATGATTCTAACTAAAGCGCGCGCGCATGCCGTATTTAATTCGCGCGCGTGTGGCGGTACTAACTAAACTACTGTAATTTCACAACTTACATAGAACAAATTTCTGTTACACCGTCGGCAGACTGGTGTAGCTGCAAGGCTTAACGCAGCAGTTACCGAGTCGACCGGGCGATCGAGTTTGAGACCCAGCCAGTCCGAGTTACTTTTTACACTTTAAATGTTATTCATTTATTTAATTCTACCGCTCAGCTGTGACGCCAAAAAATAGCATTTTAGAGCATTTTTTGGAATGGGGTGAGATTTCGTAAAATTTTTTTTGAAAACATTCTTATTTTTTAATTGTTAACAAATGTGTTTAAGAAAAATATGAGGTTAATTAGAGGAAATCAAGAGATACTGATGGTGCCCTTGCTCTACAGTATTCTTACCCCTTTGACCTTTTAAGTTGAAAATTTAATGGCATCAATCCCTCTATATAGAGAAGTAATTTGACTAAGTTTTGTCAAAATCGGTCCTGTAGATCTATAGATATAAGGTGATTTAGTGTGCGACACCGAACACACATACGAACATTAACATCCGGAAAATTTCCATCCGGTTTTTTCGGTTCCTTAGGTGTCAAAACGGTCAAGATCCGGTGAAAACCGCATATACCCAAATTGGACTGATACAATGTTTTCCTTTGTAGAGCTACAGTTCTGTTATAGCGCTATCTAGACGGGAAAGTAAAGGAAATCAGATTTAAAACATAACCTAAAACATATAATTCATGTTTCGTTCTGCTCAGTGCTGTCAACTGAGATAAAAGTTATCAAACGATTGCTGTTAGTTCAGAGCAAATGAGAAACATATGCTTTTCAATGTTAATTGCACATATAACTGTTACACAGAACTTCAAAAACAGCCGGTTACAATGTGTCATGTTGATACACATTGCCTATAGGAAAAGATGACACTCTGTATCATAATGATACACATGGCAATCATAGAAAAAATACTAAAACATACTTATGGCGTAGTAGACAAATTACAGCAATATTGGTTGTCGGCGTAAGTGTTAAATTAGTAAAGATATTCTTCACTAATGTCCTCAACCAATGATAAATAAAATTTTGGCACATAATCTTACAGTTGTGTTTGTGAAACATTATTTTTCAATGGCGTTACTGTATACGTGACTGAAATATAAATACATTAATAAAGTACTGGTATTACAAATAATAATCGTAATATAATCTGAGGTATAATCTTATATAGTCCATTACATATTACACAAATAAATAATAAATTCATCGTTTAAGTTGATAAATTAATTTATTATTATAAGCACGAGGTATCCTCGTACTGTTCACGAGTTATTAATATTACACAATCCTATCGTAAGTACTGGTACGAATAATAACAGACATACAGAAGACATACCAAAGAGTAAAAAAATAAAAAATAATTTTATTACAACAAAATTGTCTTAGCTAAAAAAATTGAAATAAAATTGTAAACTTTACTACCATTGGTTATTTATTCTTGTATTTTGTGAAATAAACGATACATGAAAATAAGCCAAAAAAGTGTTCAAAAACGAAAAAAATCTTTTTTTTATTTTTTTTCTGCTCTTCCACTTTAAAAATCAATAACCAGGAATTTTTTTTGTTTGTTCTTCGTTTACTATGTTAAATGGAAGAACCAAAAAAAAAAAATTCCACTGAAAAAGGCACAACCAATAAAAAAATTTATTTTTTGTTGTTGGGGTATGAATTATAATGAAATTTTATTGTAATGTTAATACTAAAGATTTATTATTTAACTTTTAATAATATTAAAAGTTTAGATAAACTAAAAAAGTTTTGAAAATTTCAACAAAATTAATATTTTTAAAATTTTATCGGCATCTACACCCAAAATATTCCACCGAAGTATTTTTTTATTTTTTTTTTTTTGTATCGCTGTATAACTACTCTGCCTAGGAAGACAATAAGCAAATTCGGTTAAAAAATATTCAATAAATATAAAGATTTTTTTTCGATTATTGTGGTAGGATGAATTTTGAGGAGTTTTTTAAAAATGGTATGATAAGCATTCCCTCATGTAACCTCAATTTGAGGTTACGTTGATAATGTGTTTACTGAATAATCGAACGTGTATGTAGTGCATTGTACTCTGAAAATCAATGCGTTTCTGACTGTGAAATAGCGAAGGCGTTGGAAACGAAAATTTAGTCTTCTTATGCAGCACTGCGTAAGTTTTTTTTTTTTATTGTTAAGTTAATAAGTTTAATTTTAATATAAAGTGGGGTTATGTTTGCAAAATTTTGAAAAAAATTAGTCCCCAAATAACCTGGAGATATTGACCTCAAACTTTTACAAACAAATTTCCTTCATATACATGAGTATCTCTGTATAAAATTTTATCAAAATCGATTTATCCAATCAAAAGTTATTAAGCTTTAAACACGCCAACACGCGTACATAGTACATTTTTTTGCTATTACCATACTTTGTTTCTTATAGCATAGCTTGAATGCTCTGATACCAGGAAAATAGAAGATTGATATATCAACTATTATTTACAATATCTCTACATCAATTAAAATATTTTCTTCACATTTTGTTTGGTTGCAGACATTCGTAATTCATTTAACAATCCATTTAACTAAAATTTGACATTGACAAATAAATAAGTAAACAAATAAAAGAATTTATTAATATTTATATAGATTTAGTTTAGAATCATGAAAATTTTCTGACGTATTTTTATTTAATTTTGTTTTGAATAAAAATCAAATTTCTTAAACTTTATAAAATCAATTTACTCCCACCTAATTTTTTCCCGAATTTTCGAAGAAAAGTACGATATTACTTTCGATCGCACTGTGGGATTGGGAAGTAAAATTGATAGATTTGTTTACGTTTTGAGGT
The DNA here is from genome assembly GCF_047948215.1 of Lycorma delicatula. Lineage (NCBI taxonomy): Eukaryota > Metazoa > Arthropoda > Insecta > Hemiptera > Fulgoridae > Lycorma > Lycorma delicatula. The sequence continues at coordinate 114,342,847 of NC_134463.1, read as the reverse complement.
ATGAGGAATACAAAAATTCCATTTATGTATAAAATTTTGTGGCTTGAAAATCTCCAAAACTACCCGATCAATTTCATTGAAATTTAAATACGCTTTAATAATAATATATCTAAAAGTTGTGCTTCTGAAAATCTGAAGAAGATAGTTTGAGTCGTTTTTGAGATACTCTCATTTTAAGTTCAACAACAGTTAACTTCAATTTGAGGTTATGTTGACTTTAGTCTTGGATCTTTTTCGGTAAGCAGGTACCACTAATTTTCTCAAAAATAACAATAAAAACGCGCATTTTTAGCTTTTATGTAACAATAAACAAACAAACCAAATAATATTTTTACCGAAAAAGACCAATTTTTAACATTAACAATCAATCTTGGATTATTAGTCTTCTATAAACATATTTTTTTTGGTATTTCTACTAGTCGATTTTATTCAAAATATACCTGAGAGAAGTCGGTACTTTTATGGAAAATGCACGCCACCAAAAATGAGATTTTTTTTTTTTAAATGATACAAAATAATATATACTATAATTATTACGTAAAATTAAGCAGGAGAAATGATGGTAAAATGATAAAGCTTAAGAAGTCTTGACAAGGTCAAGGTCGATGATGTCAGTTTCTTATCGGCTGACGGCATTTGTTTATCTTTGTTAGTAATATGTTTGTAATAAAATTATAAGTTTATAATATATAAAATTATAAATGTAATTTAACCAAACTTTACCTTCTTCTTCTTTTTCCTGCCTCCGGTATTTACCGTTCAGATATTACTTCAGAGGATGAATGAGGATCATATGTATGAGTATAAATGAAGTGTTGTCTTGTGTAGTCTCAGTTCGACCATTTCTGAGATGTGTAGTTAATTGAAACCCAACCACCAAAGAACACCGGTATCCACGATCTGGTATTCAAATCCGTATAAAAATAACTGACTTTACTAGGAATTGAACGCTGGAACAAAACTTAACCTACGCTTGCTTCGCTCACTACCCTTGACTAGCGAGCGTAGCTTAATTTTGGTTAGATTACATTATATAAACCCACCGGGTGGGTCTAGAGGTTAACGCTTCTTCGCAAATCAGCTGATTTCAAAGTTGAGAGATCCAGAGTTCAAATCCTAGTAAAGGCATTTTTATACGGATTTGAATACTAGATCGTGGATACCGGTATTCTTTGGTAGTTGGGTTTCAATTAACCACACATCTCAGATATGGTCGACCTGAAACGGTACAAGACTACATTTCACGTACACTCATACAAATCATCCTCTGAACTAATACCTGACAATGATTCCCGGAGGCTAAACAGGGAAAAAAAATTATATTTAATATTGGTTAGATTATATTTGTTATTGTATTTTGTATACTATGTATTGCAATCGTGCATAAAACACACACACACACACATATATATATATATATATATATATATATATACACACACATCAAAAAGTGTTTAATAATTATTCCAATTTTGTGCTACATTTACATTGTATTGTATTTTTATAAGCTTTTATTTAACTTGCTTTAGGAATAATCAAATCTTGCAAACCCAACGGGTTGGTCTAGTGGTGAACGCGTCTTCCCAAATCAGCTGATTTGAAAGTCAAGAGTTCCAGTGTTCAAGTCCTAGTAAAGCCAGTTATTTTTACACGGATTTGAATACTAGATCGTGGATACCGGTGTTCTTTGGTGGTTGGATTCCAATTAACCACACATCTTAGGAGTGGTCGAACTGAGAATGTACAAGACTACACTTCATTTTCACTCATACATATCATCCTCATTCATCCAGTGAAGAATTATCAATACGGTAGTTACCGGAGGCTAAACAGGAAAAAAGAAGGAATCAAATCTTGCAACTGCTATATCTTTTGATCTATCGCATGAAAATCAATGAAATTTGGTACACGTATGTAACTTCAATGACATTGCAATAGTACGGTGTTAGAATTTGGATATGAACCCCCCCCCCCCCACAACCACTACCACTACGCTAAATTCATGCATGTTGCTTAAAATTTTTATTTCTCATCAACTATCGTATGAAAATCAATGAAATTTGATACACGTATGTAACTTCGATTACAATACAGCACTACGGTGTGTAAACTGCGCCACGCTTTTATTTAACTATATATTTTCATTACTTTTAATTTTAAAATTTAATAATTATTACATTTTTTATTTATTAGTTATTTATATAGTTTATTTTTTTACTTTTCAGTGCATTTTTATATTTGTTAATATATTTATATTTTTTTGTTTAAAATTCTCAATTTGATTTAATTCTTATTTTTTTTTACTTTTTAGAGGGTTTTTCTAATTTGTTTCATTTTTTTATTAATGTTAATACTAATATTAGTTAAATAAAAACTTTTTTTTAAAATAATTTTTTATATGTAATCAAATATATTTTTGTAATTTTTTTTTTGTTTTTTTTTTATATCATTAATAATAAATATTGCATTAAAAATTATATTTTTTGTATTTATCATTTTACCATCATTTCTTATGTCGCAATTCTTATGTTGGTGGGCATAGATCACTTGCCAGATACACGCATATTTACTAGCAATAAAAATGACGATGTTATTAGCAGATTTTTAAGAAAACAACGCTATTAAATATATTACTAAGTGATTCTCGGGCAGTTATAAAGCCAAGGAAAAAATTAGTAATCGATGAGAATATGATTCCTCAGAGATGAAAGTTTATTTTTCAATAGTATATTCCCCAAAAAAGTATTCCTACACAGGTACTCGTTTGGAAGTCACAATGAATACGTATGTAGATTAATAATCATTCCATAGAGCTGATACTAGGAAACCTGTGTCATTATTATAAGACGGCAAATGAGTGAAACTGATTTGAAATAGTAGAGTAGTTTGGTACATCGATGTACCGAAACGCTTATCAAACTTAATATGCAGCGGCACTCTGGTGTACCCAAGCGACTTTCACAAATTTATTGTTTCGGCTCAGAGGTGTGTCGATCTGTTGTGAACGTATTAATTACTTTCAAGATTGTATAAGAAGAAGAATAGGAATATTTTTATAAATCTTGTGCCAATTGAAAGCTATTAGTAAAAATCGGTTTAATAATTTATTAAAAAATTCAGTTCTATGAGAAGATAATAAATTCATTAGATTATTCTCACATCATTTATTTTACGTATATAACTTTTTGTTTTATGATTCTTTAGGTTCTTGTCTTTCAATAAGTCCTTTGTATTTTGTTTTTCTTATTTTTTCTCTAATAGTAATAAACTAGTAAATAAGTGAAACAAACCAGTTTTACATATATATATATATATATATATATATATATGTGAAGTTAAATTAACTTTTAAGTTAAAAAGAAAAAAGTATTAATAACCTAGCAGTTTATAGATTTTCAATATGCAATTTTACATGTCATTACAGCAAGTTGGTAAACATTAAAATAGAATAAACAGGAAATTCTGGACATAAAATCTTTTTCTGTAGATTCTTATTTGTTCTCTTTTTTAAAATGTTAGAAAAAAAACTAGAAATAGTATATACTTCAACGACGTAAATATATGCTTCGAGTTAGTTTTCAAAATAATATATGTTTGGACACTTGTTTAGAATAATAAAGTAAGATAAAAGCCAAATGGTTATTATAATAAATATATATTAAAAAAAAACTTACTGAAAATAACTACTATAAGACTAAAAAAATAAATACAAACTAACGTAAATATTTTTAAATAAAAATATATTATAACTTCTTCTCAAAATAATTCAAACTCTTTCAAGATTTCTGAATAAAATAAAAATTATCTAAATATTTCTTTACGGTAAATATATTTTTAATTTTTTAACAATTATGTTATATAACTGAGGAAAAGTATTTTAAAAGTCAAAAGATATCTTTTACCCTGAAATTTTTGCAATTTTTCACAATATGAGTTTTTAATAAAATGAAATACTAAAATCTAAGAAAAATATATATATATTTGAATTTTTTTATGAAAAAGATATATAATTTTAATTACATAAAATGCTGATCAAAATGTTATATCGTATATGCGTATGTTCTTTATATATTTACATAAAGAATAATTCAAAAAATATGTCACATAATTTATAGACTATTCCTATCATAAAAATAATTTAAAAAAAAAAATTATAAATATAGGTTTGAAAACGCCTTGTTTTTGAGTTATGCCTAGTGAAATATTTTGCGAAGATTTCGCTCTAAAGGTCATAAAATAAATAAATAAAAGCAATAAATGAGTCAAATAAAACTATCAAAAATAATGAGGTTTTTTTATTTATTTTTTGTAATAAATGATGACTTGTTAAATACTTCATGATTATTGATTAATAATTAGTAATAAAAAAAAATTTTTTATTACTACTTATAACGATAATAATCTAAATACTTTTATAGCTTGTTCTTTCTAGTTCTTTACTGATGAATTATATATTTTTTTTTTTAATAATAATAAAAATTATTATTTTTTAATTAATAAAAAGTATTTAAATAAGGATGTTACTTAATACGTGATTCTAAATTTTGTACGAATATAATTTTTTTGTAATGCTTTCTATTTATGTATTAATGATTTGGATGCGCGCGCGCGCGTGTGTGTATATAACTAAGCTCTGTTTGATTGTATACCATAAGAACGGTTCAATCAGCAATTATGAAACTTTTTACGGTAGATTGACCAGTACAGGAATTGGATCTTTAACCCACCGGGTTGGTCTAGTGGTGAACACGTCTTCCCAAATCAGCTGATTTGGAAGCCGAGAGTTCCAGCGTTCAAGTCCTTGTAAAGCCAGTTATTTTTACACGGATTTGAATACTAGATCGTGGATACCGGTGTTCTTTGGTGGTTGGGTTTCAATTAACCACACATCTCAGGAATGGTCGAACTGAGAATGTACAAGACTACACTTCATTTACACTCATACATATCACATCCTCATTCATCCTCTGAAGTATTATCTAAACGGTAGTACCGAAGGCTAAACAGAAAAAAGAGAGGCATTGGATCTAATATATATATATATATATATATATATATATATATATATATATATATTGTCGAGTGTTCGCGGTTCGACCAGGATATTGAGAGATTATCAGACGTAAAAATTATAATTTATTTCCATAAAGACATATAAACAAAATAAATAACAATAATAATGCTAACACTGATGATAGTAATAGTAATAATAATAATGATGATCACAATACCTCATGTATATCTTATATATTATATAAAAATAAATGTTTGCTTGTTTGTCTCGTACGCGTTTCTATGCCATTCATCTGATTGCGATAAAACTTTCGTGAGTTGTTGTGGGCACGCCCTGAATGGTCGTGAGTTAGTTTGAACCTGCTAGGTGGCGCTGGGGTGGAGATATTTTGGAAAGTTGTATTTATGGTCCGATTTGGTTCACATTAAGAATATATATTAATTACGTGAAAAAAAATATTATGACAAAAAAGGAGCTGCTAGGTGGCGCTGGTGTCGATATATTTCGAAAAATTGTAAAAAGGGAATTAGGAAAATAAGGAAAAAATACAAAAAAAACTACAAAAATATATTTGATTACGTATAATTTTTTTTTTTTTTAAAAAAGCTTTTATTTAACTAATATATTAATATTAACATTAATAAAAAAAGGAAACAAATTAGAAAACCCTCTAAAAATTAGAAAATAAGAATTAAATCAAATTGAGAATTTTAAACAAAAAAATATAATATGTTAACAAATATAAAAATGCACTGAAAAGTAAAAAATACATTATATAAATATCTAATAAATAACCAATAAATAAATGTAATAATTATTAAATTTTAAAATTAAAATGTTCAGGAGGTACAAAACAAAACACAGATCCTTCTGGAATTTTTCAAAGCTAAAATTGTTTTTTGGTTACAGAGGATCATGCAAAATCGGACCCGATTAGAATATTTTTCCTTATATAATACCGGTGTAATTGTATAGATTAAAAATTATCAAGAAAAACACTATTCACGTACTATATAACAAATTTTTTTACATGTAACCTATTTTGTTAATCTTTCTAATTTTTTAAAAGTGTAAAGTATTTTTAACAGGATTTTAAAATTAATTCAATTCAGAAACAAAACACTTTTCATATTTTACCCTATACTTGTTTAGCGCTTTCGCTGATATATTTGCTTCTAAGAACATATTTTTGTACAAAAAAGAAATAAAATCTATCTGAAAAACTATTTTAACAAGTAAATTTAGTGACTGAAATAATTAGTATTATTTTTATAATTTAAAATTATTTTTATTCGAAAAACTTCATTCTTAAGAAAAAGATTACTACAAAATAGCTAAACAAAATAATAGACAAAATCATTAAGTTAGGTAATTAATTTTTTACAAAATATATTTATCTTACTCTTTCACACAAAAACTAGTCAACCGGTTGAGTTGAAATTTTTCATGAACGTAGTTTTTGTACTTGGAACTATTGCTTAAGAAATGTTTCATAGTTTCAAGATGGTGGCCGTTTTAATGGCTTACGGTAATAACCGGATTATGTTCCTAGCCAATATTCAACTTTACTATGGCTAAACTCTGAATTCATTTATCAAATCGAATTCGGAGACAAGCAAGTAAATTAGGTAATAAATGTAAATGAAGTTATTTGTAAATTAAATTTAAATTAACTTGACTTTAAACCAACTTGTTTTAAATTAAAGTTTCTACAAAAATAGTCTCTGTCTTATACAACATCTCTTTTTGTTATCGAGAAAAATCAATCAAATTTACCCCTTAAATTAAGTTTCAGAAATTTTAGTAAGGCTTTATTTTTTTACCCCTAAAGTAAAAATCAAAGCGAAATATTTCGCAAGATAAAGCTCGAAAACAAAGAGTTTCCGAACCCATGTTTATTTGAGTACGTAGATATTTTAACAATTTTTTTTTTTTAGGTATTAATAATTCCTGTACAGTAAAAATTTTATTACACAAAATCTATTTATTTTTTGTTTAAGTGAATCATTTCTAAAATCTCATCCTTTATTATGTAACATAAGGACATTCAAATATTAAAGGATTTATCACTGAAATAGAGATAGCTAATTACAAAGTTTATTTTTAACATTTGAATTTGAATTAAACTATTATTAGTTTTACAGTTATTTTAGTTTTAGTTTACAGTTGTTTCTGATGCACGGCTTACACACACAACTTAATTTCAAATATTTATCATTTTATTTAAATATAATATTTTTTCGTTTATTTAATTCAATAATTCTGAATAAACCCCGCGTGCATACCGCATTTAATTCGCGCGGGTGAGGCGATCCTAACGGCGACGGTCGGCGCTAACTAAACTAATGTAATTTCAGAACTTACGTAGAACAAATTTCGCTTATACGGTCGGCAACTGGTGTAGCCCCGAGTCTTAACGCACCATATACCTAATCAAGCGGGTGATCGAGTTCAAGGCCCAGCCAGATCCAGTTACTTTTTTACACTTTAAATATTATTCATTTATTTAATTCTACCGCTCAACTGTGATGTCACAGCATAGCTATAGTTTAGAGAATTTTTTCGGGTGGCGTGCAATTTTCCAAATTTTTTTTTTTGCAAATATTGTTATTTTTAATTGTTAACAAATGTGCCTAAGAAAAATATGACTTTAATTAGGCAAAATCTCGAGATACTGAAGATGACTTTGCTCTACCGTTTCACCTCCTTGATCCTCAAGTTGAAAATTTAATGGCATCAATGTCTCATACATAGAAGTAAACTGACCAAGTTTAGTAAAACTGGTACAATAGTTCTGGAGATATGAGTGATGATTTATAGGCCAACACCGAACATACACACGTACATACGAACATTAATATCCAGAAAATTTCCATCCTGGTTTTGGGTTCTTAAGGTGTCACAACATCCAGGTCCGGAGAAAACCGCTCATACTCAAATTGGACCGATTACAATACTTTCCCTTATAGAGCTATTGTTTTGCTTTTTTCTGATTTATAAATCTTTTCTAAAAAATATATTTCTGAAAATTCAAAATTTTCAGTTAGGTGTTTTCGTATTATATTAAAATTCATAAAAATTAGAATAGATAAATTAAGAATATAGAATTATATTTTTTAAATGAATTAAACATTTAAACATTATTCGTTATTAATCATACATTTAAGAGAAAATAAATAATAAATGTTTTTTTTTAATAATTTATTCATCGCACAGGGAATTGCAAATTGTACAGTTAAATAATAATAATAATTTTCCATAGAGCAACAAAAAATAATATATTATGTCCTTCACCTTGGATGTAATTTAAACAGGAAATAAAAATAATATGTGTTCAACTTAACAATAGGTTTCATTATAATTACATTACGAATTGAAAACCGCATAAACTTCGTTTAGTGTAAGACAAAACTTGATTAGAGGATGTTAAATCGTCAAATAAAATTTAGATATTTAGAAACTGAACAAATAATTCTAAGAAAACTCTTTTATTATTAATAATATATATTATATATAAATTTATAAAATTTAATAATTTAATTTGCTTCGCTTATAAAAATTACTAATAGATTACTTAGTTACCTATTAAAGTAAAGCATTTTCCTACTCTAAACGACCTTTAGCTGCGTACTCATTTGACAGAAATTGTAAAATGAGATTTTTATGAATATTTACAAAGTATTTATATATTTCCGTTCATTTCCACAAAAGAGACAGAGCATTAAACAGAAGATGTATATATATTAACGGGAGATAATTGTACGTATATATGGAAAAAGTGTTAATAAAGCAGAAATATGATGACTTAAAAATTAAAAATATTTTTTAAAAAAGCTTTTAACTAATATTAACATTAATAAAAAAAGGAAACAAATTAGAAAACCCCTCTAAAAAGTAAAAAATAAGAATTAATTCAAATTGAGAATTTTAAATAAAAAAATATAATATATAAACAAATATAAAAATGCATTGAAAAATAAAAAATAAATTATATAAGTATCTAATAAATAACCAATAAATAAAAAAGAAATATATGTAATAATTATTCAATTTTAAAATTAAAAGTAATGAAAATATTTAGTTAAATAAAAGCATGGCGCAGTTTTTATAACAATCTTTTCGTATAAATATTTATAGACATTTGCCGTATTTTAAAATATATTTTTTGTTTAATGAGGTTGTTTAGTATATGTATATACTTTTTTTATCTGTAATAAAATAACTCAAGTTTTAATCCTTTGATGGTTCAAATTTGCACCGAGATGACCTTTAAGAGTTAATAAGATTAAAAATAAAAATTAAATTTAGAAATCTTGCACAAAGTTATTACATTTTGACGGTAATCTGAAAAATTATTAATTATTTTATCATTATTATAATTGTAATCGTAATTATGAATTCGTTAAATAAAAATTCATAATTAATTAAAATGAAACTTTTAGCGGAAAGAGAGCGTTCAATTTGGTTTAGATTATTGGCAGAGTTCGTTTTTTCTAATTTGTTTCCTTTTTTTATTAATGTTAATATTAATATTAGTTAAATAAAAGCTTTGTTAAAAAGTAATTTTTTATATGTAATTTTATATTTTTGTAATTCTTTTTTTTGTTTTTTTGTATTTTTTTTAAGACTAAAAAAAAGTAAAAATATTTATTTTTACACATCCGTGTAAAAGTTACATACAAGTACCATAGTTACATAAGTTACATACGTGTACCAAATTTCAGTAATTTTCATGCGATAGTTCATGAGAAATGACAATTTTCAACTAAATGCATGAATTTAGCGTAGGGGTAGGGCGTGGGGCGTGGGGGTTGGTCATACAAATTCCGACACCGTAGTGCTGTATTGTCATCGAAGTTACATACGTGTACCAAATTTCATTGATTTTCATACGATAGATCAAAAGATATAGCAGTTGCAAAATTTGATTATAACTAAAGCAAGTTAAATAAAAACTTATAAAAAAGCTCTAAATAACTTTTCAATTGTTAAATACAGAAAAATGAGTTTTAGCACTTCCTCCAAATTGGTAGGGGAATCTAAAAAAAAATTCTTTAACGTAAGCAATTAATAAAATTCTAATAAGTCAAAAATCAGGGCGAAAACTACTTCCAATATCGAAAGAAAACATTTTTACCCCAATTTTTACGTTGACTGTAGAATGAAACTATATTGATATTATTTTTATCCAAATTATTTAAAAAATATTAGTGATTTTATTTTTTTGCATTGATAATTTTTTTAAAAATTGTCCTATAAACTATATATTTTAATAATATTCGAGAAAATTTTTGTGAAGATCTAAAGAATTTCGTTTAAAAATGCGCTTTGTTTTAGATTTAGTAAAACTTTTTCCGGTAGATTATTAATAAGTAAATAAAATTTAATGACAATTTTTTTAAATAGTCTTCTTTGGAGAAAAATAATTAGTTTTTAGTGAACTAATATTAATTAAAGTAAGTTTGAACGAAAGAAAAAGTTATCGAAAATTGACTTTTATTTAATCCTAAATTTGGTAGAAATTGCAGTCATTTTAAATTAGACCAAAATTTTCTTTTTATTAAAAAAGTATAATAATTTTTTAATGAAAACATAACTACTCAAAATAAACGAAAATAAAATAAAAATTGTGATATTTCACACTGGTAGATATATAAATTGTTCAAATTGCTCTTCTCCATCGCTATTTACGTAATGCGTCCTTCAATCATTGAGTGGCTTGGAATTGTTTCATTTATCTTCAGTAGCGTTACAAGATCTTCATCCGTAACTCTTTTTTTGGTTTAGAAAGTGTTTTTGTAATATTCACAATCTTCAGTTAGCATAATTACGTAAATTAAGAAATCCACAAAAAAACTCCATCAGTTTTCTGTTAGGTAATTCAAAAATACGTTTTACACTGTAATATGCACTCCTTTTATTTCTTTCAATTCTTTAGGCTTAAATATTATTTAGCTTAATTTTTTTTTTCAATTTAATGCTGATTAGCTGTTTTCAGCATGAAATATAAAAAATTTCAGTAATAATTTAAGCAGTAAATTATTAATTTATTAATTACTTTAGCTGTAAATTAGTTTTGAATATGAGAGTTTCATAATTTTTTTTTACGTAAATTATCCAACTAAGAACTTTAAAAAATATGGATATGGAAATTAATAGAAAGAAAACAAAATATTTATTCTTATATTAAAGATAAGGAGAGGATGGAGAAGTGATAAGTCGTGCTGTATGGTTCAAAAACATGGACGATGATGGCAGTAGAAAAGGACGAATTAAGAAGATAAGAAAGAGAAGTATCTACCTAAAAGGACATACGGACCCGTAAGGGAAACAGATAAGTGGAAAGATAAGGAAGAACAAACAATTGAAGCAGCTGTATGGAGACCCGCACGTTGTTGTCGTGATAAAGGGGAATCGTTGGGCGGCGGCTGAAAATCAACGCAGTATATTTTAAGAAACAAAATATTTCATGGAAAACCTGGAGAAAGAAGAAAAAAAGGAAGAGGTTTTGGAGGAGTTACAGGAGATTCTTCGGAGATCTTCGTCTTTAGAAAGATGTAGATTAGAAGTTGTAGGGGAAAGGTGTAAGAGAGCTGATAGGAGAATATGGTACAGAAGGCCAGACTCTTTAAGGCTGCATGGTAAAGAATGAAGAAGTAAAACAACTTTAATGACCATTATTCTACTGGTTTTTAATTAACTTTTCATTATTTTTTACACCACTGCCCAAAAAGGAGTGTAATGTATTTGGGGTGAATGTACCCTAAATACATGCTATATTAGTAATTATCCTATATTAGAGAGCAATGCTTGTCGGCAGTTTTTTTTTGTTGACAATCATCTTTTTAAATTGTTTAATATTTATCTCTTGTTTATTTAATTTAAGTAGTTATATTGTTTCTACAATTTCTGTGCAATCTCAAAAAGACGTTTAGTTTAGTTTAAAATTAAAAGTTTTTTCTGTTTTATTTTAAATGTATCGGAAATTCTTAACTTTTTATTTGCTTTCAGTTAAATTTTATTTAAATAAATTTTATCAGAATTAAATTCTTCATAAATTCGATTTATAGGAAATTAAAAAAAAAACAGATTTATTTCAAACCTAAAAAGATGTATTTTACGATTTTAATTTTTTGGGTTTTATAAATATTTTCTTGGAAACTTCAAAGGATATAATTCTGGAATGCACGTTTTTATGTTTAAGTTAAAGAAAATTTATCAAAAACCATTAATTTTATCGCAAAATTCATGTCCGAATTCAGTATAGCTTCAACCGAATAGAAACAAAGCGAAATTTTTCTCTAACCGTAATCCATAAATAAAACTTATCTTTTTTTTGTTTTCCGTAGGAAATGTGAATATCTGCTTGAACCAAACGCCCAGTATCCCTCACATACTGGGTGTATGGATTTCACCGCCTATGCGGTGAGATCCACTAAAAACCCACTCCCTCACGTAGGGCTAGAATTAACGTAAAGGCATAACATCAGCACCACAGGCACACCTCTAATTCACACCAATATTTTCATAACACATTCGCAACTATATACACTCAATATTTACAATTAATAATATATACAACTCAGAATTTACACTATAGCTATGCCGGCCTCAGACAACAGGAACGCGTCTCGCGGGAGCCATTGGTGACGACAATGCCGAGGCACCCCATCACCCCCCCCCCCCCGTCACCCGCCCCCGAAGGCCGTCCTCCTGGATTAGTTTAAACTGTAGTACCCTTATAAAATACCAGGCATACGCAGTCCTACCCTCACAGGGGGAGAGCATTAACCGCATGACTCCCCCCCCCCCCCACGACAAGTTCAACCACCATGCAGTATCTCCTGCCTCCCACTGGGGCACAAAAAGAAGGAGCACTTCACCATACACACATCAACAAAGTACTGGCAAGCTCCAAGCTCCTGTTTCCAATCCTGTACAGGATTTACATGATAATTTCAATCGATATTTACAATTAATAATATTAATATAATAAAATATTAACTTATCTGGACCTATCTATTGTTTATATCATTTTTTTTTCATTATTTTAATTTAAGGAATATTCATGTAAAATTTATCAGGAAAACTCAATATATTCAAGGAAATTGTGGAGGAATGTAAATGATATTTACGGAGAAGGAAAAATACGAAAATCAACGCAACAAGAGAGAGAGAGAGAGAGAGAGAAATAAACAATTGAATAGAAAGAGAGATATATTTAAACTTGTTGTACATTCTAACTACTCAAACTTTAATTGTTACTCAAATTGAGAGAGCTGCGTAGTAAAAGTTTGCTTTTAGAATCGTTAATGAAATAATGATACTAACGAACCGCTTTCCGTCTCTCTTTTCTTCTCCTTTTATAAAACATCCTTTTTCACTTTTATTCAACCACCGTACGTATTTATCTTTAGGCGTGACGTATTACTAAGTTAAAGTTTCCTACATATTATATGGAATTCCTGAAATATTAGTACTAATGTACTATTGTTATCAACGAATTAAAAATGAATGACTCAATTTTCTCACTCATATATTTCACCTCGTTTATTTCAACTCTCTTAATATTCTTCTCCCTCCAGCATTATAATTAAATTTTGACTCTTAAATTAAATGTAAAAAAAAAATTATAAAAGCTCCTAACTGCCATACACCATTTTTATGACTGGTTATTAAACAAAAAAAAATGTTTAACTCTCAGAAAGATTTTTAATGATGAAAAATTTTCCAACCATAAATTATTTATCACAAAAACCATTCTCATTAAATACGTGTTAAAATAACTCAGTGACTGTAAGTAATTTATATTTTTTAAAGCTTGTTCCTTTTAAGATTTTTTATTTTTATTTAAAAAAAGAAAAAAAGAGTTGACAATATAATAAGCCTTAGTAAAAATATAATATAGCTAGGTTACTTTCTACTTAAGAATAATAATAATAATAATAATGAGTTTTTTCTCGCTAAATATTAATGAGGTTCATTAAAAAGAATTAATAAACAATGCCTCTAATGAGATTTTTTAAGACAAGAATTAAACAAAATTATTTAGTACAAGACGCTAAATACGAAGGTCTTTCAATAAATAGAGACTATATGAAACAGCGGAAAATTATGCAATAGAATAAACTGTCTGACATTCAATTTGGCAATCCTGTTATAGAAAATATCTTCTTTTTTTTGTCTTCAGTCATTTGACTGGTTTGATGCAGCTCTCCAAGATTCCTTATCTAGTGCTAGTTGTTTCATTTCGGTATACCCCCTACATCCTACATCCCTAACAATTTGTTTTACATATTCCAAACGTTGCCTACCTACACAATATTTTCGTTCTACCTGACCCTTAAATATTAAAGCGACTATCTAGGATGCCTTAGTATGTGGCCTATATGTCTGTCTCTTCTCTTAGCAATATTTTTCCAAATGCTTCTTTCTTCATCTATTTGCCGCAACACCTCTTCATTTGTCACTTCATCAACCCATCTGATTTTTAACATTCTCCTGTAGCACCGCATTTCAAAAGCTTCTAATCTTTTCTTCTCAGATACACCGATCGTCCAAGTTTCACTTACATATAAAGCGACACTCCAAACATATACTTTCAAAAATCTTTTCCTGGCGTTTAAATTAATTTTTGATGTAAACAAATTATATTTCTGATTGAAGGATCGTTTTTCCTGTGCTATTCGGCATTTTATATCGTTCCTGCTTAGTTCATCTTTAGTAATTCTACTTCCCAAATAACAAAATTCTTCTACCTCCATAATCTTTTGTCCTCCTATTTTCACATTCAGTGATCCATCTTTGTTATTTCTACTACATTTCATTACTCTCGTTTTGTTCTTGTTTATTTTCATGCGGTAGTTCTTGCGTAGGGCTTCATCCATGCTGTTCATTGTTTCTTCTAAATCCTTTTTACTCTCGGCTAGAATTGCTATATCATCAGCAAATCGAAGCAGCTTTATCTTTTCACCTTGTACTGTTACTCCGAATCTAAATTGTTCTTTCACATCATTAACTGCTAGTTCCATGTAAAGATTAAAAAGTAACGAGAAACATCCTTGTCAGACTCCCTTTCATATTACGGCTTCTTTCTTATGTTCTTATGTTCTCAGAAAATCTCATCGGTTCAAAAAGAATTTCCATTATTATAACCTCTTGTTTATTTAGAAATGTTAACTCTTTCTGTACCGTGGAAGAACAGCCCTGTAATGATATTTTTATTTTGTTAAGGTGTATAACTGACTAAAATTTATTCATAAAAATTAAAAACAGTATGATATAAAATGTATTTACAACGCAAGTCTGTAGAAGTGAATCGAGTAATTTATATTTGGCTGGATTGCCACTGATTTTCATGGTAAAGGAAGACTAATGAAAGTTGCGAGAAACGCTTTAGCAAAGTCGCATTGATGATCTTATTTGTAAGGAAAATTTCGTAGATATTTGGGAATATTTAGTAATGATGTCAGCATGGTCCATTCCATTGTACATGATAAGCTGAATTACCGCAAATGTGTTCAAGATAACTTCCGAAACAGATGTCTCAGAATCACAAAGCCTCCCGAATTCATATTAGTAAGAAATTAAACGTAGGTATTAAAAGCGGAAATTAATTCTTTATTAGATCTCACTGGTTTACATGGCATTTCTCCCGCCTATTCGGTCGCCCTAAAGCATACGACCAAATACCTGTGCCACAAACGGCTACTGAGCCTCGAACAGTTTAGCGAACAGTATCCTAAGTAGCTCCTAGAGCTTACGTAACAGCGTGAGCAGACTAAGCGTGGTGCCATACACCACCGGCTTACGTGTCCCAACCGCTCACTTGTCATATACGAGGTGTGTGAGTAAAGTAATGAGACTGACTTTTTACTTACCAAAGTTTTTATTTTTTTCAAACCACAATATTATCCCCTTCAAAGTAGTTCCCTTGAGCAGCTGTACACCGGCGGAGTCGTTGATCCCACTCCTGGTAGCAGCGCTGGAAGGGTTCAATTGGTAGGGCTTTTAACTGGTCGGTCACAGTCTTTTGAATGTTCTCAAGAGTTCTAAAATGACGTCCTTTTAAGGCAAATTTCAATTTCGGGAAAATAAAAAAGTCACAAGGACTCAAATCAGGTGAATAGGGGGGGGGGGATTGAGGAATCGTAGGAATGCGTTTTGAGATCAAAAATTCGCTGATGAAAATGGCTGTGTGACACGGGGCATTGTCATGATGAAGCATCCACTCATCTGTAATGTCTGGTCTCACGCGTCATTTTTTCCTGAGCCTCTCAAGGACACCTTTGTAAAACACTTGGTTGATAGTTTATCCTGGAGGAACAAATTCTTTATGCACGATACCCCAACTGTCAAAAAAGCAAATCAGCACGGTTTTGTTCTTTGATTTGCTCAATCAACAATTTTTAGGTCGAGGAGATGACTAAGTGTCATCAATACATTTAAATTTAAAAAAAAGTTAAAAAAAAAATGAAGTCGGATTTGAACCAATGTGCCTTCCTCTTGTAAGATCCAAATATTTCATTAATTAAAACTTTATTTAGCGTAACTCTGAAACTGATGAAAATAAGTATCACTTATGATATAACGTTGAAAATCTCTCAATGTGGGCTTATTACTGCAGTTAAGAAAAATCCAGAATCCAAATTTTTAGGGATTTTGGGCTTTTTTGGTTCAGTCGATTGCAATCAAAAGGAGCAGTGCACCACTAGATGTTACAAAAATCCTAAATTCAAAAATTTCAACATCCTACAGCTAATCGTTTTGGAGTTATGCGAGATACTACGTACAGACGTCACGCCGAAACTAGTCAAAATGGATTCAAGGAAGATCAAAATGGATATTTCCGTTGAAATCTGAAAACCGAAATTTTTCTCGATCACAATACTTTCTTTACTTCGAACAAGGAAGTAAAATTAACATTAGCAAAAAAAATAAAAAATTGTCAAACGAAAATGTAATAAATACAACGCGACTTCATAAAAGTATGAAAAAAGAATTACAAAGAAACTGCGTGATAAGAATACAAACCAACTTGCGCTAAGTTATTTGGAATGCATTATTATTTATTATTTTTTACCATAGGTTTTCAAATTAATTTTCTTGAATTCTAATATATAAAATTCTTTGAATATTTGAATGACATCACACTATAAGGAATCTTAATAAAGTACGGAAATATAAAAAAAAAGTTCAACAATTACATTTAGAAAAATGAAATACCTTGAAACAAACTATTTTTGGAACACATCTAACTTCCGCATTAAGCCCTTATAGTGTTGTCACATGTGACTATAAAAGACATTGACAAAAAACTCCGAGCTATAAAAATCCTAACCTGAAAAATGGGCATTTAATGTTTTTAACATTTTGTTTTAAAAGTGTTTTACAGTCTTTTAAATAACTGCTCAACAATGAAAAAATAACATTTAATGCACCTATTTCAAAATGTTTTTTGAGTATGAAATGACCATACTCCAAGCCTCCATAGGGGGGGGGGGGGGCGCAAATCAAACATTTCACATAGTATCTCAAATATTAAATGACCACCTATTTTGGTTAGAATTGTCGTAGTCCAAATAATTTATTTTAAAATTCTTGATTATCAAAATTTGTTAAAACTGTTTATCACAACCCGACTCTTTCCATTTAAAATTGTTGAGCTGCCATCGTCCATGGTGGTTTTCTGAGGCTTCGTGAATTTTATACCAAAAAATAGATCGTTTTGAGATAGGAGCATTTGCTAAATTTAATTTTTCTGTACTTAACTGTTGACTTTTGACTATTTTCTACGTTTTTTAAAATATCATCATAATTAAATTAAATAATTAGGAAATAATTAATTTTATTATTTTCTGCATCTTTTATAGTTATTATAATTATTTCTAAGTATTTAATTTAAATGGAATATGTTCTTTATAAAATAATAATTATCTTCCAGGAAAAATTCAGAAAAATATAAATAAATTAAAAATATTACATATATCTATAAAATAGAATGTAATGTAAAGCTATAAATAACAGTGGTACAGGTGTATTCTAATATAAAACCACATTAAGTAAAAAAAAAAAAACAGTGTGATATAGAATTACACAAGGCAAATTATTATTTTAACTGTGAAATTAATTTAATAAATTGGTATTTTGTTCTGTTTACCTCATGTTTACATCTACGATATTATATTCAACAGAGAAATGTCTTTATGTAATATGAAACCAATAATTTCGCTTCGAAATTACGTAAAAATAAGAATAGAATCTATAAGGAAATACTCTTTCTAAAGATTACAAATCCAATTATTATCGCCTAATGATAAAGAATAAAACTTTACTTAGCTTCTGAAAAATTCAAAAGCCTAATCAGGTTTGAAATCACTAACTTCGTGGAAATTATAATAATTAATAAATTTATATATATATATATATATATATATATATATATATATGTATAAACCTTTTTATAAAAAGACTTTAGAATGTTTACTACCTATTAAAATGAATCTATACATAAAATGATTTTAAAATATTTTGGAAACTAAAAACAGAATAAATATATAAAATAGATGAAAGAGGAACTTTTAAAACCTAAGGATTAAAGAAAAGGAATGTTTGGCAATAATGTAGTTCTGAGAAATAATTCATAATCCATCGGTTTGTCGATCAAGGAAAAATCAAAGGAAAGTGGACGGAAGAAAAATGGTGCACTTCGAGGAAATAAAGGAAACTTGGAAAAGAAGGAACAAGAAATGATATAGTCGTGGTAGCCTAGTAGCCTACCGCTCTGAAAAAATTATAATTTAAGCAAATAAAGTGCTTAAAATGCATTTATAATCAGGCCATTACTATTCAAATTTTATTATATCAATTGCTATGATTATGGATTACGACCTTTAGTTAAAAAAAATAAAAAAATTTAAAAATAACTTTTTAAAAGAGATCACATACATTTTTATTATATTTTATGAATAATTTAAAAAAATATTTTCTGGTATAGTACTGCATACATTGAATTATTACTAATCACAAAAAAAAAACAACCGGATGTCTACTATCAAGTAAATTGAAAGAGCTTTTATTTCACATAATGCAAGTTCAATTGAGCTAAATAATGCAAATTCAGTTTAATTAAAATGCTTCCATTTTTATCAGTAGTTTGTTTGTAACATGAAAAAAACAACATAAATTACTAAAATAAAATTTCAATATTTTTTATCAAAACTAATTATTTACTTCTTTTTTTTATTATTTTTATTTAAAAAATAACGAGGATGATACTTAAGATCTGTATGTATATTTTTTGATATTTAAATCACACACTTTACAAAAGTATGGTTTTATCATTTGTTATTCCACATTTCAAAGATATTGCTAAACATTGTTAAAAGCCGAAAAAAAGGGAAAATATGGGAAAAAACCAGTTCAGTTTCAGATTTACGAAGGGAACTAGAGAGGCGATACTAGCGCTGAGAGTGTTATTGGAAAGAAGAATTGGGGTTAAAAGGAAGACCATTTTGACTTTTGTAGATTTACAAAAAGCCTTTGACAAGGTGGATTGGGAATTTCTATTTCAAACAATGAGGGAAATAAAGCTCGACTGGATGGATAGAAGATTAATTCTGGATCTAAATAAAATGCAGAAAACGGAGATTGAAATCAACGGCTTAAAGAAAGAGTCCAAAATAAGAAGGGGAGTTAGGCAAGGTTGCCCACTGTCACAATTTCTGTTTAATTTGTTTATTGAAAAAGCTACTGTAGAAATAAAAGAAAAAACAAAAGGAATCAGAATTAATTGATAATCCATACATTGTATTCGCTTTGCACATGATACTGTGTTACTGGCGGAATCGGCAAGAGGAATGGAGATTATGTTAGAAACACTATTTAAAGTACTAACAAAACTTAAATTGAAAATTAATGAGGAGAAGAAAAAGATTATGATTGTAGGAAGGTACAAAGGTTGATATTAAATTAGACTGTTGTAGAGAAGGTTGACAGTTTTTGTTATTTGGGAAGCACCGTCACTAGCCATAATAAATGTGCCACGTAAGTAAAAAATGAATAGCGCTGGCAAAACGAGCTTTCCAGGATAAAAAGAATATACTGACTGATAATCATATGAGTATGCAAATAAGGAAACGGTTGACTAAAACTTACGTCTGGAGTGTTCTAACTTACGGGTGTGAAACATGGATGCTTGGTAAAGCAGAAAGAAGAAGACTGGAAGCAATGGAAATGTACATTTGAAGGAGAATAACAAGATCAAGCTGGATGGATAGGAAAAGAAATTATCAAGTGTTAGCAGAAGTGAGTGAGAGGAGGTCCTTGATAAACGTTATACGAAGAAGAAGAGCGAAATTGATAGGACATGACCAGTTCTTGAAATATATTTGAGGGCAAGGTTTTGCTTAAAAAACCTTGAGGTAGATCGAGAGCAACCATCATTAATAATGTTAAAGAAGAGATGGGTCTTGGTTCATATAACGACTTGAAGAGAGAAGCGGAAATGAGAGTGACGTGGCTAAATCTACAAGGCGTAGCCTTTAGGAATGATGATGATGATGATGACTTTACAAAATGGATATTTTTTTTTAAATATTTCTTAAACAGAGATTAAATTGCCTACATACGAGTAGATGAGTGGAATATATATATATATATATATATATATATATATATATATATTGGCATCATATCGTAATATTGAATTATTGTAATAATATAATGATATAATCCATTATACTATAATTTTCTCGTATTTTTATGTGAAATTTTAAATTATTTAGAAAATAACCAGATACATTACAGAAAATAACCAGTTGCATTCTAGAGATATTTCAGTGTTTTATATTCCTTGTTTAGCCTTATCAATACTAAGAGTTTTCGTTTTTACGTTTCTTACAATCGGATTTTATTTTATTCCGACATATTTTTTTCGGGGGGGGGGGGGGGGTTATCCAAATTTCAAAGCAAAAAAAAAATAAAAAAAACTTATAAAAAATAATAACGATTTCAAAAGTTCATAAAATATCCTAGAAGTAAAAAATAATTCAGTTTCTGTTATTTATTTTTTTATGTCAAATTCAAATTAAGTTGGTAGATGTTTTTAGTTTGACTCCAAACTTACTAAAATTTTAAAAACTTAAAGAAAAATTTTAATAGTTATATATTTTATTTGTAAGATTTTTTCTTTTTAAATTTCCAACAAATAGAAAGGGTGAACAAAAATAATAGCAGGATTTTAAAGTTACTTCATATCTCCCAACTTACAGTAATAAATCACAAATAAATTGAATGAGTAACATTTGCAGTTTTCCGTACAAATTTTCAATAAGAGCACAATATTAACTGATAAGATATTTTGTCCCATACATTAAAACCTGCATTTCTGTAGTAATAAAAGCGACATCTACTTCAAATAGGATAAATCAGAAGGTAGCAAAGGCATATACAGAAGATCTATTACAAAATCCCAAAGGAAAAAATCACGTAGGGTCAAATCAAGTTATCTTGGAAGCTTCTCCAAACAAGCTGTATCATTGGGTCCATGCCGACCGATCCAGCGATTAGGGAAAACGTCATTCAACCAAACAAATACAAATTAATGCTGGTTTGAAGGCTCACAATCTAATTGCCAGATAAACTCTCTGGTCCATCTTGTTGTAAAGAATCTTGTTGTCCATTTATGCAGAATATACAAATAAGTAACTCCTGTTACGCTTGCTTCAACGAAAAAGAAATTTCCTGTAACTTTCCGTCAGTAATATTACAAAGAAAATTTTAATTTTGTGGAGTTCATTTCACATTTTAAGAGTTCGTAGCATTTTTACTCATCCCAGATACGTACATTATGTTTTTTTTTAAATTTTCCACTAACATAAAATGTCCAAATTATACGATCAAGAAAATGGACATCTTCATGCTGCAACATTTCAATTGTGAAATCGGCAAATACAGCGTAGTCGTTAAGCTTATAAGCTTGTAACAGTTATAAACGGTATGAACGCACATGTAAGCATTTCCTTAAAATAGTTCACGCTGACATTGCTAGTTTTCGGCCGACCTTCCTAACAAATATTTTAGGACTATGCAGGAAAGATTCCCTGACACGTTCAATATTTTCTTCAGACACCTTCGATCGTCCCGTATTCTGCTCTTTTCCCAGACATCCGCTCGTTTCAAACCGATTACGTCATCTACCAATGATACACATCGTTTACAGAATCATAATTAAACTTTTTGCAAAAAGCACGTCAAAATGTTTCTTACAACTACAGATTCATATTTAGCAGATTGCTAAGCATAGAAGGTTTTCTTTTGAGAAGTCTCCATATTTGTTAATGAAGTTGTCAAGCGGAAAGATAGGAAATCAATGTAGGGCCATACCCGTAACTGAAACTGACTTTTTTCCATTTTGCTTCTAGCCTTAAATCAAAATTATACAACTGATTCAAGAGATATTATAACAAATTAAAACCCCGATTTTATTTTTTGTACACTCGGTTTATAATAGAACGAATCATTATCTTAAAAAAGATAAGTAATATATTTTCAAGCATAAAACATATATGCATGACAACTGCAAGAAATCATTTGCACTTAAAAAATATTTTAATAAAAAAAAACCACAAATAATTTATTCGAAATTGTTTGTTTATTCGAAATTAAAGTTATTATTTTTTTTTAGTCTCCCCTTTATTTTATTAATTTCGGCGTTTTACGAAGTCTTTTCAAAGTCTTTTGCCATTTTTAAACCCACTTGACGTGTATTTCAAAGAAAAAATGATTTTTTGGTCTAAAAAGTGATCTTTACAGATACCCGTTTTGTTTTAGTCAAATCATTATATTATTCGTCCACATTTTATAAAAGCATCAGTACGCAGATGCACAAAAATTCTATCTGGGATATCCGAAATAGAGTTATCCTGCTAACAGTACAATGAAGAGAATAGTGTACCACATTAGGACGTCTTAGGTAAAAAGATCTGATGTGGACACCACATGACTTCCTACTTCCCCTATCAAATTACATATAAACATTTTTAAAGTACATAAGATTTTATTTCACTAATAACTTTTGATTTCTTTTCATATATTTTTTATCGTTAATATTGAATTATTATTTATTGTAAAATATTTTTTTACAATCATAGGTTAATTATTAATAAATCAATTTATTTAGATGAAAAAAAAGGAAAAGAAGTCGAACTCGAACCGATGTGTCTTCCCCTGGTAAAATCAAAATATTTCATTAATTAAAATTTGATTTGACAATAACTCCGGAACCAAGGAAAATAATTACCCTTATGATATATCGTTGAGAAGTTCTCAATGAGGGCTTATTCCTGCAGTTAAGAAAAAGTTCAAAATCCAAATGTTTTGGGTTTTGGACTTTTTTGGACATTTTTGGTGAATTCGATTGTAATCAAAAGGGGGGATGCACAACTAGATGTTACAACAGTCTAAATCCAAAATTTCAACATACTACGGCTAATCGTTTCTGAGTTATGCAAGATACATAGCTGCGTATAGATGTCACGCCGAAACTAATCAAAATGGATATTTCCGTTGAAATCTGAAAACCGAAATTTTTCGCGATCACAATACTTCCGTTACTCCATACAAGCAAGTAAAAAACCAATCGTCAATCCAATTTTTCTAAATTTTGACGATTTCAGATGCGATGAATTCATTTCACTTCTTTCTATTTAAATTATTGTTAAGCATTTCGCCAAACACCAGTGTTTTGTAACATAATAGTTCATTTTCATTTCATCCTTATTCATTTTTCTCATTAATTGTTAAAATGATTTATTCGTCGTAATTAGCAAGAACCCAATTGCAATCCATTCCAACCCTGCACATCAACTGAGCTTTCTAAATTCTGGCATTACACCAGAACACATTAAGTCTTACTTGAGCAGTTAATATAAATCGTTGGTACATATATCAATAAAATCTGTGCAAACGTTTTGGAATAAAAACGGGAAACATACGATTAAACATACAATAATATGCTGAGGTAATGGGAAAATAAAAATAAAAATATCTATATGGTTAAAGATTAATATAAATATAGTAATTTGTATTATATTGTTAATTATATGTTAATTATCATAGAATGTCAATCATATAAATTTTATCTTATATTTCTACGAAACTTTTATATTAAATTATGTAACCCATAACAAAAGTTAAATAAACATAACATTAAGCGATAAAATATTATGTAATTTTAGATAAATGCATAATTAATAAATTTTTAAAAACCAATATATGCGCTTTCCAAAATCGTAAGTTTATCAACTTTTTAATTATAAAAATAATAATTTGATAAAAACACATTATATTTTTTTTTAAAGAGCGGGCATCAGCATCTACGGGTCATTAGACCGGTGGAAATTGATAGCGTATGAAAAGATGCCATGCCTGAACGGGAATAGAACCCGAGAAATAAATGAAAATTTCAATACACTCTATGTACGTCATATTTATGTATCTTTATAAATAAAAGACAATTACCTCGTCGTCCCGCCAGATAGCCGAACTCAGTCTTTTAGGCGCCATGCCTCTAATGAGGGGACCCCAAAGGATCCCCCCCCCACCACTGGGACTCGATCTTTATGCCTTGCCTCTAATGGGAAACCTCCGAAAGGATCGCCCACCGGGACTAGGTCTTACTTTCCCCCACAACGGTACTGCAAGGAAGTCCCCACCCGATAATCGTAAGCGGGAAGACCGAGGCCTCCCTATGTATGTTTGAATAAATTTAAAAAGTTTGAAAAAAAAAGATTATATTATATACAAATTTTTCACCCGCACGTTCTTTATTTACCCTGTATTAGTAATTGTTCTATATTAAAGAGCTATGTTTTATTTTTTGGCATCCTGATTCCATAGGGGAAGACACATTCCGTGTGGCAGTTTCGGTCGCCACGCCACCCCCTCCGTACTTAGCCCTTATGGGTTTTACCGGAGGTCATCTTCAGAATCTTGGCAAAAGGCATCTCTCAGCCTCAGTCAGGATGCCACCGATGCGAATACCACATGTGATATTCCCGTCGGTGAACTACTAGGAAATAAACTCTTTAGAACAAAACAAATTTACGTCGAGTCTTTAACAAGACTGAGTGACATGAAGGAAACGAAATTAAAAACTCAACTACCTACCCGATAGGTTTATTTTTATTTATTTTATAATCTTTTTAACCTCCGGGACTACCGTTAGATATTGCTTCAGAGAATGAGATGAACTAAAATTTTTTAGCGTGTTAAAAATGCCATGCCTGACCGGGATTCGAACCCGGGACTTCCTGATGAAAAAGGATAGGTTAGAAGTTGAGTTCAACAACCAACCATAACATAAAAAAAAAAACAAGAAAAAAATAAAACTTAATAATCAAAACACTATGAAAACATCAAACCTTATAACACAAGATCAACAAAACCAAAATCCAGAAATGACCAGGCGGAACCCTAAATTTCCGTTCTCTTGCTAGGTATCCCATGGAATTTTCAACGATTACCCAATCGTCCCGGTTTTTACCAATTCTCATGGAGATCTATGTCGAGCCAACAAATAATCTCTGTGCGCATAAGTATTTTGCGCATTCGTAAATTACATAGTATGCGTCATCTACTTATCTACAATCTGGACACACACCTCTGGCCTGGAATCCTCCAGGCCAAATCACTGGAGTCTGCCTCGGAAGATGCCATGACCAGAAAGAAATTCCGTCATACACTTGTTAGGGTGAGCCCAAGAGGCGCCCCGCAAACCAAAAACATCTGGGAAGAGATCATGCATATAACGACCACCCACCCACCCTTTCCTTCATCCATCTGGCCTGTCATAACGCATTGCCATGCCGTTCTATCTCGGGGATTTTTGCCGAAGTCAATTAACATGATTTCTTAGCAACATAACGCTGCTTCTTTTCAATGCAATTAAATTTATCAGTTTCACGTCTTTGTTTGTCCGTTACCATTAATAATATTAGGTGTTGAGCCCTTAATAATATAGCTTTTAATTTTTATCCTTTCCGCTCAAGCAGGCGCCGCATATAGCATAATTGCCTCGCACACGCCCTTATACAGGTTACTCATAGTCTTAAAATAAAGACCCCAATCAGGATACCACTCGTCGAATACCAAAGAAGGCACGAGGTGTTTTTGGCAGTCGTGATTTTTAATTTTTTATAAATTTAAAACTTGTCTTAAATTTATAGAAACATTAATTTTTTTATGTTTTTAATGAAGTAACCAAAAAAACCTTGAACCTTGAAAACCTGAGAACCTTAATTCCTGGGAAAACACTTGAGAAATGAGGTAATACTTATGTATAATTTTCCATAATTTCTACTGCCTTTCTTCAAGCAAATTAAAATTCAAAACATTTAAAGCAAAAATAAAAATTTGTAATTCGTAATAAAATGCATTAGAAGATGATTTCAAATATACCGTTCTTTAAAGACTTTTTTTTAATAAGAATGTTATTTGTAATTAGATTAATGTACGTCAAGCATTTATTATTATTATTATTATTATTATTGTAACTACTTGAAGCATCTCAGCTTCTAATACGTTAAATGAAGATGAGGAAGGAAAATTACTTAATTTTCTACTAAAATTTAATAAACTTATATCACAAAATGTTAAGAGAAAATCACACTTATTATAGCGGTTGTGAGAGTTACAAGACCATATTCTCACACCTCTGCTTCATCCGTCTTGATTTTCCTTATCCTGCAAAAGATCTTAACAGACATTTTAATTAAGTGTAATACATTATAATTCTTAGTATATCTTTTCATGTCTGTTCATTTACCAAATATTTCTTCTACCCTATACTAAAATTGATAAAAATAGAAATTATACCTGAATATTGAATTTTAATGACCACAAAATGAAAAAAAAAAACATTTTATTTTTTTTTGTTGACAATTTACTTTATATTTAAACTGGAATCTTTGATATACATATCAAAATTTTGTAGCTTAAAAATTCTAAGATTGACCAGGATTTGAAACCGAAACCTTCTAGTTAAATTGCTGAAACATAATCACTGCACCGTTCGACAAAGTTGTACGGATGTTAATTAAAACCCTTATGAAAAAAAAACAATTAACAAACCAGAATGAGAGTAATAAAATATAACTTCATAAAAGTAAAAAAGAATACATAGGAACTATATGATAATAATGCAGACGAAAGTGTGCTGAGACTATCTGAGATGCATTAATATTTATTATTATTATTTGTTTTATTATAACTCACAATGTTTTTTTTCAATTTTCAATCTGTTGTTTTTGTTTCTCCTAAAATTTTGAATCCTTAATTTAACACACTTCCTGACATTGTCTAATGATGAAAGTTTGCACATTTACTAAGTTCGGATACAATACAAAATTCTACCATTACTTTTGCAAACATACTCCCGTACGGGGGTAAATTAAGGATGGAAATTAACAGTGCGGGTGTAAAGAATCTTTTGAAATAAAAATTAATCTACTAATTTAACTCGTGCAATGTATGATAATAATTTGATTAAAACTAAAAGAAAGTTTTTAAACATTTTTGTAATATAATTTATCTTAGTTTTCCAAACTAATTTTCTCGAATTCTTACTTAAAATTCTTTGAATACTTAATGAAATTAGGATACAAAGGGGTAATAAGAGTATGCAAATTCTTTAAAAAAATCTTTCAACAGTTAAACAAAGAAAAATTTAATTTAATATATCCTTCTACCTCAAAATGATCTATTTTTCGGTATCAGATCACAACTTCAAAAGCCCTTAGGGGCCCCTCATGGATAGTTACTCAAAAAATCTTAAGTAAAAAGAGTAGGGTTGCCACGTAATTTTAAAGAGCATTAGAAAACAGACAACTGACTTAATCACTTCAGATTATTTTAACTCTAACCAAAATTTCAGTCTAAAAATGTTTTTCATGGTTACTTTTAAAAATGGTTTTTAAATGTTTTAAAGTAACTGTTCAACACTGATACACTAAACAAAATTGTATCAATAACTCCTACCTCAAAACGATTAATTTTTCGTGTGAGATAACCATAACCTCACGACTCCATGGGGAAAACATTTTAGAAGTAACTTAAGTAAACGTAAAGCATTTTACTTTTTTTTTTCAATTCCTTTAAAATGAGACATCATAATCGTACACTTTCCCTTTAACAATTTTGAGTTACTCTCCTTGTGGGAGTTTGAGAATGTGGTGGTTTGTTGAATTTCAAATTTCTGTGTTTTAGTGTTGAAAAGTTATTAACAGTTGTCATACTTTGTTAACAATACTTACCCACATAACAATAGAAACAACGTTGTAATAATTTGCATATATCAATTCAGAATAAAACTTTAAAAAATCTGGTTTGGGTATCACATAACTTCCTTGTACGCTATTAAATTGCATATACACATTTCTTTTTTTTTTAAATGAAACGTACATAAAATTTTATTTCATTAATAACTTCTAATATTTTTTCATTTTTTGTTATTATTATTATTGAATTACTATTTATCGTAATTTTTTTTACAATCAGAGGTTAATAATTATTAATAAATAAAATATATTTAAATTAAAAAAAGGAGATAAAGTCTGATTGCGACCGATGTGCCTTGCCTTGTAAGATCCAAATATTTCATTAATTAAAATTTTGTTTGGCTATAACTCTGGAACCAATGAAAATAAGTAGCGCTTATGATATATTGTTGAAAATCTCTCAATGAGGGCTAATAAGCCCTCCAGTTAAGAAAAGTCCAAAATCTAAATTTTGGACTTTTTCTGATACTTTTGGTTTAGTCGATTCCAGTCAAAAAGGAAAGTACACAATTAGATGTTAGAGCAGTCCTAAATCCAAAATTTCGACATCCTACGGCTAATCGTTTTTGAGTTATGCGAGATACATACATACATACGTATGTGCGTGCAGACGTCACGCCGAAATTAGTTAAAATGAATATTTCCGTTGAAATTTGAAAACCGAAATTTTTCCCGACCACAATACTTGCTTTACTTCGTACAAGAAAGTAAAAATGATCATAAAAATAAAGAATTCATGGCTATATAAAAAAAAAGAATAAGAGACTGAAATGAGATTTTACTTGAAGTGTATTATATAGTTTTGTTTTTGAAACTAGATGTGAAATACCAGCTGTAAAAAAATATATCTGGGTTTTAATTTGTTATAGTATTTCTTGGAAGAGGTATATACAGTGTTGATTTAAGACTAGAATTAAAGAGCAAAAATAGTTTGATTTAGTTCGACGCGTGACCGTGGATTGATTTCTTAATTTTCCGCGTGATAGCGCCACTAGCAGAGACGACTCGAACACAAAGTCTTGTGTATTTTTCCGTTTATTACATGTAAATCTACAATTACAGTTCAACGTGCGTTCCCTAGAAAATTTCATTTTGATCCTCCAAGTAAAAATAACATTCGTAAATGGCATAATCGGTTTGAAAATACCGGTTGTCTGTCCGTGTAAAAGGAAGAGTATGGGACCACAAAGAATGTCTGAAGACAATGTTAAATGTGTACGGAATGTTTCCTGCATACTCTTAAAAAAAATTTCTTACTAAGGCCGGCCGCAAACAAGCAATGCCGGTGAAACAATGTGGAATGTTTTATGGAACCGTTTATACATGCGTTCTCACCGTTTACACTTGTAACAGACTTTAATGTCTATCGGCTACGCTATGAGTATCGACTAAACAATGGAACATTTCAGTATAAAGATGTCGATTTGCTTGATCGTATTGTGTTTAGTGGACAGTTATCAATTCATCTCAGCACAGAGATAACGTCCGTTTATACTCGTACAATGCGAAAGGAGCTCCCAAAAAAAAGTTTTCTGTGCAATATCCCGACGGGAAGTTTACAAGCCGTTCTTTTTCGTTGAAGCAAACTTAATAGGAATTTTTCATGCCGGTAAACAACTGATGGTTTTGTTCCTTCCTCAACTGCAAGATGAACGAGAGAATTTTACTTGACAAGTTGGTGAGCCTTCTCACTGGCTTAACTCTGCACAGGATCGGTTGTATGTCGTTTCCTTCGACCGCTGGATCGATCGGCATGTTAACTTGCTTGTTAGCATTAACTTGCTGGTAAGTTACCTATACGAAATACAAGGAAATATTATAATTGTGAATAATTTCGGTTTTCAGATTTCAACGGAAATATCCATTTTTTCTATCCTTGAAACCATTTTGACTAGTTTCGACGTGACGTCTGTACGTACGTATTTGTCTCGCATAACTTAAAAACGATTAGCCGTAGGATGTTGAAATTTTGGATTATAACATCTAGTTGTGCACCTCCCCTTTTGATTGCAATCGAATGGACCAAAATTGTCCAAAAAAGCCCAAAATCCAAACCATCTGGATTTTTCACTTTTTCTTTACTGCAGTAATAAGGCTTAAAATTGAGAGATTTTCAACGATATAACATAAGCGATACTTATTTTCGTTGGTTCCAGAGTTATAGCCAAATAAAATCTTAATTAAAATATTTGGATCTTACAAGAAGGCACATCGGTTCGAATCAGACTTCATTTCCTTGTTATTTTTTAGCTTTTTTTTAATTTAAATATATTGATTTATTAATAATTATTAACCTCGTATTGTATAAAAAGTTTTACAATATATAATAATTCAATAACAATAAAAAAAATATATATGAAAAAAAAACAGAAGTTATTAGTGAAATGAAATTTTACGTACTTTTAAAAATGTGTAAATGTAATTTAATAGGCGTACTAGGAAGACAAGTGGTGTTCATAACAGATTTTTTTTGTTATCTTACCGTCAAATCAAACGTAATGGTATTTAACTTTAATAAAATATTGAATTTTTTTCCATTAATTATATGTATTATTTATTAAATATTTTTACTTTATACAGAGAATGTAAAAATTCCTTTTTTCTGAAAAGAACGTTTTAGATCATTTTCATCGTCAAATAAACTTTCAACAAAATTAGTGAATAAAAATAAATAAAATTTTTAATTTTTTAATTGAGAATTCGGTAAATAAAATTATACTGATTGATGTTTCTCCTAGCTTAACGATTATTTTTTTATAATCTTGACTTGATAAATTCTTTAGAATAAAATCTATCAAAAAAGCATTACATCTAAAAAAAAAAGATATAACATACAACAATTTAGAATAAATTTAGAAAAAAAATTTTTTTCGTGCAAAAAAACAAATTTTTATTCTGACGTGTCATGTCAAAGATCGGTTAGTGAACAATTAATAAATATGTTGTTAGCGATATATAGCTCTAATCTGGACAGCATTTAATTAAATGATTTAATGAATGTTATTATAATTTAATTAAGAAAGTATGCAGCGGGAGAATCAGATCTGATTAAAAAAAGAATGACTAATTTAGTCGTGTGTATCCTGTTACGATGTTTCATCGTCATATATGGTAACATTATGTAAAGTCGATTAACTATATGAAAATCGATCATTTATTAACTCTTCGATGATTCTAGCTAGAATATTTGAAGTCATCTTTAATGAATCATAATCAAATATCGAGGAAGTAAGTTTACAGTAGTAAATAATTTTTAATATTCATCACATAATTAAAAATGTAATTAATATAAATGAAAAATTGATTATATCTTCATGTTATCAGAGTTCAAGTAAACAAACCGTGCGTACGAGTATCAGACAGCCGATTCACAAGCATCTTCTGTAAATCCTGATGCGTTTCAGCAACCACGCGCTATTATATTTTAAATTATTATATATATTTTAAATTTAAATAAATTAAGACATTTTATTTGAGTTTTTAAGAGTTGTTAAATTGTCCACAAATATCAAATTTAATTTCGTTTTCGTCATCTGAGTGCGACAAATCTCGCCAGTCAGTATTAAGAGATTCAACGGGAAGCTCAATTTTGTTTTCTATTATATTATCCAATCCCCCAATAATTTGGTTCAATAATATCCGTTACATTTTAACATAATTTTTCCATTCCTGCTGGCCTGTTTTATGTATGGCTATTAAGCATAAATTTTACATAAAAAATTAAAAGCTTAAATATTAAATTAAAAAGCAGTATACAAGTAGTTAACGTAAAAGCAGTATTTTCTGACGCTACGTAACATTTGATTTTTCCCTAAAATAACTCGATCGAGTTAAGTATAAAATGATAGGGAGGTAATCGAAACACGGTGTTGCCAATGGATCTTGTTAACTCATTAATTTTAAACGCGTTAAAATTACTTTTAATACGTAAAAACGTTTGCAGTAATTGTACCTTAAGTTCATCCTCTTGAAAAATCACTACTTCTCAATTAAGTCATATTTAGTTATCAATCTTTTTCCAAGACACGGCCGGAATTATTTCCTTTTACATGAATGATAAGGGGCGTTGTCTAAGACTATAACCGAATTATCTTTTAGAGAAGATAACACATCGCTATACTATTTCTCAATATATAAAATTCTTGTACTCATTACGAATCTCGTTTTAATCGAAATCGTCAACTTTTTCTTTAATTGACCTGCTGGGTTTTGTTTTCTTAGGAGACCGTAATTCATTAGTAGATTTATACTCGCGAATCACATTGTACACTGAAGCAGCAGAATCTCCACTTATGTTTATAGTTTTGTTAACGACATTTAAAATCAACACCGATGGATTGCTCTGTAATTTGCTTTTTTAAGTATTTAAAATGATTTCAAATGCGGCTTATTCCGCGGCCGCAAAAAATAATTTTTCGCGGTCTTTTTTTTTTTTGAAAAGATAACAAAAATTGTTCACTATTATCAGCTAAATCGGTACCACACAGTGTCAAAATAATGGATAACTCAAGTCGTACAGACACAAATCTGGGAATACAACTTACATTCTAGTAAACTTAAAAAAATTTCATTTATTTATTTTAAATAATATAAAGTAAATAAATAAATAACAGAAACACAAAAATTGAACACGAAAACAAAAGCGTAATCATATGAAAATAACAAGGATTTTAATAAAACTGAGAAGACATAATAAGGGTATATAATTTTTTGATTACATTGACTACTACATGGCAAATTAGTTACACGAAGAATATACACGAGTAACGATTGTAGTATGAACATAGATATGGCCGCGTTGTGAATCGGAACTGATAGAAGGGACATGACTGAGCAGAAACATCATGAAATCACTAACACACGTAACATTTGTTTATTCTTCACTCTACGAGCTAACTGAATACAGTATAAAATAATATTTTGACGAGATATAAAAACCTATAACTTTTAAAACAAAAAGTATATAGGTTTATAGAAAAACATTGTTTATAAAAATCTTAAGCAGTAATTAAAAGGTGTACTGGGTCAGGATATGTAAAGGTGAGTTTGTTCACCCGCTACAGAACAGAGACACATTAACATTATATTCTGCGTTTCTTGTAAAACTGTATAAACCTACTACAGAATTAATATCTCCTACTAAATTATAACTTACGTATTACTAAACTAGGCCTCAGCTAGAGGAAGATAGACAAGAATACAATTTTTTTTTTATTCCAGAACTGTAAATTATGTGTAATAATCTGTTTCTATCGGTATAATTGCATTAATATTTTTAAGATATTTACTGTGAGACGAGAAAAATACTGTAGCAAATAAATTTATAAGACACATTACTTTACTTTTCTGGCATCATAGCTCTACAGAAGGAAAAGTACGGTAATCAGTCAAAAAATGGAGTATGAGTTTTTTAATTTTTCTACGTTTCATGACCCAGGCCTCAAAAAACAAAAGAAGTGTTTTTTGAGGCCTTGAAGGGGGGTGATATTCATACGTACGTTAGCGTGTTTGAAGCTTAATAACTTTTGACTGAATAAACCGATTTTGATCAAATTTGGCACAGAGACTCTTGTATATGGGGCAATTTGTAGGGTAAAGGTTTGGCTTCAATTTCTTCAGGGGGTAAGGTAGATCGTTTTTGGGGTCAATTTTCTAAAAATTTGACAACCTAACTCCATTTTATATTAAGCATAGTACATGCTTTTCTTATAATTTTTGCAACCAAAATCTCCCCTTCCCCAAAAATCGAAATAAAACAATCTTTTTATTTATTGCATATTTAACCGAATCTTTCTTTATAACTTCCTAAGCAAAGTAGTAGTGCAAGTGGACCAAAAGAAATTTTGGAGGCAGTATTGAGTGTAGAAAAGCCGATCAAAGTTAAAAATATCGATTGTTTTTTTTAAACTTTTCACGAATCATTATTTTTCTATTATATGAATATAAGTATACCCATTGTCAGAAAAGTATTAGACTTTGTCAGCTTTCTTTCTTCACTGATTTAAAATAAACAAAAAATACAAGGCATTTGTTCCTAAAATTTAACACAGTACGGAGTAAAATTGCAGTGTTTGGGATTTGTTTGATTGAAATTATTATAATACTTTTCTAAAAGAAAAAAGCTGACAAAATGTTGCATAACCTTTCCATCTTTGCCGTTGATAGATTTTTATATGAAAAATATACCGTAGGTTTTTTAAATACTAATGAGTTAATTATCCAAATTTAGAATACAATCGAAAAAAATCTGATGTGGACACAACATAACTTCCTTGTAAAGGAAGTTAAATTAAATTACATATATACATTTTTTTTGCACTTTTTTAAACTTATTTCATTTGATCTTCCAGTTCTTTAATAAAGATTTTTTTTTGTTATTGAATTATAATTCATCGTAATTTTTTTTACAATCACAGGTTAATAATTGTTAATAAATAAATCAATAGATTTAAATTAAAATAAAAAGGAATGAAATCGGATTCTAACCGATTTGCCTTCCCCTTGTAAGATCCAAATATTTCATTAACTAAACTTTTATTTGCCTTTAACTCTGGAACCAATGAAAATAATTACCACTAATGATATATCGCTGAAAAGCTCTCAATGAAGATTTATTACCGCAGTTAAGAAAAAGACTAAAATCCAAATGTTTTGGATTTTGGGCTTTTTTGGACATTTTTGGTGAAGTCGATTGTAATCAAAAGGGGAGATCCACAACTAGATGTTACAACAGTCCTAAATCTAAAATTTCAACATTCTACGGCTAATATTTTTTTTAGTTATGCGATATACATACGTACGTACAGACGTCATGCCGAAACTAGTCAAAATGGATTCAGGTATGGTCAAAATGAATATTTCCGTTGAAATCTGAAAACCGGAATTTTTTTAGATTACAATATTGCCTTGTACTTCGTATTGGAAACTTACCAGCAAGTTAGTCTGCTTTTAGCGAGCCTGTGTGTTTTTTCTTCTTTTAATTTTTTGTTATAATTCAGAAATATTGGTAAATATTTTCTTATTGCTTCGAAAGTGTTTTTTTATTTCATTTTTTATTCTACATTAATCTTTTCTAATTCCATTTAACTGAAGATTATGATTAACTACCGAAATGCGAACTAATTTATTTATTTTTTATTTTATTAATTTTAATTTTATTTCCCTTGTACAAAATATGACAAAAAAAAATTATAATATATAATTAGCAAACAGAATACCTGTGCACAGTTATCAGCCATTTCATATAATATTTCTAAAAAGGGAATATAAAAATTAAAATTATATTTAAAATAAATAGGAACAATTTAAAGATCCTACCCAAACAACTTACTTATTAAAGATTGAGATCGATTTAAACTTATGTTGAAAAAGATACTAAGACGAAAAGAAAAAAATTGAACATAACAGTAGTTTAACAAATGAACACTCGCACCCATGCATTAAAATACAACATTCTAGATTAAGTAATATCAAAAAGGTACAAGAATAAGAAGATAATGTAAATATTTATATTGCAGTATACTTTTATGCTTAGTATATTTTATAAATTGGAATAAAATGAATATTGTCATATTGTTAACAATGTTTTGTAACAATACAAAATAATCCTGAATAATCTTAGTATTAATATTATGAGTACAAGTATAAATATGAATTTACCCTTAATAAGTTTGCCTTCCTTAGTTTTAATTAGCTCCGTTATAGGATTTTATATAAAAAGTTAAATCATTGTTCTGATTGGATTAGAAAATTAACTATGTATGATTTAGACAGGATGACAAAAACATGTTTAGAATAGTGATTCATGTATATTATTCATCATTATCCACTCGTCTATTTCTTTAGGATTCTTTTAGGATTCTGTTACACATAAATTTAGCTGGAATAAGATTTAGCAGAAATATACATGACGTGTCTTTTGCAGACTGTTAGGTCATTTCAGGAAATTATAAAGGTGATATTGTAACAAGACCGGTATAGCGAGCCTGAGTAACGTATTCCTACCAATTATTATGAAAGTAATATAATGTATAATACTTGGAGAATCCGAAAAGGGACAAAAAGGAGAACCCTTTTTGTAATGTATAGGTCCGTTTAACAATTGTCCTGTTATACTGCCCGCTGATAAACAACACTTCTTATACAGTGAGAAGAGACCAGATTTGGAATACATGAAAAGAAAAACCTAGGTCTACTGTTCTCATGCTTCGACTAGGGTCCGGTTCGACAGGTAAAGAGGCTAACAGTGTAAATAGCCCAGTAATACCAGTTAAAAAAAAAAGACCACCAGACCCCCCCAAACCCTCCGCGGACCATTATATTTTGTAGGGCTAGACCAGCAGCTGCATCAAGTTCAAATTTATATATAATAGGGGGGCATCTTATTCAAAATTGTCACCACCCCGGCGCACGGGCGCACGAAAAACAACCTGCGTTATGTATATCTCGCCTGCCTGCCCTTACGGCGGGCAGACATCTAATCCTTAATAGAGGTATATCGCGCTCAGAATAGTAAATCCTAAACCATACTTCTACTGACTGAGATAGTTGTGGGGCGCAACGCCCAGAGCAATCCTTCCAACCACATTTCCTTAATTCAAACCAAGTTAAATTGAATTGAATTAAGTAAATAATTAAGTGTAGGTCCAAAAATCGCCTCCGATGTCCTTTCCTTATGAGAGGACGCCCCCTTAAATGAAGGATTTCAGCCAATCCTTGGCTGAAATAGAGCGCGTCACGGAAGATAAGCTTATCAGCACATCGTTCCGTCGGGCCCCTACCGACAAACCCTCCATTGGATCGGAACGCAATCCAAACTTCACAAAACGAATAAACGTCAGCCCATTAGAATCACCCAGCAGCAAAGGACGTAAGTCCGTATACTGCGAAATGTAGGAGGGTATTGCACCATCCGACATCCTTGCGTTCCGTTCCGTTAAAAAATAATTCTATTAGAACCAGTCTACGATGCATTACGACGTCAGTCCCGCAAGGATATTTCTGCGAGGAGTTCAGGATATTTCTGTGTGGGTTCGGCGGAGTTCTGCGAACTAGTCCAGCGAGACGTACGACGATGGTCCAGCGAGGAGAGTCCTGTAAATCCCTTAAATAGAGTCCCTTAGTAAATCTAAGTGTACAAGAAATACTATCGGTGAGTTACAATAAAACTATAAGTGAAAAAAATAATGCAATAGACTTCATTGATAAATTGTTAGGATAGACAGCAAAGGTATTTGCAAGTGAACACTATACGATTGTTTGTTAAAACAAGACTAGTGGTTAAAAAGGGTTAAAACTAGCGGTTTCTTTTGTTAGTAGGTCTAATATTCTACTTGTCTACCTGGAATAAATTCCGTACAATTATTTATTTTTAACTCAATCTTTTGTATAATCTGTATTTATTATTTACTAATGACATTTATAATTATCTGATGTGTAATATTTCGATTGTTACCCTTTGTTGATTACACCCTGTTTTTATATCATTCTTACCGTTTTGATTATGTATTATGTCATATACTTTATTATATATTTGTATGTTTGATTCGTGGTTATTGATATGAAATATTATTATCGTTTACTACTATTATCCTAATTATTATTGTTATTGTAACTGCTATATTAATATTTTTGTTCATTAATTGTTTTATTATTGTCACTTATTATTATTATTATTGTATTTATCGCCATTTTATTCTTATTAATTTGTCTAGTTGTAATTATGAACATTTTAAACTAATAAAGTAATTATATAAACATTCTAAATTTTCAACCTCTCAATATCCTGATCAAGCCGCGAAACACGCGACAATACAGATGGCTTCAGATTACATGATGAATCCGGTATTAAAAATGTTTATATTTTTGTTAATATATAAAACAATCCTTTTGACGTAGAGGTATCATTATATTTATAAAAAAAAAAATAAAGCAATTTATAATAATTAAAATTATTTAGTATTAAATAAATAAGAGATTAAGATGGTACGAATACAGTTAAAACGTGGTGGACGACATATGTTAAAATTCAGTACCCAACCGTTACTGACGACCACAATTAGTCGTAGTGTTTGTCCCTGCCAACATGTCTGACAATCAAAATGATTTATAAGCATTTATGTTTATGTCCACGTGCTTCCATGTCGTTCCGCTTCCACTATAATTCCCTAGATAATTTCCACCTGACTTCCTCAGTTCTATCATGTATTCACCTTGTTTTGTATTTATATGCTAAAACTATTAACCTCGTTGTAAATTACAAATTAGTTGTGGGAAAATAATAAATTAACCGGTTGAATATATAATTATTTATTCATTAAAATGTTTAAATCTTTATTATAAAAAATTCAATACTAATTAAACACGCCAAAATTAAATAAAAAGTACATATGAATAGAGAATTCAATATAAACGATTAATTTTCGTCTTTTTTTTAAATTAAATGAAAGATATTAGGCATTTATTTATTTGTTTATAAAATTTAAATAATTTTTCACTTCCCGGCAAATGTAACTAGAAAATTATTATTAAATTAATTTTTTTTAATATTGTCATAATTTTTATATCGAGTACAACTACCTACTACGTTTTTTAGCTTCGTCATAATTAAACCAAATGTTGACGCTTTTCGGATAAATTTTATTTTTTAAAATTGAATCTATCCGTGACTATGCAATAAAGCATGTTTTGAAAATAATAATTTGAATAAAACAAAAAGTAAAAAAATTCGAATTTTATTTAGAAAAACTTATTTATCTTATATCATTTTGTTAAAAATTAATTCTTTAAAAGTTTTCTTTAAATGTTTTTCGTGTTTATTCCATATTTATCAACGTTATTGTTCGTCAAACATAAAAAATCTGATATGGGCATCATATGACTTCCTTATACGCCTATTAAGTTACATATAACATTTTGTTTTAAATGAAAAGTACATGAAATTTTATTTCATTAATAACTTTAGATATTTTTTCATAATTTTCATTTTTATTGTTATTATTGAATTAATATTTATCGTAAAAATTAAAAGAATCAGAGGTTAATAAATTATTAATAAATCAATGTAATTAAATTTAAAAAAAGAAAATAAAGTCTGATTCGAACCGATGTGCCTTCTCCTTGTAAGATCCAAATATTTCATTAATTAAAATTTCATTTGGCTGTAACTCCGGAACCAATGAAAATAAGTACCACTTATGATATAATGTTGAAAAGCTCTTAACGAGGGCTTATTACTGCAGATAAGAAAAAGTCCAAAATCTAAATCTGTTTTGGATTTTGGGCTTTTTTGGTCCAGTCGATTGCAATCAATAGAGGAGGTACACAACTAGATGTTAGAACAGTCCTATATACAAAACTTCAACATCCTACTGCTATTCGCATTTGAGTTATGAGAGATACATACGTACGTACAAACGTCCCGCCGAAACTTGACAAAATGGATTCACAGATGATCAAAATGAATATTTCCGTTGAAATCTGAAAACTGAAATTTTTTGCGATCACAATACTTCTTTTACTTCATACAAGGAAATAAAAACAAGTTTTTTTCATCCCAATTAATTGGTTTCATCCCAGATTTCTCAAAAACTACTGCAGATACGGTTCTGGCATCTATTTTATTCAATTTTCAAGTCAAAAATTATAAGAAATATCTCATTTTTTTCCCTTAATTAACGTCCTAAAATTTCAGTACGACCTCATTTTACCGGGATAGCTGAAATCGGAGCAAACTCTATCATTAGCCGTAACTCACAAAGGACATATGTTTATTATTTGAACCTTTTCCATTATTTTAACGAGTAAAATATGTTACGAAAGTCCGGGAAAACGTAGTGATACACTCTGTATATAAAAAATAGTATTAATTATCTAATAATACAGATAAGTTTAAAAATTCATTGAAAACTAAAATTAAATAATATATTCTTAATTATTTTTACGATTTGAACTCGGAGGCTGGGGGTAGGACAAATTAAAGTTAGTAATTGATGATATTTGTTTGTTTTAATTCGATAAAAATGTAATATTAATGTATTTATTTCAGAAAATAATTACCAGTTTACATAAAAAGTAAATAAATAAAAGTTAAAGTGTTAACAT
The DNA here is from genome assembly GCF_047948215.1 of Lycorma delicatula. Taxonomy (NCBI): domain Eukaryota; kingdom Metazoa; phylum Arthropoda; class Insecta; order Hemiptera; family Fulgoridae; genus Lycorma; species Lycorma delicatula. The sequence continues at coordinate 114,302,395 of NC_134463.1, read as the reverse complement.
TTTTTACGACAAAGTATAGATTGCACAAACCAGCATAACCAGGTTGTCTACCAGAGTTTGGATAAACTCAGCATCATTTATTAGCCTTGACATACTAATACCATAATATAAGCTTTACTTTAAAAAAAAAAAATCTAGCACTCTAGTGAAATATAGGCATACAACGTGTATAAACTGATATGCGCGCGCGTGTAACATACCTGCATAAATCAATAAAATTGACCTTGATGTTAAATTAAATAAAAATATTATTATCTTGATTTTATTAGTTTTTTTACATGCTTTATTTATAGTCTCATCAACGATAATAGTCTGTAGCTACATAATTACATTTATAATTGCATAATCATAAATAATTAAACAATAAATACCAAACACAATAAGCAATAAACATTAAACTAGAACAATAATAATAAATGGGTAATAAAATATTGACTATATTGTCTATTTTAACTTTTTCTTTAATTTGATACAGATACCACGAATGTTAAAATTGAAGAAAAGCTAAAAAAAATAATTTTTAAAACGTTTTTAAGTAGGGTTTTTAAAATTTTATTTTTATAGTTTTCTATAAAAATAATTTTATAGTTTTAATTGACTACAGGTACAGAAAATACATACAGCAAATACTCTCTTTAAGAGCTGTTGTTAAGGAAATATTTTTTGTAATGAACTAATTCTACGAAAGACTGATTAGTTTTTCAGAATTCCTCTATCAATTAATACAGTTTTAAGTTTTTTATTATAAAATGAAAAGGTTGAAATTTCCTTATTACCACTGGGAAATATGTACCTTCTATTACTTTTTAATCAATGGACTTGACATTATTTCAGGTGTTATTACATAACTGTAAACGCTGATTTAGTCCTTTCTTTGAATTTTATAAATAATTATCTTTTCCGCCTACATAATAAGGACAGACCGACAATTCAACAGCAGAATATACCTTCCTTTGATTCGTATAACAGGTAATGTAATAACCAGTTAGACGATGCGTAATCATCTATATTGCAGTTCTCATTAAGAAATTCTTGGAATTTCGTACTTTGTATAACAACTTCGTAGGTAGTCCATGACTAACTGTATCAAATAATTTTTTAGTATCTTGCTTTGTGATTTATTTATTTTTTTTAAATTAAAATAATTTTGTTTGTTTTTTAGATAATAAATAACTTTTCCGGATGCAGATTTTAACTTAGAAAATATATAAATATATATATATTCTTTTTTAGTTTTAAAAACGTATATTATTTTTCTTTTAATAAAATTTCTTTAAAAAGGAAAAATATCGTAACCTCGTCGAATTTGTTACCAGTTTTAATTATTTATTTATTTTTTCTTTTTTTAGGCATATTGGATCATTTTAGTCAACTCTGGTTCGTCTTTTCTTTTAATTTTTCTTCTTGATTGCTTCCCAATACTTCTTCATTCTATCAGATCTTACTTTTTTGAGTTCTTCTGAACAAACCCTGTTATTGTTTTCTTTTTTTTATATTTTAAATCTGAAGTTTCCTTCTTTTAATATTTTTACATTGTCAGTTTTGTTTCATAAATCTTCTGTTGTGATTTCTAGTTCTTGCATATGTTGTTTAATTTCGGTTATCCAGGTCGGTGTTTTGGACATTTTCCAGTACTTCTCGACCAGTTTCGAGCCTGCTCGGTTCTGTTCTTATTATGTGTCCAAAGAAGGGGATTCTTTTCTTTTTAAATTAGTCTAGAGCTGGTTCTTCGTCTTTATATATCTCTTGGTTTGGTATGAGTCTCCATTCTCCCCCAACAGTAAGTCATATTTTATTTATCCATGTTCTTAAAATTCTTCTTTCTATTCTTTGCATCTCTACTGACTAGGAAATATTGAATTTTAGTTTGAAGAGTGTTTCGCTTCCATATGATATTGTAGGTCTGATTACAGTTTTTTTAATGTCTGAGTTTGGTATCTATTGAGATACATCTTTTGTTATATGTTGTTTTGGTGGTATTTTGCGCATATTTGAGCTTTTGTATTCTTTTTTCCAGTTTATTTTTTTCTTTGAGATCAAGTGTGATATTTTCTCCTAAATATTTAAACCGTTCAACCAGCTCAACTTTGTGTCCGTTTATGATTATGTGGTTCAATACCAGGGAATTTATGGCCATTATCATTTCTTTTCATATGATATCTTTTGATATCTGATATCTTTTCATATGATATTCTTAAGCCTATTTTTCCTGCTAGTTCTTCCATTGAAGTTCCTTGGATTCTAGCTTCCGCGATGTTATTGGCTAGAAACGCTAGGTACTTTGCAAATTCTAGACAGTTTACTTTGATATGGTTACATGTTTCCTTGCTTCAATTATTACGTGTGGTGGGTCTTTTTTGTACCACTCTCTCGTTACATATTCTAGGACGCAGTTGAAGAGCAGTGGGATAGTTCATCTCCTTGTCTTAAACCTGTTTTGGTTAGGAATGGTTCTGATATTTCTCCTCTGAATTTTATTTTGGAGTATGTATCAGTTAAAGTTAGTTCTATCATTTTTACAGTTTTGGATGTAATTCTAGGTTTCTTAGTATTTTCAGCATTGATAGTCGATGAATACTGTCGTAGGCTTTTTGGAAATCTATGAATGATGTTAGTAGTTTTCGTTTCATTTTGTGTACCTCCGTTACTAATTTGAGAGTGACTATTTGTTCAGGACAGCCTCTCCACGATTTAAATCCCCCCTGATATTCTTCCGGTTCATTTTCGAGTTGATCTTTTATTTCATTCACGATTATTCTTGAGAATATTTTATATGTACAATCTAATAGTGAAATTCCTGTCTAGTCTTCGGGGTTAGTTTTGTTCCCTTTCTTGTGTAGTAGGTGTATGAGTGCAGTAGTCCAGTGTTTAGGTAATTTTTCTACTTTCCAGATTTTTTGGAGATTTTCTAGAAGTGATTGTTTATTCTCCTTTCAAAGTTCTACCACTGTCTGGTCTTCCCCGCTTGCTTTGTGATTTTTCATTTCTTTTAATGCTTGTTTTAGTTCTTTTAGTGTAGGTGGGTTTATTTCGTTTTGGTTTGATTTTATAAGTGTGTTTGTGTTACCTGTTTTATTGTAATATATATATGTAATTTATTTATTTAAAAAAAAACTAAAACGTGTTATAATTTATGAAATATATATATATATAATTAGATATTAATACAATAAAGGAAAATTTTCGTGAGATAGTCTATCTAAATTATAGGGCAATACTAAATTTTACTAATGTGGGGAAGATTCAAAACCAGAGTCTATTTATTACTATTGAATAATACAAACAATAATGATAATAATAAAATAAGTAAATATAATAGCAGTAAAATAATAAATATTAAGCTTTCACAATATTTTATATTTCCGTTGGAAATAACATAATTGATTTTAGTTTAGTTTTCTGCCCTTATCACTCACTAACATTCGTAGTTGACGCGTTTCGGAGTATCTTCATCTCAAAACTACTTTTAACACTCGAGTGTTAGTGCTATGAAGGGCATAAAATAATACTCAAATTAAATATAACATAATAATAATAATTTATTATTATTATTACCATAACAAAATTGAGAAACAACCTGACATCTACGCATTAATCAAATACAAGTGTACATTAAAAGGAAATGTACTATCACATCTTATTATTAAGAATTTAGTCTAACAATGAGAAGCAACCATCTTGAATGAGATGATATAAAGATATGTAGAATAGAACTCTGTGTTGAAGTTAATTTGAAATCAGAAGAAGAAGAAGAAGTCGGTTTGAAGTAGTCATCTAGCTATTGAATTATAGGTAGACTACCAGTCAGTCGTACGTTTGGCATAAAGCCAACCGTATGATAAAGAGAAACAAAAAGAGAACGGGGAAATTAAACGGAGTGGGGGGAAACGATAGAAAGAGGAATCGGTTGAATATAGGGGAAATATTGAATAAAAGAGAGAGCCGATGAAGACAGCAATACTACAGAGAGGTAACAATAGAACGAGAGAGATAGGAATATTAGAAGAGAGTGAAAAAGGGGGAGGAGAGATAAAGAGAGCGATGAAATGGGAGAGTTATAGAGCAACAGGAGAGGTAGTAACTCTTCAATTGATTAATGAATGGAACTGTCTGTCAACCGGAGAGAAGTGAGCGGTGCCTAGTATGTCCCAGTTCGTTAATCGTAGTTAGTGGGAATAACATCATGGTCGTATGGCGGGTCTGTTACTGTAAATATGGTAAGTTTTCGTTTTAAATTAACGCTACTGTCATAATAATTTTAAATTCAGTAATTATAAAACGATATTTTAATGAAAGATTATATGTTTTTCAACCAAAATCCAATGAACATCTAAAACAACTCACTAAAACTGCTGTAATAGTTAAATTTATGGATTTTTTAAATAATTTATAACTTATTATTTATTACCATAAATTTTTAATCAACTTCAAAAAAGGAGAGAATTTTCAATTCAAACCGCACTTTTGATTGAACTATATCATTACTTTTCCAGCTGTAGCTCAATTTCTGTTTTACAACTATAGTTATAAAGGGAGAGTAAGGTTGTTCTAAAATTTCGATGTCGGATTTTTTGTTAATGGATATTCATATTTTGAGATTCATTTTTGAATCCAAAATATGTAAAAATCCATAGACATTTCCGGAATACGTGTATGTAAACGTGTGTTGATTTGTGTTTTGATAAATATCTCCGGTCTGGTACAACATATATTTTTCGAAAATGACTCAAAAAAAAATTGTTGGTATTAAATTTTGGAAAAAATTAACAAAGGGGGAGAGGTAGTTCTCGGCAGTTTGAATTTTTTATAGTGGTGTAGAAACCTGAGCTTTAATATGAAGAAAGTACTTTTTAATTTTTCTTAAAATTCCAAAATCAATCGGAATAAGGGGTAAAAGTATATTCAGCCCTAATCACACTATATTTATCATCAATAACACTACGTTAAACTATATATTTAGTACAAATAACTGGCTACATATTTCAGTTTTGGCCTGATTTTTTGATCCCATCGAATAAGGGGGCATTACAGCACTCACATTCCCCCCTTGACAGGAAGTCCCAGAAAGTGTTTTCCAAACTTAAGGGACTAATTGAAGACGATAAAGTTTCATATAGATAAATCAAATATTTCGCTTCCCCTCTGTTAGCCATTTTCTTTTCTTTAAATCTCACTTTTTACAAATAGCCCATTTTGATGGATCTTTTTTATATTCAGTTTCACTTTTTTCCATGTAACTAAGCGGATAATGTTTTAAATAAAAAATTACACGGCCTGCATTGGCAATTTAAAAATACTATTACTTTTTTGTCGCAAATTTATGTTTTAATTTACTTGAAAAATATTTATTTTTTGTGTGGTAAACTTTCTTTTTTTATAAAGTAATCCTATGTTAAATAAAAAATATAACTAAATATGGTAAAATAAATTAATTTTTTTTTTTAAAGTCGAGCTTAAAGTAATTAATAATACTGGATAATAATCTATGAATAATACTTTACAAAGTTTTGTTTATCTTTTTTTTAAACAATGCCAAATTAATGAGTTAATAAGTTGTCAACTGTTTTAAACTTGACACTGCATTTAAGAAGGTAAAATTAAAGACAAATTTGACAAATATTTTTTTTTAATTCTAATAGATCAATAAATATTGAAAAGTACAAAACAATTTTTACATATATGGATTTTAAGGTTTGATTACACTGATAGATAAAATAAAACTTTTTTTGTTTCTTTAAGTGTGATACCATTTCTTGAATTGCTTTTATGCATACATTACAGATCTGTAAATACAATTTTTCTATCATCCTTAGTTTTCAATAAATTACGCTTCAAAAAAATTAAGGAAAAATATAGTTAAAATCTGTAAAATTTATAATTTTGCATTGTCATACCTGTTTTAGAATGATTTCGTTGATGCTTTTCTTTTATAATTAGCCTCGGGCACATCCCGAATTAATGTCCAACAGGAATCGGCTACCATATTAGTATTCCATTTCCCATTATAGCGGCTTTCCATCACCGAAATGTCGTGGTGGAAACGTTCACCGTGTTCATCATTTACTTCTCCGAGGTTGTCCGGGATAAAATCAAGATGTGAGTGGAGGAAACGTATTTTGAAAGACACATTACATCCCACAGCTCTCTATGAAGTAAGAAGTTGATTAACAATATCGTGATAATTGTTGGATTTTATTTGCGGAGAAAACGTTTGCAAACTTCTTTAAATGAAGCCTGAGCTGCACTTTCTACATTATTTAACATCAAGAATCATCATCATCTTTGACCAACTATTTTATTTCAGGACCAACAAATATCCCTTCTTAATTTTTTCTCCAGTTACATTCGGAAATTTCTCTGATGTACAAAAATCAGGGACTATCCTTCTTCATTGCTTTTACAAAATTTTTCATTAATTCTAGCTTGATATGGAGAGGGCTAAAAATATGTTTTTGGGTTCAACTAAGAGCTCATGAATAATATTTTTCCCATCTGGAATTAAGTTGTGTCGTTTCTTCCACTCTTTCGTAACATAATATTTATCCCTGACTCGGCTGTCCCATTCGCAAAGAAAACACATATACTTTCTTTTTTTTTGTTTAACCTCCGGGGCCGCAGTTAATCATTACTGTACAGAGGATGAGATGAATGATTTCTAGCGTGCCAAATGCCATGCCTGACCGGGAACCCGGTCAGGCATGGCATTTTTCACACATATACTTAGTATTACCTAACGGCACTTACAAAATAGCAATAACTTTCAAATCACCGCATATGTTCCAGCTATGTTTTTTTATAATTTATTTTTTCAAAAATGTTTTTCTTCACATCGTATGTTTCTTTTAAATTAATTAACCATAAGCGATTGGTATCGAAGGATATTTGTTACCGTTTAAATTACACTATTAGAACCACCTTTAAACTACACTTGGATGAATCTATGAAAAGGCGCCAGTCCTCAGGTTTATGAAATTGTCCTAAGCGCAACATATACTCATCAATATTTGTGCAATAAACCGAATTATTTTCATCAATAAAGTACTGAGAAAATACTTTTTGTCGGCTTTGAAAGCCCGAAATTTTTGTATTTTTTAAAAAGTAAATTCCAACTTTGCAGTATTGATCCTAATAGTTCAGCTTGATTTTTTGATAAATTTAAATCCCTACCAATTATTTATAGCTTAAAAATTATGTTAACTAAGTTAAATAATAAAAAATGAGCTAACAAAATACAATATAGGAGCTTAAAATACTAACTATACGTTTAAAAATGAATAAAATCCTTTAATTAAAATTTACAAATTTTTCAAAAATGGTGGGTGATAGAAAGATTTTGAGTTCATATTCGTTTTTAGCATCAAAAAACAGTTTAAAATCATGTATCGCATGTTAGGAAACAAAAATTATGTTTTCAGTGCACTACCATCGCAGTATCGAATATTCAATAATATTCTATTTTAATTTTAGTTTGTCCCTTCAGTTGGTGCTGCGATCAAATTGAGAAAAATATTTCGTAATTTTGTGTTATTATTGTGTTACAAAAAATCGCGAAAACAGTTTTTTTAATAAATAAGAGGCTAATAAATCAGATGGAAATGTAAACAAAGGAAAACCAATCATATCAATGCAAGATGGCCGCTATCAAACACAACGACCAATCACAAAGAGCCCGTATGGCCGTTGCTAATGTAAACAAAATCACAACTGATTAAGTAACAAGTAGGCAGCACTGCGATCGCGTTTAGAATTGTGCGCGCATTGAGAAATATTATATTATTATTTATTGAAATAACGTTTTAAAGTGTAATTAAAAAATATACATTGTGCGAATTTGTAAGGTACAGTATTGAAGTGAAAATGTTTTTTTAATTTATTTATGTGTTGTTGATCTTGGGATGGTTAAGGTTCACAATTGGGTCCGGTAGGCAGCGTGTGGGTAGGCAGAGCTGCGATCGCGTTTTAGAAGTTTTTTTTTTAATTTTTGGTTTATCAGTCAAACCCGCTAGTTGGTGCTGCGATCGGATTCTAGGATTTTTTTTTTATTTTGTTGCTTTTTGAACAGTAGCTTAGTGTTGTTCTTACATTAAAATTCGTATTTTTAACGAACTACTGTGTTTAGAGAATAGTTTGAATTAAATCCGATAGGTAGTGCTGTCCTGACAATTGGATTTATTTACATTCTGAATTTTATAAAGTTAAAGGTGAAATTTTATAAGGTTCCGTAATGTTTTGTAAGTTTCTTAATGTTCAGTATTAATTGTAATGATTTTGCAGCCACAACACTTTTCGTTAAAAAATTATTTTCCACTGAATACTGCGATTAGAGAGTGGTGTGAATTAAATCCGATAGGTAGTGCTGTTGTTTTGCCATTTGGATTTATTTACAGTTTGACTTTTATAAAGTGAAAGGTTAAATTTTGTTAAATTGCTAATATTCAGTTTTTAAGGTTTTATGAAACTTTCAATTGTTGTCATTTAATCTGTATGTATACTCAGATCTAGCAATAGCGAAGCATTGCCGAGTCTGCTAGAATTGCGTGCTTATTGAGAATATTATATTATATTATTATTTATTGAAATAACGTTTTAAAGTTTAATTAAAAAATGTACATTGTGCAAATTTGTAAGGTGCAGTATTGAAGTGAGTATTTTACATGATTTTACATGATTTTTCATCAATTTTAATGATGTATACACGTGCACTCAATAACAATCAACCTAACCTACAAATTTAAATTGTCAGTTCTCATTTGATTCTATGCAAATTTTGAAGTATTGAACGGCTCTTTGAAAATAAAAATTTAAGTTTGTAAAATAAAATATAACATTTATAAAATTAAAATATAAGTTACTTATAATATAGTTTAAAATATATTTAAAAAATTGAATTAAAAAAGTTTTCTAAAATTAAAAATAATTTGCAATTATCTAAAATTTGGTAAACAGATGTTAAAATAAATAATGAGGAAAATGATAAAAATTTCTACTAAAATTTTAACTACGTTGCTTTTTTACAGTGCTTTAATTTTTTTATTAATTGATTAACCGTTATATGGTTATGAAACATCAAAATTATTAAATTAAAAAAAAAATTTGTAGGAGGTACTTTTTTGGAATGATGTTAAGTGAAAATTAGTAATAATGTGGATGAAAATTTATTAATTTTTTACGACGTTTTGATTTTTTAATTCAATTTTCATCGGACATCTCAATATTTAGTGAAAATAAATATTAACCATACTACACATAATTAATCAATAAATCCATTACAATAATACAGCAATCACAAACTGATAATATCATACTAATAGTATATTTTAATGAAATTTAGAACACATTCCTGCTAATTTTAACTTAAGTTACTTATATTTATGTGTGTGCATTTATTACAGAATAATGCCGTGTCAGGACAACGTCTGTCGGGTCCGCTAGTATATATATATATATATATTTTTTCATGTGTACGTTGCAATCTCTCTTAAACTAATGAACAATAAGCAACCCCATGGCTAAATGAGATGAGAATGACATGTATAACATGTAAATGAGGTATAGTCTTGTATAGTCCTGAGACGTGTGGTTAATTGATCCTCAACAAAAAAGTATACCGGTATCTACTATTAAGAATTCAAATCCGTATAAAAGCGATTAACTTTTACTAGGATTCGAATTTCAGAATATATTTTATTTTTTTATACAGGTGTCCGACGAAGAAACTGAGAAACATTCAGGACACGTTCTACTCGTGAAAATAATGAAAAGAATTCAGATAAACATTCAGAAACGCTTTGTTTTTAAGTTAAGTTTATAGGTTCGTTTTACTGTGTAAAACGAAACTATATATCGTTTTACACAGTGAAACTGTATATTTATAAGCATGGTCATTTCCATTTACTTAACTGTAATATTTTAATCTTAAAAGAAAATAAAATATGAAAAGTTATAATTAGTTGCCTCTAGTAAAAATACAATTTCTTTAAAATAAAAGTAGTTATATCCATATACGAAACGTATTATGAAGACTGTTATTTGTGTTCAAGGCAATAAGACAGTTTTTTTATTAAAAAAATAATCCATAGTAGAAATGTGACTAAAATTATATAGGATGATTAAATGTTAAGTGAATTCCTACTGTACGTCCACAACAAAGATTTCATGAAATTTTAGATCGATATCCACCACCATTTCTCTCTTTCTTTCTATATAACATATTCTCTCTCTATCTCTTTCTCTTTTCCTCCTTCTTTGAAAGTATCATCGTGGGAGAATGATTTTTTTATACCTAATATCTACACCTAACCTAAGAAAATAATTTTAAAAAGGTGCCAATTGTGGGTTTTTTTTTATGCACGGCTTACACACACAACTTAATTTAAATATTTATCATTTTATTTAAATATAATATTTTTTCGTTTATTTAATTCAATGATTCTAGCTAAATCGCGCGTGCATACCGAATTTAATTCGCTCGGGTGTGGCGGTACTAGCGGCGACGGTCGGCACTAACTAAACTAATGTAATTTCGCAACTTACATAGAACAAATTTCGCTTGTACGGTCGGCAGCTGATGTAGCCGCGAAACTTAACGCACCAGGTACCGAATCAAATAAGCAATCGAGTTCGAGACCCGGCCAGACCGAGTTACTTTTTAAATATTATTAATTTATTTAATTCTACCACTCTCCTGTGACGTCACAACATAGTAGCAGTAGTTTACAGCATTTTTTACAACGTATATTTTATTTATCAATTTGAAAGTGATTCGCGCAAAATTACGGCAGTTATCGTGTCCAAAAGAAAATGAAATATACGTATATATATATATATAATATACGTACATATATATATAAACTTTTGAACTCACCGTGGTTTTGGGGTCTGGTAAATGTGGAAATCGAAGATATGTCGAAAGTTTTCGGAAGTCGAATCATGGTACTCACTACAATAGGTAGCGTCTTATGAAATCTACCTAAAATCAAGATAAAATCAAATAGATACCAATCCCCGAACACACACGCGCTCGCTTTCTCACACTCTCTCTCTCTCACACACACACACACACACACACACACACACACACACACACACACACACACACACACACAAATAATCAACATTCACGCAGAATTGCGGGCATATTTTTATTTTTATTTTTTTTGACTTTGGATAAAACTGGGTACCCAAAATTTCTATCCGTAACAGGTTATATTAGTTTATTATACACATATTCCCAATTGCAACATCTGGAAAAATAAGATTGTTACGGAGAAGTTGTGTAATACTCTTTAGGTGGTATTCTTCAGGACTATTTATCTTAATAAGTAATTCATTAATTTTGTCTTATTTGCTTTGAAGATGTTCAAACTGTTTTTCTTTATGTATCTTTTTTTTTCTTTAATGATAGCCGTTAATGCACAAGTGCGAAGTATATTACGTAAACTTCGCAAGAGTGCATTAATGACCATTTTAGAGACTACGTTTGAGAAAATATTGGGATTATTGATTTAAATCAATTATAGAATACATTGTTTACGGAGTATTTTTTTTAAGTTTTCAAAAAATACATTAAACAATATTTTGCGGTAATAGGTTTTTAGTCATATCTTCTACCTTTTTTTTAATATCGATCGGCGTTAGACATTTCTTCCTCAGAATCCGATATAATTAACAAAAGGATACAATAGATTAACAAAAGTGTAATATAGAAACTTATTTATCTATTGATGTACTTTCAAATTAACCTCTGCTTGCCTATTAATGTAGGTATGTTTTTTTTGTCTTCGAAACCCCATTTTTTCAACTCCCTGGGCCCTGGGTTGGTGATATAAAAAAAATTACTTAGATACATTTTAGGCCCTTATGCAAATAATAGTAGGAACTTTAAACGAATTCGATATTTTACTTAATAAGAAAGTTATAGCGATATTTTGTTTTTTCGAAAAAGCCCCCATTTCCATTCCCATGGTCCGATTTTGCCCGTTAACAAATTCGACCGAGATTTTGGGACGAGTTATCTTTAAGGAACAATTTCATAGTGATTGGCACAAAATTACAGCAGTTATCGTGTCCACATAAAAGTGAGATATACATATAAACTTCTGAGCTGACGGTGGTCTGGAGGAATGTGAAACGCGAAGATATGTCGAAATTTTCCGGAAGCGAATCATGGTATCCACTACAATACGTGTAGCTTTCTTATGGAATCTACCTAAAAACAGCTGATGCATTAAACAATACCCAGTTCTGACTGGTCAGTGTTAGAAATGAGTTGGATTTTGATTGGTTAACACCTATATCATAATGAAAATCTGTTTCATAATGATTATTATTATAGCTGCGTAATTCAAACGTTAGAATTGCTGCGTAGAAAAAAATTGTCATAATTGACATCGTAATACCATTTCAATTTTAATGAAAAGAAATACGTTTTTTATTAGTATAATATTTTTAAGATGAATTTATTTTTAATTAGTAGAAGACAAGAAAAATCATACAGAGATCTTTTAAGTGTCAATTATATTTAGAAAATAGTTCTTTGTATTAATTCATTAAATTAGTTATATATTTTTTAAAAAATTGGTGTTTGCTGATCAGTTAAAAACACATGATAATAATAAAAATAATAACTAATTGTCTTTAATAATTTTATAAATAATGTTATAAAATTAATCTCAATATCAAAAATGTAAATATTAGTTAATAATTTATGGTTTTGTCAAAAATTAGAAGTTATTTAAAGAACACAACTGAAATAAGTTTAAAACTGTTCCTTACAAAGTAATTTGATTTGAAAATGGGGTTTTATTTCAATATTTCATCCAGCTTCATATTTCATCGCATTTAAGTAACATATCAATATTATTTATAAACAAATTGGACAACCAAAATTTTATTTATTAGAAGGAAATACAAGTTTTCCTGCAGAATATAAAATTAATTGAAATTACAATAAAACTTGATATAGTTAGAGTTTTAAATTTCAAGGAAAGTAATTAAATCACCGGGTTGGTGTAGTGGTGAACTCATCACAAATCAGCTGATTTCGAAGTCGAGAGTTCTAAGGTTGAAATCCTGGTAAAGTCAGTTAATTTAACACAGATTTGAATACTAAATCATGGATACCGGTGTTCTTTGGTGGTTGGATTTCAATTAACCACACTACTAAGGAACGGTCGACCTGAGACTGTACAAGACTACACTTGATTTACATTCATACATATCATCCTCTGAAGTAATACCTTACGGTGGTTCCGAAGGATGAACAGAAAAAGGCAGAGAATAAAAAAATCCCAAAAGGGAATAAATTTAAGTATCTAAGGTTAAAGTAGAAAGAAATAAAGCACAGAATATTAAGGAATGGATTAATTAAAATAATAAGTAGATGTACACCGTTTGATAAAGAAATTTAAGATGAAAGGAAAAATGTATAAAGCTCTGGTATGGCCAATAATTATTTCTTTCTTTGTTTTGTAACTAAGTGAAAAAGAAGTATTAGGTAAAGAAATTAATGATGAAGAAGGTAGAGGTATTAAAATATATTTATAAAATTAAAAGAAGGAAAAAATTAAGAAATTAATACATTAGAGGAACGGAAAAAGTGACTTTATAGTCAGAAAGCTCCAGGAATATAGGGTGAGATTTTCCGGATATGCGGAGAAAAAACAGAAAGAATTTTGTTGGAAAATACGAATTAGAAGTTGGAAGTAATAGGGAATAAAAAATGAAAAACCAAATTAAGATAAAAAATAACATAGCAAAGAACCTCATAGTTAGAGAGTGCCCAAGGGGGGGGGGGGGTTAATCGAAGTAAGGATCCTTCACAACAAACAGAGGATTACAAATTTAAAAAATGGACCCAATATGCCATGGGGTTGGGTGAAGACAAAAAAATGAAAACTACCGACAACTCTGAAGTAGCAGTATTAGTGTGTATCAACTGTCGATAGGATAATTAATAGCATTGCAGGAATTAGATACAAAGATAAGGAACTGGTTTAGATAAAAAAACCATAAAAATCATTTCTAAGACTAAGAAACAGAGAAAAAGTGATAAAAAAAATAATAAACTACACGAATTTTTCAAAAGGACTATTCATAATTTTGTAATAAAAGGTATTGTTGCATGACTGAACAAATCCATTTAACGATATTGATGTATTTATAGCTTTCAACCATTAGTATCTTTTTTCAACCCCTTATACATAATTAACTGTTTTTACGAAGCGTTTATCGGGTCATTCTTTAATAGAATTAGAAAATTTATTATCTACAATTACGTTTAACACGCGTCGTGTTTTAATATCAGTCTAATCGTGGAAGAAAAGGAGGAGAGTTAAAAATTCAAGAAAAAATATGAGATAATACAGAAACAAATACTTTTGTTATCATTACTATATTATCGTTGGAAAAGATCAAAACAACGACACATTTGGGTACAGACAGTTGTGAAAATAAGACTAGAGAAAGATTATTTTTTAAATTTATTATCCAAAAAAGGAAAAAAGCTGCCAACACAGGTGTTTCTGATGCACGGCTTACACACACAACTTAATTTATAATTTTATTTAAATATAATATTTTTTCGTTTATTTAATTCAATTATTTTAAATAAAGCGCGCGCGCATACCGTATTTAATACGCGCGGGTGTGGCGGTACTAACGGCGATGGTCGGCACTAAATAAACTATTGTAGTCTCACAATTTATATTGAACAAATTTTGCTTGTACAGTCGGCAGACTGGTGTAGCCGCGAGGCTTAACGAACCAGGTACCGAGCCAACCGGGCGATCGAGTTCGAGACCCAACCAGATCGAGGTACTTTTTTAGACTTTAAATATTATTCATTTATTTAATTCTACCGTAATAGAAAGTAAAAGAAAGAATCTATAAATTTATTCGTACATTAGCAGCTATTAGTCATAATTAAATCAGGAGGATGCTTTATATGTTCACTAATTAATTGTTCCACGTTAAGTTTTTTCATTTCTCGATAACTTCAATTACTGTAATTTTATTTAATAAAACAATTACGCTACGATTTATTAAAAAATAAAATAAATAAAAATAAACCGAAATAATAAAACCAGCCTAAAATAAACCGCTGTTTCTGTCGGGACAAAACTATTCAACCGCTAGAAGTACTGCTAACCGACTTGGGCAGCCATCTTCACACACAGAGTCGGTTAGAAAACCGCTAGGAAACGTTAACCGCTGATTGCAACCGCAATAATCTTTTTTTTTTCTATTGCGGATCAATTGAATGATATACGGATTCCATTATCAATTCGTTAAACCTTTTGGTCAAATCGGCTGTGTATGTAAACGACCTAATTGTATGTTTCGGTTTACTATGCCAGAATCTAAACGAAAAAAAATCCCTTTCGGCACACCGGAAGGCGGTGGTAGATTTCATTGGTGCTAAGTGAGGGATAAAAAATATTTCCATCTTAAAGTTAAGAAAAACTTCCAAAAGTTTTACATGTTTAGCATTCGACAAGCCCCATCTTCTTACAATTAACAACATTTTGGTTTTCCCTTGCCGTTAGAGTTATTCATATCAAAAATTGTTACAAACTACCACTTTAAACCGATTCGATACGGTGCCTATTAAGGGAGGTATGATTTTTTTCGTTTTTGAAACCCCATTTTTTTCCACCCCCGGGTCAATAATTGGTTATATCAAAAACCTTTACTTACATTAGGCACTTATCCAAAGAATAGTAAGAACTTTAAACGAATTCGATATTTTACTTAATAAAAAAGTTATAGCGATATTTTGTTTTTTCTATATTTTGGTTTTGGTCACCCCTTGCCGTAAGGGTTGGTCATATCAAAAATTGTTTCAGACAAAAGTTTTAGGTAATGTTTACAGGACTAACGACCACTTTAAACCGATTCGATGCTGTGCCTATTAATGTAGGTATGTTTTTTTTTGTCTTCGA
The DNA here is from genome assembly GCF_047948215.1 of Lycorma delicatula. Taxonomy (NCBI): domain Eukaryota; kingdom Metazoa; phylum Arthropoda; class Insecta; order Hemiptera; family Fulgoridae; genus Lycorma; species Lycorma delicatula. The sequence continues at coordinate 114,286,454 of NC_134463.1, read as the reverse complement.
AACCCCATTTTTTCAACTCCCTGGGCCCTGGGTTGGTGATATAAAAAAAATTACTTAGATACATTTTAGGCCCTTATCCAAATAATAGTAGGAACTTTAAACGAATTTTATATTTTACTTAATAAGAAAGTTACAGCATTATTTAGTTTTTTCGAAAAGGCCCCCTATTTTCACCCCCGTGGTCCGATTTTGCTCATTAACGAACTCAACCGAGATTTTGGGTCATTATATCTTATGTATCATCAATATGAAAGTGATATATATTTCAGTTTATATATATATATATATGTATATGTAAAACTTTTGAACTGACGGTGGTTTTGGGGTCCGTGGGATATAAAACGCGAAGATACGTTTAATTTTCTGGAATTTCGAACCTAAAATAATAGATTGGTTCAGCACGGTTACAGATTGACCCAGCTGATCATTCCTGAAATCGTCCTGCCTTCATTGATTGTTGTTACTTGTACAGCTAAAAAATGTTTGAATTTTTGTGCGCTTGGTATACCCATATGTAATAATATGTTTGGTTAAATGAGGAAGACAAAGTGAAAGTACTTCGCATCTCACATTTTTAGTAAATCGGTCATCGGATTCTTATAATTTTGAAAATGGTTGTAACAATATTAGTGACTTACATCTTATGTGATCGTCTACAAACATTTTGGTTTTACACCGACCGCATAAACAAAGAAACATATACACAGAATTTTGTACGTAGAAACAAAGAAACTTTCATGACACGTTCTACTGGTAAGAATAATGAAAAAAGTTAATATAAAAATAGGTCTGGAAACGCTTTGTTCTCAAGATACGGCTAGCAAAAGATTTCGTCCGGATTTCAGCTTTTCTAATAAAAAGAAGCCGTTCTATAATTTTCGTGCCAAGTTGGTGGTTTCTTATGTAATTTGAGGTGGGAAATAGGAGAAAATAGGTCCCAGAATTGTAACTCCACAGTTTTTACGATATTCGACGTAAAACACAATTCGGTGTCGAAAAACAAGCTTTTTTTAGGTTTCTAGTAAAATAGTTTGGTAAATGAATAATAAATGCGGGAGATTTAGTAAGAAAACTTGTTTAGAATATAGTTTTGAGAAAATTAATTAAGAACATAGGTAATAAAAATTAAATAAAAACTTCCAAAAATCGGTTTTTTATTGAAGCAAAACAAATAAAAAATTGACAGAAAATCGTATTATACTTTCTGTGCCTAATAATTCACTCATTTAAAGCAATATTTTTTAGCATTCTTCGGTGTATCAGCGTTCGTAACGTGTTCGATTTCTGTTGAAAGCCAAGTAAATCATCGTTTTAATCATGAACATCGACTGGTTTAACATTAAGCGTAGCCCAAGCACTAATACAAGGCGAATTTCATGTCGCACTGGCTTTTCACAAAAAATAAAGTGTGGCATCTCCTACGGAAAGAAAATCTTTATCCTTTCCGCCTGAAAAGGTTCAAAATTTGCGACCAACAGATTACTCCCAGGGATGAAACTTGTGTCATCTTTTAGACAACTCTAATAAGGTAAATTCAATTTTATTTACTGATTAAGCCATTTTTATGAGAAACGGAGTCTTTAATTTTTAAAAATACATTCATTTAGAGAGAAGATAATCCACATGGTACTGTGGAAACTAAGTTTCAACGTAGATTTAACATTAATGTTTAGTGTGCTATTATTTATGACAAAATTTTGGGACCGTTTGTTTTCATTAAAGCCTTATGAGAAATGGATACGTTCATTTTTTTTTAAATAATTTCCCGTCTTTTTTGAAGTATTACTTTACAAACTAGATTGCCATTGGTTTTACTGCGCGATGGTACAAAGCCACTCTTTTCCTTTAGTAGCTAAAAATCATTTGACTGCTAATTTCTTAAACTAGATTAGACATGGCGGCCCAATCAATTGTCTACCACCATCATCTGACTTAATGCCATAAAATTATTTCATTTGGGGCCATATGAAAATGAATATACCAAAAAAAAGTTAATTCTAAAGAATATTACTCATTAAAATACGAAATACTATTGAATTTAAACGAAACGATCCTCGGATGATGAGGAAAGCCATCGTACATTTTATGGTCGGGCAGAGTGCTGTGTACATTATGAAGAGTGGAATTTCTAACAATTACTATAACTATGGTTTGTTATTCCGTTACCATTTATCATTTCATGTATTTTATTATTTTGTTTTGCTATATTAAGAAGAATTTTTATCGAACAGAAAGAATAAAAAGATTTTCTATTTTTCGTCTCTTTTGCTTCAATAAAAAACTATCTTAAAAGTTTTTATTTTTATCGGCTGTTTTTACATTAATTTTCTTGCAATTAAATTCTCTACCAATTTTATTATTAAATCTTTCGTTTTTATTAGTCATTTAACAAAGCTATTTCATTACAAACCTAAAAAAAACTTGTTTTTCGACACCGAATTTTGTGTTTTACATCGTATATCATAAAAACTACTGGAATTACAGTTCTGAAACCTGTTTTATCCTACTTCATAGCTCAAATTATATAAGAAACTACCAAGTTCTCTCCTTAATTTGGGTTCAAAAGATTACAGTAGGGCTTCTTTTTATTAGAAGAGCTGAAATCCGGGCGAAATTTTTCGCTAACCGTAACTCGAAAACAAAGAGTTTCCAGATTTATGTTTATAGAACCTTTTTCATTATTTTAAGCAGTAGAACATATCCTGAAATTTTTTTCGTTTCTTCATGAGTCACCTTTATATTTTGTCTGATTTTCGAACCCTTCAGATAAGGAGTATTACGGTACCCAATTTTTTTTTCCGATAACAACTGTTTAATTTTTTTAGCGTTGTTGAACTATATTGCACCAAATTAGGTTAATTTAACCTCTTAATTAGGTTAACCCAGCCTACCTTGACCGGCGACTAAAGGTAGGCTGGGTGCATTGTCGGATCCGCATGCGTGATCCTGAGGACCGATGCTTTAGATGTTGGGGCCTGGGGTATATGTCGTTTGGATGCACTATCCCTGACCGCACCAAACCGTGCTTCAACTGTGGTCAGGAATGTCATCAGCAGGCTCTATGTCCTACTTCGCGTAATGGGTTTTTCCTCTTGCTCGCTTGTCGGATCCTTCGGCTGAAGGATAGAGCTGCTGGAACGACGAGAGAATAAGGGACAGCTCTGCTGAGCTGCCATTCGTTTGCGCTTGCACAGGTGGATGGCAGAGATGTGGCACGGAGACTCTCTTGTCCTCTTGTGGGGGGAATGGAAAAGACTGTAGTCCTGCGGGAATGCCCTTTTGGGTGTTTCTGATAGAAGCAAGAAGGCATCAAGACCGAGCCCGGCTCCTAGGGTTGGAGAACTGAAACATCATAGTCGAGTCTCGTAACCCTACACCTGGGGTTAGAATCAAGCGATAATATAAAATCCGACCGGCGAGCCAACCTGTCCTGCCGGTAGACGGGGATGCTCGTTAGAGTAAATGGACATCCCCCGGTCAGAGTCCGGTCCGGGGGAGGGGGGAAAATTACGTTAACTTAATAAGTAAGTAAATTTAATAAGTTTATCGGATTAATAAATTAATCCGATAAATAAACTTTCAAGCCCCCTTCCTCCCTCTCCAAAAAACAAGCTGATGGGACCCGTTATTATATCAATTTTGTAAACTTTAATTTTCACGACTGAAAATCTAACTGTATTTAGTATTAATCTAAATGACATGGATTTAAAAAAATAAATAAATAACCGTACTCATGAAACTAGACTTAAAAATTTTATAATTTTCGATACTTTATCGGGTTTTCAAGTTGGTTTCTTTTAAAATAAATAATTACTGTACCTTTAAGTTCTCCCATATTATTGTAAGCAGAAATGTAAAATTAATGTTTTATCAAATGCGGGTGACAATAATTTGAACTTAATCAGCTTTTACGACAGCTGTTACGTAATTTATTTTAAATATTATAATAAAGATACGGTCATTTTATATGGAATTTAATTACCATGTTACCAGAGTAAATTTATTGTCGGGGTTCAATTCTAATGTTCAAGATTAACTACAGATTTTTAATTAAACTGATTATATAATTAGGAAAAAATAATAATATTGATTAAAAGGTACTTAACATTACAAATTAAAAAAAAATCTATATTATGTTTGTGTGTGTGTGTGTGTGTGTGCACATGTTTTATGATAATGAGAGACAGACTGATAAAGATGATAAACAATACATAAATAAAACATCCGATAGTTCACTGTACGATTTAGATGAAAAAACATTACTCGTTTTTTAAATATTAAAAAGCCGATAAATATTCATAAACGCCCTTTAAAATTAAAATAATTACAAGAACAATCTCAAAATAATGAAAAAAAATATTTTTATTTCGTTTAAATAATCTAAATATTGATAAAGAAAAATGTGTCCTGCTGGTTTTATTGATTAAATGTACCATTAAAATTAATGACTAAAAAAAAGCTCTACTGTATAAAAATATATAAGTAAAAAAAGAGTATTTACATTACAGAATAAATATTTGTTTAACATACTATTAACAAGAAAGATCTCCATGATTTCGTAACTAAATAATAAAATATGCATTTAATTAAACTTAACTTTTTTAATTAAAAGCCAAAGTGAACAAACAAAAAAAAACCGTGAGTTTATTGTATAACTACTTTTGTTTGAATGTGAACATCCATTGTTGCTCAGCAAACATTTAAATTATATTCTACCTCCATTCAGGTACGATCGATCATGTTAGTTTTACATTTCCTGTAACATTATCGATTCTTTCTCATTTTCTCTTTCTCCCATACAGTCTCTTTCTCTCACACACTTTCTCAAATTTCAAATATTGTAATAATTGAAGTTTTAATGTAGATTATATTTTTAATGTTGTCCTGGGAAAAACCAGAAGAGTCTAACCATGGGTTGTTGAATATGGAGGAAAGTCTTGTTTCGTGGCTAACAAGAAGCTACAGATAAAAGACCTTTCTAGATGTTTTTTTTTAGGATTATATTACAAATAGTAGTCTATTGAGAAAAAATTTACAAAATCTAAGAGAGAATCATCGATGCTATACCAACTGTATCATATGATAGAATAAATCACAGCTGGATGGAAATTACAATATTATTTAGGTCCTTTACAAAGTCGTAGAAGAAACTTAGTTAAATAAGATTCCATCTGTAGTTTTTCTGCATATTTTTTTAGACCGAAAAAGAACTCTGGGGTTTCAACAACGAATACAGTTTTTATTTTTCAGCACTCAGTAGTGTTTTATGCGTAATCTTGAAGAGACAACAATGAAATTTTAATTTACACATTTTCAGTCAGATTGTAGCTACGTTAGATTGTTGCACAAGCCAATCGGTTATAATCCCAGGCTTCAGTTACCATGCCATCGCTACGAGAGAAAGTACAGTGCGAATACTGTTTCGCAGAAAAAAATCTATGACTTTTGTAACAAAGAAATTATAAGCAAGTTTATCGTAAAAATTCTCAGAGTGACAAAACCTTAGAATGCTGTTCATACCAGTTATTTATATAACTGGTATGAACAGCATTCTCAAAACGGAAGCGTTTCAAAAGGGCATTCACCGAATAGGCCTAAAACAATTGCCGTAAACAGAGAAGTCCAAAAAGTTCAGTTCGTAGTTTTAGTCATCAACTAAATATTTCTAAAAGTACTGTCCACGATGTTGTTCGGCTATTATTTCATGAAATTAAACTTAATGATGAACCACAAAGAGTTCAATTTGTAACACCACATGCACCTCCACATCATGAAGAAGTTTTGTTGATTCCGCTCGACGACAAGTTTCCAAAAGACCGAATAGAAAGTGAAGATCCCAACGCTTGCTCACAACGAAGTCCCGATTTGACCCCGATGGATTTATTTTTTTTGGAAATACGTAAAAGACATCGTATACCAAGAAAAAATCCAGTCACTCAAAGGCCGGCCATCTGCACCAAAGAATAACAGCAGCCGCCGTGGAAACAATTCCTGAAGATATGTTCGCCAGAATGTTGCGTGTGGTGGATTATCGGTTTGACTTCTGCGGGGTGTTCATATTGAATCACATCCTACCTTACTGAAGGCCATTAGTATGTGTGTCCCGGAATGTACCGATCACTAGCGGAACTTCCCGATTCATTAGTACATATCTCTTGGTGATAGGTGTATATTTGTTATATTATTATACATCGATATACCATATATATATAGATATATATGCAAAATTTATATCGATATATCGAATTTTTGGGAAAATTTAGTACTTTTTAACCGGATCCGAATTTTCCGACGAAAATCGCAAATATCTCGAAAACGGACGGTTCTAACGTTGTGAAAATTTTGTTCGACCCCCTCGATGATAACCGTATCCGCAACCAGTGGTAGGTACCCATCGGATGATAATATTTTCAAGTGCCCCCAGGGCGCCGTACGTAAATTGGGTGCGATGGGGTGCCACCATAATATCTCGGCAACCGCTCGTCCGATTTTCACGATTTAATCGGCGTATGTATCAGCAGGTCGATCACTAACTGTTTAATGCATCGGGTACACTTTTCATCGACCGGATCTGTGTTATCCGAAAATTAAATCGTTCAGCACTATTTTTGATTGCACTCACCCAACGTAAAACGTACCGATCCGATCTTTCGCTAAATATACTCAAACTTGTGCGCTAGCGCAGCTGTAAAGTATAAACTAATGAAGACTAAAAAGTAGAAAATAAAAAATATGTAAAAAAAACTACTCTTAAATTAAACGCAGTAAAAAGTAATTTTAGGACGGTATCTCAGAATGGATTTGACAACAAGCTTTGATGGTGATGCGTAAGATTATGTTAACGTCATAGCTTCAGATTAAAGACTTGATGTTTTTGTGTATTTTTTCATATGCGTGAGGTGCCAAGGCATCCCACTCTTTAGGCCATTCATCTCGCATATGAAAAAATTGGCACAAACATTAATTTTTTTATTTGAAGCTATGACTTTTACTTAATTTTACATATCATCATCAAAGGTTGTTGTCAAATCCATTCTGAAATACCGTCCTAAAATTATTTTTTACCTTTTAGTGCGTTTAATTTAATAGTGGTGCTAAAATTTTTTTTTTTTTACATATTCTTTATTTATTTGTGATTTTTTTCTTCACAAAATAATTAATTATAAGTAAAACTTAGGCACCGGAATGTACCAATCATTCTTCGATTCGTTAGTATCGATTTCTAGAGTTAAATTTCTAATTTAACTTTCGTTATATCAATTTTCATCATTCAAAACAAGATTAATTTACTCAAGAGGTAATCAATTTTGGACACCTAATAATCCCATTCCGAGACCCCGCTCACCAGGGTAACCCACCCGAAGGGCCTAGATGCGGAGGCGTGTGTAGGCACGCCCTGCAGCTAGTTAAGAGATACAACATTTTGTATTTCCAAGTAATAAAACATACACATTTGTAGTTCTAAATTAAAGTAAATTTAATTTACAACCGTGAAGTTCTTTTTTGGCCACCCGGTATATTATGCATTTTAATGTGTTTAAATCCTTTTGTTTAGGTAATTATAAAATCAAGGATAACTTTTTCGATGATATTTTGAGGTAATCATTTTAATAGTTTTGGGCAAGACATAAAATTGCATCCCCTTAAGATTAATTCAAAAGTACTGAAATGTGTTAAGAAGTACCAAGGTAATAAAAAAAAAACCTGAGAATTGATTAACCAAATGTGGAGTCATAGAGGCTACCGCATCGTTTTGGTGAGGCAAAACGATGCCTCGTATAACGAGGCACAAAAATTACCTCGTTTCACACGAGGCAATTTAAACGATACAAAACCCTTAGAATGAATTGAAATTCAAGAAAAAATGGAATGGCCACGTGAATAATAGGGAAGCTTTAATGGTGTATAAGGTTTTAAGATGTATAAGGGAAGTAAGAGAAAAATAAGAAGAAGAAGGAACTAACTCTACAATGAGCATCATTACTCTAACAGATAGGGACTGTTGTGTTTTTTACATTATATTTATTGTATCTTTGATATAAAATAATAGAATTTTCATGAAATATTTTGTATGTGTATTTTTTTCTTATTACATTACACTACTTTTATTTCTCACATTCTAACAGCGTCTAAATATGAACGATTTTTAAGTTTGGTAGTGTTAATCTATTCAATATTATTTATAGAACAGCCTGCTCTATTTGGAATAAACTACGTTACTTTAATCAACTACATTTTGTGTTTGAAGAATAACAATAGTGTTTCTATTAACCGTAATCATACAACACATAATTAATGACAAGCAATAAATCTTAGTTCACTTAAAAAAATAATTTAAATTCATTAAAATTTACAAAGAATTTTTTTTACATTACATCACGAGTAATTTTTTTTTATTCCCATCACAAAAAACACAAAGTAATTAATACAATTACCAAACAATAACTGAAACACCAGAAAAAAGAAAATTGAATTATTTTTATGTAAATAATTTGCATAAAATGAGTGACATTTTACTCATATGTTTTTTAAATTGATTTTTTTAAAGTTTTGGTACCTGAATATATTAAAAATTTAATTTAGTATAAATTGATCTAATTTAATTATTTTTCTCCATTTTATAAACAGAAATAATTTTTTGAGGTTTCTAAATAGCTTCGATTTTGTTGTGTTAAAATTCTTGAACTAAATGAATAAACTTATTCTTGATCCAGTGGTATACTAAAATGAATTCATATTAAAAAAAAACTGATTTGATTGTAACGCTGAAAAATAGAAATACGTAAATCAAGTTGTTAAAAACTGGGAACTGGACGTAGAAGGGTTAACAAAAATTGTTGGGCAAGAGGAGTGACTCGAGCAAAAATCGATTATCGTCGTGATCGACATTTTATAGTATTTATTCAAAATTGAACGAATACTATAAAAAGCCGTTTACAAAAATACACTGTTCTTCTAATATCATATGTTTTGCAAGTCGTTTCTTTTTATTAAATTGTTTATTATAATCCAACACCCGAGGCTCTTTTCTAGATGCTTTAGCAATTGTTTTCTGAGTTCTGAAGCGCCAACCCAATGCCTTAATTCCGAAAAGAATATTGTCGAAAAGGCGTGCTACTACGACCCTGGCTGGTAGGGGCGGCAGAAGAACCCACGTCCTGGTTAAGGACGTGGATACCCTCACGTCACAGGACGAGTTTCTTCGGGAGCTAGGCAAGACGATAGGTGAGTCGGTCGCTATTGATGTCCTGTCAGTGCAGCCGGCTTACGGTCCACTCACGTAGTTACACTGGCAGTACCGTCAATCCTGGTGGAAAAATTACTGTCTTATGGTCAAGTTCAGATTGGGTGGGTGGTCTCTCGAGTGGTGTGGTGTACATCCGACGATCTGTGCTTCAGATGTTGGAGTTCAGGCCACAGTGCCAAATTCTGTTTTGACGCAAACAGAAGCGGCCACGTTTTTACATGTGGTAAGGCTGGCCATTTACGCAAGGACTGCCAGCAGGACCCTAGGTGCTTATCTTGCAAGTCACATAATCATGCGCTTCAGGGTCAGGGATATAAGATGGCTACATCGGCAACTGGAACTACTTCTTCGTAGGAACATCATGGTGTCTCTGATGGACAACCCCATCCGGGAGGGAGTCCCGGATCCCCCGCTTACGATGATCGGATGGGAACTCCCTTCCAGTACTATTGGCGGGAAAGTAAGACCTAGTCCCGGTGGGGATCATTTGGGGTCTCCTCAGTAGAGGCATGGCGCCTAAAAGACCGAGTCCCGGCTATCTGGTGAGAACTTTGTTCCCGACGAGGTACTTAGAGGCTATGGCACCCCTCGGAGCCGAGTTTATGTTAAGTTGCGGATCCAGCTCCGCGGGGGCGGGAAAAAAAAGGAGGAAAAAATGCTTCAATTCCTAACCTAGGAGGCCATTCTATTGGGGTTACCATACCCGATGTTGAATCGCCTTCGTTTTAAGATGTCAATAACCCATCTTTTTACCCTCGTTCATCCTACTACATAACGACAACCTACACACCATCATATTTCCGAGATAAGGTTTCACGGATGTAGGATTTTGCTTCTGAGTATAATTATATTTATTTTACAATGATTAATCGATCCAAGCATCAGAATTTTCTTTAGAAAAATATTTTGCTAAAATTAACAGAAATCAAAAATCCGCTGTTTGATAAATTGCAAGTTCTAAGAAGGAACATTTTTTAACAAAAAAAGTTCAAAAACGTTAAACAAATATCTGATGACATGATCCTGGAAAGAGTTATTTAATTGTATGTCCTCTATATTATAGAAATTTTTATTCTTGATTTACCGTAAGTTAAATTTTTCATGCATGCAAAATTTTGGATGCAAATATCTCAGATAAATTCTACAGTAGATAGGTGAATTATTTTTTATAAATCTATTTTTATTATCGTATAAAGTAGAATAGGGTTTTTATTTATTCGGGATGAACAATAAAACTATTCGATCAATCGCCACCAAATATTTACTAAGGTTTCTTGGCATAACTGAGAAGGTTTTTTTAGATATATTTAATCTCGAAAAAATATTAAAAAAACAACGTTAAAAAGATAATGTTTCAATGCGTTCATGTGCAAATGTAGTATGTTGGCACAAACTTTAAAGAATTGAATTAATGAATTATAAACTGTGAGCCTCTATCACTGTGAGCTGGGTTTTAACTGAATGATTTAAATCAATCGAATAAATAATATTACAAAAATTATAAAATTAAATTTACGTTCAATAATATTAAACAAATATAAAAAATTGTGTTTAATAATAATAGGGTTTCCGTGGGGAATGCGTGTAAGGCTAGAGTAGTGAGGTAATGCAAGCACCTCGTAAGAAGCTAGATCAATCATCACCATCAACTGGTAACAAACGGAGTACCCCTGGGCACTGTTTTAGGAGGTGCAACGGGTTGCTTTATAATATCTCTGCAAACAATCTAATTTTAAAAATTCAGATGGGGTATTTATTAGTAGGTTGAAGGCTAACTTTTGCAAGCATCAGTTACACACTCGATCAAACAGATCATGGTTATTCAGAAATGTTGTTATATCTTTGCAACCGATCTTCCGAATTTCAAATTTCAAATATTATTTGCTTTATTTGTAAATATAAAGTTCGTCTGTTTGTTTGTTCTCGCATCACGCGAGAAGCAACCGACCGATTACTTTCAAATTTATAGGATACATTGATGTTATCCCGGGGAAGGTTTTAAGCCATAAATCGAGGCCCTCGAACTCTTGAAGGTTAAGCTATTAAAAATATTCATTTTTCTTCATCCCTAACGAGGGTGAAGTTGTGAATTAAAGATATTCATAAAGGAAAAGAAAGATTAATTCTTTTACTTCATTATTATGTTTCACCCACCACGGCAAAGAAATCATTTATGATTTTTTCGACGTTAAAGATATGTCTACTTTAGTTACTGTTAATCTACCTGTTATAATTTAGTTTCTTTTTCAGGTTTCTAAAAGCCTTAATTCTTTAATTGTTACTTATCAGTATTATTCTTCCAACCACGAAGATAACGAACAGTTCGGGGGGGTCTAGGGAGCAGAGATCTCTGATTAGACAGGAATGGCGAACGAAGCGAGCTCTGTGACACTGGGGAAAGCCTCGTGGCCCCGAGGAGTCCCTGAGTTGGCTCCGGGATTCGCCGGGACCGACTAGTTAGCTTATAAATCGTTTTCGTAAAGATGAATTTATTTATTAATTGAAACTCAGTTTAAAAATTATTAAAGATACTGTTTTTTTTATATTAAAAAATGTTAACCTTTTAGGAAAAAATTTATAACAAATTTTATTCATATTATTAATTTATATATTTTCTTGCGTAGAAACTTTCTAAATTTTATTAGTAAACAATTAAATTACTTTAACGTTGTAGCGTTTATTTAAGTAAGAGCAATTTACATTAAATGTTAGTCTATTTTTGCCCAAGGAGTATCATTCAGTCTCCTATTTAAAAAAAAAAATATATATATATATATATATATATATACAAATATATTTTAAGTATTAAACAATATAATGGTTTAGATTTAATTTAAATAACTTGAAGTTATGTTTTAGGTAAATGCTGCTCTCACTTACAATTGTACACTACAGTTAATCTACTTCTAGAAGAAAAAATAAAACCGTAAAAAATATAAAGTAAAATGAAACACAACAGTAGTAATACCACGCTATTCGCAAGGGAAATGTTGCAAATATTTACTAACAAATAGTAAAAATACACAATAACGCGACTTAACCTAATCGAAAAGAATTTGTTTTTTCTTTACGATATACAGCAAAAAAATATTTAATGTTTTTGATATTTAAAATAAGTTGATTTTTTTATTTTTATTATTATTATCTCTTGGTATGCGTGAAAAACAGAAAGTAATCATAATGGTTTTGTAATTTTTGTTACAATATTTACTTTAAGAACTTTATTTCAAAGAGAAAGGAATTAATAATATTCACTTTCGTTAAAACAGATATCAAAAGAACTACTACTTCGTTCTTCATAGTACATTGAGAAAGAACCGTGATATCATTCGGAATCCAGTTTTAATTAATTACTTAACCTTATCTTCTGTTTAAATTAAATTAAAAAACTTTTTGTGAAAGATTTGCTTTTACAAGAATAGTATTACTCTGTTAATAAGTTTAAAAAAGTGAACCGCTAATTAGATGAAACTGAATATTCTGCCTTCTAGTTTAACTGTGCTTAAATGTTATATTAATGGGTTCAAAATTGTTTCTTTATTCTTTATTAAAATCATTTATTGTTATTAATTGTATTTATTTTCATTGCTGCAGCAGCAGCAGCGGCATTACTATAAGGAAAATTATAACGATCGGAAAAAAATTTGGATATCGGGGGATATTTGCAAATGTCGACGCTTCACTTAGTCAAAAAAAAAATTTACAGATTTTTGGAAGATGTATGTCTTTGCGTACATTCACGTGTTGACCTGTATTTTGATTTATATTTTTAGAACTGGCTTCAAATAAATTCTTTGAAAATACCTCAAAAAAGTTCTGATTAAATTTTGGAAAAATTAAAAACGGGAAAGCGATTGTTTTTCCCAATTTGATTTCTTGACTATTTATATAATAGTAGTAGAAAATTGAGGATGGTAGAACTTTTGTTACTTAAAATTCCAAAGTTTGAAATTTATCGGATTTAGTAGGGGAATACGCAATACTATTTCTAAACAATTTTTGACTCAATCTCGAAAACCCGTTGACCAAAGAGGTTGAAATTTGGTACAAATATTTAAATATATATATCCCAGCTTTGACCTAATTTTCCCTCTCGTTGGACTAGGGGGTTTCACGGTACCCTAATTTTGTTTTGTTTTGTTTTTTTTTCTAGTAAGCTACAATTTTGTAGCTTAAAACAAATTGTTAGGGATGTAGGATGTAGAGGGTATACTGAAATGAAACGACTAGCACTAGATAGGGAATCTTGGAGAGCTGCATCAAACCAGTCAAATGACTGAAGACAAAAAAAAAAAAAATTTTGTTTAGTCTTGTTGAATAACAATTCACCAAATCGAGCCGAATTATTGTTACAAACATATTGTAACAGGACTAGTATAACGGATCAGGGTAACGAATTTCTTCCAATTTAGAAGAAAGAAAGAGAAAATAATAATGAAAAGAAGAATCCAGAAGAAACTAAAACGGATTTTTTTTCTTAGAATAACGGGTCTGTTTAACAACTTGTTCTTTGTAATAGTGGTACCTCCAAAAGCTGTTCGACTAGAAGAGTTACTGGACCGAAATAAGAATTTATAGAAAAACGTAAGGGCGCGGATGATGGAAAATCATTATGCTTCAATAATTAAAGGGTAAGGCGAGGGTACTGGATCTGCAGGCCAGGAGGATATAAATGCTGCCAGGGAGCAGCGGAGAGAGTCAGTAGTTCTGCGAGGCCATGTTCGGCATAGTCGAGATAATAAAAGAGCAATTTCGCAAGCTTCCGTTCGACGCGGTTGGGGTGACGGTGATATCAGTAAACATGTGATAACAAGGAGTGAAGAGTACGTCGCGAGAATTCCAGCGTGAACAGTGGGGAATGCTGGAAATTTGTTCAGTGAGTTATTGGTAAATAGTATAAAAATATTGGGTTGTAACACATTTAAAACAGATTTTGACGTACGAAACCTCAGGTTGCAACAACCCTGAGAAAAATGATAGCCATTTAATAATTTCCATAGCTAATTTCAAAAGCGGCATACAATTAATACCTATTGAATAATTACTTAATAGTGGAACATTAAAATAAAGTACATTACTCCAGGAGCCTATAATGATAGCCATTAATAATACTCGAGTGTGAACTGAGTTACGTAAACTTTGCAAGAGTACATTAATGGCCATTATAGAGAGTTGCAAACCGTATTTTTTTCTACTGCTGAGAAAATATTGGGATTATTGATTTAAATCAATGATGGAATACGTTTTTTACGGAATATTTCTTTTTAATATTTAAAAAATAGATTAAACAATACATTTTTTTGGCAATAGGTTATTAGTCATAAGTTCTGCCTTTTCTTTAATATCGATCGGTATTAACGATACTTCTTGCTCAGAACCCGACAGAATTAATAAAAGGATAAAGAGGGTAATATAGAAACTTAGTTATCTATTACCAGGTTCAAATTAACCTCTGCTTGCTAACTATTAAATCGAATTATAATCAAAGTAAAAAAAAAAAAAAAAAAGAAACAGCTGATACATTAAACAATGCTCACTTCTGATTGGACAGTGTTTGAAAAGAGTTGGATTTCAATTGGTTGAACGCCTCTCTCTTTTTCTGTTTAGACTCCGGAATCACCGTAAGGTAAGTACTTCAGAGGATGATATGTATGAAAAAAATGAAAAATAAAAATAAATCGTAAATAAACCCAACATAATGTAAACTAAACGGAAATAATAATCAAAATAATAAAGAAACAGATAAACCCAAAATAGGAATAAAAAAATAAATTAAATAATTACTAAAAGTAAGAAAATAAAATAGCCTTGTAAATAATTTTAAAGCGTTACTAAAAGGCTGAAGCAAACCAAAACCCCCACCTTAAAAGGACTCTTGCGAAATTGAATATAACGTAAAACTTTACGTTCAAACAAAGTAAAAAGAGTAACCCCCAGAAGAATAAAAATAAATTTAAAAAAGTACTAACTATAAACATTTACTAACTGTAAAATACACAATTAAATTCTAAATTTAAAGCACTTAAATCTGCCAAATTATCAAATAAACTATTACATTACTAAAAATCCTTTCGCACCAATTAGAATATAATTAAAAAAGATAGAAACCAACCTGGTTCATGAACTCAGATCGTGTGAAATTTTAAAGGTCAAACAGATCTTATACTGTAAAATCTACCCCACAGAAATTTTAAACCCAACATTCAGGTCACAAACAAATGTCCAGATTTATAACGCTGTTATCCCTAAGGTATCTTAATCGTAAAATAAAAAAAAGGATCAAAACTACATAAATAAATGTAAAAAAAAAATAAAGATTAAAATTTTATCTATCACCCCAACAAAATTTAATATCAAAATAATCTAAAGATAAACTAAAAAAAAATAAGATCTACAGGTATCGTCCCTCTTCATCATCTAAGCTTTTTAACTTAAAAAAATTCAAAATAAATAAATAAAGTATAATTCTTGTCAAATCATTTATTCCAGACCTCAATTAAAAGACTGTTTATTATGCAACCTTAACACAGTCAAAAGTGAAGTATAGTCTTGTACAGTCTCAGGTCGACCATTCCTGAGATGTATGGTTAATTGAAACCCAACCATCAAAGAACACCGGTATCCACGATCTCGTATTAAAATCCGTATAAAAGTAATTACCTTTACTAGAATTTGAACCTTAAAACTTTCGACTTCAGAATTAGTTGGTTTACGATGACGAGTTAACCACTAGATCATTATATCATAATGAAAATCTGTTTCTTGGTGATTATTATTTTAGCCGCGTAATTAAAAAGTTTTAATACAGCCGTAGAAAAAAATTGTTATAATTAACATTGTGATACCGTTTCAGTTTTAATGAAAAGAAATACTTTTTTTTTATTAGTATAATATTTTAAAGATGAATTTATTTTTAAAAGGTAGAAGTCAAGAAAAATCATAGACAGATCTTTTAATTGTTCATTTTTCAATAGATTTTTGTATTATTTAATTTATTATCTGATTAGTTAGTGATTGAAAAGATAGGCTTTTGATTAATTGACCATCTGTATCATAATGAAAATCTGTTTCATAATGATCCTCATTATGATGGAGGTTCCGACCATCTAATTCACACGTTATAATATAGCCATAGAATAAAATTTATCAAATGATTCTACATCAAAACGATTTATTTTTTTATGTGTGAATATTACTCGCGGTTATTAAAGGTCTCTTTCGAAAAATAAACTGTGAAGAATATTAAAAAACCTCTTTTTGGTTAGGGTTTTCATAACTCGAAGTTTTTTAAATCAATTTTTACTTCCTTGTACGAAATAAAGGAAGTATTGTGATCGCGAAAAATTTCGGTTTCGGAAATATCCATTTTGACAATTTTTGAATCCATTTTGACTAGTTTTGGCGTGACGTCTGTACGTATATATGTAGGTACGTATAAAAACGATTAGCTGTAGGATGTTGAAATTCTGAATTTAGAACTGTTGTAACATCTAGTTGTGCACCATCCCTTCTAATTGCAATCGACTGAACCAAAAGTGTCCAAAAAAGCCCAAAACCCCCAAAAAATTGGATTTTGATTTGTTTTTTACTCACTGAGTGCTTTTCAACAGTACAAAAATAAGTGGTACTTATTTTCATTGGTTTTAGAGTTATAGCAGAATATTTTTTTTTTTAATGCTTTTATTTACAGTCGCATAACAATTAGTCATTAGTGACTAAAGTAACACTATCATGTAACGTTACATAAAACAACAACAAAAAAAAAGAAACAGGAATAATAAAGAATAAACACAGACAAGTAACAACAACAAATACAAACTAAAATAAATAAATCAGATAAAAATCACTAAATCGTATTCTTCATTCCACTGTAGGAGAGAAACCGCAACAGATGTTTTATACCTTCTTTCTGATTTAATAGAAATTTTATATCTGAATCGAGGTCTAAGTTTTGTCGGATGTTCCAAAGATTAGGCAATCAAAGAGCAGATGGTGCACGGACCATTTGACACCGCAAGCCTCACAGATCTTCTTAGGAGAGCCAAATAGATGAGTGTGGGTAAGCCTGGTGTGTCCAATCCTTAACCGAGTTAAGATGACTTGGTCTCTTCTGTTGCTCGGGGAAAGAGGTTTCTCGAACACATTCTCCCGGACCTTATGTAATTCCGTGGGAGGACTCAGCAACCAGAACCTATTCCACTGAGCTCGCAATTTTACACGGTCTGATCTCATGAAGTCTCTCTCTCATGTCGATTGTACTCGGATGTCATTTATTGCGGCTCTTTTGGCAGCCTCATCGGCCCGTTCGTTCCCGAGGATGCTACAATGGCCAGGAACCCGTACCAGTACAACAGTCTTATTTATCCTTGAAAGGATATCATGAATAATCTGGACGATGGATTCAGAAAGGCTGCAGCTCAAGCTCTCAAGTACACTGCTAGAGTCGGTAATTACTAGGAAGCTGTCATCACTACAGGTCTCGATAACTTTCAAGGCGGAGTAAATTGCACAGTCTTCGCAAAAAACACAGAAGAACAGACACTAAGTTTATATAATATATAAAAGGCAGGGAGTACAATAGAACAGCCACATCTGTAAGCCGAGACAGAGCCGGCTGTGTAGATGAGAGTGTACCCATTGCACTTCTTTGTCATGTTGTTAAATTGGTCTGGAGACCTAGGGAAATTAGGACTGGAAACCTAATTAAAATAAAATTTTAATTAATGAATTATATTGATCTTAGGGGAAGACACGTCGGTTCGAATCAGAATTCATTTCCTTTTTTTAACTTTTTTTTTAAATTTAAATATATTGATTTATTAATAATTAACATCCCGTTGTAAAAAAAAAAGTATGATTAATAATTCAATAATATGAAAAAATATCAGAAGTTTTTAAAGAAATAAAATTTTATGTACTTCTCATTTTAAGAAAAATGTGCAAATGTAATTTAATAGGCGAACAAGGAAGTCATGTGCTGTCCATATCAGATTTTTTTTTAATTTTTCAATTCCTCAGTTACAATGTTAAAATGTTTGAGATACCCAGGAATATTTGCTAGATTTCATTTTTTTATTTATCTGTTGAAAAGTTATTTAAGAGTTGTCATATTTATTAATACTCTGTATGTACGAGGAAGAGTGTGTGTAAAAATACTGCACTATGATACAAACACAAAAAGATCATTTGCAAATATTGAAGTTAGTCTTCTGTAATCAGGGTTAAACATATTAATACAACACAGCTGAAACTGAGACGGCAAACTAACGAGAAGATAAACTCCAACTCCTAAAGATATAATAATTCCGTAGTTTATGTTGTACCATTTAAAAGTTATTCTAGTTCACTTGCTCTACTCTTTATCTTAATTATTTATTTCCTCTTCTGTGTAAATTATCTAAATTAAATTTGATAACCGATTTGCAATTAATATAAATTCCACAAGTTTTTGTAGAACATACTTAAACTGCAATGTAAATACATAAATATTTTACACAATAATAACCAGCATTAATACATTTTTATTAGTAAATTAATAAATTTATTTATAATATCGAATATATATTTTTTAAATATTAAATTAACTAATAATAAATTTGATTCTAGTTATCCATTAGTTTGGTCATTGATGTAGTAATAATTTGTAATATTGAAGGACAGTATGATTTATTAGGTCTAGATCACCGGTTCTCAAAGTGTACACTATAACACCCAAGGGTGATGCTAAAGGGTTGCAGGCAGAGCTAAATGAAGATTGATCTCCGTTAATCTTTATTACACAATCAATTATTAATTACGAAAATTATCAATTACTATTAATAAGTGTGTATGAATTAATTAGAAAATCTTACAACATTATTTCTGAAAAAGCAAATGAATATAAAAATAAAAAAGGATCACATAAATATGTCTGCGGAAACGCTTCATTTTTGAGGTATAAATAGCGAAAAATTTCGTCTTTTTTTCTATTCCAAAAAAGAAAGTCATATTAAAATTCTAGAAACTTAAATTAAAGGGTAAATTTCATAGTTACATACGCTTTTTGAACTGAAATGTTTTAATCAATTTTAGAACAGTATTTTTTGTAATTTTTGAAAAATACAAATAATTGTGCGGCAAAACACAATTTTTTTTTGTTTTGACTTAAAATACTT
Source organism: Lycorma delicatula (assembly GCF_047948215.1). Lineage (NCBI taxonomy): Eukaryota > Metazoa > Arthropoda > Insecta > Hemiptera > Fulgoridae > Lycorma > Lycorma delicatula. The sequence continues at coordinate 114,267,053 of NC_134463.1, read as the reverse complement.
CGTTAAACTCGCATTAAACAAATGATCTTTTGTAAATAAATTCATAGAGAATTTATTTCTAAGAAAATATGAATTTTTTTCTTTACTTTCACTTGTTTGGAAATTCTATCCATTTCTTCGTGAGTTATCTTTTTATAGATAGTAGCTTCAAAAAATGTAAATTACTCGTATTTTTCCCAATATAAACAGCTAACTAGTTTAAGAAGGTTTTTTTTTTACTTTATTATATTTTTTTATTCCGTTTAAATGTAAACATGTATATGTGTGAAAAACTGCTTGCGTTACCTTCTTAGTAAACTAATATCGATTGAAAAAACAACCAAAATGTATAAATAGTAAGTAGACTCATATTATGTATAATTTGCAGTTCATTTAACCTCTGATTATTCTATAAAAGGTTAATATTCTCAAAAAAATACAAAACTCAAATTTTACAGACGACGGTGTCAAATTAAAAACAATTACTTGCAATCTTTTAATCTGACATTGACTTCAAAAAAAATCAAATAAAAAATTAAATAATGGAAAAAAATTTTTTAGCTCAGTTTTTAAGTTTATTTTATTTTTAATTTAAAATGTAGATATATCTGTAAAACCAATGCATAAATGAAATACTACTCGTAAGAAACGCAAAGGCAAGATATATCTCTCTCTCTCTTTCTCTCTCTCTCTCCCTCTCTCTTTCTGTTTAGCCTGCGGAACCACCGTAAGGTATTTTTTTTATTTACTGCGGACCCGGAGGTTAAACAGAAATAAAAATATTTGTTGTGCAAATACTGCATAGAGGATGAGATGAATGATTTGTAGCGTGTGAAAAATGTCATGCCTGACCGGGATCCGAACCCGGGACCTCCGGGTGAAAGGCCGAGACGCTACCACTCGCGCCACGCAGGCCGGCACCGTAAGGTATTTTTTTTTTTTTGTTTAACCTCCGAGTCCACAGTTAAGTATTACTTCAGAGGATGAGATGAATGATTTGTAGCGTGTGTGAAAAATGCCATGCCTGACCGGGATTCGAACCCGGGACCTCCGGGAGAAAGGCCGAGACGCTACCACTCGCGCCACGGAGGCCGGCAACCTAGGAAAATACCTTACGGTAATGTATTACTTGAAAGGATAAATGTAGATGATATGTATGAACGTAAATGAGCTATAGTCTTGTACAGTCTCTGGTCAATCATTCATGAGATGTGTGGTTAATTGAAACCCAACCACCAAAGAACACCGATATCCACGATCTAGTATTCAAATGCGTATAAAAGTAACTTTTATCTTTACTAAGATTTGAACCTTAGAACTCTTGACTTCGAAATCAGCTGATTTGAAAGGCAAGATACCTGCATTTTTATTAATTAATACTTTAAAAAAAAGGAAAAGGACCAAAGAAGTAGAATAAAATAAACCAAAAACACATAACCACTAAATAAAGGAAATCCTTTATCTGCTATAAAAATAACAGATGGGGAACAATGAAATTACTTATCTCCCCATGTCCAATCATGATCATGAATCACTTTATTATGAGATGATGAATATATCATTTTTTTACTCTTAGTTTTCAAATATTTTTACTTTCCCGCCTAGTAGCACTATAGCTCTAGAAGGGAAAGTATTGTAATCGGTTCAATTTGGGCATATGCGGTTTTCATCGGATCTAAGAACCTAAGGAAAACCGGATCTAAGGAACCCAAAAAACAGGATGGGAATTTTCCGGAGGTTAATATTCATATGTACGTGTGTACAGTGTTGGCCTCTAAATCACGTTATGTCTCCAAAACTACTCGACCTATTTTGACCAAATTTGGTCAGATTACTTCTATATTTAGGGCATTAATGCCATTAAAATTTCAACGTAAAAGCTCAAGGGGGTGAGGCTGTACATCAAGATCACCCTCAGTATCTCAAGATTCGCTTAATTAAAGTGATATTTTTCTTAAATACATTTGTTAACAATTAAAAAATAACAATATTTGCAAAAAAAAAATGTTTTCAAAATCACACCCATACCCCGTAAAATTATCTAAATTAATGTTATGTTGTGGCGTCACAGGAGAGCAGTAAAATTTAATAAATGAATAATATTTAAAGTGTAAAAAAGTAACCCGGTGTGGTTGGGTCTCGAACTCGGTATCTGTTGCGTTAAGTCTCGCAGCTACACCAGTCTGCCGACCGTACTAGCAAAATTTGTTCTATGTAATAAGTTATGAAATTACATGAGTGCCGACCGTCGCCGCTGGTACCGCAACACCCGCACGAAGTAAATACGGTATGCGCGCACGGTATGTTCTTTAGTTAGAACCTTTGGATTAAATAAACGAAAAAAGTATTACATTTAAATAAAATTATAAACATTTTGAATTAAGTTGACGTGAAAATTCTTATAATATTAATCATTAGATGTTATCATTACGCTAATAAACTCCAATGCTAAATTAAAAATTGTAATTTTTTTTATTACACATCGTCTTACGATGAAGTATTTACTTAGACTTTTCCTACTATAGGATTGGGAGGGCCACTCGACAACCCTTCAACTGATTAAAATAATCGACAGTCTTGTCGGAGGCCTAAATAGAAAAGCGGTAACTGGAACCGTTTTTCTAGATGTGGCTAAAGCCTTTGACAAAGTTTGGCATAGCGGTTTGCTGTATAAACTCGCGCATACGACGATTCCCTGTCGCTATGTCAGATTGATACGGTCTTATTTACTAGACCGACAATTTGTTGTACGCGTAGGGGAAACAATCTCCTCCACCAGAGACGTAGCCGCTGGAGTCCCCCAAATAGCAGTGCTTTCACCGTTCTTGTACACGGCCTACGTCAACGATATGCCGCTGTCGGAAGGAGTCAAAACAGCTCTATACGCAGACGACACGGCATATTATTATGAATCCGGAAGTGTAGATTACGCGATCGAGAGACTCCAACGGCAACTGGATCTATTAGAGCCGTGGCTCGATATGTGGAGTGTTGGGTAAAGTTAACAAAAAATACACAGCTAGTATTTGCCAAAAGAAATTGGACTTTATTGAAAGTGTAACAATTGAACTTATGTTATAATCATAACCTTAAAACATAAAAGGAAATTATGAAATTAACATAACTTAATGATACTTAACATATCAGTTGAATCAACATATAAATAATGATGTTAAATACAAAATGCATGAATAAACGTTTTTCAAATACACAATGTAACAGAGCCTGAAAATAAGAGAACATAAAACACCTTAATTTCAAATTAGATACTTAAAACATAACATCAATAGAAAGTGGAACTGGAAAACAGTTGCACTACTAACATATACTGTACTATGAAGATTAGCAATGAACAGATTTCATTAGGTTAGAAAACATTAATTACAATAATTTCAGTATAGAAGGCGTTAATTACAATATAATCACATTAAAATAAGTAATAATATAAATGGAGTTTATTTTGATAGATAAGCATTCTTGAAAATACAAAAATCAAAGTCCTAAAACATACCAGCACATCAGGAGTAATTTGCTTTAGGTTAATTTACGAGAAGTATTATGAATACAGTGCATAAGTAGCAAAGAATTAATCTCGGCGATCAACAAGTTACACAAATAAATTATAGAGTTAATTACAATAACAAATCGTAATAATTAAACATGTGAAATAGGTAAGCCACCTATCATGATTGCACTTAAGTGAATAAATGGTTTTCTAATAGCTAAACTTGAAATCGAAAGGCATAAGGTATGATGAACTGAATGTTCCACAAATTTCAATGATAAAATCACTGTTATAAAATCACTATTATTAACGTAATAATGAAAATTGAACTTGCCTGTAGCACACAAATAATATCAAGAGACGAAGTTATGAATGCAGATACGTGAATACATATAGTAATCCTGGGCGTAGTCCGCACTGGTGTATCAGAAATACAGAGGTGTGATGTGGTTTAGTGGTAGAATAATACGTAGCTTCTCAGATGTGTAGCGACGAGTTTGGAGATTCTGCTGGGATGAGAATATTATCACGAAGTTTGCAGGAGAATATGGCCATAGGCGACTGTACTGGAGAAATGTTGGATCTACTCTGCCGAAAAGATGGCGTGAAAGAAAAAAAGGGGAAACCAGATCCAGATAGTGGACAGGAGAGAGTGTGTGTAAAAAACAAGAGATGCGTGCATGTATTAGTATGGGAACGAAAGAATAACGGGTGTATGAAAAGGGTAGCCAAAAATAATTCGAGAGAAGACTACACGTGGTCACTAAGGATGACTGAGGGAAACAGTCTGGCAGGCGCCAGAAGTGTCGAACACGAGAACAAATACTCAAAACAGGAACAAATGACAAGCCCAAAAATGCGAAACATAGTAAAATTTAACATCCCTGTAACAAACAATAGGACCCAACCATAGCTTAGAATTCATTGAAAATAACGGAAACTTTACGCTAAACGGCGTAAAAATGGAGAATCAAGGTCAGCGGTGAAAAATCGGTGACAGTGATGCTCACATACAAGATACGTGCTCAAGCCAGGCAGCTGGAAATCTCAGGAGAGAAAATCCCCTTTGGAGATTTTCGCAATAGAAAGATACAGCAGCAAGGGACATTGTCCAAGCTCTGCGATCTGTAGGAAGAAATATTGAAACTCCCGCCATTCTTACGTTCCGTTCCCCTATAGGATTGCACGGCGCAAACGTTTTCCAATAATGAAGAAATAAATGATTTTGAAAATAATTTTTGATCTTTAAAACTAAAATTTTTAATTTCCAGGTAAAATAATTTTACCTGGATCAATTATATTGTCAGACTGTTGGAGAGTTTATAATGACATTTAACCGTTACCAAAACATTATCACGACAGCACTGTCAACAGTACATATAATTTTGTTGATCTTGAGACTGGTGGTCACACACAAGGAATCAGAAGTACTGTACTTGGCGTTTAGCAAAACACAGAAATAAAAAAATAGTGCGGCACAAATCATAATCTACTCTAGTTTTATGTCTGCAAGTTCTTGTATTGGCGACGTAATCAAGATAAGAATCTGTTTGAACCGATACTTTCAGATATTCTTGCCTGTTGGCTATCCAAATAGTAATGGCAGTATTGTTTTGATTATTTAAATAATAAATTCAGTAATTAGTGATTATAGTCGAATTATTTTAATACCCGTCTTCTGCAGAAAAAATTTGAAGACTTGCAGTCCTATAGTGCAAACCCACCGGGTTGGTCTAGCGGTGAACGCGTCTTCCCAAATCAGCTGATTTGGAAGTCGAGAGTTCAGCGTTCAAGTCCTAGTAAATGCAATTACTTTTATACGGATTTGAATAATAGATCGTGGATACCGCTGATCTTTGGTGGTTGGGTTTCAATTAATCACACATCTCAGGAACGCTTGAATTGAAACTGTAGAAAACTACACTTCATTTACACTCATACATATGATCCTCATTCATCCTCTGAAGTATTATCTGAACGGTAATTCCCGGAGGCTAGACAGGAAAAAGAAAAGTTCTATAGTGGAAAAGATCCATTTATTTTAAAAACTTAGATCACCTGAAAATATTTAATACCAACTTTTTTTTTATGTAATAAAAAATAGAATCATCGAAGTCAGCCCATTTGGTGAAAAGGTTTTATATAAAAATATTTTTTTTAATTAAAAAAGAAATGGATCAGATTGATCAAACTGAGAATCGGTTGCTGTTTTTGAAGGCTATTAAAAATGTACATCACTCTATAACAGTAAAGATAAACCTAACAGATATGAAATTATTTACAAAAAAAGAAATTCATTCCCGCCATGTTTGCAATTAACAGAAACGTAATGTCGGCTCATTTTTTCCATGAATATTATATATTTTTTTTAACTTTAACATAATTAAACATGAATTCCTATCACTTTCCGTAAAACAAAAAAACAAAAAATTATTCTTTTTCTTATTACGTTGATACTTCATTTATTTTTAAATATGATCAAAATAAAATTGTACTTTTCTTTTAAATTAGTCTACATAATGGTTAATAGAAGAAGAACGGTTAATAGATTATAAATATAAATGTAGATCCATGAAAGAAAAAACTTTTAGAAAATATTTTATTAAATTACAATATTGATCGTGAATGATCCCTTTATTATTTTTTAATTTATAAATTATAATTTAGAAGATAATTTTAGGAAAATAAATACTAAAAAAAAACATATACTATAGTTATAAAATTTAACATCAGCCTTTCATCTGTTTCAATTTCAAGTTCGAGTCTCGGTGGTCAGGGTAAAAATTAATGTGGCCGCCATTTTGAAATTTTTGAAGGTGACGTTTTCAAAATATTTTATTTCGTAGAATAAGACACGAATCATAGATTTCCCAAATTTAATTAAAGTAGGCTCACCCGTTCCTAAGAAATTTTTTTTTTTGTTGAAAATCACAAAATGGCGTCCAGAAGGAAAACAAAGCAAAATAGGACTTATATCGATATGAACCTTTTGCTCATTTTGGTGTCTGAATCAGTACCTGAAATTAAGGAAATATATCCCAGAACATTCTGTATATTATTATGATATAAGTAGATTTATAGAACTCCATAGTATAACATTATTTAAATGTAAGCCATACTATTTACTAGGTTGATTCGGAAAAATTTCGTCCTGACACTGAGATGGCGCATATGCGGGCCAGATGACTCCGATATTTGTTAAGTATGACTCTTTAATTGGCGTGCTGCGAAGTTTCCAACCCATGCGTTTTGTTGCTTGTTTGTGGTGATCGAGAAAAGCAAATAAGTTTGATACTTTCTGAAGAATAGATAAAATTTAAGTTCAAGCTGTTATAAAGTAGTTGTTTTAAATGGTTTAACCCCAACAGACGTAAAAAATGTGTTAATTTCCACTTAAAGAATTCTTTCTTTTTGTTTTCGATCGTAAAAAAATGGGCTGCTGAATTTAAACACGGTCGTTAATCCAATTAAAGATAATAAATTCTCGGGGTTCAAAAACCGCTACAATCGAGGAAATCGTCACAAAAATTCAGAATGCCGCTTACATATAAATTACGATTGCCGATTGAAGGTACGCGTGCGTGTTATTAGAAACATCTGAAAAGCCGTTCATTTTACATGATGTTTCGGGTATGCAAAGCTTTAATTCCTATGGTTGAACGGTGCCGCGTTTGTTAACGTTGACTGAAAAAAACGCATTTGACTGAACACATCTCGAGAGTGTTTAGACTTACTTAAAACCGATTCTGATGAGTTTCTTCGACGTTTTATAAAACTAGATGAACACAGATTCACCATTGCACCCCATAAACCGAACAGCAGCAAAAACAAGGGGTAGCAGATGAAGAAAGAGCGCCATAGAGAACGAAAACGAATCTATCTGCAGAAAAAGTCATGTCTACGGATTTTTTAATTCTTGTGGTGTGGTAGTCATAGATAAATTGGAAAAAGGCAGGACCATCAATGCGGAGTATTATTTGTCATTACCGAAGCGATTGAAGGGTGCTGTTCAGGTTAAACGTTCAGATTCGGCCAAAAAGAAAGTGCTCTTTAACCACTACAATGTGCCAATTACACACGTCTCAGGTTGTTGCTGCAAACTACGTGTCTTACCTTGAAAGTGCTTCCAAATCTGCCGTTCTCGCCGGTTTTGGCTTCCAGAGATTACTTTCCCATCGCAAATCTGAAGAAATATCTCGCTCGACAAAGGTTCACATTAAATTATGAGGTCAAAGCTGAGATAACCGCTTATTTTGCAGAGTTGGACAAATTGCATTATACTAGGATATTAGATAGTAGGAAAGTCGTTGGTCTAAATGTATCAAACTGCAAGGAGAGTACGTTATAAAATTAAAAAAAAAAATTCTAAAAATTTTGTGTTTTCTTTATCAGACCGAGAACTTTCCGAAAAGTCCTCGTATATTCAGAATTCATAAAGAAACAACTATATTAAATTTTTTACGTATTATAATACAAAAACTTCAAATTCTCGGACAAATTTAAATTTAAGAATATAGCAGGAAACAGGAAATTTAAACGGGAAATTTTAAAAGTAGTATTGGCAGCTCTGAGAAGCTGGTAGAAAGAGTGGCACCCTTCTGTATAACCTACCTACCATTTAGTAATCATGGTCTAGTAGGTCGATACACAACGTGCGTTTGTCGTAGAGGCATTTTACAAGAGTGGTAACAGTGTGAATGCTTCTCAACGGGAATTCCGACGTAATTACAACTTAGAACGTCATGGTCGCGTTTCATCTTGCCACGCCAAGGGTAAGGTAGATTAGGAGGTCAACGAACCCCAGAAAACAAGTTTCATTCTTACAAAATTCAAGTTATACAAGAACTGAAAAAATTAGACAACGTGGTCCCATGAATTCCCATTGAAGTGTTTCAGAGTGTGATGCAAAATCTAAGCATCGCATCCAGGAATGCATACATTCGAATGGACATTGTTTTTAGACATTTTTTGTTTTGGGACACTTAATAGCAGGTCATTTATTTTTTGTTTTCAAAAATAAAATTTGTAAATTTTTTTTTTACTTCCTTGTACGAAGTAAAGGAAGTATTGCGATCGCAAAAAATTTCGGTTTTCCGATTTCAACGGAAATATCCATTTCACTATCCGTGAATCCATTTTGACTAGTTTTGGCGTGACGTCTGTACGTGGTATCTCGCATAACTAAAAAACGATTAGCTGTAGGATGTTGAAATTTTGGATTTAGGACTGTTGTAACATCTAGCTGTGCACTTTTCCTTTTGATTGCAATCGACTGAACCAAAAATGTCCAGAAAAGTCCAAAATCCCAAAAACATTTTTATTCTGGACTTTTTGTTTTAACTCCAGTAAAAATCCCTCATTGAGAGCTTTTCAAGGTTATATTATAAGTGGTACTTATCTTCATCGATTCCAGAGTTATAGCCAAATAAAATTTTAATTAATGAAATATTTGGATTTTACACAAGGGAAACGCATATCGATTCGAATCCTACTTTTCTTTTAATTTAAATATATTGATTTATTAATAATTTAATTCAATAATAACAATAAAAAAATAAAAAATATCAGAAGTTATTAATGAAGTAAAATTTTATGTACTTTTCATTTTAAAAAAATGTGAATATGTAATTTAATAGACGTACAAGGAAGTCAAGTCGTGTCCACATCAGATTTTTACTTTTGTGAAAGTTACTACAAAATTTCCCCTTTCCTTGTGCCACACGATATTAACTTACTGGAGAATTTCTTTCTAAATTGTGAGATAATATTCAAATGTTGACCCTTACCCTAAACTCAGTGCCAATAAGATAACACAGAAATATGTATAAAAAAAAATAAAAAATCATCTATTTTTCTACAACAATATAACTTATAGTAATTAAATACATAAATTATTTCGTTATGTTGCAGGCTGAACTTACACAGGATCAAAAGCAGTTGGTTAAAACAACATGGGAAATTATTGACAAAGAGAAGGAGGTCGTTGGAATTAATTTTTTCCGAGAGTATGTATAAATATTAATTACTATAATGATTGCATCTATAGAGTATTTCAGAAAGTTTCTCTCATCCTTTACAAAATTTATTCTGCTTTAAAGGATAAAAAATGCTATAATAAAACTCTATAGATACTAAATGTTGATGAAAATCAGTGGTGTTTTATATGCATTCTTACACGAAAGATTGAAGAAAATGGGTTCCAGAATATACCTCCAGAGTTTTTCAAGGAAATTATTGTTAAACGTAAAAATTAAAGTTAAAAAACACACTTTTTTTCACTTTGGCAAAAATATATTGTACAAAATTGCCAATAGGTTAAAAATATTAAAAAATTTGGAGAGAAATTACTTTCGAGAAAATTGATGTAATTAAAGTCAATAAAATTTTTAAGACCAGTTTTATTGAAAACCAAGCAAAAAAAAAATCTTAGATTACAAATAAGTTGAAAGGAAGCCTCTAATGTCAAAATAATTTTATCACAAAATTGAACCATAAGAAAAATAAGCTTTTCAAAATGTTATACATTTTTTATTGACTTATTGGTCAATATATAATCTTATATTCACCATCTTACGTCTCTATTGACTTTTATCTTTTTTTTTGAGGTGGAGGAACCCCATTTACGGGTGCCGAAGCGATGTCGGACTTGCTAACAGGTTCCGAAAGCTGTTACAGAAAATGCGTATGTATTCCTGCGCACTACCGACTAAACCTTCACCCCTGGCGACCCACCTCCTGGGAAACCGCTAATAAAGCATTACTTCAATGTGTGTAAGCGCCCTTACACACATTCGGTCTCCACAAGCAAACATCATCCGTACCAGACCACTACACGCACACGCTGTACATCACAAATACCTAAAGAGGAAAACATTCAGAAAAAATAAATCATAAATTATAAAACAAATCACATCTGTTTTCTCAGAATTAAATTTTCTAAAAATGTTGTTTTACGTGTTCATTATTGGCAATTTAACAAAATAAATTTATTCCAAACCTAAAAAAAAGCGTTCCTTTCAATTCCATTTTTTTGATTTTAAAATAATTTTTTTGGAAACAATTGGAGATACAATTTTTAAATACATTTTTTTAGTGTCTCATGTAAGATTACGTAGAACACCATTAATTTTTCGAATGTAGAGTTATTCGAAGTAAAGTTTGCGTCCAATTTAGCCAATAAATCATGTCTGTAAAGTTTAACTATGGCATTTTTTGACCTTTAGGACGGAAAACAGGGTAAAATCTTTTGCTAGGCGCAAATAGAAAATAAAGGTAGTTCCATACCTATATATATATATATATATATATATATATATATATATATATATACATATATATATTACTTATTTATAATTTGTGAACATAAAGACTAGAAAACATGGCAAAAAGAAACGAAAAAATTTAATAAAGTAAAAGAACATACTTCAAGATAATAGAGAAGGATTTGAGAAAGTGTGGGTAAAAATTTCATACTGCTCTCGGTAAAACATAAAGAAAAAATAATAATTCTAAAAAATTACTATTTTCAACTTACTATGACGTAGTCAAAAAAAATTTGTCCTTCATCCTCGGAAACGCTAAGATCGAAACACGTTGAAAGAGCTTACATTTACAAATTTATTTGTGAGAATAATAATTAATTGAAACTTAGAATACTTAGGAAAATCTAAAAAAAAAGATTTATATTAGAATAAAGAAGTATTTTTTCATTATAAGTATGGACAACCATAGAAATTGGGATAAACTCAAAATTGCCTCCAAACCGTTCAAAAAATTAATTTATTATTATATGCTTTTCTTTAACTTGGTTCAATAATGTTTTTTTAACAATGGTTCGTGTCTCAAAGATTGTAACCTTTATTAAACTCAGTTTCCGATATCATACAATGGTGAAATTTCCATTGTTAATTTTTTATATTTCTTTATTTTATATATATATATAATACAAGGGGAACATCTTGAGAAAGGGAGCTGAATCGACAAGATGTAGCTATCGATCTGATTGGTTTGGTTGTTGTTTAATACAACTGTACTCTAATCATCTGATTTAGTTATAAAGAACTTCGATCACTTATAATAATAGAAAATAATTTTCTATGTTATAATACAGAATAAAAATACATATAAATACCCTTTTTTGTTTGTTAAAGAATTAAGATAACTAAAAGTAAAAACTTAAAATAGTGGTAGAATTAACGTTTTAGGAAGAGATTTTATAACTTTTTCCCCTAATGTGTACATTTCAATTTGTTCAATCAATGAACAATAAGCAAACCTCTCTTCAGCCCAGTGAGATGAGGATTATATGTATGACATATAAATGCGGTGTAGTCTTGTACAGAATCAGGCCGATCGTAACTGAGACGTGTGGTTTATTGAACCCCAACCATCAAAGTACACCGCTATCCACTGTCCAATATTCAAATTCGTATAAAAGCAATTAACCTTAACTAGGATTTGAACCTCAGACCTTCAACTTCTAAAATCAGTTGTTAAACTGATTTGCGAGTACGTATTTAAATACAGGTCCAACTCGGTGGGCTATTTTATAACATAAGAGAATTGAATCTGTACATATTAATTTCAAACAATTCAGTTCTTTGGAGGAAATAAAAAAAAAAATTTTTTTTTCTTCTTTAAAAAAAAGCCAACAAAACAAAACGTACTGAAAAGTAAGAAATAGTTTTTTTTTATAAGAAAATTACATTTATAAAAATTTTCTATTTATCCATGGCTAAAATAAAAGCGTAGGCGCGTTCTAATTACAACGTCGTTGTGTATAAGAACGCGAGCCCACGTTTTTCTTTTTAGTCATGTATAAATAAAACATTTTTTTAAAAGTAATTTTTTTTCAGTGATGGAAGATAAAAGAGCCTTTTAGAATTTATTTTTTAATATAAAATACTTTTGATGAGCTTTAAAGAAATATATATTTATTGGTAACAAAATTACTGTATTTTTGTATCTTAAACAAGATAAATAAATTAAATAAAATTAATTATTAAATCAATTAAATTTAAACAAAAAAATTAATATTTTATAAATTGTATACCCCAATATCTAAATGTAAGAATCCACAGTAAACTTAGTATTTAACGTATGGAAACGTAAATCGGAAGTTAATGTTACATAGAGTTATCAGTATTATCAGTTATACCTAAACCTTTAGTAAAAACCTTGAATTTTAAATATGAAAAATAGTATTAAATAACAATAAAAATGATTATCAAACGGGTTTTAAAAGAAATTTGTAAACCTAAGATTTTAGATAAAATGTAAGTACATTAGAATCTAAAGATTAACGAATTCAGAACGGCTTTCGTCTAGTGTCAGTTTGTATTAAATATATTGTATAAGTAAACAGTTGCAACATTTTAACTCAGCAAAATAAAGTCATTTGCATAGCTTTGTTAAAGTTTATACACATTTATAAACCGAATTTTAAACCACGCTTCCAAATTAATTAAATTATTTTATGTAAATTTAAGTTATATTTATATAGGTGGACCTAAGAAGATAAAATTATATCATTTACTTTTTTGTTTAAATCAAACATTTACCTGAGCGTAACGTTTTGACCACGTATTTCTTATATATATATATCATAAGTGTATATAAAACTATTCCGCGTAAACATCAACAGAGATACAAATTAATTAGTACGAACGAGTTACTAGGTAATTAAAGGTTAGTGAGCCAGATTATAAAAAAAAAATGTCTGCTGAGATTTTGTGAACAAACCAGTGACCGTAATTTATTGTAATTTCCAACATTTTTACACATAGTACATTATCACCCCTTTTAATTAAAAATAAATACGGTAGCATGCCAAAGAGTTATTCATTTATATTTGCCTACAAAATACGTAATTTAACTTACAAAATTCTCAAGGGAATAAACAAGCTGTAATATGAGTTTATATGCTAATTTACTTTTTTTTTCGTTTTGTTTTTGTGATACAAATATTTGTACAAAATAAAGGTTTAGATTTTTACGTTGACATAAACTTATTAACTTTGATTAAATATCCTCACGATCAAACGAATAACACGGGTACACTTTATAATCTAAAATGAATGTACTATAATACAGATGGCACGGGGAAACGGGAAATTTTGAAAGTAGTTGTAGCAGCCCTGAGAAGCTGGTAGAAAAGTGGGAGTGTCATCCTTTAGTCCACAACTACCTGTCATTTAATAAACACGGACCAATGGGTCGGTACACTACGCGCATTTGCAATGAAGGCATTTTACAAGAATGGTTACAGTATGAGTGATGTTCAACGGGAATTCCGACGACATTACAATTTAAGATGTCATAGTTGCGTTCCATCTTGCCACGCTATCAAGACACGGTTGAGAATTTCGAGGTGACGGATTCAGCTATAAGAAAGAAGCTACCAGGAGGTCAACGAACACCAGAAAACATTGAAGCAGTTCGGACCTCAATCGGAAGTTACCCATGACGATCTGAAAGGAAACGCGCAGCAGTGCTGAACCTAAACCGAACAACTCCACAGCCTAGCCGGATACTCCACAGTGATTTGAAGTTCACCCTAACAATATTCAAGATGCACAGGAACTGAAACCATCAGATTAAGTGGTGCGACAACAATTCTGTGATAAAACGATTGAAAGGATTAATGACGACCCCGATTTTGTTGAAACTTTTCATCTCGGATGAGGCTGATTTCCATATCAGCGGGTATGTAAACAAGCAGAATTGCAGGTATCGGGCGGCTGAAAACCCTCGTCAATTTCATGAACGACCATTACTTAGCCAAAAGGTTACAGTTTTGTATGCCATATCAATGTGAGATGTGATCGGGCCTTAACTTCTTTGAGGATGAGAGAAGGAATGCAACGACAGTAACGTCTGAACGATATGTTGATATGGTCAAAACCTTTGTAGTAGAATGACTTCAGAACTTTCCTGATCTTCATAATCATTTATTTCAGCAAGATGGAGCCACGGTCCATACTGCCAGAGCGTCAATGGCAGCCGTTCGACAGCTCTTTGGTAACCACGTAATTTCACGGTTTGGCGACATTCATTAGCCCTCAAAAATCACCATATTTTACGGTGTGCGATTTTTTCTTGTGGGGCCACTCCAAAAGTAAAGTGTATACCAGTCTCCCGACGACAATCGCCGAGTTGAAAACGAGAATTCAAGAAGAAATCGCTGCAATTCCCATGGAAGTGTTTCAAAGTGCCATGCGAAATCTCAGCATTCGCTTCCATACGTTCAAATGGCCATCATCTTACGAACATTGGTTTTAGAAATAGAAATTTTTTTGTTGAAATACTTCATGGCATGTAATTTACTTTTTGTTTTCAATAACAGAACTTGTAAGTTCATTTTCTTTACTTTTGTGAGAGTTACTTCAAGATTTCCCGTTTCCTTTTGCCACACTGTACTTCTTTAGTAAGAAGATTGATTACCTCACATATTTTCTGCGTAGATATTAACTTATCTCCGCTTTATTTTTAGTATTTTACAGCAGTAATTAAAATAGTTGCAAAATGACATCGTTTTTTTGGGGGTGGTCCGGGGTGGTCGGGGTTTTTTTTTGGGGGGGGGGGGGTAAAATGTATTCTTCCAAATCTGAGGTCGGATTTGGAGGGGATAAAAAAAATTTTTGGGGGGGAGAATATGCGGTATGGATCGCGTAGATCCAAGAGGGATTTGTGAGTGGGGTTACGGATATGGAGTTATAAGAGTTATAAGGAAAAGAAGTTCCCCGGCCAAATCAGAAACGCTGTGGGACTTACAAAAAATTCTGTACTTACCAGCTCAGGAAAATTTTCAGTCCTTATTTACCAGAAAGATGATGACATTCCTCCTGCAGTAACTTGTCAGTCGACTTGGAATAATACTCACCAAGTAATAGGTTATGTAGAACCAACTTCAATGTATTTCTTATGGCAAATACAAACCCCGAAGAAAAAAATCAAAAAAGCGGTATTAATCCATGTCCAAAATTCACGAAAATTCACAGGCACGTTCACAATTCACTAGCCAACAATGTACAACCAACAAACCAAATAAAAAACACCAAAAAACCGAACTAAATTTCAAAAATCGCAGAGCGGAACAACAATAGGTCTACACCCTATGAGTACTCCAACTTGACTTTGTATTTGTATATTGTATTTTAACTCGACTCAAATTTGTATTTGCATAATGCAAATACAAAGTACAAATTCTTTTGTATTTAGTTTCCATGGACCTTACTCAAACCATTTTAAAATGGTTTAAAAATAAAATCTGAATTAAATTTTCTACAAGTTTTGTTTAAAACTTGTAACCATTATACGTTATTAATATCTGTTAAATACAGATATAATAAATATATTTATTACCCACTTAACAAGGTCATTTTACGCCAAATATAAAATAATAATTTTTTTTCTACAACAGAATTTTTTCTTTAATTATATTTTGAATGGGTAATACATACATAAAAAAAGTTTTAAAAATATTTGTAGAGAATTTAATTTTGGGTAAAATGGTATGAATAAAGTCCACGAAAACTAAATACAAACGAATCTGTATTTGCATTATGGAAATACAGATTCTTACATAAAACATTAAATAGCGGTTTATTCGACCCAAATCTTTTGTCTTTTACCGTAAATTTCTCGAAAACTAATAAAAATACAGTTCTGAGACAAATTTATTTCAGATTTTGATATGAAACTTCTAAATTTACTTCTTAATTTGGGTCCCAAGACTTATAGTCTGGCTTAATTTTACCGAAGAGCAGAATTTAGAGCGAAATATTTCACCAGCCGACACTTTCCAACGAAGCATTTCCGAACCTTTATTTATATGAACTTTCTTGTTTATTTTGATCAGTAGAACATGCCCAGAAAGTTGTTATACTCTTCTTGTATGACTTTATAAAACACAAAGTTTGTGCTCCATATCGAAAATTTGGTTTGTCACTTACCTATAAAAACTTGTACGATAAAATTTCTGTTAATAGCTGTTATTTGATAGAAATTGGATTAATTTGTACACACGAAATACCATAATAAAATTCAGTAATTTTTTTATGAAAAAACCCGTAAAGCTATTTCTTACTGAAACTGATGTAAGGAAAAAAGTTGACAACATATTTTATGGACTTTCCCGGAACTTTAGCTGCATGACGGGACACTACTACTGTGGGTCGTTTCTGATACACGGCTTTCATACACATACACACAGTACTTAATTAAAAATATTTCATTTTATTTAAATATAATTTTTTTTTGTTTATTTAATTCAATGACAAAAGCCCGGGCGCATACCGTATTTAATTCGTGCGGGTGTGGCGGTACTAGCGGCGATGATCGGTACTAATTAAACTAACGTAATTTCACAACTTACACAGTACAAATTTTGCTTTTACGGTCAGCAGCTGGTGTAGCCACGAGGCTTAACGCACCAGGTACCGAGTCGACCGGGTGATCGAATTCAAGACCCAGCCAGACCGAATTACTTTTTTACACTTTAAATATTATTCATTTATTTAACTCTACTGCTCTCCCTGTGACGTCAAAACATAGCAGTAGTTTAGAGGATTTTTTTAGGGTGGAGTGTTAACAGTACAAGGTGAAAAGATAAAGATGCTACGATTTGCTGATGATATAGTAATTCTAGCTGAGAGTAAAAAGGATTAAGAAGAAACAATGAACGGCATGGATGAAGTCCTACGCAAGAACTACCGCATGAAAAAAACAAGAACAAAACGAAAGTAATGAAATGTAGTAGAAATAACAAAGATGGATCACAGAATGTGAAAATAGGAGGAGAAAAGATTATGGAGGTAGAAGAATTATGTTATTTGGGAAGTAGAATTACTAAAGATGGACTAAGCAGGAGCGATATAAAATGCCGAATAGCACAAGTGAAACGAGCCTTCAGTCAGAAATATAATTTGTTTACATCAAAAATTAATTTAAATATCAGGAAAAGATTTTTAAAAGTATATGTTTGGAGCGTAGCTTTATATGGAAGTGAAACTTGGACGATCGGAGTATCTAAGAAGATAAGATTAGAAGCTTTTGAAATGCGGTGCTACAGGATAATGTTAAAAATCAAATGGGTGGATAAAGTGACAAATGAACAGGTGTTGCGGCAAATAGATGAAGAAAGAAGCATTTGAAAAAATATAGCTAAAAGAAGAGACAGACTTATAGTCCACATATTAAGGCATCCTGGAATAGTCGCTTTAATATTGGAGGGACAGGTAGAAATAAAATATTGTGTAGGCAGGCCACGCTTGGAATATGTAAAACAAATTGTTAGGGATGTAGGATGTAGAGGGTATACCGAAATGAAACGACTAGCACTTGTTAGGGAATCTCGGAGAGCTACATCAAACCAGTCAAATGACTGAAGACAAAAAAAAGGGAGTGCTATTTAGCAAAAAATATTTTTTGTAAATATAATTATTTTTTAATTATTAACATAGTGCCTAAGAAAACCATAACCTTAATTAGGTGATATCTCTAGATACTGAGGGTGACCTTGCTTTACCTCCTTACTCCCACGACCTTTTAAGTTAACAATTTAATGACATCAATGTCCCATATACAGAAGTAATCTGACCAAGTTTGGTCAAAATCGGTCCAGTAGTTCTGGAGATATAAGGTGATTTATAAACCAACATCGAACATACACGTACAAACGAACATTAACATCCGTAAAATTTCCATCCAGTTTTTTTGGGTTTCTTAGGTGTCAAAACGTCAAGATCTGGTGAAAACCGCATATACCCAAATTGGACCGATTACAATACTTTCCCATCTAGAGCTATAGCCCTGTTATATCAGTAGGCGGGAAAGTAAAAATGTTTTTATACAAAAAATGTTACTGTAAAATGCATCATGTTCTCTGAATACGCTTTACTATTCACCCAATAACAGCGTAATCTAAATAAATTAACTCTAAATCTACTCTCAGATTTCAGATTAAATATTGATTCAACAGATGTATCACAAACAGATCGATCCATCGATCGGTTCTTGTGGTTTAAGTAAACATCGATGTATACGTAGACACAGATATTCTGTTTATACGTAAAAATATGTAAAAAAAAATAATTACTTGTTATCTTTTATATAAAATAGTTATAAACTGATAACGTTATTTGAAGATTTTAAAGTACTTTTAAAAATTATCTTTTTAATGTTATCTAAAACAAAGCGATTTCAGGTAAGAGTTAGACTTGTACGTCTACTCAAAATAAACCGTAGATCTTTTTATATCTACATAAGAAGCTTGTAAAATAAACTAATTTATCAATCGAATTAAGTACAATAACAATGGAAAACTATGTTATGTCTTATTTAACTAAAATATTACTTTGTACTAAAAAAATTAATTAATTATTCTTATAATAATTAAGAGCAGATTATTTTATTCTGAAACAAGTAAAAAAAAATTTTTTAGGAAAGAGTTGGATAATATAAAAGATAAAATTGGTACACTATTTAATACAGCTTAATCTGTTGGAACAAAAGGATATGAAAAAATAAGAAACATTAAGGAACGTGAAGAAGAAAATATCAGTTTTAATTAAAGATACTTAAGACTTGAATCATAAATTTTATTATTAAATAAACAAAGAAATGTGAATGACCTTAGATATAATAGAAATAAATAATTGTGCTATGTATATATAATATACATATATATGTATATAGATATGTTACAAAAAAAAAACACGTTATATTTTTCAAGGTTTATATGATTACTTTTAATGTCTAAAATATTTAAATTTTCAGTAATTTTTTACTCTCCATAAACTAAACTTCGTTTCTAATTTTTCAGCATAAACTCAGGACATTATCGTAAGATACAGTAATTTAATTACGTATTTATGTACAAATTAAGAATGTTAATTTAATACATATGTCTTGAGCATTACTTTGCTGTTTTATTGAATTTTGTGAAAAATAATTATTTAAGACTTCAAGAAAAAAAAGTCCCCTCAATTAGATTAGTAAATATATATACATATACTAGTCGAAAACTTGATGTTTATTTAAAATCACAAGGCAATTATCACTTTCATCATGTGGAAAAAGTGTTGACAAATATGGTGTGGCCATGGTTTTAATTTTTTTTACATTACCGTTTAATGTAACTTTTAACCGTTTAATGTAACATTTTGCAACTTAACTTTTAAATTTTCATCTACAAGTCTATTATTTTCGATTTCCTGCTTTCACAATTGATTTTTATCGTTTTGATATGACTTAAAATAATCTTCTGTTATACCATAACATTTATCATAAAACTCTTTTGATACCCACGAATCAATATTAAGTAACAATTTCTTATAAACATGCGTACCGGTAATAATTTTAGTTAATTCATCATTATTATTAGCTTAATCTCATAAATAACTGCGGCTCGGATGTGAGCCTCGGATATCTTTATATATATATATTTCTTGTGTGCGTGTGTATGAAAATGAACTCCTCCTAAACGGCTGGACTCATTTTGATGAAATTTTTTGTGTGTGTTCAAGGGGATTCGAGAATGATTTAGATTCACAATTTGGTCCACTGGAAAATGTTTTTTTAATTAATTTTTTATTTATAAGTAGTTGTTGATTTTGGAATGTTTTACATTGGATCCGGCAGACTGCACTACCATCGTAGTATCGAATATTCAATAATATTCTATTTTAATTTTAGTTTGTCCCTTCAGCTGGTGCTGCGATCAAATTGAGAAAAACATTTCGTAATTTTGTGTTATTATTGTGTTACAAAAAATCGCGAGAAAACAGTTTTTTTAATAAATAAGAGGCTAATAAATCAGATGGAAATGTAAAAAAGGAACACCAAATCATATCAATGCAAGATGGCCGCTATCAAACACAACGACCAATCACAAAGAGCCCGTATGGCCGTTGCCAATGTAAACAAAATCACAACTGATTAAGTAACAAGTAGGCAGCACTGCGATCGCGTTTAGAATTGTGCGCGCATTGAGAAATATTATATTATTATTTATTGAAATAACGTTTTAAAGTGTAATTAAAAAATATACATTGTGCGAATTTGTAAGGTACATTATTGAAGTGAAAATGTTTTTTTAATTTATTTATGTGTTGTTGATCTTGGGATGGTTAAGGTTCACAATTGGGTCCGGTAGGTAGCGTGTGGGTCCGGTAGGCAGAGCTGCGATCGCGTTTTAGAAGTTTTTTTTTTAATTTTTGGTTTATCAGTCAAACCCGCTAGTTGGTGCTGCGATCGGATTCTAGGAATTTTTTTTATTTTGTTGCTTTTTCAACAGTAGCTTAGTGTTGTTCTTACATTAAAATTCGTATTTTTAACGAACTACTGTGTTTAGAGAATAGTTTGAATTAAATCCGATAGGTAGTGCTGTCCTGACAATTGGATTTATTTACATTCTGAATTTTTTAAAGTTAAAGGTGAAATTTTATAAGGTTCCGTAATGTTTTGTAAGTTTCTTAATGTTCAGTATTAATTGTAATGATTTTGCAGCCACAACACTTTTCGTTAAAAAATTATTTTCCACTGAATACTGCGATTAGAGAGTGGTGTGAATTAAATCCGATAGGTAGTGCTGTTGTTTTGCCATTTGGATTTATTTACAGTTTGACTTTTATAAAGTGAAAGGTTAAATTTTGTTAAATTGCTAATGTTCAGTTTTTAAGGTTTTATGAAACTTTCAATTGTTGTCATTTAATCTGTATCTATACTCAAATCTAGCAATACCGAAGCATTGCCGAGTCTGCTAGAATTGCGTGCTTATTGAGAATATTATATTATATTATTATTTATTGAAATAACGTTTTAAAGTTTAATTTAAAAATGTACATTGTGCAAATTTGTAAGGTGCAGTATTGAAGTGAGTATTTTACATGATTTTTCATGTATTTTACTGATGTATACACGTGCATTCAATAACAATCAACTTAACCTAAAATTTAAATTGTCAGTTCTCATTTGATTCTATGCAACTTATTGAACGGCTCTTTGAAAATAAAAATTTAGGGTTTGTAAAATAAATTAATCATTTATAAAAAAAATATAAGTTACTTATAATATAGTTTAAAGTATATTTAAAAAATTGAATTTATAATGTTTTAGCTGATTAATTTTATAAAAAATTTCTAAAATTATTTTTAATTTACAATTATCTAAAATTTGGTAAAATAGATGTTAAAATAAAGAATGAGAAAAATGATATAAATTTCTACTAAAATTTTAACTACGTTGCTTTTTTACAGTGCTTTATTTTTTTTTATTAATTGATTAATTAAGCTGTTACACGGTTATGAAACATCAAAATTATTAAATAAATAAAAAATATGTAGGAGGTACTTTTTTGGAATGATGTTAAGTGAAAATTAGTAGTAATGTGGATGAAAATTTATTAATTACACTAATTATTAATTTTACGACGTTTCGATTTTTTAATTCAATTTTCATCGGACATCTCAATATTTAGTGAAAATAAATATTAACCATACTACACATAATTAATCAATAAACCCATTACAATAATACAACAATCACAAACTGATAATATCATACTAATAGTCATTTTAATGAAATTTAGAACACATTCCTGCTAATTTTAACTTAATTAAGTTACTTATATTTATGTGTGCATTTATTACAGAATAATGCCGCGTCAGGACAACGTCTGTCGGGTCCGCTAGTATTACTGTAAAATTCAGTTAATTCTTTTGTTTCTT
The DNA here is from genome assembly GCF_047948215.1 of Lycorma delicatula. Lineage (NCBI taxonomy): Eukaryota > Metazoa > Arthropoda > Insecta > Hemiptera > Fulgoridae > Lycorma > Lycorma delicatula. The sequence goes on along the minus strand of NC_134463.1, from coordinate 114,244,841 downwards.
TATAATGAAACCAATTTTTAAACAGTTTCCCATCATCTTTACATAAATTTATCGCGTAGTAAATCCCGTATTCATATGTATAATTAATTTAAAATTACCAATAAATAGCATAAGAATAATTATCTTTTATTTGTTCATAACATACATCTATTAAATTCATTCTAAAATCAAAAATCCTACAAATACACATATAAATAAAAGCAAAACTTTTAATCAATAAGTCAAAATATGTTATTCTGGATGACAAAACCAAAAAAATATTAACAATTAAGTGACATACATGAAGGCCATACCAAAATTTATATAATTACATAATAGGCCTTACTAAATGTATACATAAAAATAACACACCGATAAGACCATTAATATATTTTACCACGTTTTCGCTGAAAGTAATGATGACCGAATGATGTAGATCATCGTAGTTTTTCTTATATTTACAGGATGAAGGAGCAGATTTATTGAAAAATTCATAGTGAAAGGTGGATTTGAGGTGAATTGATATATGTGAATTTTGCTCGCGCTAGTATCTCGAGAACGGTGGCCGCTAGACGTTCAAAGGTGAAGCCTTTCAAAATCGCATCAGAATTGGCCTAGGACGCACCGTTTTTGAGATACGCCCTTTCCTTTACTTAATGAAAGATATGCCTTAGAAATCCCGTTTCTTACGTATGATATAAATAAAATAACATCAGCTGTCAATCATTAGCTATCACAACTATAAAAAATTTTAAATTGTATCTAATCACAATAGGAAAGCCGATAAAAATTAAACCAATGACAAAACACATTCATTCTTCCGTATATCAGATTACACCTAACATCACAGTTTCCAATGATTACTTCAGTAATTATTTCATGAAAATATGATGACTCTTAATGCTGTTATTCATTGAAGGATTAGCATTTGATGTTTAGGGGGCTAACCACTTAAGAATTTTTTTTTCATACTATCTCAAAAATGTTGCCCTAATATATAAATATATAATATTTTTTTAATTATTTAGAAAATGTTGATTTTAGAAGTCAGTACCAAATTAAAATCTAGTACCTACATATACCAGCGATGAAGCGCATCATCTTGTTGCCAAATAATGTTGTGCGGTTCTTATTGTCGTCGAACAGTAGTTACATACTCACACTTTGCAGTTCGTAATATACAGAACTGTTTCTGTTGTCGGTCGTCTTCTTCGCTGCTAGCGGAAGGTACAGGAAATACTTTATGAGTTTGTACATATGTAAAACTGTTTGAGTTTTAAACTGTTTTAAAACTGTTTGCGCAGAGAGGGGTTTCCATTGAAATGCCTTAAAGATCTGTATATGTATATATATCTTATATACTATATATATAAATATATAATAGACATAAATATGTACGTTTGAAAATGAGTAAGGAACATTGATAACATTAAGGCATATAAAGCAAAGAAAAGACAAAAAAATTGTGTTATCAATTACACAAAGAATTACTAATCATACAAAGAAACAGTGAAACAGATCAAAGAACCAACAAAGTAAATGGCGAAACAAATTGAAGAATTTTGACGATGCACAACATTCTAGGGAAGCTGATTCACCTCAAATCTCGGAGAGCTTATATATCTAATATGCAGTCACTTTACGCGCCTATCGTCCTCGCTGTTATCCAGGTTAACCGCGAGCCAGTTTACATGTATGTTCAGTATCATTTTTTATCTTGTTCCGAATCTCCTCTCTAACGTTTGGCAAATATATTTATATACATTTTTTTTTTCCGTTTCAATCTGTACTTGTAAACAATAAGCAGCCCCATGGTCCAATGAGATGAGGATGATATGCACGTAGTCTTGTACAGTCTCACGTCGACCGTTCTTGAGTTGTGTGGTTAATTTTCTTCAACCATCAAAGTACACCGGTATCCACTGTCTAGTATTCAGATCTTATTCAAAGTAACTTATCTTTACTTGGTGGATGATAATGAAAATTAATTTTTTTACCGTGTGAAAGATTTTATTTGTCCAGGACTCAAACCCAGAACCTCCGGATGAAAGGCAGATACCCTACCACTCCACCAAAAAGATCGAAAATATTTAACTTTATTTTGTTATGTTAAAAAATGTTAAGAAAGGAAAATTGATTATTTAGAAGTTGTTTTAAAAAAATAAAAGAAGAAAACTTTTTATTTTTCTTCGGGTTCAGTTGAGACGTTATTTATTTATTTTCTCAAAATTAAATTCTCTTCAAAGTTGTATAAAAACATTTTCTACCATGATTTGTTAGGAAATGTTTTTTTTTACTGCCAATTTAACAAAGTTATTTTATGCCAAACCTAAAAAAAAACTGTACTTTGTCAATATTTTTCATGTTTTAAAATAATTTTCTAAAAATTACCCGGTTCTGAAACCTGTTTATTAATTTTTTTCAGGTCCTAAACCATATGACACTTCAAATTTGCCTCTTAAGCTCAGAAAATTTCAGGACGATATAATTTTATCCTTGGGACTAATCAATACGAAATTTTTCGCAAGCTACAACTTAAAAACGCAGCGGAATATATTTAAAAGAAAGTGTTTCTTTACTTTCACTTGTAGAACATCTCTTGAAATGTTTTCCATTTATTCGTGAAACAACACTGTATAACCTCATATCTTTATAATATTCGTGCAAATTAAATATTTTAGGATAAAATAAATAACATGTATTCCCGTATACCAGAGAATCTTAATTACTCAAACACTTGAAACAGGGAGAGCTGATATACGCGTATCTTGGACTGATACGCAAAATTTTTATTGGCAAATGGTAATACAAATAGATGAACACTAAATCATGTTCTTAGATAATCGGTAACAAGTAGAATAAAATAGGTGACACTTCTTCCAAGATGACAATTAAATTATTTTTGTCAGAAGTTCAACCCCCCCCCCCCGCCCACAATTCCTTAAGCTACCCTTTCTTTCTTTTTTCCTGTTTAGCCTCCGGTAACTACCGTTTAGATAATTCTTCAGAGAATGATATGTATGAGTGTAAATGAAGTGTAGTCTTGTACATTCTCAGTTCGACCATTCCTGAGATGTGTGGTTAATTGAAACCCAACCACCAAAGAACACCGGTATCCACGATCTAGTATTCAAATCCGTGTAAAAATATCTGGCTTTACTAGGACTTGAACGCTGTAACTCTCGACTTCCAAATCAGCTGATTTTGAAAGACGCGTTAACCACTAGACCAACCCGGTGGGTTTCACCTACCCTTGTGGTTTATCGTATTTAACTGTAATAAATTTTTTATACGGATTTGAATACTAGATCGTGGATACCGGTGTTCTTTGGTAGTTGTATTTCAATTAACCACACATCTAAGAAATAGTCGACCTTCACTTACACTCATACATATCATCCTCTGGGAGGCTAAACAGGAAGAAAAAAAAAGACTAATAAATTAAAACGTAAAAGA